>NC_077228.1:219818889-220432498 GCF_027887165.1 Monodelphis domestica | reverse complement strand
ATTGGTAGATGTAAGGACTTAGGGGAGGTGACATAGGAGAAAAACCCCTATATATGAAAAAGCACAATCTCTTGAGAAAAAAATCCTTTTGGAGGATCTCTGATGAGGATCGCTTGGGAAGAATCTCTTGAGAGAGGCTCTGGAGAAGGGAAGCTCTTGGAGGACAATCTCTAAGGAGGTCTCGCTGGAGCTACTCTGAGGGGACTCTGTCCCTCTGGAGGCTCTGGAGAGAGGCCCTTTGGAACAGTCTCTGGCTGGAAGGCTCTTTAAGGAAGACTCTGGCTGGAACTCTCTCTGGTGAAGTCAGCTGAGATGGAGCTGGCCTGGTGTCACTAGAATCCTTGCTTAGACAGACCTTGTGGTGAGTGTTAAAAGACTGACTGACTGATCTCTCTCTCTCTTAAGACTCAGGTCTAGGCCATGTTGGCTTAAGGCCCTTCATACTCATTTCCCTTTTCTCTTGTTCTCTCTTTTCTTTAATTCCACATTTGTATTAATTAAAATCTCTATAAAACCCAGTTGACTTGGGTATTTGAATAATTGGGAATATTTCCCTGGCACCCACCTTATATTTGATTTAAAAACCAAGACACTGTAGTGAAACATACTTCCTATGGTCAAATTTACTCACCCTCTCTTATATCTATCACAATTTATATCTTCCACCATTTTAACTCAGTACAATTTACAACATCACTCTTTTAACTGTTACAGTTTAAGGCTTTCAACCATTTTATATCTAACAGCAGTAAGGGAAGGGGGTGGTCTTACACTTAGGCGCCAAAAGGAAAGACACATCACTCTTAGTCTTTGCTACCCAGATGTTCAACATATGGCCATGAGAAACTAGGTCAGGTCAGTGACCCCTGAGACAATATATCTTTGTGAAACCTGAAGTCCTGAGATAACATATCCTTGTAAAACCTGGGATAGCATATGCTTGTGAAACATAAGGATATGTCATTCTTAGTTCTTGGGATATTGGGCCAATTTGGGATTAATCTGGAGGGCAAGTTCTCATATTAATATGTTTTTTCACTTTTCCCTGAAGGAATATAGTCAGTTTTACTGGGTAGTTGATTCTTGGTTGGAGACCTAGTTCTCTTCCTTCCAGAATATCATATTCCATGCCTTTCAGTCCTTCATTGTAGATGCAGTCAGATCCTGTGTTATCCTCACTGTGGTTCCATGGTATCTGAACAACTCATTCTTAGCAGCTTGAAATATGTTTTCCTTGGTCTGGTAGTTCTTGAATTTGGCTATGACATTCCTGGGTATTGTCAATTGAGGATTAAGTACAGTGGGTATCTGTTGATTCTTTCAATCTCCACTTTTCCCTCTTATTCTAGAATGTCCGGGAAGTTTTCTTGAATAATTTCCTGTAGAATTATGTCCATGCTTTTTCTTTTGTCATGATCTTCTGGTAGTACAATTATTCTTAAGTTTTCTCTCCTGGACCCGTTTTCTAGATCTTACATTTTGTAGATATTTTCCTCAATTTTTTCATTCTTTTGATTTTTTTTTATAGCTTCTTATTGCCTTGTGAAATCATTTGCTTCTAATTGTTGGATTCTAGTTTTTAAAGACTGAATTTCATCCCTGGCTTTTTGATCATCCTTCTTCTTCTGATCTTTCATCTACTTTGCCTCATTTCAAGCTGGTTAATTTTGGCTTTCAAGGCACTATTTTCTGTTTCCAGATGACTTATTTTGCTTTTTAAGTTATTTTCCCAGTTGTCTTCAGCCTCTCTTAATTGCTTTTTATTTGTATTTTGAGTTCTTCCAAAGTTGGTGTCCAATTTGCTGGAGTTTCTGTGTTTTTGCTTGGTGTTCCTTGATCTTCCTCTGTTCCATTTGCTCTTTGTTCATTGCCTGGATAGAAGCTATTGATTATAGTTTCTTTTTTCTTTTTCTGTTGTTTAATCATATTTTTTTCTTTCTTTCCCCCCTGTAATTTTCTGTAGTCTTGTTCATCTCATTATTTGCTGAATCTGTGAGTTTGGACTTTTCTGTCCTGATGGGGTTTCTTTTCTGCTATGCTGATTGACCAGGTTAGGTTGATGGTATTAATGAGCCTTGAGGTGAGATCTTCCCCATCAGGCAGCAGAAGCTAAAAAGTAACTGGACTTCTCACTTGCCTTTGCCTTTGGAGCTTAGTCAGGAAGGGTCTCAGATTAGTCTGTGTGGGAGGGGTGTTGGAGCTCGAGCTTCCCTGCCCTCTGAAAGCTTCTTATATTCCCTATTGATAAGATTGAGTCTGGGTGGAGTTGATCTGCAAACCTGGATGCTCCCTGAAAACAAAACTTGGAGAAGGGTGGGGGCAAGATGGAGTGTCTTCACTGTGCCTAGGCTGCTGCTCTGCACTTCTTCTCCAGTTACCTCTATGCTGCCTGTGTTCAATGCCCTGTACCTGGAACAGCTGAACCAGCAATGTACTCCCTCTGTTCTAGTACCCTTGCCTGCCCAGAAATTCCAGCTACTGCTGGAGACTCAGCAATGTAGGTGGGGAAGGGGTCCTTGGACCTTCCTTCTTCCTTCCCCTTAAACCTGCATATTCTGGAGTTCAAGCTTTGTGGGGGGCATACATGTTAAGGTGAGTCCAGCAAGAGGGTTCCCTAGCTCTGTCCTGTTGATAGATTTGGTCTTTAGACCCCTCAAAGCATTGTGTTTTTGATTTGGTGAGGAATGGTTTGTGGAGGTCTGAATTTTTGTTGTCTCTAAGCCACCATCTTCACTCTGCCTTATGTTTTTGTTCTTGAAAGTTGTTTCACTCTGTCTTCTTATTGATACTTTCAGTCCTGTATTTGTTTCGTAGTGATATTTTAATCTTGGTTGGAGAAGATTTTTGTGGTGACTCCATCCCCAGAAGTGAGCTGAGTAGGTGATTTTGTAAACAACATTGAAACATTAATAAAAGTCAAATTCTACTTTAAGGAATTCCAAAAGATTGTCTTGGTGTTTTTGATTATTGGTCCATTAGCTGTAGCCTGAATTTCATTTTCTAATCCAGAGATTTAAATATAATTGTATGTAACTTGAGAGATATATTTGAGTTTTAAGAAAAAAACAAAAGCAAACTAATCTGATGTATTATATATGGACATGATTGTTTGAAGTTTTGGCAAAGTAAATTTTTATTACACAAGCACCACAAACAAAACATTTACTCCCCTCTGTCTCAGCTACTCATACGTAAAAAAGAGGGCTTTAAATTATATTTGGATCTAATGTTTTTCCCCTTCAATATGAGACTATAATATGAGTGTGATCCAGAACAATATTTCCATGGATTACAAATAAATAATTACAACAATGCTTAGGATTCTATAGTTCTATAAGGTTTGCAGAATGCTTTAAATTTGTTAACTCATTTGACACTCAAAACAATTCTGTTTTATTACCTTGCTCATTTTAACATTGAAGAAAGTGAAGTAGAGAATAGTAAGATTGACCAAGATTACACAAGATAACACAGGTTATCCTGATTCTAATTACTGTGTTTTAGCCACTAAACCCTGCAATTAATAGTAATAATAAAAATTAAAAATTTTAATTAAGTGTGCTGTGTTAAAATAGTGTAAAGGAAAAATATCCTTCTTGCTCCACTGAGAATCTCAGTGACCTTTAATCTAGTTTTGAGAGTGATTTTTTGGCAAAGTGGAAATTATTTGATTCCAAGTTTAACTGATTTATCAGGATTTGAAATTACTTTTGGCACTTCGTGTGACAATATAATCATATCCAAGCTTCTGTGAAAGCTTTCATTTCCATGATTATAAGAAGCTGCCAAAAACAGGACCCACCAAACCCAGATGAACTATGTTCATTTCAAATACAGCTGAGGTCAATGTCACTATGCCTTTGAAAGTCAATTAAGTCATTGAAATCACCTCCATTCCATATGCTCAATCCCTGAAATATATGTTAGGTTTAGATATAGTCATGATGCTTCTCAGTTGTGAGGGCAAAAAATATTCTTTAACCTACCCACATTAAGGCTATTAGACAGTGTAGATGAAGAAACTTTCTATACACATAGGACCAAAGATATGGTGAAACTCTCAAATAGAAGGGTATAAATTGTTCACTATAAACATTTTTTTGGGGGAAGATAATGCATTTTAATTACCTAATGTTTTAAACTCCTACTCAGAATGGCTGTAAAATTTAACATTCTGATAAGTCAATATATTTTTTTTATCTTATTCCTCCAATTTCTTCACTTATAATAGAGGATAAGATATAATACAATACAAGGAATACTAAATTTGAAAGAAAAAAGAACCTAGAAAACTCCAAATCTACCTCCGTTAATAAATTCCTGTATGACTTTGAAGGAGTCACATTATGTCTCTGAGTCATAGTTTTATTATCTGCTAAATGAGGGTGTTAGACTAACTTCCTTTTTAGATCTCTGAGTTGAAGTTGAATATATTTTTCCACAGAGAAATGTTAAAATCTCTGCTAAACTCTGGGGATAGTCCTCAAAATAGTAGATATGTATCCTGATTTCCCAAGGCCACTATTGAAAGATTAACATTAACATTAAAAATAAATAAATTAAAGATTTACCATATGTTCATTAATTTTTTAGTAGCAAACTTCCCATAGTGAGATAAAATGTCATTCAGTTTTTTAAAATTTATTTTGCACACAGCTTTTCAGGAACATATTTATATATAGTATAGTCCAACAATTAGAGTGTCAGCCCCTTGAGAGAAGGATCTGTTTTTTGCTTTTATTTTTATCCTCAGTTCTTAGCACAGTACTTGGTAGTTTGAAGATGGGATTAATTCTCCCCTGCCTATTTTTAGATTTAATCACCAGAAGTGCATATACCCCACTTATCTTTAAATATGGGGAAGTCTGTGAGCCAGGTGTGCTATAGTGGGTAACAAATCAAAATCAACTGTCTTCACTCAGGGAAGTCCTAAGCAAAAGTATAGCTGCAATTGGTTCATGTAAAGTGGAAGGAAGGAGCAGGAAGTGATGAAAGGAGTGGTCTTTAAAGGTAGGAGGAACTTCCTATGACCATATCTTTCACCTTTGAACTTGACCATGAGTAGCTCTGGCTTGGGGCCTTGGACTTCTCTTGGATTTTCTCTTAGGACTACCACATGGGTAAGTGAAAAGGCTGACTCCTTTCCTGGCTCCTGGAAGGACTAGGATCCTCAGAGTCCCCCTCCCCTATCTTGGAGAAAGAGGCCACATGGTGGAACCCTCCCAGAGTAAAGCCAGGGCCTCAGCAATAGTCTAGCTCTTTAAGTTAGATTTCCCATTCTGCCCTCTTTCTCTTTCCTCTACCTAATTATTTCCCCCTATTTTGTAAATAAATCACAAAAAAGTCATTCTCACTTGAGCAATAATTTCAGGGACCACATTTTTATATATTTAGTCCAACCTTTTTATTTTAGCCCTTACAGTAGAAAACAGGCACTTAATAAAGACTGGTTGACTCTGTAACAACCACATATCTTGATGTAAGTTTATTTGCCAAGTAATCATTATTGACAGATTTTGGAGTAGCTTTCGTGACATAAAAATCTCTCTCTCTCTCTCTCTCTCTCTCTCTCTCTCTCTCTCTCTCTCTCTCTCTCTCTCTCTCTCTCTCTCTCTCTCTCTCTCTCTCTCTCTCTCTTTTGCAATCTTAAATGATCAGCCTTGCCTATGTATTACTCTGGGTGGAAAACTTCTCATAATACAATCTATGTCTACATCTTACCCAATGCAATTATTTTCTTCCACATATTATAAAACACAAATCTCCAGAGGAGTATATTCTGACCTATGTGTCCAATCCTTTCTTTTCTTCCATCTAGTGAGAAGTGTTGTTGTAATTGTGATCCACTTCTTCTTCTTCTTCTTCTTCTTCTTCTTCTTCTTCTTCTTCTTCTTCTTCTTCTTCTTCTTCTTCTTCTTCTTCTTCTTCTTCTTCTTCTTCTTCTTCTTCTTCTTCTTCTTCTTCTTCTTCTTCTTCTTCTTCTTCTTCTTCTTCTTCTTCTTCTTCTTCTTCTTCTTCTTCTTCTTCTTCTTCTTCTTCTTCTTCTTCTTCTTCTTCTTCTTCTTCTTCTTCTTGTTCTTCTTCTTCTTCAGTTTATGATTTAATTTGATCTAGAGGACTCACCAAAAATATTTAGAAACTAGAGAATAGCCTGGAGCACTATATTATAAAATGAGTTGCTCATAATGAAATAGCCTATATACATGTATATGAGATGAATTTCAACCCAGGGAATCTTAATTTAATTGGGATAGATAAATTAAGATAGATTGAAATAATAATAATAATAATAATAGATAGATAGATAGATAGATAGATAGATAGATAGATAGATAGATGGATGGATGGATAGATAGATAGATAGATAGATAGATAGATAGATAGATAGATAGATAGATAGATAGATAGATGGATGGATGGATGGATGGATAAATGGATAAATGGATAGATAAAACAGATAGTTCAATAGAAGATAAAGCATTTATTAAGCATTCAATGTGTTCCATATACTGTTCTTGGTGCTGGGGAATACAAATATAAACAAAAAATGGTCACTACCATTTAGAAACTAACATTCTAATGAAAGAAAATAAAACATAAAGGGGAACTAGAAAGTGGTTATTTGGTGGAAATCAAAGAAGGGTTTCCACCAAGATCAGTAAGGAAACATAGAAATGTCTTGAAGACAAGGAATGGAAAAAGCAGTGCAGTGTTCATTGTCTGACCACATAATGCAACAATAGACTGGACCAGGGATTCATTCATCAGAACAGAGGAATGCAGGGTATTGGCATCTCCAGGGAAAGAAAGCTATTGTCAAGGTTGAAAAGTCCTCTAGCTACTAGATTAAGGATCCTTCTAAAATAATACCTAATATAATTAATTAAATTATACTGGATTTTATAAAGATGAGTGGTGAACTCATTAAACCATCAACATACTACTTGTCTTTTTGTCTTGACTTTGTTTCTTCAGTTGAACTGAGGAAAAATGGAAAGATTATTGGACTGTAAGTAACTGATAGTGACTTGATTCATATGTTTCCTGATTAACTGTGTAACAGAGGGTAAGTCAGTAAACTTTTCTGAATCTAGATTTTATTTTTGAAAAATTAAGAAAATAAAAATTTTAAAAGAAGCAATGTGACAAAGTACGTTGGTGTCATGAAACTGTGGGTTCAAATCTTACCTACAAAACTGGGTAAAATTGGGTAAGATATTTTTTCTCTGGACTCAAAACAATCCAATAGGGCTTGTATTAGTCCAAATTCTCAATACTAGATATTGCGTAGGTTTGTAAACTGATTAAACTTTTCATTTTTATGTAACGTCCACCTATGCTATGACTTCTTTTTGTTGTTTTTTAATTACTTCTATTGTTAAATCTATATCTTTCCCCTCACCTTTATACTGAGTCAATTGTTATAATAATGATTAAATTATTTTTAATGGAAAAAGGGGAGAGCAGTATAGCAATATCAACCAAAACTTCAACTGAATCTGAAAGGGTATAGTTCTTGACATTCATAGTAATTACTCCACTTTTGAGAAAGTTACTCACCTATGAGAGGAAAGGAGTTCATTTTCTCAATACTTCTCCTAGCTAAGTTTAGTCAATAAAATTATATAGAGTTCAGTTTTTTTTTTTCTTTAATTGAGGAAGGTACTTTGTAAACAAACAAAAGAACTATATAAATGTGATGTATCAGGATTACCTTGAAGGCATTTATTTCTTAATCAGTTAATGTATTATGTCTGGCTTCATTTGACAAATCCTATTCAGTCATCATAATATGGCAATTATTCCAATGATTGTTATTTCTAAAGTCTGTAATGCATCACTTTCCTTTCTGTGCCTTTTGGAACTTCATTGTGGGCTCTTAGCTATAAAGGAAAGAAATGTTTGACTGGAGCAGAATGAAATAGTTTCCTTTCAGGAATACTTTTTCTCCATTCCACCATCACCCCCATCTGTGTCAAAATGCCAATCAAGTCCCACTGGCATTCCACAGGGTACAATTTTTGGAATGTGCCCAGTAAGCAGGCCCTGTCCTTTCACTGAATTGCTAGTACACTGCCAACTTTTCTAGCACTCTAAAAGCAAACTATAATTGGCATTATGCTTGGCCTAAGGGATAGGCTGATTTCTTTATTATCTTTCCTAGTCACCTTAACTATCAGATATCTTGACAGTTGGCAAATGGAAATTGCAGCTTAGGTATGTCACATAAAATATATTGAAGGAATATTTTCCCTTAGAAAGAATAAACTGAAGGCCCTATGGAGGGAAGTCTACCCTCTCCCTAGCATAAAAAACAAAAAAAAAACATTTTTTTGGTCATGATGTTATTAATTATTTAAAACAGTTCAGTTACTATAGAATTGCCAACTGAACTCTATATTTGTGGAGACCATCTGGTTCTGGGATTCAGCTTAAAAGATTAGTGAAGTGATTACATAGTACAGTAGGGGGTACCTTTTGTTAGGGCAGTTGTTGAGAGGCTGGTTGACAAGAAAAAGCAAAAGAAATATGTTTTCCTAGGAGAATGAGAGTACTAGTGGGGAAAAATAAGGCCTTTTTCCTAAATATAGAGGTGATGGCAATTGTAGTAAGGTTTTCCAGATGATACATGCTTCATACCATTTTGGACACAAATAACTTGAAGAGAGAAGCAAAAGTCTTATTTGCCCTAGCTCAGAATTTCCCAAACTAATTTGGGCCTAAAAATATACTAATGAAATATAAATGCCAATACAGTGCAGTATGAAGCACTCTAAGGATAAAGGAAGATTCGGCAAATAGTGGAGGAAAAAAGAGGAAATTAAGTTTATTTTAATGCTGGAAAATTGTCTCATTAAAATATATATCTTTCATTTTTAAGATTTAACATTTTATAGGGGAGAACACAGAAAGCAATTAGAAGTTTCTCATGGAACATCAAGAAGAACATAACGTGGAAATTTTCTTGTTCATATCATATGGCAAACTGAGGTTCTGTGAAATGGTCTCTGGGAAACATTTCCTTCACTTTGGATACAGACATTCTAGACTGATTTTGAATCACACTAAGGCAAGTAAAATGTAGAATTAGAGCAACTAATGAAATGATCCAGGCCTGAAATTTACAGATAATGTGGGACCAGGGACTATTTATTATGTTATAAAGATGTCAGCTAGAGATAGGAGTTTCACTTCTAGGAAATTTTCCAACATATTTGTCTATATTTTTTACAAAAGTTATCCAGATAACTACTTTATTCTATTCCATCACATGATATGTATTAATATAATTCTATTTCAATTGTTGAAACATTCTTTAAATTATAATCAGATTTTAACACTTATAGGTAAGGAATTAATACATTATTGTCAATGATATATTCAACTCTGCCAGGTTCTACCAAACTGGAAGGGATTCAAATTTGATCCTGGCAACAGTCCAAATCTGTTTTCCAAGGTCCAATATAGCTAATGACAAAGAGGTTTAACACCAATAGGCTAGCCCCTTGGTGATGAATTTGTTTGCTATGGAAACTCATGAAAAATTAAACTGAGAAAAAAAATTTAAATGGCTCTCAGTCTCTTCTGCTTCTGAAGTGAAGGGGACAAATGTTGTGAAGGGGGGGTATACTAAGAATAACGCAGATTTTATTATATTTATAAATTTAATTTGACTATTGATACTCTTAAAGTTTAGTGCATATGCAAAGACCAATGAGTGAATGTGTTGTTGAGGGGGCATTCTTGATATAAAAATAATCAGAAGAAAGTGGTTAGAGTGAAATTTATCATATAACTAAAGGGGACAAGATACATTATTACATGGGATATTTATTCAAAGGATAATATTATATTAATAAAAATTTGTAAGATGACCATCATGAAAGTAATTGGAGCTTATGTATTAAGATCAGTTGCTGAGAATGAAGCAGTAATGTTGGCCATGAAGAATTTAATAAAACTTCTAATTAAATCAATATACACTCTGAAACATAGCTACTTTAATATCATATAAAAAGAGGTGAGAATGAAGAGGAATATATGGGAAAACATGACAAAAAAAGAACAAAAACTGCAGAATTAGAAAACACCTATAGTGTTATGAACAATTAATTTAAAAGAATTGGTAGTCATTAGATATTATTACTACTAAATAATGAACCCCTTTACCAAAATATTAAATTTTGGCTTTCTAATTTTTTAAATGTACTTTCATTTTATTAATCCTATTTTTTGTTTTGTTAATTTTCCATTCTATGGATGGGGTTTGCTTCTGATGATTGTTTGAGACATATTTTGGAAACTTTATTTTATTGTTTCATGAATATTATTTTCTTTCATATAATTATAAATTATTTCTATGATTTATTATTTGACCAACTCATTATTTAGTATTTCATCATTGCCTTCATTTGAGTGTGTGTCTTTTGTTCATAGTCCTTGAAATGATAACTTTTTTTGCATTAAACTCCATAAATATATATAATTAATATTTCTGCCTTTTAAATTTTGTTTGCAATATCTGTTTCCTAATGTATGATCATTTTGAAAGTTCCATATTGTGCTAAGAAATATGATATGTATATGCCTCTGTGGTCCTATCTAAAAAATGTCATAAAGTGTCTTTTAGGACTAATTTACCCAGAAATGTGTCCAGCTCTCTATTTTCCTTCTTTTTTTTTACTGTTATGTTAGATTTATTCAAAGCTGGGAGACTGAAATCTCCTCCCTCTTTTGAGTTAGTGTGTATTCCTCTACTTCAGTTAATGTTTTCTAATGAGTTTAGATGCCAAGACATTTAGAACACATATGTTTAATACTAATATTGATTTTTGTCTCTGATTCCTCTCAACAGAATATTTTCTTGTTTATCCCTTTTAAATTGCTTTTGTTTTGTCAGGTAGCATGATTTCCAAGTTATTATTTTGGGATCTATTTGATGAATATATTTTGTTTGTTTTTATTTTCAAGCACCAATTATATTTAGCATGTCTATTTTTAAATTGTGTTTTTATAAATAACAGATTATAAAGTTTTGTTTTCTTACCCAGCATATCACTCTTTTTCATTTTATTATCTTCTCCATTCACATTTACAGTTGAGAGCAAGAATTATATTTCCCTCCATTCATCTACAATATTGTTTTATTTTTCAAGTTGTGATTTTTTATTCCTTTGTTGTAAACACAGAACTATGTCTCTTCATATAAATATAATATATTTTCAATATATTGAATATTCAACATATTCAATATAAAATTTTCTTAATTTTTTAAAGGTGGTCCTACTCCCACCAACTCTTTTCCCCTCATCTCTGAATCTCGTTAGTCATTTATTATACCTTTTGCCTCTTAGTTGCTTTTTCTTTGTTAATTTGGAAAGAGACTCTTCATTTCCTCATTTTGAACAAAGGCCTAATACTTGTACCAACTATCATATTGGGTTGTTGTGAAGAAATTTCCTTTTGAAGTACAAAAGACCATAAGAATTAATGATACCTACACTATTTCTTTCTTTCTTTCTTTCTATCTATCTATCTTTCTATCTATCTATCTATCTATCTATCTATCTATCTATCTATCTATCTGTCTGTCTATCTGTCTATCTATCCATACGCATTAGCCAGATTAGAAAGCACAGAATCAGTCCATAAATTAATAATTAATTATAAAGTGCTTGCTATTTACCAGAAAGCACCAGAGATACAGGAATAGGCAAAAAAAAAAAATAGTCCCTACTTTCAAGGATATACAGTCAAATGGGGTCAAAAACATGTAAACAAATGTATGCAAAGCAAGTGATTTGTGAGAATAATAGGAGATAATTGCCAGTGAGATGGCCCTGGAATTAAGAGGAATTGGAGAAGGTTTCCCTAATACCAATGATTAAAAATATCTTCACTAGGAGATACCAGATATCAGATATCAGATAATTTGAGCCTCTCCCTATAGGGAGGAGAGTAAAAGGCTGTTGTCCTTCCTCAGTAGCAGCAACATGTCAGATAAAACACACAGGTTTTTTTTTGGTGAACTTGAAATTCTAACATGTCTCTTCTGCTTTATTCCTTTCCTGAGTATAAGTGACTAATTAATGATCTGGAAATGGAAATTTCAAGCGTTAAGGTCAACATTTTGTCTTGGAGAAGTTGAGAACTCCAGGGTCTTTAGTTTGTATAAGTTGCATTTTAGGAAGAGCTTCGAGAAACTGCTCCATTGTTCCCTGGAGAAGATAACCAATGACAGGAAGATCAACCCAATTCCTGGCCTGATTTAGCAGAAGGTATATAACTGGAGGGCTTTGTTTAGATAGTGTAGCAAAAAAAATTGAATTATAATTCAATTCAACATCCTCTCTTCTTTTAGGGAAATTTGAGGGCAAAGCTAGTTTTGCCCTTAAATTTCCCTTCACTGCATGTTTTGTTGTTTTAAGTACAAATCTGCTAGGAGAATTTAAGAGTTGTTATAAGTTATTGCTTGCTTATATCTTGTCAATTTATGCATATGAGATGAATTTTGCATTTGGTGCTCAGGGAGTAGTAATATCTTTGGTATGGAGGGCTTGTTGTGCCCTCCTAGGGCAGCTCTCCAACCTCTGACCCTCACCTGACACCCAGCTCTCACTTGTGGCTCCTAGTAGCTGCTAGCATGCAGCAGTGGCCACACTCCAGGCAATGGCTTTGACAGGCTGGCTAAACCTTGTGAGGGTAGCCATCGGGTCGTCGACCCCTGGTGAACCAGGGCTTTGCTCACCCAGTATGTGAAGACTGTTTCGGCGGAGCAGGCTGAAGAAACCAAAAAGAAGGTTCAACAGCTGAGATGGCGACATAGCAAGGCACTGTGGAGTGCTTAGGGCATGTTGGAGCACAAAAGACAACACGGCCATCCAATGCAGCTGAGGAAGTCTCCAGGTGTAACGACTTTTCGTGCCACTGGACCCAGGCTTCCAACGCCGAGAGAGTGGGACTGTCTCTGTGCATCGACTTTTCCACTTAAATCTTCATGCACAGGTGTCTTTGTACACAAAAACGCACAAAGACAATCGTCATCCCGGGTTACAGAGAGACTACTACTATTTGGTGGCATAGAGAGTAGACTGCCAGGACTGAAGTCTGGAGGATTCATCTTTAAAAAAAAAATAATAATATATATGTATATATATATACATACATATATAATTTTTATTTTTTCAGGTTACATGTTGCTATAATTTTCAATAATCATTTTCTATTTAATTGTAATCAATTAAATTTTATAACCTATGTACTTTCTCTCCCTCCCATCTCTATAGCCCCCTAGCAAGAAGGCAGGTTTTATCATATAAGTTTTATATATATCAGTAGTAGTCTCTCGGTAACCGGGGATGACGATTGTCTTTGTGCGTTTTTGTGCACAAAGACACCTGTGCATGAAGATTTAAGTGGAAAAGTCGATGCACAGAGACAGTCCCACTCTCTCGGCGTTGGAAGCCTGGGTCCAGTGGCACAAAAAGTCGTTACACCTGGAGACTTCCTCAGCTGCATTGGATGGCCGTGTTGTCTTTTGTGCTCCAACATGCCCTAAGCACTCCACAGTGCCTTGCTATATTGCCATCTCAGCCGTTGAACCTTCTTTTTGGTTTCTTCAGCCTGCTCCGCCGAAACAGTCTTCACATGCTGGGTGAGCAAAGCCCTAGTTCACCAGGGGTCGACGAACCGATGGCTACCCTCACAAGGTTTGGCCGGCCTGTCGAAGCTGTTGCCTGGAGTGTGGCCACTGCTGCATGCTAGCAGCTACTGGGAGCCACAAGTGAGAGCTGGGTGTCAGGTGAGGGTCAGAGGTTGGAGAGCTGCCCTAGGAGGGCACGACAAGCCCTCCATACCAAAGATATTACTCCTCCCTGAGCACCATATTGTTTTTATAATTCATATTTCCATTCTCTTCATATTGTTAAATAAGACATGAGATTCACATGAGAGAAAAATTCATTTAGGAAATATGTTAGAGTCGCATGCTTGTATCTGCATTTGGACTGTGTCTATTCCTATAATGGAGGATATACTTTTCCTTCATGAGTCTCTTGCAGTTTTCCTGGATCTTTGCCTTGTTAATAACTATTGTCATTCACAGTTGATCATCAGACACTATTGTTGTTACTATGTACAACATATGTTTGGTTCTACTCACTGCATTTTGCATCTTCTTAAGTCTTTCCAGAATTTTTTTGTGATCTTCTTATTTGTCATTTCGTAGAACAATAGAATTCCAACTTATTCAGTCATTCATCAATTGATGGACATTCCTTCAGTTTCTTTGTCACCACAACAAAAGAGCTGCTATAAATTTTTTTTATATAAGATTTCCCTTTCTGAGTTCAAATCTTATCCGAGACACTTATACTTATACTTGTGACCCTGTGAAAGTGACTAAAACCTGTTTGTCTCAGTTTTTGTAGCTATAAAATGAAAACCCCAAATGGGGCCATGAAAAGTTAGACATTACTCAATAACAACAATTTCTATCATACTATGTAGAGAGTACAATAAATATACTTTATATATATGTAATATACTTTATATATACACTATATACATATATATCTTTTAATTCTCCAATTTGGAGGAGAGACACTCCATATGAATTAAACCTAAAGTAGTCCTTCTAGGGGGGCTACCAGGAAGGGGATATAAATCTTTAGAACAACTTCACTCTTTTTTTGAACATGAGGCTACTCTAGGATTTAAGGAAAATTACTTACAAAGAGAAGGCCTAAGAGAGGAAGAAACTTAGAGAGTGGGGAGATGGGTAAACTATTCCTAGTTTAATGAAAAATCCTATCTGATGTAACTATGACATGCCCACCCCCCCCTTATATAATAGGATGGGGACCTAAGGAATTACCTAAAGTTTGGCTCATCCCAAAGTGACATGCTTTTTCAGTAGTGTGTACATATTTCACTGGAAGTAGTTAGTCTACATTCAGCTCTTCATAGTACATGTTCCAGATGGGAAAAACCAAGATAATCTGATGTTTACCACACATGTGCACATTTGTGTATACACACACACACATACAGACAAGCACACTCCGATTTTCAGCATTTTATTCTTGTTAGACTCGATCTTTCAAAATGTGTTCACAAGATTTCGAAACAAATGTTTTAAACTCCACAAAAGCAATCAAAATTATGATTTTAGAATGATATAGATACAACTTTAGGCATTCAACTATATATTATTTTCAGATACTCCATAGCTTAAAGTACTTAGCAGGATAGGAAAATAAGGTCAGGGTTAGAAGAGACTGGGAAATAATATTAGTAACACTATATGGAGGGAATATTTTCCAGAGAATAATGACTACACTCTGCTGTAAACATCATAAATCAAGTGAACCACAATATTCTACTGAAGCTGCTTTTAAGTACTGATGACAGGCCTAGAATCTATGTGATATATATATATATATATATATATATATATATATATATATATATATATATTTGTCTCATTCCACCCTCCTTTTTGTTAGCTCCAGTTTCTATTCAAAGGTAATTAATTAATTGTTTACTTAATAATACACAATGTATATATACTAACATATATATATGATATTTACTATCAAATTCACAAAATGATGATAATTTCATAAATTTATATTTTCTACTACTTTGTCTATATCAAGGACTTTCTGTAAACAGAATAAGCCCACCTTTATTTGAACATAATGTATTATTAAAATGGACTTTGAATTAATTCAGTTTAAATAACCTGATGTTTTGATTAAGGAAAGCATGGTATATAGTTGCCTAGGGAATAATAATACTTGATTAAACTATATCAAATTAAAAACATTTTATTTCATTAGAATTATGGAACCAAACATCAGTAATATCCTAAATTTAATCACCAGTTGGATAGTCAATATTCTATTGTATTTAACAATCTCATATATTAAATATTATTTTTAAAATGAGTCTATTGTCTAAATCGTTAACAATTAATACAGTTTCAAATGAGTTTTCAGAACTGCTCATTCCCATTATACCAACCATGTATTTTCTAGTAAAATTTTGGAAGTATAGAAGCAAGTGACCTTGAAATAACTGATGAGGTAAAGAATAAAGTTAAAGATTTAAAGGGTTTTGTCTTTTCTTTCTTTCTTTTTACACTATTATTATTGCAATGGTAGTTTGACTTATGCATGTAATCCATAATATTCTTCAATTGTCTTCTCCAAGTGGAAGACAATGTAACTGCAAAAATGTGGGTTTGCCAGACTGTAAATTGCCAAAAATGTAAAGGTTTTGGCCAAATTGTAAAGATAATTTTTAGTGTCTTGATTTTTAATCTAAAATTAAGTGGTCACCATGGGAAAATTCCCAAATATGAAAATACCCAAGTCAGTTGGATCTTATGAAGATTTTAATTAATACAAATGAAGGAATTGAGAGAGAGAGAGAGAGAGAGAGAGAGAGAGAGAGAGAGAGAGAGAGAGAGAGAGAGAGAATAGTAGAAAGGGCCTAGGTCATTTGGCCTAGGCCTGAACCTTAAGGGAGAGAGAGTCAGTCTTTATCACTCACCACAAAATTGTCTCAAGAAAGCTTCAGTCCTTCACTGAAATACTCAACTCCTGAACTGAGTTCAGAGATCCTCCTCTGAACTCCTGAACTTCTCCAATTCAGCTTCCAAAACTGAACTAAAAACAAACTGAACTGAATTCTCCTTTTAAAGAAATTTTCTCTTATGTGACCTCGCCTAAATTTTCACATCTACCAATCAAAGTAGACGCTTTTTCCCAGGACTGCCCATACTTAGTTCTCACCACTCTTTGGTTAGGAAAAAACCTCTGAATATTTCACACCTCTTGTTAAGCTTGCCTTTTGTAAGTTGCTTGACCTTTTAGTGATTAATTTAACCTTCATAGATACTTAACACCCTTTTGTATTAGATCTAAAAATAGAACTAGCTTAAGGTTCTAGCATTACTATAAGTATGAATTAGGGACTTTCATTGTTCAATCAGGAGTTTACAACTTCATCTTCCCCTAAGCCACTGTCTGAGCAGGGTGGAGTACTTTTAAAGTTCTCAATACATTCTTGACCAAGTACCTACATTGTTAAAAATGGGGAATAACTTAATCAAATCTTCTGAAGTAGAGTCTGAGCAGTTTTAAGATTCACAACAACAGGGAGCTGATGAAGCCTCTTTAGTAATAGACTCTGGTAGCTGCTTCTGGAATAATAATACTGATGTTTCTGCAGAAGTCTGTGAGGAATGTTCAAGTCATGCTCAGATTGCTTAACATGGAGATTCATATACTAAGTAGATATACAAAATTTTCTTTGATTATCTGTGCTACATCTTTAAAACTGGTCCTATTAAGATAGTCTATATTTCAGACTTATACTTGTGTGGAGTAAAATTTAGTAATAAGTAGTGCATTATTCACAATTATGGTTAGCATTAGGATGAATAGTAGTAGTGATAATTTCTGATCAAATATTCCTATATTAATTAGCTTAGCTAGGCCCTTGAGGGGAGAGAGAAAATAAGGCTCTCTCTACATAACAAACAGCAGAGACATCCTTTTCCCTGAAGTGAATAGACCTTTCCCCCATCCAAGGTACACATCATTATTAGTACTCCTTTAAAATTGGCCAGACAACTACCTTTCCTTTCCTTTATTATTAATTTTCAATTGACTCGCAATAAGCATTTCAAGAGTTAAGAGAATTAAGTTCCAAGGAAAATTATAGTACAAAGAGTCCATTGAGGATACCATAGAGTTTAGGAGATATAGTCATGAGAATTAGTCCCCCTGTCTCAAAAGACTGAATTTCCAGTCTTGTACATTCCTGAATTATGACCAAAACTGAGAAAGTGTTAATTTGAGAAATACTCCCATGATTCAAAGAGAACTAGGACACACTAGGAGGGTAAGACAAGATAAAAAGACTATAACATATTCAGACATTAAGTCACACACAGGTATCAGGTAACTTAAGACACCATTGTTTTAATTTCCTATAAATGCTGAATTCATTTGTAAACCTATTGGACACCACAGCTGAGAGACCACTCAGAGTTGCAGTGGTCCCCAACAGTTCCTCTTCATCCCATTCCCTACTGTCCATTGTTTTTACATTTTCCTAATTAAAACTGCAACCTCCAGCATCTTATCAAGTTCCCTGTCTGCTCATTGGAGTGATTTCTTGGAGTACAAGCTCCTTCCCCAATTCCACTCCACACATACTCTTTCTAAACTCTCTTTCATGATGTGTCCACAGCGTGTAAGCAATGAACTAAACCCATTGGAGTATAAAATCTTTCTTTCCCTGCTCCTTCTTTACCATCTCCTCTAAGAAATATGTATCTTTTATCTATTCTGTATGGTTTGCCCTTCTTAGTTTGAGGTGTTGGTGGAGATTCCCAACAGGGGTACAAGCCGTGATAATCTTGGAAATGGAATTGCAGGTGGAATGCCACCTCAGTCTCTAGGTAGGGGAAGATTAGATTTATAGCTTAACTTAGTTCCTATAGAGCACAGTCCAAGTTCCAAGTCCATAATTCACTTTCGGCTTGAGTCTCTGATATCTCTGAGCTTCCTTTTTTGGAATATGAGGGAAGGAGGATTAAACATCCTATGTGTAAAGTAAGTCTGAATATTTATAATCATAACCTTTGAAGTTTATTGCTTCCTAAGAGTCAATTGAATTTTTAGTTTCTTAACGTAATAAAGGTACAGGGAATATCCCCTACAATTGAGAAAACACCATAAGTATGGGGCTATAACCATTTTCAGAGTCTAGAAACTCTCAAATCTCCCTTAAGTTTGCCAAAGTACTGGGAGAAAGGGGTAAAATTAGCATATTTGGCCTTAAAGCAATAAAGTGTTATACATTAAGGAATTTTCCTTGGACAGACTCAAGAATCTGTGAATATATTTAAAAAATTTGATCTAGTTTGCTAACTATGTGATGAACAGTGGCAATCTCACTAGTTTTGGAAGTATTCCAAAAGGTCTGATAACTGATTACTTTTGCTTTGTTGATCTTCACTCTGTGAAGTTATACTCTGGTGGTGAGTTGCATATCTTGAGTATTTGTACAAAGGCCTCAAGGCCCTTTTCCCTCTCTGAGGCTATATGCCCCCTTGAGAAATTGAGTTGTCTGTGGCTTTTTTATTCATTCTTTTCTATTCTAGGTACAGTGATTGAAGCCTTCAGTATGGATCAGGAATTCAAGTCATGAGAATCTGGGAATTTGAATTCAAAGCCAAGTTTGCAAATAGTGTAGAAATGATACTGAGAGAAGTGAGGATTAATCTTTCAGATTAACATTGGATCCTCAACCCAGGGGGAGAATTTGATGAGAATCAAGCTAAGTTGAATCTTCATTCTATTCCTCCCCATAAATATCCTAAAAGGTTTAGGAAGGAAGTGTTGTGTTGTGGTGTAATAGATGATATTTTGAGGGTGTATATTGATGGATACTAGATAATTAATGCATCAGATAGTTGTCTCCTTTTGGCCTAACCTCCTCCCTTTTCCTCCCTGTTCGGAAGCCTTTCAGCTTCCCTTCCCCCCTTCTTCAGTCTCCTTCAAGTCACTTGTTGTGAGCTGTTAGGTTTCAATGAAATAGTTCTTAATCTTCTTTGTCAAATAAGGAGTTTATTTGGGGAATACAGGACAAGGATGGAGGATAAGGTAAGAGGGGTAGGATATCCCTATTCTCTACAGTGAGTGTTGGATTGGAGGATATTGAGAGAAATTGCAATTTGGTCACTAGCATGAAACAAAATCAGTCAGAGAGATATATGAGGATTACTATCTTTCTTCTTCTTCCTTCCAGCCAAGTCACCTCCAACTTGATTATCTCAAGTCCCAGAGATAAAACTAGCTTCTTCCTTTACCTCAGCCAGCCAGCCAAAAACCTTCAATCCACTCAAACAGTTGGCTCTTGCCTGCAACTGTTTCCCAGTCACATTCCAAACGAAATCTTCATTTGACTGACAGATGATCAATCTCCAGCTTCTTGTCCTTTGCATGCATTTTCTCTTCCACTCTATGTGTTATGGGAAACATGTATACATTTGTTCTTGTAATATATTGAACCAAATTTGCCTTTGCAAAAGCTGTTAAATCAAACTAGGAATGTTGGTCTCTAGCCAAATCTGTTCCCCTCCCCCCCAGACCAAACAAAGTGATAGAGACATGGCCAGTGAGTAATTAATCCAATATCACAAAAAAGATACAAAGATATCTCCAATTAACCAAGAATTTTTAAGAAAGTCATAATTTGTCTAGCACTGAGAAAGCGGAACAAGAGCATATCCCTTTACTTTATTTTAAATTTAATTGTCATCTACAAACACAAATATTTCCAAAAAAAAAAACAGAAAAAAGATGATATATGAAATTATCAACTTCTCTTGAATAGTTATTTCTATCAAGTATATATTAAATTTAATAAAGCAGCAACACAGTCTTCAATTCTTTATTACCCTTCAAATTTATTTTTAAGGGTTTTTTTCTACGTATTTTAATACATTTTTTATGTTCATTTCTTTTTAAAATTTCTTTCACTCACTAACCCACTCTTCCTTCCCAATGGAAATCCTTCCTTAAAACCACTAGTCAAACAAAACCATTTTCAGTCTTTGAAATTCCTTATTGGTCACTATTTTCATCAGAATTCTTGTCATTCAACATTAATATACCTTACAATATTATAATAATTGTATACATTGTTTTCTTGGCTTTTCTTTCTCTTTTCACTCTGCATTGGCTTCACATATTCTGCACAGCTATACTATTCTATGTTCCCTTAATTTACTTATAATTTCCGTCCTTATATTTAAGTCACTTACCCATTTTGAATTTATCCTGGTATAGGGTACAAGATAATTTTGATCACCCTAATTTTTGTCATATTGTTTTCCAATTTCCCATTTAGTCAATTTTGATTTTTATGAAATTCTTTCTTTAGTGAATTTTGGTACCTTTTTTTTTACCATTAGGCATATTCTTTGATTTAAAATATAATTTTCTTCAGTATTTTTTGTGCTTTTATCAATCTTTAATTTTCTTTTCATAATTTTCTAACATCACTTTAATTTCTTTTCCTAGTTTGTCCCCTACCATTCTTATCTCTTTCTTCCACTCTTTCAAGAATTTATGTTGAGCTAGTTTAGAGTTATCATATTTCCTTTGAAGCTTTGACAATAAAAGTTTTCAAATTATTGCCTATTTCTGAGTTTGTGCCTTAGTCTTCCCTGACACCATAGTATATTTTTATATTTACATTCTATTTTAATTGTTTGCTCATTTCCCAGCCTATTTCTTGACATTGGACTTTATGTTAAAGTAGGATTCTGCTCTACCTTTCGATGCAGACTCCCTGCCACAAAATTTCAGGGTTTTTTTTGTCTGTTCTTCTTTCCCCTCAGATGCAATTCTGAGGTTCTGCAAGGCTTTGTGTACCTCTTAGGTGATGTTATTTGAGAAGAACTGTGGTTCTTTTGTCTTGGTCCATATTCTGATCTTTACCTAAGAAAAGCCCTTGTTTGTCTGCATCAGTAAGCCCTACTGTTGCTTTTGTCCCTGGAACTGTGACTTGGTCCCCTGTCCTCCCCCAGCCATAAGTGCTCCTGTTTCTCTACCTCATAATTTTTTTATTTTTCTAAATTTTTTAAATTTTATTTAGTCAATGGTAAAAATTATTCCTTGGTTACAAAAATCATATTCTATTCCTCCCTCCATTCCTCCCACCCTTCCCATAGCCAACGCACAATTCCACTGGATATTAAATATGTCCTTGATCAGATCTTATTTCCATACTGTTGATGTTTGCACTAGGATGGTCATTTAGTGTCTATATCCCCAATCACATCCCCCTCGACCCATATAATCAAGCAGTTGTTTTTCTTCACTGTTTTTACTCCCAGTTTTTCCCCTGAATGTGGATAGTGTTCTTTCTCATAGATCCCTTTGGGTTGTTCATGATCACTGCATTGCCACTAATGGAAAAGTTCATACATTCAATTGTACCACAGTGTATCAGTCTCTGTGTACAATGTTCTCCAGGTTTCTACTCCTTTCACTCTGCATCACTTCCTGGAGGTTATTCCAGTTCCCATGGAATTCCTTCACTTTTTTATTTCTTTGAGCATAATATATTCCATCACCAACATATACCATAATTTGTTTAGCCATTCCCCAATTGAAGGGCATGCCCTCATTTTCCAATTATTTGCCACAACAAAAAGCGCAGCTATTAATATTCTTGTACATGTATTTTTCCTTATTATATCTTTGGGGTAAAAAGCCAGCAGTGGTATGGCTTGGTCAAAAGGCAGACAGTCTTTTAGCGCCCTTGGGCATAGTTCCAAATTGCCCTCCAGAATAGTTGATAAATTCACAACTGAACCAGCAATGAATTAATGTCCTCACTTTGCCACATCCCCTCCAGTATTCATTACTTTCCTTTGCTGTCATGTTAGCCAATATTCTAGGTGTGAGGTGATACCTCAGAGCTGTTTTGATTTGCCTCTTTCTGATTATAAGAGATTTAGAACTCATTTTTCATGTGCTTTTAAATAGTTTTGAATCCTTTGACTGAAAATTGCCTATTCATGATCCTTGCCAATTTCTCAATTGAAGAATGGCTTGATTTTTTTATACAATTGATTTAGCTCTTTGTAAAGTTGAGTAATTAGACCTTTGTCAGGTTTTTGTAATAAAGATTGTTTCCTATTTTGTTACTTCCCTCCTAATTTTGGTTACATTGGTTATGTTAGTACAAAAACCTTTTAATTTGATGTAATCAAAATTATTGATTTTACATGTTGTGATTTTTTCTATGTCTTGCTTGGTTTTAAAATCTTTCCTTTCACAAAGATCTGACAAGTATACTCTTCTGTGTTCACATAATTTACTTATAGTTTCCTTCTTTATGTTCAAGTCATTCACCCATTGTGAGTTTATCTTGGTGTACGGTATGAGATGTTGATCCAAAACTAATTTCTCCAACACTATATTCCAATTTTCCCAGCAGTTTTTATCAAATAGTGGATTTTTGTCCCAAAAGCTGGGATCTTTGGGTTTTTCATAGACTGTCTTACTGAGGTCACTTACCCCAAATCTATTCCACTGATTTTCCTTTCTGTCTCTTAGCCACTACAATATTGTTTTGATGACCAAGGCTTTATAGTATAGTTTGAGATCTGGGACTTCAAGGCCACCTTCCTTCGCATTTTTTTCCATTGTTTCCCTGGATATCCTTGATCATCTTCCAAATGAACTTTGTTATGTTTTTACCTAATTTAGTAAAAAAGTTTTTTGTTTTGTAATCCAATTGGTATGGCACTAAATCAAAGTAAATAACTTTGGGTGGGATGGTCATTTTTATTATGTTTGCTCATCCTATCCATAAGCAGTTAATGTTTTTCCAATTGCTATTGTTTTAATTTGGTGGAGTGTTTTTGTAGTTGTGTTCATATAGTTCCTGTGTTTATCATGGAAGATAGATTCCTATGTATTTCATATTGTATAGGATGATTTTAAATGGAATTTCTCCTTCTAATTTTTGCTGCTGAGATGTGATGGAAATATATATGCTGATGACTTATGTGGGTTTATTTTGCATCCTGATTCTTTGCTAAAGTTGCTGATTATTTCCAATAGCTTTTTGATTAATTCTCTAGGATTCATTAAGTAGACCATCATATCATCTCCAAAGAATGATAGTTTGGTCTCCTTATTGCCAATTTTAATACTTTCAATTTCTTTTTCTTCTCTAATTTCTACTGCTAGTATTTCTAGTATAATGTTAAATAATAGATGTGATAATGGGCATCCTTGTTTCACTGCTGATCTTATTGGAAATGCATCTAGTTTATCTCCATTGCAAATGATGTTGGCTGATGATTTTAGATAAATACTGTTTATTATTTTTAGGAAAGGCCCTACTATTCCTATACTTTCTAGTGTTTTTAATAGGAAGCAGTATTGTATTTTGTCGAAGGCTTTTTCTGCATCTATGGAGATAATCATGTAATTTTTGTTGTTTTGCTTGTTGATATGGCCAATTATGAGGATGGTTTTTTTTTGAGGATTTCGTCTTTTGAGGATTTAGTGTAGGGTGTGTTCTATGAACTCTTTCAATGTCTGTTTTGCCGCCTTGTTCAAGAACATCATGGCAGTTTTCTTGGATGATTTCTTATAGTATGATGTCTGTTTATTTCTGGCTTTTCAGGTAGACCAATTATTCTCAAATTATCTCTTCGTGATCTATTTTCCTGATCTGTCACCTTGTCAGTGAGATATTTTATTTTTTCTTCTATTCTTTCACTCATTTGACTTTGCTTTATTGATTCTTGCTGTTTTGCAAGATCATTGTCTTCCAGTTGCCTAATTCTGGTCTTTAAGGACTGATTTTCTGCTATAATCTTTTGATTTTCATTTTTGGTTTGGTCTCTCCTGCTTTTTGTGGCTTCCATCTGTTTTTCCAATTGGGAGTTCTTGCCCATTAAACTTTTATTTTCTCTTTGACCTATTTCCCACTTTTCTTGCCAGAAGGCTTCCACCTTTTTGATAAGCTCCAATTTAAATTCTTCAAGATCTTGTGGACAATTTCTATTTTTTTGGAAGGTTTTGGTTTTGTTTGAATTTTCTCCTCTAATTCCTCTATAGTCTGGGTTTTTCCTCCATAAAAATTTTTGAGGGTCAATGCCTTTATTTTTGTTTTTTTTTTTCTTGGAGGGTGTGTGCTGCTCCTAGGCACAATTTACCATCACTGTTGAGGTTTTCCTTTCCTTTAGTCATAAATCTGAGTGAGATGAGTAGGCTCTCTGTGTACAGAGCTAAGGAGCAAGGATTTTGCCTGAGGCAAGCTCTTGAATCTCCACAGCTTCTGCTGTTTGCTGCCTTTCTCTGTGCTTTTTTCCCGTGAGTGCCCATGGTCTGTGCTCTTCAGCCTGCTGGGGTTTCAGGTGTAGCTGCTCTCAGGGGTAGTTCTTTGGTGGTCTTAGTCAGCTCCCAAGGACCTAGAGGTGCCCCTTACTCACTCTAGAGGTGCCCCTCACTCACTTATTCTGGCACACACTGACTCTGACTCTGGCTTCATAGGTGGGTTGGGGGAAGGTAGATCAGCTCGCGGGTTTGGTGGGAGGTTTTTCATCCCCTTATAGTGTGGAAATGCCCAAATCCCACATACCTTCAATGCTGAGCCCTTCTGTATAATCCCTTTATTCTTGTGAATTTGGTTGTGGGTTTTTTTTTTTGGTCTTTTGAGGTAATCTATATCGGTGGGTGCTGAGGAGGGGACAAGTCTTGTGTCTAGACTTCCACCATGTTTACTTGGAAGCCTCTACCTCATAATTTTGATAAGAGCTATTGTTCCTTTGTGACCTCCACCCAAAAACTCTACATAGACAATGCATTTGCCAAACAGTGCCATTTGGGAGACCCAACACCATCAAAAGATCCCTTGTAATATCTTTCTTAATAGTTATCTGACCTCACCTTCTCTAGGCTGAGAACTCCTGAAATTGCTGATGCTGCCACTATCACTCTTTTTTTGCATGTAAACTAAAGGGAAATGAATCACAATGAATAATAGTACCAATATATAACATGTAACATAAATAGAAAAAATATTTGGAACTACTCTTACCATGCCTTGAAATAGAGGTATATAACACTCAATTCTTCAGCCAGAGTACATTAGAGGAGAATCTTTCCTATCCTTTTTCTTTAAAGTTAAAGTTTTCTTCCTCATTTTACCCAAGAGTAGAACTTTAAATAGGGAAAGCTCTCTCTCTCTCTCTCTCTCTCTCTCTCTCTCTCTCTCTCTCTCTCTCTCTCTCTCTCTCTCTCTCTCTCTCTCTCCTTTTTTTTAATTATGGAATTTTTTTAAATTTAACTGTTATAACTTCATCTTTTGGGTGATGTTACTTGTTGACTTTTGCATGGTAGCATAGATGCTATTGTTCTTCAGGTTCATAGCAGTTTTAATATTCTATGGACTATTTATATTACATGCCTCTCCCAGATTTAGTGACATATATATATATATATATATATATATATATATATATATATGTGTGTGTGTGTGTGTCCTGGAGACAGGGGAGGAATCAAAGCATTGCATACTAACTCTGGTTTAATGTATTATTTCAGAATAACTCAATTCAGTTACTGTAATATATTATATGTGAATACTACTGAAATTGTAATATTTTAATGCAACAATGTGAATTGGAAGTTATTGCTATTCCATGAGAAAAAAGCATTATAAAATTCAGTTGAACCAACAAAATTTAATCCTGAGGATGGCAACTGTCAAAGATATGATTTCAATAGTTTTGGTCTTCCCAATGCTTTGTATCTCTTACTAGACACTGATGCTTCATTTTCAGCAGACTAAATTAAGTGAGAAGCCAGTGGGTGTCACAGAACATAACAGTGGATAAAGAGGAATATATTTTTTTCCTCTCCTACAGTCCTGTCATCTATTCTGAATTTAATGAGATACTGCTTTTAACTATGCAAAATTTCTTTACTCTGAGGGAAAAGGGAAAAGAAAAAAGAAAAATATATTTTCAAAGGCAAATAGGAGTTCATAAAATCCATGTATTTCTTAATAATTCAATGATTTTACTTTGGTGTATTGGGGTGAGAGAGAAAAAAGGAAATAATTGACTCAAAAAGCAAATTTTACAAGTGTGTGAAACAAAATTAAAAATTTTAAAGTAAGATAACAATGATATGAAAGGCATTGCCCTCTATAAATCATGCCTGAAATGGGATTTCTGGGGCCATCAACATTCACAAAGTTTCTCTGTCAAATTCCAATCCACTCAGTACTGAATGAGTTGAAAAGGAAACAATCCTGTTATTGATCACTTATCAAGAAGAGCCATTGACTCAGTAGTCTTTAAAAAGAAAATGATTTGACAGTCTGTCTCTCTCATCTTTCAAATGAATATGTATCTCAGAGAGCCAGAACTATTAAAAACTTCTTCAAGGAGGAGTGGGGATGGAGGCTGGTTCCTTTCTCCCACTCAGTAGTAGCATGGCGACAATGAGCATGAGGCAGTTAAATTTCATCTCCTGGGTGAGCTTGAGCTTGAGTCTCTCTCTCTCTCTGTCTCTCTCTCTGTCTCTGTGTCTCTGTCTCTGTCTCTGTCTCTCTCTGTGTGTGTGTCTGTCTGTCTGTCTATCTTTCTCTCTCTCTCTCAAGTTCTAGAGAGATTTCTTAGATTATTTCCAAATATCCATAGTTTAGTTTAGTTGTTTTTTTTAATTTGTTATTCCCCTCCCCACACCCAAAAACACTGAGTATTTTATTTCTCTCTTTACAACCTGACTTTAAGATTAGTGACTTTGGTTTATATCAAGATAACATATTCTTTTAATCTTGTTAACTCTTGTTTCTCTTCTGCCAGGTTTTCAGAATTTTTTTCACTTTTAATTTATTATTTTGTTTTTTGATTCTTTAGAAAAAACTCATCATAGAATACTTTTTAAAAAATTATCTATTAGTGTTTTTGTCATCCAATCACTCCTTATTTCTTTCTTAATAACTGATTACTGCTGATTTCCTATGAATTTCATATCTCAAACTATTGTGAAATTTCTTCTTGTTGCAACTTCTATTTACAATGTTCAGGAAGAATTAATTTCTACCTTTAGAATGTGCTGGTGATTTTTATTACAAGAGAAGAATCACACTATGAATGCTGAGCACAAAACCAAGGGTTAATTTGTACCTTGTGCAAATCTGCCACAACATGGAAGTTTCTAGATAAGGTATGTGGATGAGAGTTTGAAGGATTAGCATTCTCCAGTGTTTCTTCATAATGTTTTGCTTTTTTTCTTTTCTATCTTTTGGTCAATTCAGTTGGAATTATTCTATATCTGGTGTATACATTTCTCTTTTAGCAGTTTTTCCTTTTTTTAATTAATTATGTGTGGGAGTAATTTACCTGACCTCAAATTAGGAATACCTAGAGTAGAGAATCATACTTCTTTTCAAATTATTAATAGTAGTAGAGGTGGAGTCAAGATGGCGGCATAGAAGCAGCAAAAGTTCAGACCTCTGAAAACCCTATCCTTACCGAATAATCCTAGGGGACCGAAATTCAAACTTAACAAGACAGAGATGGAGAACCCTCCTTCTGGACTCAAATCAAAAGGTACACCCCCCCAAAATCAGAATCTGAAAACACTCGGGTCTAAGGGGAAGGCAGAAGGAAGGTCCCAGGACCCCTTACCCCAACTCAGAGTGCTGAGCCCCCAGCGGCAGCGGGTACCTCTGGGAGGGCAAAGGTGCTGGTTTGGAGGGTCTACCTTGTGAGCAGCGGGGCACTGGGCTCGGAGCATCCAGTGCGGGCAGCGGGGAGGAAGCCAGGGAGAGACTGGGGTCCATGGCTGGGTCCTTCCATTTGGCTCTAGTCTCACAGGAGGTTTTTGCCTCGGAGCACACCCAGACCAAACCAGTTGAACCTAATCCCATCAGGACTCCTCAGAGCCCAGAGAGGCCAGGACCCCTCCCCCCCTAGAGTGCAGGGACTCCCGCAAGGACAGGAACTTCGGGGCAGGCAAAGGCACTGGGGAACCTTGCAGACAGTGGAGAAGCAGCTGGAAAGAACTGGAGAGAGCCTGGGGGGCACCAGCCCTCTAGGAGTCTTAGGCCTCAGAGCACATACAGCCCAACCCAGTTGAACTTAATCAGATCAAAAGCCTCCAGAGGACAGGGAAGCTAACATTCCTCCCCTAGAGACTGTACCAAGAGATCTGACAAAGCTCCAAGAGGGGAGACTGACAGAAAACCCCAAAACCAAAAAAAATGAGAGGAGCAGGAGCACAGGCAAATATGGAGAGCAAAAAATGGGGTAAACTTGAGCAAACAACAGAAAAAGAAGAAAGAAATTACAATCGACAGCTTCTGCACAGGTAATGAGGAAAGAGTGAATGAAACAGAGGGGGAAGGATCATCAAAGAAAAAATCAGAAATACCAGAAAATTTGATAAAGGCTTTGGAAGAACTCAAAATGCAATTCAAAACACAATTAAGGGAGGCTGAAGACAATTGGGAAAAGAAATTAAAAAACTAAGATAAATCATCTGGAAACAGAAAATACTGTCTTGAAAGCCAAAATCAACCAGCTGGAAAATGAGGCAAAGGAGATGAAAGATGAGGCAAAGAAGATTAAAGATGAGGTGAAGAAGATGAAAGATGAGAATATGGAGATGAAAAACGAGGTAAAGAGGATGAAAGATGACCTCCAAAGAAAATCAGACCAAAAGGAAAAGGATGACCAAAAAGCCAAGGATGAAATCCAGTCTTTAAGAACCAGAATACAACAATTAGAATTAAGTGACCTCACAATTATACAACAAAACCAAAAGAATTTAAAAAATTGAGGAAAATATGAAGCATCTCATTCACAAAACAGAGGATTTAGAAAAACATTCAAGGAGAGACAATTTAAGAATCATTGGTCAACCAGAAGACCATGACAAAAGAAAAATACTGGACATCATACTATAGGAAATTATTAAAGAAAAAGTCCCCGATATCCTAGAACAAGAAGGAAAAGTGGAGACTGAAAGAATCCACAGATCACCTCTTGTACTTAATCCCCAACTGACAACATCCAAGAATGTTATAGCCAAATTCAAGAAGTATCAGATGAAAGAAAAGATATTACAAGCTGCCAAGAAGAAGTCATTCAGATATCATGGAACCACGGTGAGAATATTGCAGGATCTGGCTTCATCAACACTGAAAAACCAAAAGGCATGGAATATGATATTCCAGAAAGCAAGGGAACTAGGTCGACAACCAAGAATCAACTACCCAGCCAAACTGACTATATTCTTACAGGGGAAAGTATGGTCATTCAACAAAATAGAAGAATTTCAAGAATTCATAAAGAAAAGACAAGACCTGAACAGAAAATTAGATGTCGAACCACAGAACTCAAGAGAATCATCAAAAGGTAATTAAAAAAGAAGGAAAAAAGAAAAACAAAACGAAACAAAAAAAATTTTAAGAGACTCAATAAGTTAAAATGATATGTATCCCTATAAGAAAAGAGGTCATTCGTAACTCTTAAAAACTGTTGTTATTACCTGGGCAGCAAAAAGAAGTACACTTAGAGGGAACAGTGACAAACTGTGTAGGAAGAAAGGACAAGAAATAAATAGGTACATAGATATATGCATGCATAAATACATACACATGAGTATGCATATATATATATATATATATATATATATAACTAGAGCTTAAAATAGGTTAATATTAAAAGAAATGGGAAAAGAAACAAACGGGTAAATCTATATGTCACAAAGAAGCTCATGGTGGGAGGGGGGAGAACATCAATACACTGCAAGGGTAAAGAGGTAGGAGACTGGAAATACTCAACTTTTACGTGCTTTGAAATTGACTCAAAGAGAGAAAAACAATCCAATCCACTGGGGGCAGAGAATAGATTTGTACCCTTTAGGGGAGTAGAAGGGTAACAAATGGTCTGGTGGGGAGGGAAGCAGTACAAGGGAGGGAGGGGCGAGGGGTTAATTTTAGAAAGACTACAGGGAAAATAAGGGGGGAATAAGAAGGGAAGGGGTAGAAAGGAAAGTAAAATAAGGGTGGGAACTAGGGGAACTGATTAAAAGCAAACATTGGTGTAGAAGGAAATAGTGAAAGAAGAAAAGGCAGAAACAGGAGTAGAAATCAAAATGATGGGTAATACACAGCTAGTAATCATAACTATGAATGTGAATGGAATGAACTCACCCATAAAACGCAAGCAAATAGCAGAGTGGATTAGAATCCCAAACCCTACCATATGCTGTCTACAAGAAACATACATGAGGGAAGTAGACACACGCAGTGTAAAGGTAAGTGAATGAGGCAAAATCTATTGGGCACCAAATGAGAAAAAGAAGTCAGGAGTTGCAATTGTGATATGTGACAAATCCAAAGTAAAAAGAGATCTAGTTAAAAGAGATGGGGAAGGTAATTACATCCTGATAAAAGACAGTATACACAATGAGGAAATATCAGTACTCAACATGTATGCACCAAATGGCATAGCATCCAAATTTCGAAAGGAGAAACTAGAGGAGCTCAAGGACGAAATAGATAGAAAAACTATACTAGTGGGAGACCTGAAACTCCCTCTATTTGAACTAAATAAATCAAAACAAAAAATAAATAAGAAAGAGGTAAGAGAAGTAAATAAAATCTTAGAAAAATTAGAGTTAGTAGACATGTGGAGAAAAATAAATAGGGACAAAAAGGAACATACCTTCTTTTCTGCAGCACATGGTATATTCACAAAAATTGACCATATATTAGGGCATAAAAACATTGCAAACAAGTACAAAAGAGCAGAAATAATAGATACAACTTTCTCAGATCACAATGCAATGAAATTAATATTTAGTAAGGGAACATGGAGAGGTAAATCGATAATTAATTGGAAATTAAACAATACAATTCTCCAAAACTAGTTAGTTAAAGAACAAATCATAGAAACAATTAATAACTTCATTGAAGAAAATGACAATGATGAGACATCGCTTCAAAACCTATGGGATGCAGCCAAAGCAGTACTCAGGGGGAAATTTATATCCTTGAGTTCATATATTAACAAATTAAGAAGGGCAGAGGTCAATGAATAGGGCATGCAAATTAAAAAACTAGAAAGTGAAAAATTAAAAACCCTAAGATGGAGTCTAAAGTAGAGATCCTAAAAGTCAAAGGAGAAATTAATAAAATTGAAAGTCAAAGAATTATTGATTTAATAAATAAGACTGGAAGCTGGTACTTTGAAAAAAAACAAATAAAATAGACAAAGAAATAGTCAGTATAATAAAAAAAAAAGGAAAGAAATAAACCAAATTGACAGTATCCAAGCTGAAAAAGGAAACCTCACCTCTAATGAAGAGGAAATTTAGGCAATCATTAAAAACTACTATGCCCAATTATATGGCAACAAATATGGCAGTCTAGGTGATAGGGGTGAATGCTTACAAAAATATAAATTGCCTAGACTAAAAGAGGAAGAAATAAATTACTTAAACAACCCCATATCAGAAAAAGAAATTGAACAAGCCATCAATGAACTCCCTAAGAAAAATCCCCAGGTCCAGATGGATTCACAAATGAATTCTATCAAACATTCAAAGAACAACTAATCCCAATATTAAACTAACTATTCAACAGAATAAGACAAAAAGGAGTTCTACCAAATTCATTTTATGACACAAACATGGTGCTGATCCCAAAGCCAGCAGGTCAAAAACAGAGAAAGAAAACTATAGACCAATCTCCCTAATGAATATAGATGCCAAAATCTATGCCAAAATGCCAAAATAGGATACTAGCAAAAAGACTCTGGAAAGTCATCACAAGGGTCATCTACTATGACCAGGCAGGATTCATACCAGGAATGCAAGGATGGTTCAATGTTAGGAAAACCATCCACATATTTGTCCATATTAACAAGCAAACTGACAAGAATCATATGATTACCAATAGATGCAGAAAAAGCTTTTGATAAAATACAACACCGATTCCTATTGAAAACACTAGACAGTATAGGAATAGAAAGACCTTTCCTAAAAATAATAAACAGTATATATCTAAAACCATCAGCAAACATCATCTGCAATGGGGATAAACTAGAAGCCTTCCCAATAAGATCAGGAGTAAAACAAGGATGCCAATTATCACATCTATTATTTAACATTGTACTTGAAACACTAGCAGTAGCAATTAGAGAAGAAAAAGAAATTGAAGATATTAAAATTGGCAATGAGGAGACAAAGCTATCACTCTTTGTGGAGGATAGGATGGTTTACTTAATGAATCCTAGAGAATCAATCAAAAAGTTACTCGAAATAATCAACAACTTTAGCAAAGCTGCTTGCAGGATACAAAATAAACCAGCATAAGTCATCAGCATTTCTATATATCTTTAACCCATTTCAGCAGCAAGAATTAGAAAGAGGAATACCATTTAAAATCATCCTAGACAATATAAAATACTTAGGAATCTATCTGCCGAGACAAACATAGGAACTATATGAACACAACTACAAAACACTCTCCACACAGTTAAAACTAGATCTAATGGGTGGGATGAGCTAACATAATAAAAATGACAATCCTACCAAAATTAATTTACCTATTTAGTGCCATATCCATTAAACTACCAAAAAACGTCGTTACTGAATTAGAAAAACCCCTAACTAAGTTCATTTGGAAGAACAATAGATCAAGGATATCCAGGGTAATCATAAAAAAAAATGCAAAGGAAGGAGGACTTGCAGTCCCAGATCTCAAACTCTACTATAAAGCAGTGGTCATCAAAACAATTTGGTACTGGCTAAGAGACAGAAAGGAGGATCAGTGGAATAGACTTGGCGTAAATGATCTCAGCAAGACAGTCTGTGACAAACCCCAAAACCCCATCTTTTGGGACAAAAATCCACTATTTGAAAAAAACTGCTGGGAAAATTGGAAGATAGTGTGGGAGAGATTAGAGATGGATCAACTCCTCATACCCTACACCAAGATAAATTCAGAATGGGTGAATGACTTGAACATAAAGAAGGAAACTATAAGTAAATTAGGTGAACACAGAATAGTATACATGTCAGACAAGCAAGACTTAGAAAGAGTTACAAAATGTAAAATAAATCATTTTGACTACATCAAATTAAAAACTTTTTGTACAAACAAAACCAATGTAACTAAAATCAGAAGGGAAGCAACAAATTGGGAAACAATCTCCATAAAACCTCTGACAAAGTTTTAATTACTCAATTTTACAAAGAGCTAAATCAATTGTACAAAAAAATCAAGCCATTCTCCAATTGATAAATGGACAAGGGACATGAATAGGCAGTTTTCAGATAAAGAAATCAAAACTATTAATAAGAACATGAAAAAGTGTTTTAAATCTCCTATAATCAGAGATGCAATTAAAACAACTCTGAGATATCACCTCACACCTAGTAGATTGGTTAACATGACAGCAAAGGAAAGTAATGAATGCTGGAGGGAATGTGGCAAAGTCAGTACATTAATTCATTTCTGGTGGAGTTGTGAATTGATCCAACAATTCTGGAGGGCAATTTGGAACTATGCCCAAAAGGTGATAAAAGACTGTCTGCCCTTTGATTCAGGCATAGCACTGCTGGGTTTGTACCCCAAAGAGATAATAAGGAAAAAGTCTTATACAGGAAGGTTCATAGCTGTGCTCTTTGTGGTGGCAAAAAATTGGAAAATGAGGGGATGCCCTTCAATTGGGGAATGACTGAACAAATTGTGGTATATGTTGGTGATGGAATACTATTGTGCTCAAAGGAATCATAAAGTGGAGGAATTCCATGGGGACTGGAACAACCTCCAGGAATTGATGCAGAGTGAAAGGAGCACAACTAGGAAAACATTGTACACAGAGACTGATACACTGTGGTACAATCGAAGGTAATGGACTTCTCCATTAGTGTCAATGCAATGTCTCTGAACAATCTACAGGGATCTAGGAGAAAAAACACTATCCATAAACAGAGGACAAACTGTGGGAGTAAAAACCCTGAGGAAAAGCAACTGCTTAACAACAGGGGTTGAGGAGATATGACTGAGGAGAGACTCTAAATGAACACTTTAATGCAAATACCAACAACATGGAAATGGGTTCGAATCAAGGACACATGTGATACCCAGTGGAATCATGCATCGGCTATGGGGGAGGTGGTGGGAGGGGTGGAGGAAAAGAAAATAATCTTTGTTTCCAATGAATAATGTTTGGAAATGACTAAATGAAATAATGTTAAAAAATAAATAAATACATTTAAAAAACAAATTAATAATAGTAGTTCATAATTCGTTTTGTAAGAGTTGAATAAATATTCTTCCCTTTTCCTCTACTGTCTCTCATTTCTTCTTTTATTCATGTCCTGACATTGATTTTCCTTTATCTATTCAGTGTCTCATTTTTTCTTACTTTCATTTCATTTCACTAAAATCTTTATCAAGTTTCTTCATTGAAAAGTTGAAATGTCGAGAGAAATAGGAGTAACAAAACCTGTGGACAAGTTGTTATAATATGTATCATAATATAATCAATCAATAGAAAATAGAGTTTTAGAAAAAAAACAAAAGAAAAGTGATATTTTTCTGGCTATGAAGAATAAAGAACATTAATGAAAAAGTAGAACTGGAACTTGGCTTTGAAGTAAGTGGAGAACTTCATCAAGATAAGAAGGAAAATGAGTGCAGGATATATTATAGATGCATGAGCAAAGGCACAGAGGAAGAAAATGATGGGACAATAAGGAAACTTAGAATTGATTGGCTTCAATATAATTCTATTAAACAAAGGGTAAAAAAAATAAAAATATTATGTTGACTAAGGAGAACAGTTAGCTCATTAATTACAGAAATATTCAAAATGACAACTTTGTATTTTTTCTAGACTTTTTTTACCAGTTACATATAATAACAAATTTCCTTATTATTATTTCTGAGTATTTCAAGGGCTCTGAAAGGGAAGGCCTAAATCACTTTTGTTTTGTAACTTAGGGTAGAATGAAGAAAAAAAGGATTGAAGTTACATAAAGGTATTTTTAGGTTGGATTGAGGGAAAAAATTCCATTAGACTTTTTGGAAGTAGTGATATTAGTGCGGTTCCATTAACTGTAGATTCTCTAAAAAATTTCAAATGATAATTTGTAATGTAAACAGTAGAGATGGTTCTTATTCATGTATGGGATTTGATGATCTCTGAGGTTCCTTCTAATGCTGTGATTTTGATTCTTTTTGCAATCATGTCTAAGGAGTTTACATTTTGTTTATTAGTCAGTCAATAAAAATTTATAAATGCTTCCTATTGGCCAGTTGCTGTGCTAAGCACCAGGTATACAAAGGAAGTGAAAAAGAAGTTCTGTCTTTGAAGAGTTTACATTCTGTACATGGTATGTGTATATGTGTGTGCGACATCATACAAACAATTTTGTGTAAGCAAGCTATATACAGTATGTTAAAGCTAATAATCAGAGTTAAGGCATTAGACTTGAGAGAGCTTAGGAAAGACTCCTTATAGAAGATGAGATTTTAAATTTTACTTAAAGGAGCTTAGCAGAGCTAGGAGTGGAGATGGGGAAAAGGAACATTCCAGGCATAAGGAAACAACCTCTGAAAATGAACAGAATTGTGAAATGGAATGTCTTCTTTGACAAGTGTAAACCTCAAATTTCCTTAGACTTATAAATGTTGGAAATTTCACCATTGGGATATTTCATACTTGGAAAATTTCTTACTGATAGTCTATTGGAATGGGAACTCCATTGGCATGGGAGGTTCCTTCTCTTCCCTTCTTAAGATTACTTTAGGACAGAAACCCTTTGCTGAACAATGGAAAGGACTTTGACCTATGCTTAAGCATAGAACAGGAATTTCTTTGAGTCTTGATTGATTTTAGAATTGATACAATGGAGATACTTGGAATAAATCTCCACCCTATTCAGTCCTAATAGGATTGAGTAAGGGCTGCAGCCTAGATCAAAATTTAATTATTCCAATCTCTACCATACTCAAGTTAACAGGATTTAGAAAGGGCTGTAGCAAAGGAGTAAAGATTTAATCATTTGAAAATATGACCTTCAACAGACATGTGCAAAAGCCAGAAACCTCTGGGCGGTCCTGGGTTAAGCGAGAGCCTCCATTGACAGGGAAATTGATGAAGAGTGATTGGTAGATGTGAGGACTGAGGGGAGGCAACTTGGATGGTTTCCTTAAAGATAGGAGGGTCTGGAGACTGGGGGTGGTTGAGTTTTTGGTCGGTGTGGTTCCTGGGCTCTGAGGAAGCTTGCTCTGAAGGAAGCTGAAGGTGGGGGCCTCTGAGACTGTTTCTCCATTTTGGACACGTGAGTAATAGGGACTGATCTTTTTTCTTTGCCCCAGCTATCTAAGGGCTTGGGCCTTTTGGCCCAGCCTAAACAGAAGGGGTATTTAAGCCCTATTCCCTTCTCTCCCCTTTCTCTCTCTATATATATCTCTAATTCCTTTCTTACTCCTATTGTAATTAAACTCCAAAAAAGGCTGACGGCTGACTTGAGTTTTTCATTTAGGAATTACATAGCTGATTCCTTGGCGACCATAAATTACTATATATCAGTCTTTTAAAGTGATTCCCTTGTTACATTGTGGCTGACCACACGGGAGTCTAAAGAATCCTCTCAATAAAACTTTAAAATTCCTTGCCTTTTTACTATACTGTTTCACCACTTAGTCCTTTTTTTTTAACAAAAACTCGGCTTAAAGACACAGCTGCTAGAACACGTGAGTATAAAAAACTTTTTCTCTTTTCTCCTTAAGTTAAATTGGAATCAGCAGTTTTTTCTTTTTCTTCCCTTTAATCTTAAGGGACAGCTGGGTAGCTCAGCGGATTGAGAGCCAGGCCTAGAGACAGAAGGTCCTGGGTTCAAATCAGACCTCAGATACTTCCCAGCTGTGTGACTCTGATAGACAGAAAACAGCTGTTTTAAATCTCAGCAACAGGACTCTAAAGTCCTGGCTGGAAGAACTGTTTCTAAATATCCTTTCCCTTAAGGAACAACTTCCTGCATTAAAAAAAAAACCCTGTGGAAAGTTTGTTGCTTTGCCCTGCTCCCCACGTGTTTTGTGAAATTACAAAATATATATATAAAAATGGGTACTACATTCTTTGACAATTATATGGCAGCTGAAGAAGTAGGGGCATTGAGGAATGAAGGATACCTCCAAATTTTTATATTAATAGGTACTGTCATTTTTGTACTCCTCAATACTATATTTAGAGATGAAAAAATAAAAAATATTGAGGATAAAATAAAACAAAATGAGGATAAAATAAAACAAAATGAGGATAAAATAAAACAAAATGAGGATAAAATGAAACAAAATGAGGATAAAATAAAACAAAATGAGGATAAAATAGAAAATATTGAGGATAAAATAGAAAATGTTGAGGATAAAATAGAAAAAAATGAGGATAAAATAAAATATATTGAGGATAAAATAGGAAATATTGAGGATAAAATGGGAAATATGGAAGATAAAATAGGAAAAATTGAGGATAAAATGCAAGCCCAATTAGAAGATCTAAAAAGTTTCTTACAGGATCAATTGGCAAACAACCACTCTACCAAAAACAGACCTGTTTCTGAACCTTTGAATGAGGAAATTTCCTTCCCTGAAATAGAGATGGAAAACACCTTCCCTATAGCCCAGTTAACAGACTGCTTCTCTCGTGTAGTGCAAATCTTGTCTGAATTTAATTCCCAAAACCCTTCCCCTGCAATCCCAGCTTCTCATGTTCCTTCTCCTACAGAAAACCAAATTCCAATGCAAGGGAGATCTTGTCCTCCTAGAGAAACCTGTCCTTGTCAAACTGACCCACAGGTGCAAAATCCAACTAGAGGCCTGTTTCCTCTAAGAGAAGTACCTGAAATAGGACGAAATGGGGATGTGGTGACTTTAAGACATAGGATACCGTTTACTCCCCAAGAAATAAATGAATTTACACGAAATATCCCCACATATGAACAAGATCCTTTTCTAGTAACAAAAAAGATGGGAGACATATTTTTTCAGTATAATCCGTCTTACAAGGACGTTGAGTGCTTACTACAGGCTTTTTTAAGTGAACGTGAAAAAAATAAAATAATTGCTCATGTCAACAAAACCCGGGGGCGTAATGCAGCACATTGGCCATCTCAGGATCCCGAATGGGACTATAATAATCCTGAGGACTATCTACAACTATACCGTTGTAGAGAGGCCATCCTCACGGCCATGAAGGAATGTGCAGACAGTACAGATAAGTGGATGGAACTGGAAAAAATTAAGCAAAAGGAAAACGAAACACCCTCCAGATTTATGGACAGAATTATCGAGTTTGGGGACAGATACTTAGATTGGGACTTAACTAAAGAGAATAGTTTAAGACAAGTTAGAAGAATCTTTGTAAACAATTCTTGCAAAGTAATTAAAAATTATTTTAAAACACAATGCCCAAGATGGTCAGATATGGACCTTGAAGAATTGCGAAAAACAGCTATATATGTTTTTAAGGGAAACGAAGAAAAGGAGAAAGAAAATAATGATGACATGGAGGAAATGAAGAAAAAAATAAGATATTTAATAGATAGGATAACTAAATTAGAAAGTGGGCATGATAATGATCCAACGACAATTGCCCCTCTCCAGAAATCCAATTATCAATCCATTACTTGCCACTTCTGTGAGAAGAAGGGCCACAAAATGATGGAATGTAGAACCTTTCTTAAGATGTTTGGAAGGAATACACAGTTTAATAATGGTTTTAGAAATAATAACTATAGAAATTATGATAATGGTTATAGAAACCAGAATTCTAGAAATTATAATAATGACTATGGAAATAACTATAATGAATATAGAAATAAGAACTTTAGAAACCAGAATTATAGAAATAGGAATTGGGAATTTAATGACAATGCTCAAATTGAAGAAAATTTTAATGATAATACTCAACAATATATGAGAAATGGCGCTGGTCCAAAAATTACTCAAGGTACTAATGACCCTCAGAGAGGTGCCCTTCAGGGGGGTGCCCAAGGAATATCCCAAACACAATGATGGTGCCCGGGGGGGGGGGCTGGGGCACAGGAATCAGAGGATACAACCTTTGATTTCCCAGACCCTGATGTCCTACTACCCGTTGTCCCTATCCACTGCCCTCCCCATACTAATGAACCCCATGTTACCTTAAAGGTGGGTAACACCTATTATGATTGTCTATTAGACACCGGAGCTTCCTGGTCTGTATTAAAGAGAACACCTGATTTACAATGTTACTCTATTGGCTCAGAGAATGTAATGGGAGTATCAGGAATAACCCAAAGAGTTAAAAGACTTCCTCCTAGAATGGTGTCTGTAGGACCCCTAGAGGTACAACACTCCTTCCTTTTGATGCCTGACTCCCCTTTAAATTTGCTGGGGAGGGACCTTCTCTGCAAACTCAGAGCCATAATAACCTGCTCCCCAGATGGCTCATTATCATTAGAAGTACCAGAGGAATCTTTAAAATTACTCCCTGTACTTCTCTCGGAAAACCAGGAGGCAAAAGAGCCTTCCATTTTCGAAATACCTAAAGATATACCGGAGTCTCTTTGGGCCACATCTTCTTCTGATGTAGGCTTACTTAAATCTGCTGTTCCTGTGCAGATAAAAACTAAATCTAGCCCACCTCCTTCTATCCCTCAGTATCCCCTCTCAAAGGAGGCAATTGAGGGTATTACACCAGTTATTAACTCATTAATAGAACAGGGAATAATAATCCCTTGCAAATCTGAATACAACACGCCCATCCTGCCAATTAAAAAACCAAAAAAAGGGCCCGATGGCAAGCACATCTATAGATTCGTACAGGATCTAAGGGCAGTGAATAATCATGTTATAAAGAGACACTCCGTAGTTTCTAACATACATACTATTATTTCATCTATTCCTAGCACAGCTACATACTTTACAGTAGTAGACTTGTGTTCAGCTTTCTTTTCCATACCAATACATGAAAACTCCAGGCATATTTTTGCTTTCACCTGGAAGGGCTCACAAGATACCTGGTGTCGGCTGCCACAGGGTTATGTCGAAAGTCCGAGCTTATTTGAGCAAATTTTGAGCCAAGACACAGACAATATAACATTTAAAAATAGCAAATTAATCAAATATGTAGATGATCTACTCTTGGCTTCAACAGATGCAAAAACATGTCAAGAAGATAGCAAACACCTTCTTTTGGAATTGCACAAAAGAGGACATAAAATCTCTAAGGATAAAGTTCAATGGTGTCTCCAAAAAGTAGAATATTTGGGATTCATCTTGACTGCGGGTGCTCGTTATATTTCTCCAAAACAAATTGAGAACATTCAAAAATTGAGTGCTCCTACCACTAAGAAACAGCTGAGAGCAATTTTAGGAGCAACAGGGTTTTGTAGACAATGGATTCCATGCTATGGGGAAATCACTAAACCCCTTATAGTATTAACAAAGAATTCGGTTCCTGAACCCCTCAAATTAGAGCCTGAACACTTGTCAGCTCTAACAGATCTGAAAAAGGCTATCATGTCTGCCCCTGCTCTAGGCATCCCAGATTACAACAAGCCATTTACTTTATATGTGCATGAGTGAAGAGGAGTAGCCTCTGGTGTGTTAACTCAGACTTTGGGACCTTCTCAGCGCCCAATTGCTTATTATTCTGCCCAACTAGACCCAGTAGCAGCAGGAGCACCACCATGCCTTAGAGGAGTAGCTGCTACAGCCTTACTAGTAACAAAAACCATTGATTTAGTATTGGGATGTCCATTAACAATAATGTGCCGACATGAGATTGAAGCATTATTGGTAAAACATAGAACACAGGCATTCTCGGATAAGAGAATTACAAGGTATGAAATAACCGTATTAAATAATGAAAATATTACCTTGAAACGCTGTTCAACTCTTAACCCTGCCACCTTGCTTCCAGATTTACCCACTTCAGGAGAACCATTACATAACTGTGAAACATTAGTGTCCATGGCAGAAAAGCCTCGAGATAATCTCTTGGACACTCCCTTAGACAAGGCAGATCTGATTTTATTTACCGATGGTTCCTCTTTTATGAGGGATGGCATACGTTACACTGGAGCTGCCGTAGTCTCAGAATTTGCCACTGAATGGTCAGCTTCACTACCTTCTAACATTAGCGCTCAAGGAGCAGAACTCATAGCTCTAAAACAAGCTTGTATAATTGCCAAGGATAAAAAGGCAACAATTTATACGGATTCTAGATATGCTTTTGGCATTTGTCACTCAGTTGGGATGCTATGGCTCCAAAGAGGATTTTTAACCTCAGCTGGAAAATCCATAGCTAATGCAGAAATTATTAATGAAGTTCTTTCTGCTCTCAAACTGCCTAAAGCCCTAGCTGTAGTTCATTGCTCTGCCCATACAGGTGGCTCTGACCCTGTCTCTAGAGGAAATGACCGAGCAGATGCCGCTGCAAAACTAGCAGCCATAGAAGGACCTGGATTAATTTTAACATTAACAACCACTGATAATTTAAATTTATCACTCTCCTATAATGAAAAGGAAGTGGAAAAATGGAAACAAAAATTTAAAGCAAAACAAATTAATGGAGTATGGGTGTCATCTGAAGGAAAACCCCTGCTCCCTAGAAGTTTCTATAACCAAATTTGCCAATCTATTCATAAAAATGGTCATTTTGGCACCCAGGGCATCGTAGACTCTGTCAAGAGAGTATGGATAGTCCCTGGTATAACTACTGTAGCCTCTAAAGTATGTTCAACCTGCCCTATTTGCCAGGCATATAACCAACATGCATATCGTGGAAAAGCCTTTGGGGGACGTCCTCTGGCTTACACACCTTTTGAACATCTACAGATAGACTTCATAACAATGCCAAAGGCTGGACGTTATAAATTTTGTCTAGTAATTGTAGATCAACTAACCAGATGGCCGGAAGCATTTCCTACGACCCGAGCCACAGCAGATTTTGTTGCAAAGATACTTTTAAAAGAAATTATTCCTCGTTTTGGCCTACCAGCACGTATTGACACTGATAGAGGGAGTCATTTTACCGATTCTGTCTTAAATCAAATATATTCTTGCTTGGGGATAACTCCAAAATTCCATGTTCTATATCACCCCCAGAGCTCAGGCCAAGTGGAGAGGATGAATAAAGAACTTAAGACTATGATTGGCAAATTATGCACTGAGACCCATTTAAAATGGCCTGAAATTCTCCCTCTGGCCCTATTTTATCTTAGAAGCAGGCCTAGAGGAGACTTACATATTTCACCATTTGAGATGCTTTTTGGACATCCGCCTATACAGGCTAAGCCTTTCTCCCCGGCTTATACATCGCTATTAGGGGGAGATATTACTATTGCTTCCTATATACAGGAGCTACAGCACAAACTACGTGAACTTCATGAATCTGGAGCTGCAGTACAAGCTGGACCATTAGACTTTTCTCTGCATGACTTGAACCCAGGAGATAAAGTTTATATCAAGAATTTCAAGCGAACTGGAGCAACTGAACCTTCATGGGAAGGACCATTCCAAATATTATTAACTACTCCAACATCTATAAAGATTGGAGAAAGAGACTCTTGGATTCACTGCTCACATGTGAAGAAAGCATCTTCTGCTGAGACTGATTGACTCTATCCTATCATATGAATTGTGACTCTATCTTATCATAAGAATTGGAGATAATAATCCATAGACAAATAGATGCTGTTTTTTTTTCAAGAATATATTGAATTACTGATTTTTTTTTCTTATTTTTTCTTATTTCTTTTCTTTGATTTGATTTGAATATTTGATTTTTTCTCATTTTTGTACTGAAGGTACACATAATTAATACTAATATTATTTTTTCCCTGCAGTAATACAAGTTAATATATATACTCTTGCTATAATATCAATATATGCCTAAAAGCTTTAAACTATGGGAACCTGCCATTTATTGATAAAATATTATAGGACTGTGATTAATGTTTGTGTCTGATTCCAGGAAAAGGGATAAAAACAAGGAGCACAGACTAAACCTGAATAGTGCCAATAGAGCACACAAGAAATATTAAAGTGAGACTCGAGGTTGCGACGCTTAACTTATGTTTAAGTCGTAGGACTTCCTTGTATCTACACTCTTTTCTAAATACTCAAACAAGTACAAAGCTTGACTATCATGCTGGCTCCCTATATCTCTGAAGGAGAAAAAATCAGACAAGGGAATGACATTTCCCCATCAAAATAGAATTCTAATTCTTTTCTTCTTATATTATGGCAACTTCCTGTAGTCTTGGCTACAAATGGCTAAGTGAAATATTACTGCATTCTGTCCTACATACTTGTGGGATAGAAATTACTTTAAACCGGACCTATACAAGGTCTATTTTGAATTTTTCTTGTTTTTGATTATTTTTCTATTCTTTTGATAATTGACACATACACTCCCATAACTGAACATTGCATTCTGAGCTAAACTTGATATATATTTTTTTAAATACTTACTTCAGGGGGGATTGTATTTTAATTTAAAATCTAAGAATTTTTGAATTTTTTTGTTTGAGATTGTATTTTTATAAAAATCCAAGACTTTTGTTTAAGATTTTACTGTTATAAAAAATTTCAAAGATTTTGAATATTGCTTACTATTATCTCCAATAATAAATTACTTGATACAATAGGTTTAGGGGAAATATTAAACAAACTATCAGCCCCACAATTGAGAGAACAGTGTTTATATATTGCAAGTTTCACTGCATGCTTGTTTTCTAGGTTTTCCTGCCACTCAGCATATGAAAAATGTAATTTTTCTTACTCATATTTCCTGATTTTTGATAGAATGAATATCTACTAGGGTCTTCCTCTCCCTTTATATTCATATAATATTGGTTAAGAAAAAAAAAATCATTGGAATGGGCAATATATGCTTCACTTAAAGCAGTTTCCTAGCTACTTTTGTTTTGCTGGCTTTATGGTTAACTGGGAGCATAAAAGGTCTTGGGGAGGAGAGAATCTCTCACTTGGCGAATGTGTGGAGTGAAGCAAATTCAAATTCCTTGTCCCATTGACAACATGCATTTCCATAAGGAGAATCAGAAGGCCCAGAATACAGAAGCTAAATTTTACTGCAACATTGCTGCATATCCAAAAATTAGGGATAAGTAAACTTTCTGTTCTTTCATTTGTTTGTTCAGGGATCTCTCTCTCTCTCTCTCTCTCTCTCTCTCTCTCTATATATATATATATATATATATATATATATATATATATTTCTATTTATAAATTAGCCTAATATTGAATTTGAGCAAATAACATCCCAGCATCAAGCCTTGTCCTTAAAACATACCCCCTTAATGAAGTGACATTTTATTACCATTTCTTATTATAATTTGCATAACAAATATGACAAAATGATAGTAAAAAAATTCTATTTGTATTTTTGAATTCCATATCAAATATACATATGTTCATATAGCATGAATAAATTTACAGGTAACATCATGTTTTTGAATGATTAGGGTCCAGATGTTAGATTTCCTTTTATATTTATATAATTGATAGTGCTATGTGCACGAGTCCACAAAATGTTAGTTGACTGATTAAAGGTAATATGTCTATATTACTTATTAAATGTCTTAAAATGTATAGCATTCAGTGTTGGTGTGGTATTTTCCCCAGGTAAATAAAATTATATGGAATTTTTGTGTCACTGTCAGTAATACTAATTTTAGAAATGCCCTCTAACTGGCATTTTCCAACCATTTTACTACCTTTCCAGTCTTTTTACATCTTATACACATAATCCCCCCAACTCACTACCACCACCACCACCACCACATTCTCCTTGATACAGTGATGCTAGCCACCTTATTGTTTTTCACACAAGACACTACATTTCCTAACTCCCTGCATTTTCACCAGCTGTACCCCATGCATGAAATTCTTTCATTTCTCAATCTGCCTCCTGGCTTCTTTCAAATCCTAGCTATAATTCCATTTTATGCAGAAATCTTTGCCCTTCTCTTTCATTGTAAAGTCTTCTCTTTTCTTAAGACTTCAAATTCATTTTATATATAGCTTGTTTGTACGTAATTATTTCAACATGTTTCCCTCATTAAACTGTGAGATCATTGGGAGCAGAGATTGCCTTTTGTCTTTCTTTGTATCCTTAATAGTGCCTGGCATATAGTAGACACTACAAATTGTGTATTGACTGATTAACTTTAACTTTGAATCTGATTACACAGTTCTAATTATAAAATGTAGACACTCAGTATTGGAAGAAACCTTTTCTTGCCCTCTGATGTAGACCTTCCTGAATTCGCTTTATGTCCTCCATGAATTTTTCTCTAGTGTAAGAAATATGTGTCTTTTTTTTCACATGATACAATAATAATTAAGGAAAAGGTAACAGAATTGTTAAGACAGATGATTCAGTTCAAGCCTTATGGAAATATTGTAGATAAAATCAATTCCATGCTTCAGTCTCAGACTTAAGTCCTTTCCATAACAGTCTTTTTCTGCATAGTCTTTTTCTGCAAGAGTCTAGGATCTTTGCATTTCTGATAGTTAAATCATTCACAGTTGCTCATCAAACTTTATTACTATTGGTGTATAAAATGTTTTCCTGGTTCTGCTCACTTTATTTTCTATGACTTTATATAAATCCTTCCAGTTGTTTTTATGATCATCTAATTTGTCATTTCTTCCAGGCATGTACCACAACTTGTTCATCCTTTCCCTAACTGATTTATATCTCTTTAGTGTACTACCACAAAAAGAGCTGTTAAATATACTTTTATACAAGTTTGTCCATTTTCCATATTTTTTATTTCTTTGGGATACAAATCCGGTTTAGTTTATATCTCAAATTAAAAGACTTAGTACCTTTACTGCATTGGTCTACATCCTTAAGACCATTTTTCTTTCCAAATATTATTATATTTTCCCTCTTTATCATCACATATGAATATAGATACCAATAATAACACACATATCTTTTTCCCCCCTCAGGATGCTGATTTAACATGCAAATGCCTCAAATTCCAGGTTTGTCTGAAAATGACAATCACAAATTATTACAGTAATTCACTATATCCTTATTGAAAATTATAAAAATATAGAAATTAAGGATTTATGATTAATATCAGACTTAATAACTGTTATAATCAGATAAACCCCTTTTTTGCCTTTGTCTAGACTCCTCAAGATGAGATTTCTTCTGGGTTTCAGTAATACCAAACTATTTCATCCTGTATGATGTGTAATAATCCAAGACATTGGAAGTACTTTTATCCTCAAAAGATGGATGTTGAATCAGCCTTTGTTTTACTTGGTAAACAGTCCAAACTATCTCAGTATTTAGATGGGTTTGTTTTTAGACTCTTCCCTACCATAGTGTGTATTTTTTCTCCAAATCCCATGAATTTTCTCTTCAGTCTAGGTTTCTTCCATCTGCCTACTTAATTTTTTTATAATTAAATGCTGTCCTTGGGGTGCTTTATCATTCTAGCTCTATATATAACAACTTGATCTTAGTGGGATTCACTGTAGGATACACAGAGCCCATTAGAGAATCTTCCCAAGGAGCTTGTCTCTCATAGAAAATACTCTTCCAAAGCACAAGCCCCATCTAAAATGAGCCCTTGCTCATTTCATTCAGAATATATCAAAACAAAAAAAAATCATGAAATATAACATAAATTACAAAAGTTTACAAAGAATGGGTAGAGAGAGACTCACACAGAACATCAATTAAAAAAATGAAGTTGACAGAGGTGGCAGAAATCTCTTAGGTTGTACTGTGATTTTTCTTCTCCTTCAGCAGGGCAAAAATTACCCACCACCTTTAATGTTAATATAAGCCTTTGAAGGCACAAACGACCTTTTAAAACTCTCTGAGTAGACCTGAGGTTGAATATCTTGTTGTCTAAAAGAAGTATTGATTAAAATATTCATAGCTGCACTCTTTGTGGTGGCCAAAAACTGGAAAACGAGGGGATGCCCATCAATTGGGGAATGGCTGAGCAAATTGTGGTATATGTTGGTGATGGAATCCTATTGTGCTAAAAGGAATAATAAAGTGGAGGAATTCAATGGAGATTGGAACAACCTCCAGGAAGTAATGCAGAATGAAAGGAGTAGAAACCTGGAGAACATTGTACACAGAAACTAATACACTGTGGTATAATCGAACGTAATGGACTTCTTCATTAGTAGCGGTGTAATGTCCCTGAACAATCTGCAAGGATCCAGCAAAAAAAACACCATTCATAAGCAGAGGATAAACTGTGGGAATAGAAACACCGAGGAAAAGCAACTGCCTGACTACAGCGGTTGAGGGGACATGACAGAGGAGAGACTCTAAAGGAAACCCTAATGCAAATATTAACAAAATAGCAATGGGTTCGAATCAAGAACACATGTAATACCCAGTGGAATCACGCTCAGCTACGGGGAGTGGGGGGGCGGCAGAAGAAAATGATCTTTGTCTTTAATGAATAATACTTGGAAATGATCAAATAAAATATTATAAAATTAAATTAAAAAAAGAAGTATTGATTAACAGCAGTAACTTCTGAAGTCAATTTCATTAGGTGATCTTTCATCAAAATAACTGAAAGGATGATTGCATACCCTGGAGGGAAAAAAAAGTATTTAATGCATGTTATTTTTTCTATATCAGCAGTTCTCAACCTCTCAATTTGTAGCAATGAGAATACATAATGCATATCAGGTATTTACATTCTGAATCATAACTGTAGCAAAATTGCAGTTTTGAAGTAGCCACCAAAATAATTTTTTGGTTTCGGGTCACGGCAACATGAGGAACTGTATTGTGGGGTAATGGCATTAGAAAGGTTGAGAACCATTGTAATATATGATCACTGTAAAAAAGGTGAAAGTTAATTTGACTTTTCAATATTCTTAATAGTCTCACAAGGTATTATAATGCAGATTGAGCAGGCATATTGACAATATTAGCAAAATTTTTCAAGGCAGTTATTGAAAAAGACTTTAAATAATCTATTTCAGTCTATTTACAATTTTTGCCATAGCATAATACAAAAAATTAGAAGACAAATGATTATTCATAATAATAATGGTTAACACTTTAAATTTTATAACAGAGCCATGGAATTAGTACTTCAATTGATATAATAATCCTGGGAAGTAGATATTATTTCTCCATATTATAGTTGAGAAACTACAGCAAGTGGCATTTTAGTAACTTGCCCAGGGTCCCATAAATAATAATTATTTGAAGGTGGAATTGATCTCAGTCTTCCTCATTCAATTAATTTCTCTGTTCACTATACCAATTTATCTTTTCATTCTATGATTCAACATTTTTAGTCAATAATATGGTTTTATGGTTGTATAAAACTTCTTTTTTTAAAATTAAAACCCTTATTTTCCATCTTGGAATCAATACTGTGTATTGGTTCCAAGGCAGAAGAGTGGTAACGGCTAGGCAATGGAGGTTAAATGACTTGCCCAGGGTCACACAGCTGGGAAGTGTGTGAGGCCAGATTTTAACCTAGGACCTCCCATCTCTAGGCCTGGCTTTCAATTCACTGAGCTACCCAGCTGTTCCTTTGTATAAAACTTCTAATATAATATAGATGGTGATAGAAAAACCCACTCAACATTATGAACTGAGAACGAACTTAAAAGTGGAATACTTCCCAGTGATTCATTCAGACTACAGGTTATGTAACCTGAATGAAGCAACAGAGCCTTTTATCTCTGACAACACTAATCAACAAGTAATACAAAAGCATGTTTTTCAAAGGTCTGAGATCATTACAAGTTTTATAGAGGTGTGCAATGACAGAAACACAATCACCTGAATAGCCTATTCCAGTAGAATTGGATTTCAAGTTTCTTTAGGAAAAACTACTCCAAGATGAACTACATTGTATTTGATTCCAATCCAAATATTTTCAGTCTTTGTGAACTGAAAAGTCTTATTTTTCTAGTCACTCTCTTCATGTTTCAGTATGACAATGTCTACTTATTATTGCAGTAGGAAAGGTGATACAAGATCTGAATGAAATCGACTCTTAAGTAATGGGTATAGAATGACTATCCTCCCATCTGGTATTAAGAGGAAATAGGACACATATTTTTAGGTGCTTTTAATAGAGTAAAACTGTTCAAACAAACAAGCTTTTAATGAGAATTACCATTTACAAGATGTAGAAGGTCTTTTATACAATGACCTATTAGTCTGAAACTTTACATCTGAAATGAATTTTAAAATAAACATGGTCAGAGGATCACTAAGTTTTTATTAAAATGCAAAGGTATGTAATAAAATCAAGACAAGAGAAGGAAAAAAGTCCCAAAGACAGGCAAAGAGGAAATCAAATCCTCCTAATTTTCTAAAAAACATAATACCATATAGAAAAAAACCTCAAAGAATCAGTAAACACACAATTTGAGACTATAGCTTTAGTAAATTAGCTGGTTGCAAAATGAAATCACTAGTACTTTTATATACCAATAATAAAGCATGGGAAAAAAACTGAAAGAGAAGACACATTCAAAGGAAATATAAGATGCAGAAAATATCTCAGATTCAGCCTGCAGAGCTATTTATTAGACTCATATGGATATTATTCCAAAACAGACATATAATTGGAAGAATTTTCAGTACTCCTGATAATACTGTTCCAATCTAATAAAAACAACTATTTTTTCTTCATATTTAGTGTTATGTTAATCTAATTACTTGGGGATTATTTAACAAGCAAAACAAAATCACAAAATTAGTAGAAGTTTTGTTATTTCATGTATATAAAATAAAGTAATCATATATATTAGGTATCAGAAAAATGTACTTTCACTCCTTATCTTTTAAATTAAATTTATTTATGCTGTTTCTTAATCTGAAATAATAACTGTTACCCCTGCTTTTATTTGTCAGCTATAAACTACATTATAGATTTTACTCCAACCTCTTATTTGAACTATGTCTATGTTTCCCATGTTTTTTGTAAAGAACATTTGGGTTTTGTTTATAATTCATTCAGCTATCCTCTTAAATTTTATGGGTGAATGAATGTGTTCTTTCCTTTCCCTTCACACTTACTAACTTTCTATACATAATTAATTGTTTATTTCCCACCATTATATTCTCTTATGCCTTGTTTCTCTGTAGTCTTCATTGGTTATTCATTTTATATTGTTATTCTCCTCTCCTTTAAAAATTTTTGTTTTCTCCTGGTTCAAGTTCTTTCACTTTACCATCTCCAATGATGTGTCTAGGTCTTCTGTTGCTCATTTCCTTTAGAGATCATTATTACTTCATTGAACAAATTGACCTAATATAAATGGATCTTGGAAAGTCTATATATACCAATATATGGTCAAAATAGGTATGTGATTTAAACATAAAGAGTGATATTAAAAGAAAATTAGGGGGACATAAAATAGTTTGCCTGTCCTATCTGTGAAGGGAAGAATTTGTGACCAAACAAGAGTCAGAAAATATTACAAAATGTAAAATAAATAATTTTGATTATATTAAATTAAAATGGTTTTATATAAACAAAACCAATGAAACCAAGATTAGAAAGAGGAACAACCAACTGGGAGAAAAATTATAACATATTTCTCTATTAAAAGTCTCATTTTTCAAATATATAAAGAACAGTTTTCTTTTGTAGTCCCCACCCCAATAACCTCCTTGTTTTTTTCTTTTTAAACAACCCCCACACTCTCCCTCCTTTATATTGCTTTAAACCAGTCCATTTTTTTCCCCTTCTACTTCTCTATAGGGAACAAATCAATTCTCTACCCCAATGGATCTGATTGTTCTTCCCTCTTTGAGTCAATTTCCATGCACATAAGAATAAAGTATTACCTGTCTCTAATCTCTTTCAGCCTTCCATTATATTGGTCTTCTCTGCCCCTCCCACCATGTGCCTCTTTAGAAAATATAAATTTACACCATTTTGTCTCTTTTCCCATTTCTCTTAGTATTATCCTCTCTTTTATCTCTAGTTTTATATAATGTATATATAATATATTATTACATATATTATATATACATATTTTATATAATGTATATATAATATATGTATATATACATATATATTTCATCCTATACAGTTTATCACTGTTCCCTCTAAGTATACTTCTTCTAGTGACCCTGATGATAACAATTTTTAAGAGTTACCAATATCATCTTTTCTTATAGGAATAAAAATCATTAAAACTTATTGGGTACCTTAAAAAGTTTTTTTTTCCTCTTTCTTAATTACCTTTTAGTGATTCTCTTGAGTTCTGTGTTTGGGCATTAAATTTTCTGTTTACGTCCAGTCTTTTCTTTCTGAATTCTTGGAAGTCTTCTATTTTATTAAATGACCATACTTTTCCCTGCAAGAATATAATCAGTTTTGCTGGGTAGTTGATTTTTGGTTGTAAAGCTAGTTCCCTTGCTTTCTGGAATTTCATATTCCATGCCTTTTGATCCTTCAAGGTAGATGCAGCCAGGTGCTGTGTCATCCTAACTATGTTTCCATGATATCTGAATGACTTCTTAGCAGCTTGTGATATTTTTTCCTTGGCCTGGTAGTTTTTGAATTTGACTACAACATTCCTGGGCATTGTGAATTGTGAATTAAATTCAGGAGGTGATCTGTGGATTCTTTCAATGCCAACTTTTCTCTCTTGTTAAAGAATGTGAAGGCAGTTTTCTTGGATAATTTCCTTTAGAATGATGTCCAGGTTTTTTTCTTTTGTCATAATCTTCCAGTAGTCCAATAATTCTTAAATTGTCTCTCCTAGATCTACTTTCCAGGTCTGTAGTTTTGTCAGTGAGGTATTTCATATTTTCCTCAATTTTTTGATTCTTTTGTTTTATAGACTTGCTACTGTGTGAAGTCATTTTCTTCTAGTTGTTGGATTATAATTTGTAAATACTGAATATCCTCCCTGTCTTTTTTGTCATTCTCCTTCTGGTATGATTTTCTTTGTAGGTCATCTTTTACCTTCTTTGTCTCATTTTCAAGCTGGTCAATTCTGACTTTCAAGACACTATTGTCTTATTTTAGTTCATGTGTCTCTGCTTCTAGATAGCCTATTTTGCTTTTTAAGTTCTTTTCTCAATTGTCTCAGCCTCTCTTAATGTTTTTTTAATTGTGTTTTGAGTTCTTCCAAAGTCTAGGTCCAATTCTCTGGAGTTTCTGTGTTTTTGCTTAGTGTTCCTTGGTCTTCTTCTGTTGCATTTGCTTTTTGTTCATTATCTGGATAGAAGCTGTTGCTTGTAATTTCTTTTTTCTTTTTCTGTTGCTTACTCATATTTTCTCTTTCTTCCCCCCCCCCCCATCATTGGCTGTAGTCTTGATCATCTGATTATGTGCTAGGTCAATGGGTTTGGGCTATTCTGTCCTAAAGGGACTTCTTCTCTACTCTGCTGATTGACTAGGTTAGGATGGTGGTATTAATGAGCCCTGAGGGCAGATCTTCCCTAGCTGACAGCAGAAGCTGAAGATGTAGGTGAAGGTGTAGAGACTGAAGGGAGTTGGGTTTTCCATCCTGGTATCAAGGTATTCTGTAGTGATTGCAGCCTTCATCCTCAGACCTTAGTCAGCAATACTCTCAGTGGAGTCAGTGGAAGAGTGGTGTTGGAGATTGAGCTTTCCTGGCTTCTAAAGGCTTTTGAAAATGGGGAGGGGGAAGATGGAGCTTTCTAACTGCAACTAGGCTACCCTCTCTGTACTTCTTAAGCTGCCTCCCTGCCACCTGTGTTTGATGCTTTTAGCTTAACACAGCTGTGTACCTGCCCAGAGATTCCAGCAACCACTAGAGACTCAGGCAGGGGTTCTGGAACCTTCCTTCTTCCTTTCCTTTGAACCTGAGAGTTCAAGAATTCAGCCTTTTTTGGCATTTCTTTTAAGTTAAATCCAGCAGAAGGGTCCCCCAGCTTTTTCCTGTTGTTAAATTTGTTTTTCTGTCCCCTCAAAGCACTTTGTTTTTGATTGGTGTGAAAAGATTTTCAGAGAGATTTGAACTTTTGCTGGGTCTAAACCATTATCATTACTCTGCCTCTGGCATTATGATTTTTGAATTGTTTCTTCCTGGCTCCTTATAGTATTTTCTTCTTATTAACCTGGTAGCTATGGAATTTGGTTATTTCATTGCTGAGATTTCTCATTTGGGGATCTTTTTCTGGAGATGATATTTTGCCCTTAAATTCTAAGATCAGGGCAATATTCTTTGCTAATTTTTTGCAATACAATGCCCATATTTTAATCATGATTTTCAAGTGGTCCAATAATTCTTAAATTATCTCTCCTTGATCTATTTTCTAGGTCATTTTGTTTTTCCAGTGAGAAATTTCAGATTTTTTTTCTTTTTTCATTCTTTTCATTTGATTGATTATTCCTTGATGTTTCATGCTTGTCATTAGCTTCCATTTTTCTGATTCTTATTGTTAAGGCAATATTTTCTCCAATGAGCTTCTGTATCACCCTTTTTCCTTGACCAGTTCTATCATTTTTGTTAACAATTAAAACTTTTTAAAAAATTTCCAGTCATAATCGAAAACACTAAGAAAATTTTATTTTGTCTATTCAAGCTTTATATTTGTAATTGGATTTGACAACAGACAATGTTAGCCATACTTCTTCACCTTCTGCCCTTCTTCTTTAATTTCACTGAGTTCTTACAATCAAGTTTCAGTGACTTTAAGCTTTATTCCCAGCTATGAGCATCATCAAAGATATCTTGTGTGTCTATGTATAGACACATACACCTTTAGATTATAGCTGATATTTGTATAGTGACTTGAGGTTTTCACAGCCATTCTTTATATTTTATCTCATTTGTTCTTCACAATAATTTTATGAGGCAGGTCATAATTTTACAGGATCATTCATCTAGGATGAAAAGTACCTCAGAGACCATCCCAAAATTGCCCCAGAGGAGTTATTAAAAGCATAACACAGGTATGGAAGGAAATAGTGAAAGAAGAAAGGAAAGGACTAAAGGAGGAAATAAAAATGATGGGGATAAATGGGATGAACTGACCCATAAAATGGTAGCAGAGAGGAGAGTGAATTAAAAACCAAAATCCTACCATATGTTGTTTACAAGAAACACACATGAGTCAGTTAGACATATACAGGGAGAAAGTAAGAGGGTGGAGCAGAATTTATTGGGCTTTCTTCTCCCTACTCTCACTTCCTCCGAGCTGTACCTCTATTAATCTAAGATAACTGTCATGTCATTCTATAACCTCTCTGGAACTTCATTCAAATATGCTATTTTACTGGCACTTTTGTGACAGAAATTATTTGCCCTAACAGAAATTTATCAAATAAGTGCAACTTGCATAAAGTACTTGTGCTGCTTTTTTCTCTATAAAAATATTAAATAATTGGCTATGTAATATGTAGAGTAGCTGATGATAAATTTTATCATTATTCAATTAAATTTCCTTTTTCATAGTTCAAAAAAAGGTACTGAGAAAAAGAAGGCAACAGTCATAATCATGATATCTGACAAAGTCAAAGTAAAAATAGATTTGATGATCTGATTAAAAGAGATAGGGAAGGTAATTACATCCTGATAAAAGACAATATAGACAATGAGGAAATATCAGTACTAAACATGTACGCACCAAATGGTATAACATCCATATTTTTAAAGGAGAAATGATTGGAGCTTAAGAAGGAAATAGATAACAAAACTATATTTGTTGGAGACCTCAACCTTCCTCTATCAGATCAAACTAAATCAAACCAAAAAATAAATAAGAAAGAAGTAAGAGATGTGAATGAAATCTTAGAATAATTAGAATTAATTGCTATATGGAGAAAAGTAAATAGGGATAAACAGGAATACACCTTCTTTTCAGCACACATTTACAAAATTAACATTGTTGCAAAATGTGCAGAAAAGCAGAAATAGTTAATACAACATTTTCAGGTCAGAATGCAATAAAAATAATAATTAGTAAAATTACACAGAGAGGCAAATAAAAAATTAATTGGAAATTAAATTATATCATTCTCCAAAACTGATTGGTTAAAGAACAAATAATAGAAACAATTACTGATTTCATTAAAGAGAATGACAATGAAGAAACGACATATCAAAATTCATGAGATAGCAAAAGCAGTACTCAGGGAAAATTTTATATCCCTTTGTGTCTATATTAACAAAAAAGAAAAAGAAAAAGAGATTAACAAATTGGGCATGCAACTAAAAAAACTGGAAAAAGAACAAATTAAAAACCCTCAGATGAAGACCAAATTGGGAAATTGAAAGTAAAAGAACTATCATCATACATCATATATTGCTATACTACAATTTATTCATCTGTTTCCTGGTCATTGGACATATGACAGGACTGAGACTGAGAGAATGAAGTCTGTTCCGAAGTGGGAAATTTCTGAAGAAGTTCAATCACAGGGCATATTATCATCAGGATTCCCAAGGAATATTTTCATGGGTCCCAACTGTGGACAAGCTCCTGGCAGTGATTGTAGGTTAGAGACACAGCCTAAAATGCCACTGAAACAGTAAAAGTTTTCAGTCATGTAACGTTTAGCACAAGAGTGTCCTCACTGGGGAGAGAGGCTATGTATGTTATTGAATGTGAGACAATTTACATAAGAGAGAGCCTATAGGAGGGAGTGCCCAGGAATGGTTTATATGACCAGCTTCAAGTAGAATGCAGAACTTTTCAGATGACAGAAAAAAACTTTGTGAAATGAATGTGGGGATAAAAACCCCCAACAACCTCCTACAAAGATAAATCAGAATTTCTTATTCATCATCAGGAATTGCATAGTACAGAGAAACCTTTTGAGTGTTATGAATGTAAGATAGACATCAGGATCTGAACCCCAGAAAATTCGTTCTAGAAAGAGACTACCTTTTGACTGTAAAGACTATAGAAGAATCTCCAGCAGGAGCTCAGATGACATGAAACATCTGAGAATTTACACTGAAATTAAATCCTAGACTTGAGTGTGGAGAAACCTTTTAACAATAGATTTTTGAACGAATAGCAGAGAATTGACAGTGGAAAGGAACTCTGTGAAGATCATGGATATGGGAAAGCCTCCTATCATTTCAAATCTCATTAGATATCAGAGAATTTGCAATGGAGCCCCATGAATGTAAGTAATGTGGGAAGCTCTTCAAATTGAGTTAAGCATGCCTTGATCAGAAAATTCACACTAGATTGACTTTCTAAGTAACAAATATGAGAAAGCCTTCATGGAGCACAGCTTTATTACATTTAAGATAAATCATATTTGAGAAATATCCCATGAATGGAAAGAATGTTGGAAAGTCTTCACATAGATCTATGGTGCTATTAAATGTCTGAGTGGAAAATAACCCTATGAATGTATATAACAGTGATAAAGTTCTTATCTAGAGCTTGGACATCATTCAGCATCAGAAAAATTCAAATCTGATATTTGAACCTTTGATGAAAGTAATATAGGAATGAGGCTTACAGATTTGTTGTAATTCAAAGTATCCAAACTAGTCCTAGATTTTATAAAACTTTTGATATTTAAGACCCTGACATTCCCAAGGTAAAAGACTAGAATAGAACCTGCTACTGCTCTCCCTAAGCACTCTTACTACAGTAAGCCCTGGAGATGCTGCCTTCGCTACATATTATCAAGTTGATGACCTCGAATGTATGAAACAACCCTTTCAAGCCTCTTGAAGAAGTCATACCCCCATCAGCTTAGCTTTTACCTGTTGACCACCTCTCTTTTTAGTCTGACCTGCTTTGCTCTTTTTCCCAACAACAACAACAACAACAATGACAAAAACACCAGGTTTGGTTCTGTGCTCCACCCACATCCACAGAGACTCCTCCTAGCTCAAGCCAAGGAATTTTGCCTCAACTACTTGACAGGATGGGGAGGGTGCCCTGATGTTTGGGAAAACTTTTGATTGAGTATCTTTGATTATCAACTTTGTGCTATTGCTGTCCTGGGTTTAGGGAATTGTATATATATGTATGCTTTCTGGGATGTTTGGGAAATGGGCAAGTTTTATAAGATTGTTTAGATATCTGTTACCACAGTTTTGTGTTTTGGCAAAGGTTTGTGCTGACTTTCCTTAAGGTAGAACTAAGCCTTCACCTTTTCCCAAGAAAAGATACTTTACTTTCTTGGGATATTTTTTTTTTATGATAAGAAACCAGAGGGCAGAAATCAAGGAGGGAGGGGAGTTTTGGATTTGGAAGGTTTAGTGACAATGGAATGACAATGTGGATGTATTTAATGCCCTGTCAAGGTGGGACCTACCCTAGTTTGAGAACCCTAGATTGAGTTTGTAGCTATCTGAGAGATATATATCCATATATATATACATGTGTATGTGAAAATAGATGGGTAGATGGGTAGATAGATAGATCTGTGTGTGTGTGTGTGTGTGTGTGTTTATCTCCCCAATCTCTGAATTTTTTTCCTTTTTGATTTCTGGGACTAGATAAATTGTAAAATTATTGTTGACTTCTAAGTAGCTTTTCCTCAGAGAAGTCAAATGAACTTACAAAGACCTACAATAGAAGGAGGCTGCTAGCTGCTTGGTTCAGTACCCACAGTAAGGCCATAAAACTGTTTTAGACCTTCAAGTCTCTTCAAATTATGTATCCAAGATCTGAATTATAAGAAGTTAAGATAGTCTTCCAAGTAGGTGTCTGAAAGACCTGAATGAGAATAACTTGGTTCAGGGAATAGTAAACCATTTTTTCCAAGTTGAAAGGCAAATATGCTCTTAGGTAGAGTTCTCTCACTACATTGTATTGGCCCATTACTCTTAGCTTAGTGTTGTGTCTAGACAGGGCCAGACTCATGTAGCTGGGCTTGACCAGCCTCCCCACCTTACTTAAGGAGAGAAGGAACCTGTGACCCAATGCTGGTCATTTTGTGTCTGTATTGTGACAGCTTTTGCCATTATTTATAAACCTTTCTGTAAAGATGCCCCTTTTCCTAAGCAAGGCAGTCTAAGTTAGCTGAGTCCTCTGTAAGTTAGTAATATACCGTGTGCAAGGCCATTAGTCCTGCTTTTGAGTGCTCCTCAAAGTTGAAGAATGCCAGTATATGCCTCTTGCCCACAAATGGGAACAAGAAATTCTAAATTTCTATTTTTGAAATCATGGTATCTGACCATGGGTTCCAGGCCAGGTTGGTAGGCAAGTGACTAGGAAAGGTTGAATGGACCAGAAGTCAAAGTGAAGGTGAAAATCAGGTTTAGAGTCAGCAAATGGGAATGTTAGAATTTAGGAAGTTGTAAATGGGAATTTTTCAGAAAAATAATAGGATGCTAGGCAGTAGTAGAAATGAAATGAAGATAAATATTATTAGAGTTGAAGAGATTCAGGAACTTTGAGGTGAGAGTATTAAGAGGGCCATCATGTGGATTTTGCAATCAATGAGGATGATAAAGGGACAGGATGAAGAGGAAGAATGAGCCATTTGTTGATGGCATTGAGCAGGATTGACAAATATCTTGGAAATCAATAGATCATATTTTCATAGTGTGAACTTGAAAAGAGAGGTTGATGGGTGTAGTTTTCTTTGACTAAAGTATTTGTGTTTGCTTTTAATTGCCCTTTATTTTAGGATGGTACAAAATGTTTTCTGAACTTTTCTCTGAACTTAGATATTTTTCATTATATTAAATGTAGGTTTTGGCATCTCAGATTTGTCACGTCTTGTTTATTATATTGTGGTTTATGTTCCTAATGTTACAAAAAATATATAGTTTATTAAATTGTGCATTTAAAGATGGTAAAAAACTATTGAACTAATAAATAAGACTAGGAGCTGGTATTTTGAAAAAACAAATAAAATTGATAAAATATTAGTTAATCTAATTAAGAAGAAAGAAGAGAACCAAATTAACTGAATCATGAATGAAAAGGGTGATCTCACCTTTAATGAAGAGTAAATTAAGGTAATTATTAAGAGCTATTTCACCCAATTATATGACAATAAATATGGCAATCTTGGTGAAATGGATGAATATTTACAAAAATATAAATTGCCTAGAATAACAGACAAGGAAATAGAACTCTTAAATAATCCCAAATCAGGAAAAGAAATTGAAGAAGCCATCAAGGAACTCCCTAAGAAAAAATTTCCTATGGCCAGATGGATTCACAAGTGAATTCTATCAAACATTTAAAGATCAATTAATTCAAAATTAGCCTGGAGAGGTTAAATGACACACACAAAGTCAAACAAATAATTAATGTCAGAGGTAGGCTTTAAATAAAGGCTCTATAATTCCATATTTCTTTTCATTCCATCACCTGATAATGCTATTGAATTGTCTAAATATTCTTCAAGCAGTTCTTTTTAATATTTTTTTTAACAAGACAGTCAGAAAGCCCAGTATTACGAATTATTATCCCCATAGAACAAGTGAAAAAGAGGTTCAAGGCTGACAAGATTTGAATAAGATCAAATAAGTGGTTCTACTCATTTTACTATTCTTTATCTTATGTAATTCTTTCCTAAAATTATTTTAATCAGTCTGCTTATTGTCTCTTACTTCACAATAATATTCTATCACAGTCACATATAACAATTTACTCTGCCATTCCCTAATTTATCATTATCCTCTCACATTTTAGTTCTTTGTCTCCACAACAAGAGCTGCTTTAAATATTTTTGAAATGAGTTTTTTTTTTCCTCTTTTCTTAATCTCCTTGGGAAACAGACAGAAATATTATTACTTGGTCTAAGTATATACACTTTTATAACTCTTTGAGTGTAATTCCAAATTGTTTTCCATAACAGTTGGATAAGTTTACAGGTTCACCATGTTTTAAAAAATAAAAAAGTAGGAAGGGAATTGGAATATACCCCCAAAGGGAGGCTTGGACCTTTTGGTATGGAGAGGGGGAAAGAGAGGAGAACTCCCTTCTCCAAAAAGCGGGGTTCAGGGGAGACAGCAAATGTAATGAGTTGGCTCAGAGAGAGAAGAGAGGGTTTGAAGATTTTCCCCCTTCTGCCTTCTCTCCTTAGCTAAAGCTTCTTTCCCCAATTCACTCTTGTCCCTCTTATCCCCCCTCCACTACTCGAGACCCAAAGGTCTTCCCTAGACTTCCCTAGATCTGTTCACTCACACTCAGCTTGGGGAACAGGTAACTTTTAATGTTAACTCAATCAGGTAATACAAAAGGAATAATGGGCAGGGATGAATAGGAAAAGGAAAGTGGGAAAAAGGGGTATCTGTCTCTATCTAAACCCTTTTCCTCCCTCCTCAAGTTTGGGGGGAACTCAGGCCTTGGCAGCCTGAGCCCCCCCAAAGAGAAAGTCAGTTTGACTCACCCCTGGGCAACAGGAGCTGAGGTAAAGTCTGCTCAGGTTTCTCTTCAGAAAATCCCTTCAATTGGGAAGTGTTGGAGGGAAAGATTTCCAGTCACCAGCAGCAAAAATGGGTAACCCTCAGGAGAAAGTCTTTATCCACCTTCTCTCTTCAACATCTCAAGACGCAGAGACCCTCACTGCTCTCCTCATCAGAGTCTTCTCTCCTCCAGAATTTTCACTCCTGGGGCCCCTCCCACATCGAGGTGATCAATTTCAGACTCTTCAGTCTGGCACTTTTTCTCTAGTGCCAGCCTCTATCACAACCAACAGTATATTAATATCCCCATCTTTCTGCATCCTTTTGTAAGAGTTAAATTAATATCCAACACTTCAAGTATTATTTTTATAAAGTTTATTATCTGATAAAATAGAACCACGTGACTAAGTTTTTCTACCTGCTCAGAATGCCCACTCCACCAAAGCCACCAACAGGAAGCAAAAGAGCCATAGACACAGAAATCCATCCATTATATATTCTGTCTAAGTCAGCATGTAAGGACAGGAAATGAATGGGGTTCTGGGAATCATAGTTTTTGCTGGGGATAGTAATTTTTCTGGGAATCATAGTTTTTATGGTAACAGATTCTAATTTCACAATCCCCTCTGAGATCCTTTTTATGACTAATCCCCCCAATGGATCTTGTAAACATAATCAAGTTATATAAATTACAATAACTTGTGGATAAAAGGAAAAGAGAACAAAACCAATGACAACTAAGCACATTGACAAAAATTCAATTAGGGGGCAGTTCCCTTCAGCATAAGAGTATACATACAAAATAAATGTTACAAACCCCCAGAGTTCAATTTCACTACAACCCAAAGTTCATTCTGGATCTTTTGGTGCACTGTGAGGTTTCTGCAGGCTTCTCTATGTTGCCTTCTTCAAGCAATTAATCTTTTAGATTCTTGGAGGTAGTAAGTTTCTCATCCTAAAATTATTCTCAAACAAGAAAATCTTTTATAAAACTTGAATTTTGTGACAAGTATCCAATTCCCCCAGAGGAGGCTGTTGACAAAGACACAGATCAACTCAGGTAGCCACTGAAGCTTATGGTTTTCGATCTTGGCTGAAATGCTCCATCTTGGGGGTCATTTAGGGGTACCACACCCCTTAACTTTTGCATCTGTTGTATAAGACTATAATCATCACAGGATAATAAAACCCCCTGGGTTTGCTCCCTCCTTTGGCATGAGTCTATAACAGCTCTAAAGGCATGTCTTTTATATGTCCCATCCATTGAATTTTGGAGGTGAAGACTACAATAGTGAAAATCACTTCAGATTTTCATAAATGTAGAGGTGGGTAATGTAATAGGCACTTCATTCCAGAAGGTTCTTTAAAATCAATTTAATTAAAAAAAATTTTAGATCATTAATTTTTTCTGGATTTTTACAATGGTATTTTCTTCAGTCCAGTCTTATTAGGAGGTACAAATAAAGAGTACATAACAGCATATAGAGCTAATTATCAAAACACAGCAATTTAAAATGACATAGTATGACAGAATTTAACAAACAAAATAAAAATATTAAAACAAGTAATCAGCAAATATAATATATGTGATAGAAATACAGGCACTGAATTAAAGAGTCCCTTTTTTCCAATTCCATTATAGAGATTTGCATAAAACAACAGAGTCTGAAAAGGCTTAAAAATTTCACACCTCTGTCACACCTGTGGGATCTTTTATCATCTCTGGGATCTCCCATAGTGACAGAGAATTCTGAGCTGAACATAGTGTGCAGGAATCCAATATTGAATGTATTGTAGAGACTGGGCAGACCAGAATGGCAAGGGGGTGTTGGGAGATGAAGCTTTCCCCTGAATCTCAGGCAAGCTAATTGCAAGGACCAGTGCATCCAGTAATGGTAGGAAGAAAAAACATCCTAAAAGTGGGAGCTGTTTGAAATAGGCAATGCACTGCTCTTTCATGGAGTGAGCCATGCTTGAAACTCTACTTCCTGTTTGGAAGAGTAACCTTCCTTCCCCTTCCCCCAGGGGTAAAATATCTGGGAGCAGCTTGCTTTCCCTGACATGTGCACAGGGAGTTAAGAGGGATTGCCTTAGGGAAACACACCTGGGCTTCTGAGGCAAGCAAGGAGCAAACACTCAGCTGCTGGCATTGTAAGGGAAAGAGGGATTTAGTACTTTCCAAGGCTTGGCAGTGGCAGCAGCAGGAGGAGGAGAAGAAGTCTCAGGAGCAGGTGGCTGGGACCACCCAGGGAGTTAGCAGTAGGAGGCAGGATCAACAGCAACTGGAGGCAACTCTGAAGAGAGTGGGGTGGAGGGTGAAAAACCATGGCAGGAGAAATGTAGGTTCTTTTCAAACTAATCTACTCAGAGAGAATTAAGGTTTTCTGAACCCCATTTTTGGTCACCATAAACGTAAGAGTTAAATTAATATCCAGTACTTCACGTATTGTTTTATAAGTTTATTATCTGACAAAATAGAACCACTTGACTAAGTTTTTCTACCTGCTCAAAATGCCTACTCCACCAAAGCCACCAACAGGAAGCAAAAGAGTGCTAGACACAAAACTCCACCCAATTTATATCCTGTCTAAGTCAGCATGTAAAGACAGGAAATGAATGGGGTTCTGGGAATCATAGTTTTTGCTGAGGAAAGTAGTTATGTTGGGAATCATAGTTTAGGGTAACAGATTCTAATTTTAAACCTTCCAATTTCCATTTTCCCCCTTTGTCATTTTAGCCAGTCTCATAGCTCTGAGGTGATATCTCAGAGTTGTTTTGGTTTGCTTTTCTCTAATCAGTAATGATTTAGAGCATTTTTAAAAATATATGTATACATGGCTGATTTCTTTGACTTCAAATTGTCTGTTCCTATCTTTTGACCATTTTTCAAATAGGGAGTAGCTCTTTTTCTTATATATTTGGAAAAAAGCCCTCTCTATATTTTAGATATGAAACCTCTCTTTGAGAGGTGGTTTATAAATCCTCCTCCCCCCATTTTCTGCTTTCCTTATAATTTTTGGCAGTTTTTGTTTTAGTTGTACAAAATATTTTCAATTTAATGTACTCAGAATTATATATTTTTTTTTATTTCACAGTTCCCTCCATCTTGTATGGACTCATAAATTCCTCTCCTATTCATAAATCTGATAGTATCTTCCCTGTTTTCATTTTCATCTTTTTTAGTGGTTGGTGCTTTTTTATTCATTTTTTCAATTTATTATGTAATTTTTCACTCTATATTAAAGTTGGGTTCTGTGTCTAAGTTGAAGAAGTCATTTTCCCAACCTTCTTCTTGTGAGGCTTTGAATTTTGCTGTGGACTTCTAAAGAAGGGTTTTAAGGAACTATCCTACAGGGATGTTAGATGTTACAATCTACCTAGGAACTCCTCAGGGCCAAATAAGCACCAAACCCTTGTATTGTGGAAATAAAGTGTATCTTAGTAAAAGGAATAAGGAAAACTGGTAGATATGATCCTTATACTCTTCAAACTACTTCCACCCAACTACTAAGTCCCTTGCTTAAGGGGAACCTTCTGTTCTTCTCAGGGCCCTGCTTACACCTCCCTGTCCTGTCTAAAACCCTTTCCCAAGCTATTTGACTTAACCTAATCTTCCCATCAGTAATTAATAAAGAAAGAGAAAAATCCCTGAGTTTGACTGCTGTACTAAGTAACCAAAGTTATAGATAGAAAGCTTTGGATTACCTTTGCCCAAGAGGAATTCTGGCAGCTGAACCACTGGCAGATGATCTTTGGATTTGGGGACAATTGGTTTTCTCCAAATAATTCCTCTGCCTAGATGTGAAAGATTTCTTCACAAAATCTTGACACATAAGGGAGAATCTCTTAGAATAAAACCCCTCTTTCAGCTTGATGGAAATGTAGGCAGAGAGAGAAGACCTACTTCCAACTCAGATGAAAATCCAAGGAGGAAGTTCAGTTCAGTTGATTTTCAGTTCAAATTCCCACAATTCCTTTTCCTACCCGGAGTCCTCTCTTAGGGCTTATCTCAAAATTCCCTTCTTGTGCTAACCCTAAAAAACAGACCATCACTAACTTATATTCATACAGAAGCCTTAGGGTCTAGCTGGTTACTTGCACAATAGGAGAATCTTGCTGCTTGTTTTCACAGTTGCAGAACCTCACTGGATACTTGCACAGTTTGTATCCTCACCAATTGAAAGTGCTTACTGCTGGTTTATTCAGTGGGAGTCTCAGCTGCTAGCTTGACCTGAGGGTGGGACCTCCCTGGTAGCTGTGTAAGGTTGAAGCACTGACACTGTTGGGATGGAGATTTGCTATTGGCTTGTCCTTGAGGTAGTGCCTCACTACTGTCCTGCCTTGGAATGAGGGTCTCACTGCTGGTTTGTCCTGGAGGTAGCTTGTGTCAGGTTAGGGCATTGCTACTGGTTTTCCCTGGAAACGAAGCCTTCTGGATAGCTTGCACTGGGGAGGGAGAAAAGCGGGGGGGAGTTCTTACTGAGGGCCTGCAAAGTGAAGGGCCTTCCTGATGGTCTAGATTAGAGGGAGGAGGGGAGGAGCAGAGGAGCAGAGGCACTTCTGTAGGCTGATACCCAGAGTTGAGGCCTCCGTGTTAAACTCTACTTCACAGGTGGTGAAAGGGTAAGACTCTCTCTTCACAGAAGAGAAGTTTTAACCCAAAGTGAGCCAGCAGCAGTCCTGGCAGACTGAAGGTTAACGGTTGTCCATAGAGCCACTAAATTGTCATGTAGATTATTACAGAAGCTGCGAGTCCCCAGTTTACTTTTTTCAAAATATTTTTATTGATATTTTCTGTTCCTTATATCACCATAGAATCCCAAGTATCTGTCCCAAAGAGTCAACACACAGGATGATAGTATTTTTTAAAGAGCAAACAAAGTTAGCACAACTGCTTAATATATTGAGAAGTCTGAAAACATCTGTAATGTATAACACCTATAAACAATCCACTTCCATGATGGAATAGGTTGGCCTTCTCTTACCTCAGCTCATTTTATTAAATAAAGTAACCACAAGTTTCTAATACAAGATCTTAGGTTTATTACAAAATCTACCCCTTTTCTTAGATAACATCAGAATATACTGAAAAAAATTTAAGAATCAGGATAATATAGTGGATAAAAAATGCTGGGTTTATTATCAGGAAGTTTTAAATGCCTAATATCTCTCCTGACATTTATTTAATAGCTATGTGACCATGAGCCAATAAATTAAGCTGTCTCACCCTCAAATTACTTATTTGGAAAATTAATAGAATAATATCTATTTTATCTACCTAACAAGAAGACTGTCATGAAGCTTGAAAAAGATGACATATGCACAATGTAAATCAATAGAAATATCACTTATAATTAATATTCTTGAAACCTTGACACAGGTCCATAATTCTATATAATTTCGGGTCAACTGAAGCCCCTCTCACTCCAGAGAATGAAAGGTCATTTCATAAATAAAACCAGCTGGGTAGTTTCCAGTGCATATTCTTTCACCTTCTTTAATTAGCTCTGTGGCAAGGGTTTAGTCTCTCTTAAAAGAGTTTGAATTACCCAAGTATTTTTGTTTCAAATCCAAAAGAACATAGAGAAGAAGGGCAGTAGTCATAGGATATTCTTAGGATATAAAGGGCTGGATTCAGAAGTACCAAACTAACTCTGAAGGGCACATTAAAGAATTCACAGCATACTGGAGAAGTCTTTCATGAAGTTTGTAAAATAATCATTCTTTAGCACCTAGGCATTTCAATTTGGTTTAGCATCACAAAAGCTATTACAAATTATTCTTCTCTGTTTTTGAGTCTTCTCCTAATCAAACTTCAGCCTCAAACTCTTTTCTCTGACAGAATATGCCCACTATCAAATGGAAATTAACTCAAGTGAAAAAAAGAATTCCTCTGTGATAAAACATGCAATTGCTCAATAGAGAATCATAAAAGCATGCAATTTAGATCGTAAAGGCACCTGAATTACTATTTAGATTCATTCTTTTACTTCAAAGATAGAAACTAAAGACTTATTTTCCTAATTTATAAAACAAATGGATTGTATTAAATAATTTTTTCTAAATTTTATCAGTCAAAATGACCTGCCAAAAGTCACTTTTTTCCCCTACATAAGTCCCAATCTTCTGTTTGTCATTTTTTATGCGATAATGCCACCTGAATTTCATTTTCCTGAGAGAGAATTTCAGCCTTTTTAATCTCTAAGGTATTTTTCTATTCAAGAACACACTTGGATTGGAGAGAAGAAAGGTACTTACTTCAGTATGAATTGAAATATGTGCTTAGACTTAGAGTTAGACCCATGCAGTAGTGCCTGACACCTCTTAAACTAGTTATGTCAGCAGCTAACTCGTTTGAGTTGCCTAACTCACCCATCCTGACGTCACACTGGAAGTCTGGTTTATAAAGAAAGACTACCATTATGAGGTTACCCTCAAATTCTCTAAGATGCTACTTGTGGTGGAATATATTACTCCTGTTTACCACTTTAGATTTTGAATCCCCACTTTTGTGTTTCAATTTATCCAAAGCCAGTTACTCATAATGATAATATATTCAGTGTTAATGTATGGTTTCTCATTGCTCTCCAACTTGGCAATTCATTTTACTTTGAATTGATGAAGCATTAACAAATTCTTTCAATTCACAATAACTCTTAAAAAGTGAACTGAAAAAAGATATATAGTTTTCAATTTTAAAAATTAATTTAAACTTTATTTCATTTTCAGAGATTTCCATTTTTCTTGTTCTATTTTTTAGTGACATGCCCACTTTATTTATCTTGTCTTTCTCTGAAGTATTCTTCAATTCAATTCAAAGATGTCATTTCTCACAGAATTATATATTTGGCTATAATTCCAATATCTTGTTATGTCTTAATTTTGTCACTGTCTTTGAGGAAATTATGCATTTCTTCAATTTTTGTTTAGGCACAAAAATTTTAAGGTTATATTCAGTTTCCATATATGTTTGAATTCTTACTTCAAATGTTTGTCATTAATTATAATTTTAATTGGATGGAGGAAAGTGAAGCATATGTTCAAAATTTCTGATTTACTTCATTTGTTTAAGAAGCTTTTATACCCTCAAACATGTTTCTGAAAAAAAAAACACATTTCAAAGTTGAGAAATATATTTATTCCTTTCGATTTCCATTCAATAAGAAATATATCATTTCTCAATCTTCTAAAATTACATGTCAGTTCTTAACTACTTTATTGTTTATGTAATTATGTATATTATCTAGATCTGAAGGGGGTACACTGAGATACCTATATTTTTGTAGTTTAACAGTGGGCTTTTTCTGTATTTATTGCCCATATCATATGTGTATTTATAGAATCTCATTACCTATAGTGCCTTTATTTACTTTATCATTTTTTCACTTATTTTAGCATACTTCTATTGCTTAATTATTTTTTCTTTTGATTTCCCTGAGATTCTGAATGCCACCTGTTTTTTATCTTGATTCATAATAATATTTTACTAATAACTCTTTTTAATATTTTTATTTAATGTTTCAAGTGTATTCCTTTTAAGCAAACTATTGTTTGCATCTGTCTTCTAAAGCCTTTTATTATTTGTTATCCTTCATATTCTGGGTGAGTCCTCCAGCTGGACGTCCAGAGTTTTGATTGCTAATTTTATTTTAACCTTAACTATATTCTCATAATTTTATCTCTGTGGAACACCACTCTACTCTACCACTTATAAAGTACAACATTTGTGGAATGGACTAAAAATTAATTGATATGTTCCTTCTGCTCCTCTAATCTACTCATTTTTTTCTAGTCCACATTCCAAATATTGGCTTTTAGCTATTTTATCTTTTTTTAATCACTCTCTGATTCTGATAGCTGAAAATTGTTTTGTCTCTCCTGATGTGTCTCCTCACTCTTAAACTATCCCTTCCCTTCTCCTTGTCTCTTTCTATTCTCTTAATGAACTGAATTTATTTTGAGACCAAACTTTTTTCTTAGGTGTGTGCAAACCTTTTTCTTTCACTATTTAGTTAAAAATGCCTCTTTCTTCCTTCAATTAGAAAGTAAGCAACAATTATTATTTAATCCTCTCAAATTGCTTATTGGAGAGATTACAGTCACTACTTTGAGTATCTGTAAGATAAAGAAAGGCAGAGAGAACAAGAAAAATTAATTAATTAATTTCACAATTTATTGCAGTTCTAACAATATGAAAGGACTTCCATGAAATAATTGTTCCTTATTTGCCAATATCCATTTCATCAGGATGAAGTGGTAGAGAAACTCTGCAGAGAATTTGATGGTGACAAGAGATTAAAATACAATGAATCAATATTCTTCCTGATACTTGGTAACATTCATGCAAAAGTGAGAAAAGGTAAGGAAGGAAATAAATATAGAGAAATTTATGATTTGTGAAAATATACAATTGAGGTCCAAGAATTATAGATTACAAAGAAACTTTATATCACTGAACTATCTTTTTTTGAAGAAAAAAAAATATTAGTGGGAACTGGTCATGTAAAGAACCGAATATATTTAATCATTTACTTTGAATCCACTCTTAATATTGATGGTTTCTAAATGTCTTAATACTACAATAGAATAAAATATTTCACTGAGTTCTCCACTTCCCTTTTTAAGAGATTGTAGTATATATAAAATATTTAGAAGAAACAATAATATTAATTTAAGAAGAAAGCAATTATTACAACCAAACAATTTTCAAGGCTGCATATATTTAAACAAAGCACATAAACCCACATGCAAATTCACATCAATGCAACAAAAATAACAAACATAAAATCATGTTAAAAATAATATTCTTCCCTGTGCCAACAGTAAGAAGATAACTCTTCAAAATAAATGTTAGAGAAGTCAGTTCACTGTTTATTTCCCAAACATCATAAAATGTAATTAGTAGTAGTAGTAGTCTCTCGGTAACCGAAGATGATGATTGTCTTTGTGCGTTTTCATCTATGATAGATGAGTGTGCACAAAGACACTTGTGCGTGAAGGAGATTTAAGTGGAAAAGTTTATGCACAGAGACAGTCCCACTCTCTTGGCATTGGAAGCCTGGGTCCAGTGGCATGAAAAGTCATTACACCTGGAGACTTCCTCAGCTGCATTGGATGGCCGTGTTGTCTTTTGTGCTCCAACATGCCCTAAGCACTCCACAGTGCTTTGCTGCGTTGCCATCTCAGCCGTTGAACCTTCTTATAGCAGTACTCAGGGGGAAATTTATATCCTTGAGTTTGTAAAGATTAAAATTTAGGAATATTGGGGAGACTGAGGCAGGTAGAAATTAGTTTCTCTCTGCAAGGAGTATTATATTTTTAGAGGTTTATTAAAAGTTAAGGATTAAAGAAAATACAGGATAAGAAAACACGTGTCCAGGCCACAGAGAGGCCTAGACACAACTTCACCTACATTATGGAAAGAGCCACATCTGCCCCAAACGGAAGTCCAAGAGAGAGCCCTCAAAAGCCTTTGAATCAGCTTAAATACCTTCTTGATCTCGACCCAGGTGAGATTACAAGGCATTCTGGGGAAGTGGAGCAAAGGCTTGTGGGGATTATAGTCCTGTATTCGAGTCTATTTTTTACATTCCTTCGTTTGATCATTTGAAAAACAAATTTTTCCAAAGGATCATGAAAACATAATCAATTTAAAGATTACAATAATTTGAGGATAAGAGAGGAAAAAAAAAGAATAAAACCAATAATTGCTGAACGCATTGACAAAAAGCCAGTTAGGGGGCAGTCCCCTTTGGCATGAAAGTATACATACAAATAAATGTTCAATCAACCACACCCAAAGTTCATTTTTGTGCAGCTCTGGAGGCTTCTTCATGATGGCTTCTCCAACAGTTCAGTTTCTGGATTCAGGGAAGTAGCATCTTCTTTATCTAAAATTCTTCTCAAAAAGGAATTTAAACTTTGCAATTTAAATAATGATATTTTTTACATTCCCCCGTTGAGGGTGATTGACAAATACAGGATCACTTAGGGATGCATGGCTGAGGTATGAGGTATATGAATCAATTGGCAAGAGATATTAAAAGACATCAGAAAAATCAAAAGAAAAAAAGAAAAATTTCTGGATGAAAATATAGACTATCAAAGTCTTATGTGTAAAAATTCCAAGTAAAAGAAAAATAAATCTATAACAGGTCCTTGAATCAGGGCCCAATTAAAATTATCTAAGCAATGATGCATTTACCCAGTCAGTAGCCAGGACTACAGAAAGGTACCACACTATGAGAGGCAGAAAAGAAAGGGACCAGATCATAGAAGCCAAGTAGGAGCCAAATTTGGGGATGCTCGTCTGTGAGTATCTTCAGAGTGAGTGTGGACACAAGGAAAGCCTATTTCTAGCAATGATAAACATAGTAACCTTGAGTCTTCACACTAGGTTCAAGACCTTTGTATTGGCCTAGACATGCATCAATCCATCCTGGATTGGCCTTTCTTTGGCTCTGTGCAATGGCTCTTGTGTGTATATCTTGTCCTGGAATAAGACAGAATCATTAAGCAAAGTCCCATAATTTATTTAAATAATCAGTGGCATCGTTTTTATAGTCACAAGCCTTTTGCGGTATGCATTAGCAAATGTATTTCAAACTTGTACTACTGAAAAGTCAAAAAGTTAAAGAAAATCTTAATACTGGTGACATGTGCTTCAAATATAAAAAGGAGAGAAAAATAATTTAAAAAACTGAAAAAGTATATTGCACATGCAAGAAAATATATATTAATAAAAGAGCTTTAAAATTCAAAAATATAGCTTATAATCATTGACACTCTGTGTCAGCTAAGAAAATATAAAATGCAAGGCTTTCTCACCAAAAATGAGATCCATTTCCTCTTAATATCTGGCCATGATCACTGTGAGTAGAAAGCAAATGAATTGAACAAGGTTAACAATTTTTCATTTTTAAAAATACAGTAGTACAAATATGTAGTTATCAATATCTCCAAAATTCTCAATAGCTCAATTAATTACAATAGCAAACAAGCACACTTTCACATTTCACATAAGTTGCTGTATGGCATTTTTAACACCTATGAATTGATGGACATTTGTCACAATTTTTACAAACATAGCAATCTTTCAACCTTGGTGAATAAAATATATTTTTTAAACAAAGTAAAACCCATCTTGGGTTAAGAACATAATCAAGAAATCTATATATCATTCTGGTAGAAGTAAAATAGTGATCTGAAGAGTATAAATAAAGGGATGCTCCTTTTTCTTGGAGGCTTTTAGGGATACAAATGCCCTGATATTAACTGCCCAACTTCCATTCACATATTTAGAAATGCGGGAAGGTTGGGGGTTATAAAATGTATTTCACTTCAGCTACTATTGGCCTTACCTCATGGTAAGGGTAGGCAAAAATAACCAGATTGTTAAAAAAAATTCCAAAAATCATATTTTAAAAACCCTTAAAATCAAATCATTTGAGGTATTTAGCACATTAAAATTTTCCAAGGTTGTTAATACAATTATAACCAGTTCTGAAGTCCCATCTATCCTCGGCAAAATAGAAAAAAAAAAGCTGTTTTTTCATATATGGGCTTATTCACAATAATATTTGTTCAATAGTTATAGGGGAAAAACAACAGAATTTTTAAAACTAAGTACATTCAAAATAAATTCAATCAACCTTCAGTTCAAGCAGAATAATATTGAATCCAGTAATATATGAACTTAAAATCACAAAGTTAAACCATAACAAAAAATGCAAAAGAATACAGAGATTTTTATAAACCACTGGAGTCTGGAATGCCTTAGAATATAGCCTTTAGTCTTTAAAGTTCCTTAGGTGTATTTATCCATTTAAATGTCTATTGTCCGAAGGCAGAGTAGTAAGGGCTAGGCAATGGGGGTTAAGGGGTCTGCTCAGGGCCCCAAAGCTGGGAAGTATTTGAGGCCAGATTTTGACCCAGGACAGCATGTCTTTATATCTGGCTATCAGTTATCTGAGCCACCCATTTGACTCCCCAAAGTTGAATCTTTGGGCTGAATCTTTCTTCTGGCAGGCAGGTGAAATCAATGAAATTACCAGAACAGTCAAAAGGTATCCTTTTAAACAGCCCATTGCTATTAAGTTTCTGTTTGAAAAATCTGTTTCTTCTCCTATCCCTTTTCTCTCTCCCCTGCTCTGATACCTCCTCCTGCCCCAGTCCACATGGAGCCCAGGCTGCCCACATGGAGCCAATATATCCCCACCCCCACCCCCATTTTGTTACCCACCAAGGATCTGGGTTTGTTGGGCAGGCAGGTCATCAGGTGATTACAATCTTGGTTGAATCAGCCACAGTGCCTTGCTGTGTTGCCATCTCAGCCATTGAACCTTCTTATAGAAGTACTCAGGGGGAAAGTTATATCCTTGAGTTCATATATAAAGAAATTAAGAAGGGCAGAGTTCAATGAATTGGGCATGGAATTTAAAAAAACTAGAAAGCGAACAAGGATACAATTACGAAAATAAACAGTCCTTTAGTATCATCACAGTAAATATCTTGGTTAGAATTTATTTCATCATAACAATGGATTGATAATAGGAGAAACTGCTTCTATTAGATTGAGAATGCCAAAATATCATTAAAATATAATTAAATTAAAACACATTATAAAAATCACTAGAGCAGAAAAACAAAAATATTGAACAAAATCATCCATATGAAAAAAAAACAAAGAAAGAAAACAATGAAAAAATCAGAAGAAAATAAATATGTCGGGATAATATTCTGTTTAAACTAGAGAAAACAGGAGAAAAAAATAAATCTTCAGCATTTAAGTTTCATAAGGTACTATATCCTATTTGATTGTCACAATAACCTTTTAAGTTATATTTTATTCCCATTAATCTTTTAATTTTAATCTTTAATCTTTTTATTAGCACTTAAAATATAGGTAATCAATGAAAGAATAATTTAGGCCCTGATTTATAGCAATTTCATAGTTCTTAGGTGTGAATAGAAAAATTTCACAATAAGTTAGAGATGATTAGAATTGGCTCCCACACACCTGTCAGGAAGATCCTCTTTCTTGAAATCACCCAGCTTACCTTAGTTGACACTAATAAGATAAAATGTTTCCTTTATTTTTAGTGAGAGGATGAATATATTTCCCCAAAAATCTAGACCCAAGTCTCTATCCTGAGACATTTGAATCAGAATTATTGGCTTGTTTTTTTATTTTTTAATAGTAATTATATCTTCATCATAATCATTATCATCATTAGCATTTTTATTATGTTTTAAGATTAATAAGGAGTTCTCTCTTGTTATGCTTACAACAACTTTCAGAGGTAGGTGCTATTATTATTTGTATGAAAAATGAGGCTGAAAAGAGTTAAATTACTTGCCTGGTGCCAAGCTAGTAAGTATCTGAGCTTGAATTTGAACTAAAGTGTAGCTCAGTCTAAAAGTCTTTCTACACCATCATGAAATAAATCTTAATAAAAGCATTATAATTTAATTTACAAAAAACTCTCTGACCATTTTGGACTGGCAGTGCAGGATCAATGAATTTTTTTTCTTTTTCTTTCTCTCTTAACTTCTTCTTTTCATTTGAAGGGAAGAATAAGAAATGGATAATTTCAGACAATGTATGGAGAGTTGCTCTGCCACTAGGAAGAGAAGCAAGGAAAACAGGTGTCAGAAATGCAATGTATTTGAGGTTCACTGGCACACTAGATCAGCGATAGTGAACCTCTTTGAGACCAAGTGCTGTGTCCCATACCCCCAGACTATGTGCATTTTCCTGCCCTCCCCAGAGACCAAGTGTCCCCCCTCCACTTATCCCAGACAGGTGAGGAAGAAATGGAGAGAAGTTGCCTAAGCAATCCACTCAGGGGAGGGAGTAAGTGAAGAGGGACAGGGAGGTATGGTGGAGAGGGGAAATGAAAGAGATCCACAAGAATCCTTCTGCCTTTCTAAACTTTGCTAGAGATGGTGCATGTGTCCATAGAGAGGTCTATGTATTCCATCTTTGGCATATGTGCCATAGGTTCACCATCATGGCACTAAATAAACTTTTATTGTTTAGTCTTGTCCATCTCCTTCTGACTCCTTTGGCGTTTTCTTGAAAAAGAAACTAGAGTGGCTTCCCATTTCTTTCTCCAATTTTATGCAGGCAGAGGATACATGACTTGCCCAGGATTATACAGCTAGTTTGGGTTTGAAGTCAGATTGAGTTAGGTCTTTCTGACTCTAGGTCCAGTGTTCTTATTTATTGTATCATCTAACTCACCATGATGATGATCTATTGATCTATTCCATTTACTTGATTTTCAGCTTCCAACTATCATCCTGTACAATAGCAATAATCAAGAGGCATAGTGCATAAAGTCCACAAAGGAAGAAGACACTTAATTGTGTAATTGTGTTTCTCTAAAATTCCAGTTTTTCCATATGCTCCCAGAAGTTTCAGCAAAAAAACAAACAAACAAACAAAAAAACCCTCAACCTTTATCTCTTTCCCACTATTTTTTTGTTATGCTAAGATACAACTTTCTGATCCATGTGAACTCCAAATTTAAAAAAAAATCTTTTTATCTGTCATTAGTCACTTCCACCATATTTAGTTGCTGTCACAATGTTTACTATTTGGCCATCTGTTTATACACAAAAAACCCCAAAACATAGTACATTCATTCTCTCCGTTGAAAATGCAATACTACGTATGTTTTTCATGATTATACTTTTCTTTCCTTTTTTTTAACTTTTGAAGTTTAAAATATATACTTTCCCTTAGTCTCAGAATACTCTTTGTAGTATTTTATCCTTTGCCAAGGAGTCAAATTATAGTGTACCTAGTTGGTTGGGCAATAAACAATTACAGAGTTCCTACTAGATACCAGACACAGTGCAAAGACCTAAAGATGCAAAGGAAAGCAAGACATCCCCTGCCTGCAAGAAGTTCATGATCTAATAGGAAAAGACAACACAGAAATGAGACTGAAAAGCAGACAGTGGTAATGAAGAAGGGTGTAATGAATCAGAAAAAATAAAAAAAACCCAGAGGATTTAGGCAAGTCGGAAATGATGAGATGATTACCCTGGACACCCTCCTTAAATGGAGAATCTGAAAGAACCTCTGCAAGGGGCACTAATGAGGTATGAATTTCAGGGTTTAATGTGATTTTGCAGAATGAAGAAGTTGCAGAAACCATGATGAAGTTCAGATAAAGGCAGCATGTAGATAATAGGTTCCCCCCACCCCCTGCTATCAGTTTTGTCCAGCTCTTCATGATCATATTTGGGGTTTTCTTGGCAAAAGTACTGAAGAGTTTGCCATTTTGTTCTCCAGATCACTTTACATATGAGGAAACTGACACAAACTATGTTAAGTGACTTGCCCAGGATCACACATTTAAGTATTTGAGGCTGAATTAGAACTCAGGAAGATGAGTCTTTCTGCCTCCAAGCCAAGCACTCTAGTCATTGTACCATATTGTGTGAAGATGGGATTAATTCTCAGGAGGAAAGGACAGGAAGTGACATTAAGAAAGGTCTTTAAAAGAGGCTGAAATTTCCCGTCAGGAAATCTTCAGCTGAATCTGGAGCATAGAGGACAGGGAACTCTGGTAAGACTGCCCTTGGATCTTCTCTTTTTGGATCCACTGCTTGGGTGAGTAAAAAGCTGAATCCTTTCCTAGCTTCTTGAGAGATTAGTTTCCTGAGAGGCCTCTCCATCTTGGAGGAGGTCATGTAGGTATTCACCACTTGGTCCCCTGGTTGAAGGTGCTCTAACTGAGGGCTAATTAGCCCTGCCTAGTTTGAGCCAGGTGCTAGGGCAAATATTTAGTGTGTTAGGGTAGATATCTTACTCTACCCTCTTTCACATTTCTCTACTTTTACTCTTCCTCTCTTTTTGTAAATAAAACTGCTAAAGAGTCATTTTGACTTTAGCTCTATTAATTATTTTTTTAATCAGTGACCACATTCTCTTATATTTATTCTAACCACAAATTTAATCACTACATTCAGATAGAGAATAAAACTAATTAAATACCCTCAGTTGGCTTTTCTGTGCACAATCTCATTCTTTTTCCTTTAGGCTTCTCTTAATATGTTTCTTTTAGCCAGAGTGGAAAAAGAAAGAATCATAGCTAACATCCTACATATTGGCTATGCACCAAATAGGGCAGGAGAAAAGATTCAACAGTCTTAGTCATATGTATTTTCTTTCACATTTTTTCTGAGAAAGTAAGAATGCATGTGAACACTTAACTGTCAACCAGACCCTGACTTCCAATCTTATATATCCAGTGATTTTACCTCCTTTTGTGCTGACAAGAAACCATCATTTAGCAGAGCACTCTGTTGTATAAGGAATGGAATATTTATTCTCCATCTGACAAAAAAAAGTTCCCTTTCCTTCTTTCTGAATGCTCACTATGCCCTCTGGGTCAGTTGCCCATAAAATTATGAATTATATACTTTCTACAGACCCCATTACCTCTCAAAAATTCAAGGAGTTGTGCATCATATATAGAGAAATTACAATTGAATTCATAGAAATACAAGGAATAATATCAACAAAATAAAAGCCTTTTGGTTTAGTACTGAGGAATGTTTCACTTTAAAATGCTTACTCAGTTCTCTCTCCCTTCTCTATTGCTTTATATCAATTTCAGGCACATTCAAATTCTGTCTCATATTTACCTTAGAATTCCCACTCCCCACTACCACCCATCCCTAATATTCTATTAGCTTTCAACATCCCCTGCCTACTTCCCCACCAAGAAATGATAAACATGACCACTTGAGGAGGAAGGGAGGAAGTACATGAAAGAAAGGTACTTGGAATCTAAAGGCAACCATAAGGAAGAAAGCTGAAGAAAGTCCCATGGCTATCAAAACTCTACTGGTTCTAACTATAGCTTTCAAAAAGTAGCAAATACATATTCAGCCAAACCAGAGAAGGAAAGGTGGGGAGGAAATGAAGGAAATGGGGAAAGGGGCCAGCATGATGCAGCAGGAGTCAGAATAAAAGGTGACAAAAACTCAATTAGGGCCAGTCCAGTGAATATTTTGACTAGCAAAGCCTTTTCATAAACACAATTAGTATATTAGGATGGTAAGAGTAGTGATTGATTGAGGGAAAAAAATTTATCAAATATCTCTATTAGGTCCAACAACTAAGATTAATAAGGAAATAATAGAAACAAGTTTAAAAATCATTATATAAAAAGCAAAGAATATAGTTTTCATAAGAATTACAAAATAAAAACACATTTAAACAGCTCTCATTTCACCATGCAAGTTATAAAAAATGAGAAAAGACAAGAATAGTCAATCCTTTAGAGAAATTATGCAGACAGGCACACTAAAGCATTGTTGGTGAGACTGTGAATTATGACAACAATTCAGGAAAAAATATCATTATGCACATAAAGTGACTAAAATATTCATGGATTTTGATCTAGAGTCTACTGTGAGTTATATGCATTAAAGATGTCATTGACAAAAAGCAAAGAACTAAAAAAACAGTAGATACCCAGAAATCGAGGAATAGCTAAATACATTTAGATACAAAAATGCAAAAAAATTACTTTGCCATAAGAAATAATGAACATAATGAATACTGATATAAGCTGAAAAAAAGTAGAATAAGAGACAGAATAAGAATATGAGCAGTGATAAAATGATAAAAATGAATAAAATAATTAATAGCAATAAAACCATTGTAGCAATGCTGTAAAATATAATGATCAACCTTGGTCCCCCAAAGGATATTTACGAAGATATGAATTCCCATTTCTTTGTAGAAGTAAAGAAGTGTCACTACAGAATAACATATGACAAGTTTTCATCCAACAGATTTGCAATTTTTCCCCTTTTTTTCAGTTTTTATTATTAATGACTCTTTTGGAAGAGTAGAAATAAGGACACACTGGACCATATTGATGATGTAAAATTATCAAGCTAAATAGAGAGCTTATTTAGTTCTCAGTATTTTCCAGGCAGTGTGCTAAGACCAAAGAATAAAGATAAAAGTCAAAAAAATAGGCCATTATTTTCAAGAAGCTGACATTCTATTTTGGGAAGATAGCACTTTCAGGGTGACTAGACAGTGGAAAGAAGGCAGTCAAATTGACTTAGTGGATAGAGCGCTAAGGCCTGGAGTCAGGAAAACTTGTGGCTGATTTCAGCCTCAAAACCTTCTTAGATGTGTCATCTTGGGCAAGTCATTTAACCTCTGCTTTAATCCACTAAGGAAGGAAATGGCAAACCATTGCTAGATCTTTGCCAAGAAAATCCCATAGATGGGGTCATGAAGAATCAGGCATGACTGAACAACAGAACAGTAGAAGAGAGATATGAGGAAATCAATGGAGCTGGAATTGCAGTGAGGAAGTCTGCTATTGAGAAGTTGAGAGAAGGAGGAGTAGATTTCTGTAGTAAATGAAACATGGACTAGGAAGCTAATAAAATAGTGTACCTAATGAAAAACTCATGAAAAAATTAGAGAGTATACAAAGCACAAAGAACTCCAGGCTGAGATGATATAAATATAGCAATGTTTAAGCAAATGGGAAACCCATCCCCTAACTTCTTTTCAGAAGTGTCAAACTGTGGTGTGGAACATTGTATGATACTAGACTATTTTTTAATATATTCATTAATTCCACTGAACTTTATTTTTCCACCTTTTTTTATTCTAGAAATGACTATTTGGGGAGTAGAAAGTATTGAGATATATGGGCAAATGTAGGGGATTTAAAAACAATATTTCAATAAAATATTGTTTTTAAAATTTTTTAAGATTCCTTATTATCTTTTTTTGAGAGATATTTGGAGAATTTATTGCATCACTCTAAGTCTTTTTTCATTTAAGAAATAGTAAGGCAAAATGAATAAATTACTAGATTAGTCTGGAAAACTTAGGTTTAAATCTCAGCTTTCATACTTCCTAGGTCCGTGACTATTATCAAAATTACTTTGCTATCAAGAAATATCATTGATAGCACATTTTTAAAGAATGTGAGGCACAATACAAATATTATTTCATTTAATCCTCACAATCACCTGGTAAGTAGGTACTTTTTTTATTTTGAAAATGAGGTTTGTCCTGGGTCATACAAACAGCTATTAAATGTCTAAGACCACCATTAAACTCTGGACTTTCTGGCTCCCAGGCTAAAGCTCTATATCCTGCACCATCTACCTGTCTATGATGATACATGTAAGATGCCTGAAAATATTATTGTGAGTTTCAAATGAGAAAGATGTGTAAAAATAACTCTTAAAACTTTTTAAGTATTAGCTATTATTTGAGTTTTAAAATTTAATCATTAAAATTCATTTGATGATTTTATCCTTAATGAGCAGATATGAAAATGAGATTCCAGTTCTGCCATTTTTATGCATTTATAAAATCATTTTTGGCCTTATTTTTTCCTATTTGCTAAATGAAAGATTTAGATGAGAAGTTCTATACAGTTCTTTCTAGCACAAAAACTTATGGTGTTACACCTTTATAAAGGGTTGCAACTGCACAGGCACATTTTGGAAGGTACATCTGTCATATGTGATTTCAACCCATTTTTCCACATAATTCATTAATTAAAAAAAAAACTCCATTTGATATTAAGTTGGTCTTAACAGAGAAGAGAGTTGGAAGACCTAATGAATAACTTTGGCAAGGAATCTGTTGAACAAATGATCCTATGCTGCCATCTTGTGTTGTGATAAAATTTTACAGCCATAAGGGGTTTATGTTTTCCTAGTCTGAAAACTAGCATTCATACCAGTCACATTTCATGCTAAATTAGCATTTATATGAGAGTAAAGGATAGAAGTTATTTTAAAAATTGTACAAAAATCCATCAGCTTCTTGACTCATAATTTCTCCTCTCCCCTCCCCATCCATAGACAAGAATAAAAACCTCATTTCCTTTCAGTTGATATTATTTCCCTGATTTTGTTTGTTTGTTTGTTTGTTTTCACTAACAACTGGCAGTCATCTCTCTACCTCCTAATTTTTTAAAAGAATATTTTATTTTCCCCCAATTCCATGTAAAAATAATTTTTAACATATGCCTCAACCCCTAATTTTTCAGAGCACTTTATTTGCACCTATCATTGTCATATTTGTTTTCTAATTGCTATTTGTGAATTTGATGTGTCTCTGCATTCAAATACTTCTTTGCCCTCAAATCTCTCCACACACAAGTACATTACTGAAATCCTATATGCAATCATGTACATATGACTCTTTCCCTCTCTCTGAGCTTGGGATAATCTCAGAGTTTATATCTGATAAACCAAGCAATCAAATGGGGGATTTGGGGTATGATGTTGTATTATAATTGTTTATATATCTTTGCTTTCTTGAGGGAAGGTAAGATTTATGATATGAAGGACAACTTGTATGCCTTTGGAAAAATCAATTTATGTATGTTCATGAATCTCACTTTTCCCATCTGTACAATGAGTATTGGGTTAGATATTCTAATTCTAAATCTTATGATTCCATTATATTGTCTTTTTTTACCTCTGTATCTCCAGGTTCCCAGCATAGTTCTTTGCAAATAACAAACATTTAATCTGTATTTGTTTCATTAAAGTGCCTTCTCATGTATTGGTAACATGTATTTCTTATGCTTGGGATGTACTAGGATTTTCACATTATTATTTCAGAATATCCCAAATTTTATTAAAGGACACTTATTTATACATAGGCAGCATGCCCAAATGAATGGAAAATTAGCCTTTGAGTCATGAAAACCTTCTTCAAGTCCTTTCATTGATTCAGACATAATGTATGATCCTGATTTTTCAATGCCCTCAAGAAACTGTAAGACTATAAATTGTAAAGAAGATGATAACAAGCATTGGTAGAGGAGATTCCTCACTGGGAGCTCCTTGGACTTATGAAATCACAGGTTAGGATTTTAAAAAAATCAATGAGATAATATATTTGGACTTAGGAGGATTCCAAACCTTCATTTTTACATTTGAGTAAAGTAATGTCCAAGTATATGACCAGTCCAAGAACATCATGATAGTAAATGACACAACCAAAATTTGAACTCAAGTCCTAAACCGAAATCTAGCACTCTTTATTCTATTCAGTGTTGCAACTGATTCAGAGCACTTTGTTCTTTTGGGTTCCATTGACCACTAAGATAGGAAAGAACTGATCAGAAATAGTACAGATATGAGCTAAAGTATTAAAGTTTTTCTGTCTTTAAAAATGAATTTAGTTCAATCACTGAATCTGTATGTTTATTTCCAGTATAGCCAGGCTTAATATACTGCTTAAAATACTAAGTTATGTAGAACAATATTAGTTCCCAAATAAAATCTCACTATGAACTCAAATCTGTAGATTATGTGGGGAAGAAAAAAAATGAAAAAATAGAAAAGGTTGGGGGAAGTAAGAAAGGATGAAAGAGAAGGGAAAGGTTTCCTCATTCTTCCTCCTCCCTCTCCCAACCACAAATAACAATAACAGCAACACTTAACTACAACCCCTTGAAATAAGGTCATGGTGTGGTGATGAGGCTAATAAGGGATTTCTAGAAGGATTTGATGAGTAGATATGAGTAGATTTAGATGAATAAACTTGTTTATTTCCTGCTTTTATAAGCAAGTCTAAAGAGGAAATCTACATAGATGAAATGAAGAAATCAAGGAAGGGAATAATCGGGAATGAGACTAAGTCACTCCACCATTTTCTCATACCTACCAATTTTGCCCTGGGGCCAAAGCTGATTCCTTCAAAGTCTAATATCTCCAAAGTAAGAGAGTTTCTTCAACTTTGTCAACATGGGGACAGGTTAATACCATTCAAGCAAATGAGAAGGAATGGGGAAGATGCAGAACCAAGGATATTGATAGAGAGCCTTGGCAATATTTGAGTCAAGAAGCATCCAAATTTCTACAGGAGAAACCAGTGGAGCTCAAGTACGAAATAGATAGAAAATCTATACTAGTGGGAGATCTGAACCTTCCTCTATCAGATCTAGATAAATCAAACCAAAACATAAATAAGAAAGAGGTAAGAGAAGTGAATGAAAGCTTAGAAAAATTAGTTAGTAGATATGTGGAGAAAAATAAGTAGGGACAAAAAGGAATACACCTTCTTTTCAGCAGCACAGGGTACATTCACAAAGATTGACTACATATGATGAAATAAAAACATTGCAAACAAGTGCAAAAGAGCAAAAATAATGAATGCAACCTTCTCAGATCACACTGCAATGAAAATAATAATTAATAAGGGTACATGGAGGGGAAGATAAAAAATTAATCATAAATTAAACAATGAAATTCTACACAATTGCTTAGTTAAAGAACAAATCATAGGAAAAAATAACTTCAGTGAAGAAAATGACATTGATGAGACATTCTTTCAAAATCTATGGGATGCAGCCAAAGCAGTACTCCCGGGTAAATTCATATCTTTGAGTTTGTATACTAACAAATTAGAGAGGGCAGAGGTCAATGAATTGGGTATACAAATTAAAAAACTAGAAAGTGAACAAATTAAAAATCCTCAGGTGAAAAGTAGATTAGAGATCCTAAAAGTCAAAGGAGAAATTAATAAAATTGAAAGTCAAAGAACTATTGATTTAATAAATAATACTAGAAGCTGATACTTTGAAAAACCAAATAAAATAGACAAAGTACTGGTCTATATAATTTTTTAAAAAAGAAGAAAATCAAATAGATAGTATCCAAGATGAAAAAGGAGACCTCACCTCTAATGAAGAGGAAATTAAAGCAATCAATAAAAATTATTCTGCCCAATTATATGACAATACATATGGCAAGCTAGGTCACATGGATGAATATTTACAAAAATATAAATTGTCTAGACTAACAGAGGAAGAAATAGACTACCTAAACAACCCTATATCAGAAAAAGAAATTGAATACGCTATCAAAAAGCTCCCTAAGAAAAAATCACTGGGTCCTGATGGATTCAGAAATGAATTCTATCAAACATTCAAACAACAACTAATCCCAATATTATACAAACTATTTGACAGAATAAGAAAAGATGGAGTTCTACCAAATTCCTTTTACGACACAAATATGGTACTGATTCCAAAGCCAGGCAGGTCAAAATAGAGAAAGAAAACTATAGACCAATCTACTTAATGAATAAAGATGCAAAAACATTAAATAGCATACTAGTAAAAAGACTCCATCAAGTGATTGTGAGGATTATTCACTCTGACCAGGTGGGATTCATACCAGGAATGCAAGGATGGTTCAATATTAGGAAAACCATCCACATAATTGACTATATTAACAAGCAAATTGATAAAAGTCACATGATGATCTCAATATGCATAAAAAGCCTTTGACAAGATACAACACTCATTCCTATTGAAAACACTAGAAAGCATAGGAATAGAAGGGCCTTTCCTAAAAATAATAAACAGTATATATATATATATATATATATATATATACATATATATATATATATATATATATCTCCAAATCCATCAGCAAACATCATCTGCAATGAGGACAAACTAGAAGCCTTCCCAATAAGATCAGGAGTGAAACAAGGATGCCCATTATCACCTCTGTTATTTAACATTGTACTAGAAACACTAGCTGTAGCAATTAGAGAAGAAAAAGAAATTGAAGGTATTAAAATAGGCAATGAGGAGACCAAGAGCTATCACTCTTTGCAGATGATATGATGGTCTACTTAAAGAAGCCCAGGGAATCAACTGAAAAGCTAGTGGAAATAATAAACAACTTTAGCAAAGTTACAGGATAATAAATAAACCCTCATGTAATCAGCATTTCTATATATCTCCAACATGTTTCAACAGCAAGAATAAGAAAGAAAATATTTATTTAAAATCACCCTATACAATATAAAATACATAGGAATATATCTGCTAAGACAAACACAGGAACTATATGCACAACTACAATACAGTCTCCACACAATTAAAACTGGATCTAAACAATTGTAAGAATATTGATTGCTCATGGGTGGGATGAGCTAATATAATAAAAACCACAATCCTACCAAATTAATTTTCTTATTTAATGCCATACCCATTGAACTACCAAAAAACCTTTTTTACTGAATTAGAAAAAAAAATAACAAAGTTCATTTGGAACAACAAAAGATCAAGGATATCCAGGAAAATCATGGAAAAAAATGGGAAGGAAAGAGACTTTGCAGTCCCAGATCTCAAACTGTACTATAAAGCAGTGGTCATCAAAACAAATTTGTACTGGCTAAGAGACAAAAAAGAGGATCAGTGGAACAGACTTGGGGTAAGTGTCCTCAGCAAGACAGTCTATGACAAGTCCAATGATCCCAACTTTTGGGACCAAAATCCCCTATTTGATAAAAAATTGCTGGGAAAATTGGAAGACATTATGGGAGAAATTAGGTTTGGATCAACATCTCAAACCCTACAACAAGATAAATTCAAAATGGGTGAATGACTTGAATATAAAAAAGGAAACTATAAGTAAATTAGGTGAACACAGAATAGTATACATGTCAAACCTTTGGGAAGGGAAATATTTTAAAACCAAGCAAGACTTAGAAAGAACCACAAAATGTAAAACAAATAATTTTTATTACATTAAATTAAAAAGGTTTTGTACAAACAAAACCAATGCAACCAAAATCAGAAGGGAAGCAATAAATTGGGAAACAATCTTCATAACAAAAACATCTGAAAAAGGTCTAATTACTCAAATTTATAAGGAGATAAATCAATTGTACAAAAAAAAATCAAGCCATACTCTATTTAATAAATGGGCAAGGGGCATGAATAAGGCAATTTTCAGTTAATGAAATCAAAACTGTTAATATGTACATGAAAAAGTGTTCTAAATCTCTTATAATCAGAGAGATGCAAATCAAAACAACTCTTAGGTATCACCTCACACCTAGAAGATTGACTAATATGACAGCAAAGGAAAGTAATGAATGCTGGAGGGGATGTGGCAAAGTTGGGACATTAATGCATTGCTGGTGAAGTTGTGAATTGATCCAAGAATTCTGGAGGGCAATTTGGAACTCTGCTCAAAGGGCACTAAAGGACTGTCTGCCCTTTGATCCAGTCATAGCACTGTTGGGTTTGTATCCCAAAGAGATAATTAGGAAAAATACATGTACAAAAATATTCATAGCTGCACTCTTTGAGGTGTCAAAAATTGGAAAATGAGGGGATGTCCTTCAAGTGGGGAGTGGCTAAACAAATTGTGGTATATGTTTGTGATAGAATACTATTGTGCTCATAGGAATAATAAAATGGAGGAGTTCCATGGCAACTGGAACAACCTACAGGAAGTGATGCAGAGTGAGAGGAGCAGAACCATTGTACGAGACTTAAACACTGAGGTACAATCGAATGTAATAGACTGTTCCATTAGTGGCAATGCAGTGATCCTGAACCACTTAGAATAATCTTTGAGAAAAAAAAAATTATCCACATTTAGAGAAAAAAATATGGGAGTAGAAACACAGAAGAAAATCAACTCCTTGAATACATGGATCTAGGGGATCTAGCTGGGGATGTAGACTCTTAATCCCATCTTTACCGGGTGCCTTGCCTGCACTCATTTATTTAATGGCTTTTTGGACTTCCTCTATTGAAGGAGGGATGTCAAGTTGTTTAATGGAGTGGTTTTGGGGGATCTGGTCAAGGGCGCTTTGGTTGACTGAAGAGGGTCGGTTGAGAAGCTGACTGAAGTGTTCTTTCCACCTGTTGCTGATGCCTTTTTTATCTTTTATGAGAGTGTCACTGTCAGAGGATAGCAAGGGAGTGGTGGTGGGTTTTAATGGCCCATAGACAGTCTTGAGGGCACTGAAAAATTGTTTGTAGTTTTTCATATCAGCAAAATGCTGGATTTCTTCTGCCTTTTTTTCCCACCATTGGGCTTGCATCTTCCTGATCTCATGCTACGCATGGCTTGGAGAGACTTGAATCTGTCCTTTTTAGGAGCAGAGTTTGGGTTATTTTGCCACTCCATAATGGCTTTGTTCTTCTTGCTCAATAGGACTTCAATAGCAGTGTTGTTCTCGTGGAACCAATCCTGGTGGTTGCGTTGTTTTGGGCCTAGGACTGCCTTTGATGTTTCCTTCACTGTGTCTCTGGAACTGGTTCCATTTCTCGGTTGAGCTTCCAGTGAGTGGTCCCTTGGCAGACAGCTTGTTGTCCAGGCAGGACTGGAATGTTTGCAAATAAGATGGATCTCTAAGACGACTCATGACTCACGTTGTGAAATGCGCGAACTGTCTAGGCGCGTTTTGGATGGCGAGGTGCAATGCGCATTTGAAGAGTGGCTCTAACCAATTGGTGGTCTGTCCAGCATTCAGCTCCTCTCATGGCTCTGGTGATCTGTACATCCTGGATGTCTCGCCGGCGTACAATAATGTAGTCAATGAGATGCCACTGTTTTGATCTTAGGTGCATCCAGTTGTTTTATATTTGTTCGCCATCCTGAACACAGTGTTTGTGATGGTGAGTTCGAACTCTGAGCATTTGCTGAGTAGCAGTAGGCCGTTGTTGTTCATTTTGCCCCTGCCATGTTTGCCGAGCACTCCTTTCCATCTTTCATGGTCCTGGCCAATGTGGACGTTGAAGTCTCCCAGTAGTATCAGCTTGTCATTTGTGGGCACTGAGTGCAGGACGGCATTCAGGTCAGAGTAGAACTGCTCAATGGTCTCCTCTGTGCTGGTCAGTGTTTGGGCATATGTGCTGATGATTGTGGCATACCGGTCTTTGCTGAGAGGCAGACGGATTTTCATGAGTCTCTCACTGATGCCCACAGGCAAGTCTGGCAGCTGTTTGAGCAAACTGGTCTTGATGGCCAGGCCAACACCGTGGATTCTGTCTTCATTTGAGGCTCTACCTTTCCAGAAGAAGGTGTATCCAGTGGTGGGTTCGCTGAGTGATCCCTCTTCTGGTAAGCGTGTTTTGCTTAAGGCTGCGATGTCGATGTTATATCGCGCCAGTTCTTTACCGATTAGAGCTGTTCTTCTCTCAGGTCTTGGGGTATTCTCTCTGTCAAGTAATGTCCTGATGTTCCATGCTCCTAGTAGGAGTTTCTTTGTATTTTTTCTTTGATTTCAACTGCTTAAAGGGGATGACCCGCTAGCCGCGGTGTGCTGACCGGGTGTTTGTAGGGCAGGCAATGTTTGGGACACCTTTTCTAGTCCCCTCCCTTGATTAAGGTGAGCAGTGCTGTCCTAGAGAGGGCTGCTCAGTCGCCTAGGATGCTGCCGAACGTCCCTGCTGCCCACAGGGCCGAGCAACCACTGGTCCGTGGGCTGCCTACGTGCAAGATCGTAACTACAACTGCCAGTGGTCACCTCCACCTGTTGTATCGTCACTCCCCCATCGCCGTAGGTCTTGAAGAGGGTGGATGTGGTTAGGATAGATAAGTTTGCACAAAGATACTTGTGCGTGAAGGAGATTTAAGTGGAAAAGCCGATGCACAGAGATAGTCCCACTCTCTCGGTGTTGGAAGTCTGGGTCCAGAGGCACGAAAAATTGTTATGTCTGGAGACTTCCTCAGCTGCATTGGATGGCCGTGTTGTCTTTTGTGCTCCAACATGCCCTAAGCACTCCACAGTGCTTTGCTGCGTCGCCATTTCAGCCTTTGAACCTTCTTATTGGTTTCTTCCATCTGTTCAGCTGAAGCAGTCTTTACATGCTGGGTGAGCAAAGCCCTGGTTCACCAGGGGTCGACGATCCGATGGCTACCCTCACAAGGTTTGGCCGGCCTGTCAAAGCCATTGCCCAGGGTGTGGCTGCTGCCAAATGCTAGCAGCTACTGGGAGCCACAAGTGAGAGCTGGGTGTCAGGTGGGGGTCAGAGGCTGGAGAGCTGCCCTAGGAGGGCACGACAAGCCCTCCATACCAGAGATACTACCCCTCCCTGAGCACCCCATATACCTCAACCACTACTAGATAGTGAAAATACTCAGACAAAAAAAAACAAGACATTCTGCGTGCTCAAATCATTTTTATTCTGCTGGAAGGTTGTGGATCTTCAGAAGAGAAACAAGTCATATACAAATAAATAAAAACAAATTATATTCAATGTAATATAAGTCAAATTTAAGAGATAAATTTCATCTATCTTGATCATTTAATACATACCAATACCTAAATATTTAAATTGCCTTCTATCACTACTATTAAAATTAAAATGATGTGGAAATTATATATTAATTTACAATTATTATTTTTTTAAATAAAAGCAGTCCAGAGAAAAAAAAGGCCTCTGGCCATTTTTGGCCAGTTATTTCTTTAACAAGCCTCCTCTCTAAGCTGTGTGTACCAGCTCCACAGCCAGACCTTTGGTGTACCAGTACTTTCTTAGTTAGCCTGAGCCTAACTGTGTATGTATTCAAGCAAGCAGCTCCCTAGCCAGTCCAAGTCAGTTCACCTTGGCTGCCACTTTTCTAGCCACCTTCTCCTGAGTCCTCTGTGCAGTCACACCAGGGGCACACAAATGCTTTCTTCTATACCTCCTCTGACTGAGGTTCCAAGGCCAAAAGGAGAATCTACTTTCTTTCCCTACACCTATTTATTCTTCTTTTTTTTTTAGATTGAAATATACCATTCTTTATTTCCTCCATGAATTTTTCTCCAATGTAAGCAATATATGTCTCATTTCACATGATAAACATGGAAATATATGTACAACCTTCATCATATTATGTGCTTTCTTGGGGACAGGAGAAGGGTGGGAGGGAGAGAGAAAATGAATCGAAAAATGTCAGAAAATAAATATTTAAAATTGCATGTAATCTATAAAAAAGAAAAGTCTATTATAAAAAAGTAAACAGAGAAAAAGAAAATTCCTCATTTTAAATATGTATATCAGTATCTATGTATATATTCTAGGGAACAGGAGATAACACATGACATGAAATAAACTTATGTAAAGCATTTTGTAAATGGCAAAGTTATGAATATTAATATTTAAATCCAATTTCTTCAGTGTGAATTATCTTCCGATAGTACCAAATTGATATCATCTTAAGATATTAATTAATGTCAATATTGTTAAATGTTAAATTACCTAAAAGAATGTTTCAACTAAGAATGTTGTAAATAAGAATGGCCAGGAACTTAGGAACTTAGGAATGTTAAGTGGGGGGAATTCTATGTAACATTTTTGGGCCTATGAAATGGATAATTGCTTAAGACAGATGTAAAAAAACCTCCATTTAATAAATATTGGAAATGGTTTGAGGAAAGGGAAGGAAAGGTAATGAAGGTTGAGGATTAGAACCCCTAAATCTTTTTTATTTATTTATTTACTTACTTTTATTTAATTATTTGTTTGTTTAGTTTTGGTTTATTAATTTATTTATTTTAAACATTATTTTATTTGGTCATTTCCGAGCATTATTCATTGGAGACAAATTTTCTCCCCCCCACCCACCACATATCCCATAGCCCACACACAATTCCACTGGGTATCACAAGTGTTCTTGATTCGAACCCATTTCCATGTTGTTGGTGTTTGCACCAGAGTGTTCATTATGGTCTCTTCTCAGTCATATCCCTGTAGTCTAGCAGGTGGTTTTCCTCAGTGTTTTTTCTTCCACAGTTTGTCCTCTGCTTGTGGATAGTGTTTTTTCTCCTAGATCCCTGCAGATTGTTCAGGGACATTGCATTGACAATAATGGAGAAGTCCATTACCTTCAATTGTACCACAGTGTGTCAGTCTCTGTGTATAATGTTTTCCTGGTTCTGCTCCTTTCGCTTTGCATCACTTCCTGGAGGTTGTTCCAGTCTCCATGGAATTCCTCCACTTCATTATTCCTTTTAGCACAATAGTATTCCATCACCAACATATACCACAATTTGTTCAGCCATTCCCCATTGAAGGGCAACCCTTCATTTTCCAATTTTTGGCCACCACAAAGAGCGATGCTATGAATATTCTTATACAAGTCTTTCTCCTTATTATCTCTTTGGGGTACAAGCCCAGCAGTGCTATGGCTGGATCATAGGGCAGGCAGTCTTTTATCGCCCTTTGTGCATAGTTCCAAATTGCCTCCAGAATGGTTGGATAAGTTCACAACCCCATCAGCAGTGAATTAGTGTCCCTACTTTGCCACATCCCCTCCAGCATTCATTACTTTACTTTGCTGTCACGTTAGCCAGTCTGCTAGGTGTGAGGTGATACCTCAGAGTTGTTTTCATTTGCATCTCTCTGATTATAAGAGATGTAGAGCACTTTTTCATGTGCTTATTAATAGTTTTGATTTCTTTATCTGAAAACTGCTGATTCATGTCCCTTGCCCACTTATGAATTGGAGAATGGCTTGATTTTTTACACAATTGATTTAGCTCTTTATAAATTTGAGTAATTAAACTTTGTCTGACGTTTTAATGAGGATTGTTTCCCAATTTGTTGCTTTCCTTCTGATTTTGGTTACATTGGTTTTGTTTGTACAAAAGGTTTTTGATTTGATGTAGTCCAAATTATTTATTTTGCATTTTGTGACTCTTTCTAAGTCTTGCTTGGTTTTAAAATCTTTCCCTTCCCAAAGGTCTGACATGTATACTATTTTGTGTTCGCCTAATTTTCTTATAGTTTCCTTCTTTATGTTCAAGTCATTCATCCATTTTGAATTTATCTTGGTGTAGGGTGTGAGGTGTTGATCTAAACCTAATCATTCCCACACTGTCCTCCAATTTTCCCAGCAGTTTTTATGAAATAGTGGATTTTTGTCCCGAATGCTAGAATGTTTGGGTTTGTCATAGACGATCTTGCTGAGGTCACTTACCCCGAGTCTATTCCACTGATCCTCCTTTCTGTCTCTTAGCCAGTACCAAATTGTTTTGATGAATGCTGCTTGATAATATAGTCTGAGATCTGGGACTGCAAGGCACCCTTCCTTTGTTTTTTTTTTTCATTATTTCCCAGGATATCCTTGATGCTTTGTTCTTCCAAATGAACTTTGTTATGGATTTTTCTAAATCAGTAAAAAAATTATTTGGAAGTTCAATGGGTATGGCACTAAATAGACAAATAAGTTTGGGTGGGATGGTCATTTTTATTATATTGTCTCATCCTATCCATGAGCAGTTAATGTTTTTCCAATTGTTCAAGTGTAGTTTTAGTTATATGGAGAGTGTTTTGTAGATGTGTTCATATAGTTCCTGTGTTTGTCTTGGGAGATAGATTCCTAAGTATTTTATTTTGTCTAAGATGATTTTGAATGGGATTTCTCTTTCTAGTTCTTGCTGCTGAGCTGTGTTGGAAATATATAGATACTCTGATGGTTTATGTGCATTAATTTTGTATCCTGCAACTTTGCTAAAGTTGTTGATTATTTCAATTAGCTTTTTGGTTGAGTCTCTAGGATTCTTTAAGTAGACCATCATGTCATCCACAAAGAGTGATAACTTGGTCTCCTCCTTGCCTATTTTGATGCCTTCAATTTCTCTTTCTTCTCTAATTGCTACTGCTAGTGTTTCTAGTACAATGTCAAATAATAGAGGTGATAATGGGCATCCTTGTTTCACTCCTGATCTTATTGGGAATGCATCTAGTTTATCCCCATTGCAGATGATGTTAGTTGATGGTTTTAGATATATACTGTTTATTATTTTTAGGAACGACCCTTCTATTCCTATACTTTTTAGTGTTTTTAATAGTAATGGGTGTTGTATTTTATCAAAGGCTTTTTCTGTGTCTATTGAAATAAATATGTGATTTTTGTTGGATTGCTTGTTGATGTGTTCAATTATGTGGATGGTTTTCCTGATATTGAACCAGCCCTGCATCCCTGGTATAAATCATACTTGATCATCTTGAATGACTCTTCTGATCACTTGCTGGAGTCTTATTGCTAGTATCCTATTTAAGATTTTTGCATCTATATTCATTAGGGAGATTGGTCTATAATTTTCTTTCCCTGTTTTTGGTTTGCCTGGCTTTGGAATCAGTACCATATTTGTGTTGTAAAAGGAATTTGGTAGAACTCCCTCTTTGCTTATTATGTCAAATAGTTTGTATAGTATTGGGATTAGCTGTTCTTTGAATGTTTGATAGAATTCACTGGTGTATCCATCAGGCCCTGGGGATTTTTTCTTAGGAAGTTCTTTGATGGCCTATTGGATTTCTTTTTCTGATATGGGATTATTTAAGAAATCTATTTCTTCTTCTGTTAGTCTAGGCAATTTATATTTTTGTAAATATTCATCCATATCACCTTGGTTGGTATATTTATTGCCATATTTGGCAATTGCCCAGTTGGGCAAAGTAGTTTTTAATGATTGCCTTAATTTCCTCTTCATTAGAGGTGAGGTCCTCCTTTTCATCCTTGATGCTGTTAATTTGCCTTTCTTCTTTCCTTTTTTTATTTAGATTGACCAGTACTTTGTCTATTTTGTCTGTTTTTTCAAAGTACCAGCTTCTAGTCCTGTTTATTAGTTCAATAGTTCTATCACTTTCAATTTTATTAATTTCTCCCTTAATTTTTAGGATCTCCAGTTTGATTTCCTTCTGGGGCTTTATAATTTGTTTGCTCTCAAGTTTTTTGATTTGCATTTCCAATTCATTGATCTCTGTCCTCCCTAATTTGTTAATATATGCAGTCAGGGATATGAATTTTCCTTCAAATACTCCTTTGGCTGCATCCCATAAGGTTTGAAAGGATGTCTCACCATTGTGCTTTTCCTCAATTAAATTATTAATTATTTCTATGATTTTTTTCTGACTAACCGATTTTAGAGTATCATATTATTTAATTTCCAATTAATTTTTGATTTGACTCTTACTGATCAATATTTTATTGCCTTATGATCTAAAAAGGTTACATTTATTATTTCTGCTTTTCTGCATTTGAATGCCATGTTTCTGTGACCTAGTGTTGATCTATTTTTTCTGAATGTGGCATGTGGTGCTAAGAAGAAGGTGTATTCCTTTTTGTCCCTATTTATTTTTCTCCATATGTCTATTAACTCTAATTTTTCTAAGGTTTTATTCACCTTTTACCTCTTTCTGATTTATGTTTTGGTTTGATTTATCTAAATTTGATAGTGGTTGGTTCAAGTCTCTCACTAATATAGTTTTACTTTCTATTTCCTCCTTCAATTCTTCTAGTTTCTCCATTAGAAATTTGGATGCTATACCATTTGGTGCATACATATTGATTAGTGATATTTCCTCATTGTCAATACTGCCTTTTAACAGAATATATTTACCTTCCCTATCCCTTTTGATCAGGTCTATTTTTGCTTTGGCTTTGTCAGATATCATGATTGCAACTCCTGCCTTCTTTCTATCAGTTGAGGCCCAAAAGGTCTTACTCCATCCTTTAATTCTAACCTTGTGAGTATCAACCTGCCTCATATGTGTTTCTTGAAGATAACATATGGTAGGATTTTGGGTTCTAATCCAATCTGCTATTTGTCTATGTTTTATGGGCGAGTTCAATCCATTCACGTTCAAAGTTATGATTGTCACTTATGGATTCCCTGGCATTTTGATATCTTCCCCTAGTTCTGACCTTTCTTCTTTATCTATAACCTTTTGAACCAGTGATTTACTTTAGTTCAGTCTCCCTAGTCCTCTCCCTTGATATGCTTCCCTTTCTAGCCCCTCCCTTTAAATGTTCCTTTCCCCTCCCCCCTCTCCTTCCCTACCTTTTTATACTTCCCCCCTCCCCCTCCTTAATTTTCCTTTCTCTCTTACCCTGTTGGATAGGATAGAATTCAGGATACCAATGGATCTAGATATTCTTCCCTCTCAGAGTTGATTTCACTGAGAGTAAGGTTTAAGTTATACCACTTCGCGCTCCCTTCCTCTCCTTCTCATATAAGAGCTCTTCCCCTCCCCTTCCCATGTGTATCTTTGTATGGGAAAGATTATTCTATTTAGTTCCCCCCCTATTTCTTGAAGTAAATCTTAGCATCATCGACAATCCCCCTCCCTTTTTCTTTCTTTGCCCCCCCTTTCACCAAATCTTCTTGATTCCCCAACCTTTCCCTGTGCATGATTCTTCTAACTAGTCTTATGATGCATACAATTTTTGAGAGTTACACAATACATTTTCCCCACATATTAATATATATAATTTGATGTAAATGTAGTCCTTATAGAAGAGACTTTGACTTAAAGAAAAAGATAAGATTTATCTCCTTTTCCCTTTCTTTCATATTTACCTTTTCATGTTTCTCTTGCTTTCTGTGATTGGATATCGAATTTTCCACTAAGTTCTGGTCTTTTCTTAGCAAATACTTGGAAATCTTCTATTTTGTTGAATGCCCATACTTTCCCCTGGAAGTATATAGTCAGTTTTGATGGGTAGTTGTTTCTTGGTTGGAGACTCTGCTCTCTCGCCTTTCTTAATATCGTATTCCATGCTTTGCAGTCTCTTAGCGTGTTAGCCACTAAGTCATGTGTGATCCTTATTGGGGCCCCTCTATATCTGAAGCTCCTCTTCTTGGCTTCTTGTAGGATTTTCTCCTTTGCTTGGAAGCTCTTGAATTTGGCAATTACATTCCTGGGGGTTGTCTTTTGGGGATTTAGTATAGAGGGTGTTCTATGAACCCTTTCTATTTCTATTTTTCCCCCTTGCTCCAGAACATGTGGGTAATTTTCTTCTATAATCTCCTGTAGTATAGCATCGAGGTTTTGTTTATCTCTGGTTTTTCAGGCAAAACAATAATTCTCAAGTTGTCTCTTCTTCCTCTGTTTTCCTGGTCTTTGACCTTGTCAGTGAGATATTTTATGTTTCCTTCTAATTCATTAATTGTTTGGCTCTGCTTTATTAATTCTTGCTGTTTTGCAAGCTCACTGCCTTCCAGTTGCTTAATTCTGATCTTTAGGGACTAGTTTTGCTTTTCAGCTTGGTCTGCCCTTCTGTTAGATGCTTCTAGCTCTCTCTGCAATTGTGAAGTCTTCTCTATCAGACTGCTGATCTCTTTCTCCCATTTTTCTTTCTAGAAGGTTTCCATCTTTTGGATAAGCTCCAATTTGAGTTCTTCCAGAGCTTGTGGATAATTTCCATTTTGGGAGGCATGTTTTGATTTTTTTTTTGGATTTCATCCTCTTTCTCTTCTTTTTCTTGAGTACTCATGCCATAAAAGTTTTCAATAGTCACTTTTTTCCCTTTCTTCTTGGAGGCTTGATTTTGGGCCATGTGAGCCATTTCTTTGGTGGTATTATTCCCCTTCCCTTTTTGGTCTGAGGTCTGGATGATATGGGTGGGTTTTCTGTGAATTTAGGTTGCCTCATACTAGTTCTTCCCAGTCTCCGAGGTTCTTAGTGCGCCCGCCACTGTGCTCAGTGAACCGATCCCTGTGTTCAGTGCGCCCGCCCCCGTACTCTGTGATCTCTTCTTGCCAGTGCGCAGGAATCTCCCATAAAACCGCTCTGAGGGGTGGAACTCTGGTATTCCCTGTCAGTTTCCAGGGAGCCTGGCTTGCCCCCCCCCCCCCCCCCGCCCCTCACTACAGCGAGGGGCAATGCTTTGGCCTTAGACAGTTTTTACAGACTCTCGAGACTCCTCAGTGTTCCCAGTTTGCAGGGGACCTGCCATCTGTGAGCTCTCCAGTTCCCAGGGTTCTCCCGTGAAACCACCCTGAGAGGTCCTAGCAGTCTTTAGATCCAAAAGACCCTGGTGTGCCCCCCCAGACAGAGACATTCCTCACTCATTCACTGTCCCAGTGAGCACTCTGCTACCCTACTCTGGTTTGATGGGGGAGGTGGGGGGGGGGGAAGGACTGCTCAGTTCACGTTTTTGTGCAAGCTTTTCCTCCTTCTTATAGTGTGGAAATGTTCAAACCCCACGTACCTTCATTTCTGTGGGGTACTGGAGAGTCCCTCCGTTCTTCCAAAGGTGATTTTTATGCTCTTTTGAGGTAGTATATTTCGCTCGGTGCCAGGGAGAGGAAGCAATTCACGTCTAGATTGCAGCCATGTTTACCCAGAAGTCCTATTTATTCTTTTTTTAAGGTCCCTTTCCAGAGCCCTTCTGATTTGGTGGACTGGATTAGTGGCCTGTCTTCAGGATGCCAGGAGTCACCACTTAGTCCTCATCATGGTCCCATGGCACCAGTACAGAGCCTCTCAGCAATGTTGGGAGGAAGGGAGAACTCCATCTATTGCCTCACAGATACTGTTCAAAGGTTCAGAAGTAAGATCCCTTTTACTTTAAAATCCAAAGGTTGTACCAAAAAAGGTTCAAGCTAGTGTTAAATTCCCAAACTACCAAACTATTTGACTAATACTGAAAAGGCTACTAGAAAAAAGAATTAGTACATTTTAGTAAGTTTATTCCAGGCTATAGTTACCCTAAGCTCAAAGTATTCTCTGGATCCACACCCCTAAAAACCTTTTCTTTAGGGAACACACAACACATTTATATTCAACAGTCACTATACTAAGTCTCAAGAAAACATTTTACACTAAAAGTCACAATAAAATATTTCCTATAAATCTGGGGCTCATTTATACAAATACCTATAGCATCAGGGGGAAGAGTATACATCTACAATATATATATATATATATATATATATATATATATATATGTACAGAGACACACATTCAAGGAGTAGGTATGTGGCAAGAGCAAATAAATGGAAAGGTATGGATATATGAGCAGGACATTTGTATGTAATGGTATACACATGAAATGAATATGTATGGTCAAGGTACATATATGGAGACACAAATTATATATGATACCATAAAGCCATTAACATTTTGGTGAAGTCATCATGCAGCTCTCACCAGGTCTGGTCCCTTCTGGTATCATGGTCACCAATGAGCATTGCTCAGTTAGATGTACTAAAAGACCCTGCTCTTCCAATCAGTATTCTCTTAGACATCTAGTCTTCATCAGATGTTGCTCAGCTTTAGTTTCAAAGTCTCCAGCTTCTGTATCACTCTTGGCTAACTCTTTATTCTGGGAACAACATTCTAACTCCTAGCCCAGTACAGGTGAGGCTAGTTTTTCTTTAAAAGGTATTTAGAATATTTTGTTGCAAGATTAGCTCAGGAGTCTAAGAACTCAAGTGACTTATATCCCTTCCAAGTCACATGAATGAAAGCAGACATAAAGGCTATAAAGGCTAAAGTTTGGCTCCGAGGTTTGTCTAAAAGAGTATTAAGTATAATTTAGAGGAAAGGGAAATTCGTTCTACTAAATCAACCTATGGTGTGCTTGTTATATATCCTTGTTGAATATCCTTCCTCTGTTATGATATATAAATCTCTTTTTGTTAACTATTCAATGACTTACAAATGATCAGTTCTGTTCTAATATGAGACCTAAATTATCAGGTAACTAGCCTGAGTTAGACATGCCCAAGAACACATGAAAAGAAAGAGTGAATGCTATCATGTTCTGATGGTGGTACATCAGTTAGAGTGACAGGTATGCTGTTAGGAACACTTGAGTTTAAATTTGTACTCATACTTATTAATTCTGTAACTCCGGGCAAGTCACTTAACCTTGTTTGCCTTGGTTTCCTCATATGTACAATGATCTAGAGAAGGAAATGACAAACTAGTCCAGTGTAACAGTCCACCCGTGTGTATGCACAAGGAAAATGATTAATCTGTAAGTATCGTATTAGGAAAGCACATACTCAGTCCTGTGCAAAGCAAGAAAGGCATTGACCTTTGATCCCAGCATTCCTGAGGTTTAAGTGTGAACTCAGGTTTCTTTGTGCTCACCTGGCTGAGGAAATCCATGCCTCTGCCTTGTTGTAATTTACACCTGAACCAATGGCAATCCACTGTGTCTTCATTAATATGTATTACATACCTTTACATCACAATGTCAATAAATAGGAGCAGCTCACAGAGAGATGGCCCTTATTATCTCTTTCACCTGTCCCTCTCCTACCTGGAGCTTGGCCTCTGGCCAAGAACAGCTTTTCTCATGGAATTTCCTTTATCTCTGTAAAAGACCTTTCTTCCTTAATCTCCTAACCTCAAACCATCAGAGGTTACTCTCTCAGCTGATCTCTATATTCATTTCTAACTCCCCTGTTGTTGATTTAAGGTTATCTAACTGCCTCATGTCCTTGCAAAGTTAGATAGCTGGAGCTCCTGTGTAGCTCACTCATTGTTAATATTGCGTTGGTATCTGGCTTCATTCTTATCCATTTCCTCGGCTCCAGCTCTTCCCTTAAGGGTTAATCAATTATCTTTCCTTTTTATAAGGGCTGCTGGACAGCACCTTATACCCAGTATCTTTGCCAAGAAAATCCCAAATGAGGTCACTAAGAATAGTATACAACTGAACAATAACTCAATCATGTTACATTTTACAAATTAATGAATTTGTCCCCATGGTTCCTTCAGTAAATGAAGCAATTATTATTAAAAGTAATTTACAAAAAGATTTTCTATCAGGGTCTGATCCTGCATTATTCTTCTAAAATATGTAGTATTCTATCCTCAAAATGAGATTCATAGTTCTAGGCACAAAGTTCTTTTCTATTAAACAAGAGTCACTCAATCTGGCTAATGCTTTAAGGATTAATGTTTTCTTTCTATTCTTCTTGTTTTGGATACTTCTATTCCTCTCACAATGAAGGTTATAGTGAACATTTTTAAGTCAGATGATGATTATTTGTCCCCAAACTATTGTAAACTAAGACTTAAATCCCATGAGACCTGAGTCCTCCTCCATTCCCTCTGAAGGAAAGGATATGAAAAAGATACGGTGCCTTTTAAAATTAAGATAAACTTAATTAAGCAAGGACATACATGTGTATGTGGAGCTAATGAACCCTATTGGCAAGAAGCTCAGCTCAAAAGAAGAGCAGATTAAATAATTTTCTAGAGGAAGGAGATGGGAAAAGGAACTGGAAAGGGTCAATCCAAGGAGGGATCTGAGGTGGTATGGCTGGAGAGTAACCAGTAAAAGGGGTGATGGATTTCCAGGTACAAGGAAGAACAAAAAAACACTAGTACTTTCTTTAGGGATGCAATAGCATATTATTTAACATGACTATGAACATTAAGTAATCAAGTTCCTAGGTTTAGAATCAATACCCACTAATAGGTGCCTCATGAATGTTAAATTATAACAGTAAATAGTTCCAAAATGATTTACACTAATGAGATAGTGTGTGGGATAAGAGATAGTACGAGACCAGAGATGTCTGTATGAAGCACAAGAACTTTCTGTTACTTTATCCTAGAGAGACCATGAGACCTGGTAAAGAATGAGCCAGTGACTAATATGATCATAATCCAATAAAGTATCCCAGGACTGAGAGCTGGTTTCCAGGGTAATCTAAGCTAGACTGTTGCTTTCAAAGACAATCAATTCATTCATGTTGCTCTTGATCTCAAAGACATCTTCCTTGCCTGCATAGTAGGGCAATTGAACATACCAAGATAATTTATACACTATCAAATGCTTGTAAGGATTAAAGGTTCCCCATTTTTGATCTGCAAAACTTTAGTAAATATTAATTGTATGACAAAAACTATACTAAGAACTAACTCATGAGTTAAAAAACAATGAAAGCAAAAAAAAATACTTCCAGTCTTCAAGGGGATAATCTGGTGAAATTGAAAAAGAACTTTTACAAGCCAAGTATCTTGAAGAAATCTAAAAGGCAGATTTGAGGAGAGAGCATTCTGTATATGGGAAGCAGCAAGTGAAAAAGACATGGAGATGGAGGATGAAATTTCTAGTGTGAACAACAATGAGCAAACTATGAATGAACCATAGAGGGATTAATAGAAGAATGCATAAGAAAACTAGAAAGAAGACAATACTAGGTTATAAAAAAATACTTTAAATTATAAACAGAGGAGTTTTAATTGATCCAAGAGGTAATAGGGAGTCACTGGAGTTAACCAAGTTGATAAGTGATATATGGTCTGACCTAGCCCTCAGGAAAATCAGTTAGCAATTGTTTGGAGGATTTATTGGTATGAGAAGAAATATGAGAGATGGAGACCAATCACAAGGTTATTAAAAGAGTTTAGGCGAAAAGTGATAAGGGCTTAATCTAGAGTAGTGACTAAAAGTAGAAAAAATAATACATATAAGAAACATGATTTGTAAATAGAGATGAATTGATTGGATACATAGTATGATTGCCAGCAGATGAAAAGAAGAAGAGAGAAAGAGATTTACAGTGAGCTTGTTAATTATGGATTAGGCATCCCAGAGAATAAAATAAAAAGGGAAGGTAGATATGAAGTGACACTTTATGGAGTACCATTGGAGTGGATTGGGAGGAGTAAGGGAACAGATAGATGGCATTATCATGTGTTATTATTCAGTTTGAAGTTCTGTCCTTACCATTTTACACTTTTTTTTTCATGGCTTTATTTTGTGGTCTGAATTTTCTTTCCTCACATGACTTCACATGTATAATCTCAAATGAATTGCTTGCCATCTCAGGAATGGACAAGGGAAGACTGCATTGGTTTTGTTTATGTAAAACTTTTTTTAATTTTAATATAATAAAAATTGCTCATTTTATATCCCATAATATCCTACCTCTTTTTTGGTCTGTCTTCAATTCTTCCTTTATCCATGGATCTTCTAAATAAGCTATTCCACACTCTCCCAATTTGCTTATGGCATCACCCTATATATCTAAATCATGCACCCATTTTGGCCTTTTCTTGGTATATAGTGTGAGATGTTTGTCTATACTTAATTTTGACCATATTGTTTTCTACTTTTCCTAGCAGTTTTTATCAAATAGTAAGAAATTGTTTCCAAAGGTTAGATCCTTGAGTTTATCAAACACTAGATTACTATCAACTTTATAGCTTATTATTACACTGATCCATCACTATTTCTTAGTACTAGATTGCTTTGGTCATTAATGTTTTATAAAATAGTTTGAGATATGGTACTGCTAGGGCACCTTCCTTCACATTTCTTTCCATTAATTTCTTTGATATTCTTGACTTTTTGTTCTTATAGATGAATTTTGTTGATATTTTTCTTAGCTGTCTCTATGTATGTACAAGTATATATAGATATAGATAAAGATATATCTAAATCTATCTATATGTGTTAGCTGATTAGTGTGTCACTGAATAAATAAATTAATTTAGGTTAAATAATAATTTTTATTATATTGACTCAGCCTAACTATGAGTAATTTATATTTTCCTATTGTTTAGATCTGCATTTTATTAATATAAAATAAGTTCTATGATTGTAATAATATGGTTTCTAGGTTTGTCTTGACAAGAAGACTCCCAAGTTTTTTTATATTGTCTTCAGTTAGGTTAAATGGAATTTCTCTTTCTATCTTTTCCTGAAGGACTTTGTTGGTAATATACAGAAATGCTGATGATTTATGTGGTGTTATTTTCTATCCCACAACTTTGCTAAAGTTGTTAATTATTTCAACTAGATTTTTAGTTGATTCCTTAGCATTCTTTAATAGCAATATAGTTCTTAAATTTCTGAAATTAATTTCCACATCCAATAAGAGTCTTTAGATTTTGAAGGTTTTATAATACTTAACTGGTCAGGGATATTTCAAAAGTATTTTCTTTATGTCAGTGCTCTGAAAAACCTTCAGTTTAAACTTCAGATGATTTTTTTCTAGACAGTCTAATCCTTTCACCAGTCTCTACTTATATTCTTCTAGTCTTTCTATAGACAATGTGGTGATATAAATATAGCAGAACTGCTAGCAGACCCTTATTACTTTATCGTTGTTTTGGAAAGTAACAATTGTCTGTGAGATGTTGGGAGAATATAGCATCTTCAAATTGGTAAAAATCCAGCCAATCACATGAAAAATGTTTGTCTTTCTCTGCTATAGTATCTGGTAGTAAACACTGCCTAAACCCATTACTGAAGACTTCTGACTACTTGGGAGAAAATGTAGAGAATCTTCTACTCTTGGCATTGTCTATTTTGATTCTTTTATTTAATGTTCAGTACTCTATTCCATATGTATCTTTCTATTTTTTTCTGGGAAAAATATTTAATTTTTGAGTGTGTGTGTTAGTGACTGATGCCAGAAGAGATCTACCACAATGTAGAAATTATACAGGTAAAAGCTTATTTTATTATGCACTGGTTCTGGAGAAAGATAATCTTGAAACCCAGTTGAGATTCTAGCAAGTCTTCTTATAGACACAATACAATCAGAGTTATAGGTAAATGATTATTTTATTGTGATTTTTGTGTACTATTTTAAAGATATAAATATTAAAAAGAAAGACAAATTAATAATCCTTCAGTGTCATATAATTTAAACAAACCTGGTTAATTAGTCATAAACTCATACTTTTTGAAAGGAAACAAATCTATTCAAACTGTGTAGTTAAAATAAATTAGGCTACATATTAAACTATATTTAGAGAGTTCACGGTGGGCTGATAAATGGTGAATATTTATACATTAATAAGATAACAAGATAACTTTTAGTCAAGAACAATTGGGATCTCCCCTTGGTTTCTTATCTGAGCTAGCAGATTTCCACATCCCATGGAACATCCCTGAATAATAACTTCTTAATTAGAAGAAACAGAGGTGATCCTCCAAGTCAGAAAAAAATACTAAAAGGAAATAAAAAATCCCTGTAACACTTCTATATACTCACTATTATGACGAGTATGAATCACTGAACTCTATGATGATACCATTAAATTCTTTGAGATTATACAGAGAAAGGATCTTAACTGCTCAATTTATTTTTCATTTGTTAAGTGTTATGTTAAGACTTAGGTTAGGTTTCTTTGTTCTAGCAGTTTTTAGTGATTCCTAGTTTGACGTTTTTATTCAGTTGGACCTGACTATAACTCCATTTGGGGTTTTCATGGCAAGGATTCTGAAGTGGTTTCCCATTTCCTACTCCAGCTCATTTTACAAATGAGAAAATTGAGGCAAAAATGGGTAAGTGACTTGCCCAGGACCACACAGTTAGTATGTATCTGAGACCCGAATTGAAATCAAGTTCATCTGACTCCAGGATTTGTGTGCTATCCATTATGCTACTTAGGTGTTCTAAACTTTTAGGGTAACCTTAAATAAATTCAGCCCTATAGTCCTTTGATTAACTGATCAATCTAATATTGTATTCCCTTTAAAGGCTTGCTAAACTTTTCCTTATAAGACCCAGTTGATGTCTGGCTATCCGTGAGAAGAATTTGGACATCATTTCCCCCTTTGTATTGAATAAATAGCATTACCCAACTGAAGTAAAAGTCATAACATTCATTAGATCAGGATTTTAGAACCTTGTGAGTTTTTACATGAATTCTTGCAATGTGATTTTGAGGTATCTTTTTCTTAAAGCCCACATGTGTTCACATGCAAGCACTGTTAATTTCCAAAAACAAGCTTTGTTGAATGCTCTACCCACAGCTCTACTAAGTCTTTCTTAGGAGATCAAAACTATTCTTTTGAGAAAAAGTCTATCTTAAACATTAATTGTTGCCTACAATTAAGTATCTAGTCTTAGACCAGTTCACAGATTAGCTTCTCTCTGCCACCCAGGGAACTAGTCCTCACCTGATGCATATGGTACTCTTCTGTATGAACTAGAAATAATCTGTGCCTTACACATAAGTGACTATTTCTTTTTAACATTAATCTCCTACCTTTCCTACCGGATGTATCTGTTCTCCAGCCACAATATCTCAGGAAACATATCTAAGCAAATATTCTAGGAACAGGGACATGGAATTAGTCTCATTTGTAAACGATCTGTTTGATGTGAAATTCTTGCCTCACCTCCCTCTAAATGTGAGGCTTAGCCATTAAGTATTAGCATTACTTCCTCACTTTACTCATCAAAGCACCTCAGATGGATGATTGTATGCCAAACTCATAGGCATTGTCCTCTACATTGATTTTTCAGGAATTTTCCAGAGATGAACTGGTCCCCATAATTCACAAAACATGTGTCTAATGGCTTTTCCAGTCTTTGTTCCACTATAAACTTTTCTACAGTTCCCTAACTCTTTTACTATGTCCTTTAATATTTTAAATCATCCTGAGATTCATACACAGGTTCTACACTAAATACTGGTAATTCCTTAATGTTATAGGAGAAATTTCTGTCATGTAAATATTCTAGCTTTTCTTTATTAGGTATGGAAACAATATTGAAGACAATTTAATAAGTGGAAGGCATAATTTCCTGGTAGTGTAAGCATAAAAATCAATCCATGAAAAGGTATGAATGACTCTCATAATTGAACAAAAGGCCAGTATAGTCAACACAGAGCTTGGGAGGCTACTCATAATCAATGCTGTATACTTATTGAGAATCTTTTCTCAGCTATAGCTAAGTAAACATTCTTTTGTTGATTGTTATATAGTGTGGAAAGGAATTTGATACTAAGGAACCATTTGGGATTGTTGGGAGGAGGGACAGGGAGAGTGGCAGTTGGAGGAGCAGAAAGGGCTTGTGGGATTGAGAACTTTAAAGGGGTTCTTTTGCCCTGTGGACTCATGAGAGACAGGAGTGAAGGACAAGAGCAAAGGATCCCAAACCTGTGGTGTCACAGCCTTGCCTTCATTTCCCCCTTGCCCTGGAAGACAGAAAGATCCCTGACATCTCTGGATCCTTGATTAAAGAAGCAAAGAGAACAACTGCTGCTGAGGGGCACTATAACACTAAACTTTATAGGGGCCACCCCGGAGACTTGTCTCATCCCATTGCCTTCCCAAGAAGGAGACTAGTGACCTGTTTAGAGTAGGATAGTGAAGTGATTAGAGAGAAAGGAGAAGAGACACTGAAGTCTGAGCCCTACGGCTCAGCTAAAGAGTGACAACTGCTTGCTTAGTCCTGTAGTGTTTCCTCCTCCCTCTGATCTAATTCCTCCCTTGTTTCTTGAACGATTAAACCACCCTTGTTCTGAAGAAAACCGCAGTCAGATCTAAATTATTACAGGAGTTAGAAGGAGGAAAAAAGAGTGTTGGGGTAGGCTGACTATAGAGCCTTGGCTAAGCAAAGCCAAAAGCAAATAGGGACATTCAGCCTGCCTGACAGGATTGTATGTCCAAAAGAGTCTTCTTGGGACTCAGGCACCAGCCAAGTCCTAAGGACAAATTAAGACCATAATCCCACAGAAGCCTACTTATTGGGACATGGCTGCTGTTCACCTGAGCCATAACATCTGCTCAGAGGTACCCCTCTTGTGTGCTTAAGGTGTGAGGAAGAAGGACAGGTGTACAGACTTCTTCCAACTCCAGGCACTCTCTCTCCCCTCTACAGCAACTCTCCTTATCCCTTCACCTCCAATCCCTTCCTTGTTCCCATCCATTCTCCCTTATAATCCTAAGAATAGTTTATGTGTATTTAATTTTTTTCTAATTGCAAATCTGAAGCACCCAATTGATATAAATTAGACTTGGAGTACAACAGTTATGGGTGTGAATGCAGATTAAATAATTGTACATTTAATATCCAAAATTCATATTTTCAAAATATTGATCCATAAATTCTATACTTAACCAAATTCAATTGAATCATAGAACAGAAACTAGACTGCAGAGAGTTTGAAAAAATGAGAGTAAAGGGCAAAAAGGCATCAATTATGGACAATGTTTTGAAGGATTTTCGCCATAAAAGGAAGAAGAAATATAGAATGGTAGCTAGTGGGTATGGACAGATAAAATGAAGGATGTTTTGTTGTTTTGTTTTATTTTTTGTTTTTTAGGATGGGAATGACCAGACAACACTGCTGATCTCAATGGATGGGCTGTTGGTTTTGAACACAAGAGGACTGTAGTTTGAGTCTCTGTTCTTATAGGTACCCACTATATGTCTCTCGGTGTTCAAAGCCTATATTGTCAAACCTATGCCATGTGTGCTCAGATCTCCCTCTGTGCACAAAGTTTGCCAGGGTTCATTATGAGAAAACCAGAGGGAAATGGGATCAGGCTGCTTCTCTCCCCCTATCCACACAGTTTGCAGTTTGGGCACTTAGTCTCTAATAGGTTTGCCCGTCCCTATAATATAAGCTATTCTAAGACTCTAAGTTTCAGAGAAGGCACTGATCTATATTGTTGGAGGTGTTTATCTCACTAAGGAGTTCCCAATATCAACAAAAATCATAGTTTTAGTTCTTATTTTTATATGTAAAGGCATCAGAGAAATATAACAAAGTGGGTACAATTGAGGCAAACAAAAATAAAACTAATCAAATACAAAGAAAAACAAGAATTAAAACAAACTCAAATTTCTCATCTCTCTCTTACCTTTCCTGAAATCTTCCTTCAAAGATTATTAAATTTTTTATGGTTGAGACTGAATATTTAAATAGGTGGTCATCAGGGATTTAATTTCTAAATCCCAAATTTTATAGTAGTTTATTTACAATAGAGGAAAGATATTAATGAAGAGAGAAGAGGGGTAGAGAGATAGAGAGAAAGAGAGACACAGAGAGAGTCAGAGAGAGAGAGAGAGAAAGCTCCGACTTCCTCTGAACCAGTTAGAAATACTAAGGCCCAGCCAAGAAACAAGTCTCAAGATGATGGGCCTTTCTCAGAGGTTCACACCTCCAGAAAGGACAAGGAAACTAAGTCAACTAAGTCAACCTTTACACTCACCATGGTGACCATCTAAAAAGAAAGCAGTCTGAGGTCTCCTGCATGAGTTCCTCCAGAGGTCCAGTTCCACAGCCAAGTATCTTCACTCCAAGTCTGAGTGCCTGTCTTCCAGTCTCTCCTCCAAGTGACTCTTCTTCCTTCCAAGCTTGAGAGACTGATCCTCCAATCCAACTCCAAGTCAGAGTTCTTCGATCAATATAATTCTTGTGTACCTCTGTTTTCTCTATTTAAGGATCTTTTTCTCTTGTGTCATCTCCCCTAAATTTCACGTCTACCAATTACAGCAGACACTCCTCTCCAGGACTGCCCACTCAATATATGAAATGTGTGTTCATACCTTTTTTGGTTATATCTTTTTGGGTTAGATCACACCGTTAATATTTAGTTTGCACCTTTCATAGTTAGTTTGCACCTTTAGTAGTTAGTTACTTTTATGTAGATTAAATTCAAATACTGAGTTGACACTTTTGGGGATTAAAATCTAAAAATAGTTTGGGGATTACAACTTAATCTTCACAATAAAAGAAGAGCTAAGTACCTTCATTGTTACAGGAGATTACAATTTAATCTTCACACAACTCACAGCTAAGATCTCACCTTTTGCAAAAACCTCTGCTGATCACCTTTCTCACTGAAATAATGTTCATATTAGTGTGAATGTATAGCATATAATGTAGCTATATCTACATGGATATCTATAAAGATATATTAATTTTATAGATACATATGTGATATATACATGTGTATAACTATATGTACATAACTATATGTTATAAATTCAAAATCCTTTATAACTTTGCCCCCTCCTAACTTTCCAGGCTTCTTATACCTTACTCATCTCATTAAATATTCCCTTTAGTAACATTGGCCTCCTGGCTATACCACAAATGAGATATTACTACTCTCTTCTCTGAGCATTTTCTTTAGCTGTTTCCCAACCCTGGAATGCTCTCCCTTCTAAACTCTAACTAAGTCCAATCTAAAATGTGATCTTTCATAGTCAGCTTTTCTGTATTGGGTCCTATCCCCTATTTCCTAAGTGTTCTATATTATAACCTGCTTTATATATATTTGTTTACCTATTTTCTTCTCTATTAGATCATGAGTTCTGCTGCAAATAAAAGGTTGGTCAGAGTTATAAGCATTTATTAATAAAATGAGAGGGGGGCAAGAGAGAGAAAGAAAGAGAGAGGGAGAGAGAGGGGGGGGGAGGTAGATTTCAGCCTTACTAATTTAAGGTAAAATCTGGTCCCAGGTTTGAGCCCAGCATGGTCCCCTCCTTGCTGCCACTTACCAAGAATCTGCACAGGGAGTCAGCTCTAAAGTAAAGCGACTTCTCTCCTTCCCTCACTTTCCTCATAAGCCCCATGAGCTTGATAGATTAGTTATATACAGTTAATTGCATGTTGTTTCCCAATTAGACATTTATCTACTTGAATGCAGTAATAATTTTTCTTTTGTTTATATCCCCATCTCTTAGTATAGTACTTGAGGTGCACTAAATGTTTAATCAATTTTTACTTGATTAAAGATGATAGTGAGAGAAAAAATGAATATAATAAAAGGGAAATGAATATAATAAAAGGGAAATTAATATGTTTCTAAAAAATTGCTTATGTGTAATTAGAATTTTTGCCCCAGGACTCTCTTTTTCCAGCATCCCATTGACATATTTATGCTAACATATTAATGTAGGGAAGATATATATTTTTTTGTGTAGATCCTCCCTCTCTCTCTTTTCCCAGGAAGACAGTTGAAGAGATTGGGTGAGAGTCAGGCAGAGAATTTTATCCACATGTCTTTTACTTAGGCTTTATAATTTTGTTCTTTTATTTATTCTACTTCAAGTGATTATTAATAAACTTTATAAAATGTAATCCTTACAGTTATTGTATATTAATTTAAATTTTACATTGCTGGTGACCAGAAGTCTGGAGTTTAGGACCCTTACTCCTATCTTAAAGACAGATTAGCTTTAAGAAAACTCTGCCACCCTCACTGCTCCTCCTCCTGCCACTACTGCTACTGCTACTGCTGCTGCTGTTGCCTCCCATGTTTGACCAGACACTGCCTGGGGGTCCTTGCTGAATCTTTTGCATGAGCCTGCCACCACAAGGCTGCCCACCACTTCTCTTGAACACACTGGCTGGAGGTCCTTGAACACACTGGCTGGGGTTCTTACAAGTCATTTTCTGTGTAGAGAATGAGCTATATATCCCTTTTCCTTACATTGCTAACACCTGAGTGCTTGCTGCTGCCTTGGAAGCACTCTGGTTTTGTTCTCTTTCTCTTTTATTTCCCTCTTATCCCCAAATTATTGTAATTTCCCCATAGAAAGTGAAATAATCTATGCACCTTTAGTAAGAGATCTTTAGAGATACAAGTTGGTTATGTGTACTGATTCATTGGGGAAACTAGGCATGTTTCTGTGAGATTTCTACATGCTCATTTCCCAATAGAATTACAGGGAGGGAAGGATTGTGTAATTATAATCTGCTCCCTAGGACACTCTTTCCCAGTATCCCATTTGTGTATTTATACTTATGTACTAAGGTAGGGAAGATATAAGTTTTGTGTAGCTCCTCCTTCTCTTTCTTTTCCCAGGCAGGCAGTTGTGGAGATTGGGTAAGAGTTAGGCAGAGAATTTTACCCACATGTTTTTTACTTAGGTGTTGTAATTTCATTCTTTTATTTCTTCTACTTCAAGTGCTTATTAACAAACTTTATAAAATATAATACTTGGAGTTATTGGATATTAATTTAAATTTTACACTTATCAAAATTATAAAATTCAACAAGTACCACATTGAAGTAAACTCAAGTCAGTAAGAAAAATAAAAGCATAAAAGTGAAAAAGACATCATTGTTTTCCTAGTTTAATTATCTTTTGTTCTTATAAGAATAGTGCTACAAAATCTTATATATAAAAGGGAGAAAAATGTCAAAATAATACTCAAACTCCCAAAGCCAAAAAAAATGTAAAAGAAAGGAAATTCCCCAAATGTGGTCCCACTTGTAGTAGTGTCCTATGGCAAAAGATGTTTGTCCATGTAGTAATATCAATCACTTTTCTTTTTCCTTTACACACATTTATGTAGCAATCCTTTTCTAATTCCTTCATTGCCCATGCCCATTAGGGAGAAAGGATTCTTTTAAAACAAAAACAAGAAACAATGGGAAGGGAAGTTGCCTTGAGGTTACTGTTTCTTATTGGCAACCATGTAACAAATTTCATCATAGCATAAAACTGATGACTCATTACATATAGAATGGTACTGACACACATTGTTCTTTACACACACATATGTAGACAGAGAGGAAGATAAAATAATACATCTATAGATATTGTCATACATATTTCTATACCTAAATAAAATGTGTCAAGGGAAGTTCATCCCCTTTCCTTCCTTGGTTGCTGACCCATTTCGTCAGCATTCTTTACATGCCAGTGCTTTGACCCTGAATGTAAATGAAAGGGCATGGGAGGAGCCCAACTAGGTCTTTGGCACAAAACTTTGGCTGGAGGAGGCAAGTGAGGGAGAAAGAGATTCTTCCAGGAGGGGGCTGCATGTGGTCAAACTTAGATTAAGGAAAAGACTTTAAATCTATGATTAACTATATTTTCTATCTCAAGTGATTGTTAATAAACTTTATGGAAAATCAGAACTGATAGATATTAATTTTAAATATAACAGGATGGCAACCACTGTCATAGGGTAATAAAGAATCCTTCATTTTCTTCTGAGAGAGTTTTGAATTGGAGCTTAGAAAAGCATAGATTGATTTTTAGCAGAGCTTCTCAGTCTCCTTTCATATGTGGGACACATCTTGGATGATGACAGAGGTATTGCTGTTTTCCCTTTTGAGCCTGTCAAGATTGGTAAGAACCTTCCTCCCAGGTGCCCCCCTCCCCGCATTTCTTTTAGCTTAGATAAGAGTGGGGTGGAGGAAGAAGCCTTTTACTAATTCTTTCCAGCCCCTGACTATCTGCACTTTCCCCAGCATGAGAAAACCTGCGGGGACACTGAGGCAGGCTCCTAGCTTCTGCTGTGCTCAGTACAGTGCAACACGGGGGTGGCCCCCTAAAAAGGACAGTAAACTATTCCTGGGGGTGCTTCCTAGTTGTGTGGGTTTGGAGTGGAAATACTGAGGAGTGTAAAGATTAAAATTTAGGGAAACTGAGGCAGATAGAGATTAGTTTCTCTCTGCAAGGATTTTCATATTTTTAGAGGTTTATTGAAGATTAAAATATAAAGAAAATACAAGTAAGAAAGGCACATGTCTAGGCCCAAAGAGCCTATTCATGACCACTCACATCTTGCCTGCTAGGTAGAGAGCCCCGGAAGTAGGAAAGAGGGCTTCAGTAGCCAGAGAACTCCTTTAAATAATAATTTGTGATCTTGCTCAGGTGAGAATTCAGTGTGATTACAAAGCATTCTGGGAAGTGAGCAAGGACTTCTGGGGACTGGAGTCCTGGATTCAAGTCTCCATTTTTACATTTACCCATGTGATCATTTTTGAAAAAAAAATTTTTTTTCCAAACGATCATGAAAACATAATCAACTTAAAGATTACAATAATTAAAAAAAAATCCCTTACTTTCTTTCTTGGAGTATTGACTCCAAGGCAGAAGAGTGGTAAAGGCTAGGCAATGGGGGTCAAGTGACTTGCCCAGGGACACACAGCTGGGAAGTGTCTGAGGCCAGAATTGAACCTAGGACCTCCCATCTCTAGGCCTGGCTCTCAATCCACTGAGCAACCCAGCTGCCCCCAAGATTACAATAATTTAAGGATAGGAGGAAAAAAAAGGACAAAACCAATAATTGCTGGAGGCATTGACAAAAAGCCAGTTGGGGGCAGTCCCCTTTGGCATGAAAGTATACATACGAATAAATGTTCAATCAACTACACCCAAAGTTCATTCTTGATCTTCTTGTGTAGCTTATGTTCTGGAGGCTTCTTCATAGTGTCTTCTCCAACAGTTCAGTTTCTGGATTCAGAGAGGTAGCATCTTTACCTAAAATTCTTCTCAAAAGGAATTTAAACTTTGAAATTTAAATAATGACATTTTTTACATTTCCCCGAGTTGTGTGTGATTGAAAAATACAGGATCAGTTAGGGATGCATGGCTGAGGTATGAGGTATATGAATCAATTGGCAAGAGAAATTAAAAAGACATCTGAAAAATCCAAATAGAAAAGAAAATGCTGAATGAAAACATAGACTATCAAAGTCTTATGTGTAAAAATTCTAAGTAGATGTAGCAGTCCACAGTTGTGTTTACTCCAGAGAGATAATTAAGCTGTAAAGTTGGTCTTAGGAGAGCACGTTCTCTTTTCTGCACATGGCCAGTAAGGCACTGAACTTTGATCCAACTAGTTTAGGTGCGAACTCAGGTTTCTTTGTTCTCCCCAGGCTGAAAAAGGATCCCCCCTTATCTTATGACAATTTACCTTTCTACCAATGATAATCCCTTTTGTCTTTAATTAATATGTATTATGAATATTTGCATATGAATGTTAATAAAAGATGAGCCACATAGCAGCCAGCTCTCCTTCCCTCTCTCTCTCTCTCACTTTTCCTTTCTTACTTCCTTACTTTCACTACTTTCACTTATCTCTCTTAGAGATCAGCCTCTGGCCATGCTCGGTTTTCTTATGCAATTTCTTTTGTCTCTCTGAATTACCTCCCCTGCTCTATCCCCTAACCACCAGCCATAAAAGTCCCTGCATCAAGGGAGGCTAGAAGGGACTAGGCTTGCTCTTTACCTGTTTCTGAACACAGTTCTGATTTCCATGGTGTTATAATCACCTCAGGGTTTCCTGTCCTTGGGAAATGAGGGACTGGCCGAGCTAATCTCTGTGGGGCTCATGTGTATTGTATGATTCGTGGCTGATTCTTTCTTCCATCCCTCCCGACTTCAGATCCTTCCCCCAAGCGGTAAAACTCCTATCTTTCCTTTCTTGAGGGAACTGCTGGTGGTCTCCCACAGTAAAGGAAAAATAAATCTGTAACAGGTCCTTGAATCAGGGCCCAATTAAAATGATCTAAGCAATGATGCATTTACCCAGTCAATAACAGGACTACAGAAAGGTACCACATTATGAAAGACAAAAAAGGGACCAGATTATAGGAGCCAAGGTTTGGGGATACTCATCTGTGAGTATTTTCAGAGTGAGTGTGGACACAAGGAAAGCCTATGTCTAACAATGTTAAACAAAATAACCTCGAGTTTTCACACTAGGTTCAAGTCCTTACCATTGGCCTAGAAGTGCATCAATCCATCCTGGATTGGGTTTTCTTTGGCCCTGTGCAATGACTCTTTTGTGTATATCTTATCCTGGAATCAGACAGAATTATTAAGTAGAGTCCCATAATTGTTTTTTAATATTTAGTGGCATCATTTTTATAGTCTCAAGCTTTTGGGGCATGCATTGACATTATAGCAAATGTATCTTAAACTTATAGTACTGAAAAATCAAAAAGTTAAAGAAAATCTTAATACTAGTGACATGTGCTTCAAATATGAAAAGGAGAGAAAAAATAAAATAAAAAAACTGAAATAGTACATTTCACATGCAAGAAAATATAATAAAAGAGTTTTAAAAATTCAAAAATATAGCTTATAATCATTGACACACTGTCAGCTAAGAAAATATAGAATTCAAGGCTTTCTCACCAAAAAGGAGATCCATTTCCTCTTCATATCTGGCCATGATCCACTGTGAGTATGAGCAAATGAATGTTAAAAGTTTTTTTTTTAATAAATAACAGTAGTACAAATATGTAGATATCAATATTCCCAAAATTCTCAACAGCCCAATTAATTACAATAGCAAACAAACACACTATCATTTTTAAATAAGTTGCTCTTTGGCATTTTTTAAAGCCTATGAATTGATGGATATTTGTCACAAGTTTTTACAAACATAGCAAATCTTTCAACCTTGGTAATAAACATTTTTAAAGAAAGTAAAATTCATCTTGGGTTAAGAACATCATCAAGAAATCTAGATATCATTCTGATGGAATTAAAGTAGTGAGTTGAAGAGTATAAATGAGGGGTGCTCCTTTTTAGAGGCTTTTTAGGGATACAAATGTCCTGAGATTAACTGCCCCAACTTCCATTCACATATTTAGAAATGCAGGAAGGTTGGGGGTTATAAAATTTATTTCACTTCAGCTATTAGAATGGGCCTTACACCTTGTGTTAGCAGCAGGCAAAAATTACCAGAGATTATTAAAAAAAAATTCCAAAACTCATGTCTAAAAAACCCTTAAAATAAATTGATATATGTAGCAGTCCAGCCCATAGGTATTGTGGAAAGACAAGGATTGTGAGTGAGCACATGGCCATTCTGCGCATGGCAATGAACTCTATTCCCAGTGTGGCTGAAGTTAGGGCGCAAAACCTTGCTTCCCTTTGTCTCACTCACCTGGGGATAATAACCCCACCTTCACCTTGTCATAATTTGCAATTATCCAATGGCAATACACTATGTAACTCATCTATATGTATTGAGGCATCATGTAACTTATCAATATGTATTGAGTTCATTTGCGTATCAAAGAGAATAAAAGAAAGGGACACAGCCAGCTCCTCCCACTTCGAGGACATTGACAGGTTTGCCCTACAGACCAACTTCTCCTCTTTCTCTCTCCTCTTTTTTCTATCCTGAGGCCTGGCCCTTCGGTCAGATCTCTCTCTCTCTGTCTCTCTCTATTCCAATGCTAATACCTAGCATTGTCTAACTCTTTCAGTCTCTAATCTCTCTCTCTACCGAGCTAGTATTATCCTCTGACCAGTGCAGTGTTGAATTGGGATCACTGGATGGGAATAGCCTTAAAAGTAATGTCCAGTGGTTGGAGCATGGCTGTGGCTCCCGATTATTAATAATTGATTACTGACTCATTACTCATATCTCAAAGGTCGGCTCTTTCATGCCCTTCATGGGATTCACAAACTGCTATCCCTTTTCTATTTTCCTACCATAAAGCTTTTCTCTGGCCGGGAGGCTTTAATATATATAGCACATTAAATTTTCCAAAGTTGTTATACAATTGTAACCAGTTCTGTTGAAGTCCAACTATCCTCTATGTGACAATTTACAAAGTCAAAAATAGAAAAGCTGTTTTTTATATGGGCTTATTCAATGTTTGTTCAGTCATTATGGTGATAGGGGAAAAGCAACAGAATTTAACAATAGTAAAACTCAGTACATTAAAATGAACAGTATAACAGAATAATATTGAAGGCAGTAATATATGAACTTAAAATCACAAAGTTAACTCATAAACAAAACAAACAGTAAAATGCAATAGAAATACAGAGATTTTTATAAACCATTGGAGTCTGAAATTCCTTAAACATATAACCTCTAGTCTCTTTAAAGTTCCTTGCATTTTTATCCTTTTATCCATTTAGATGCCTATTGTCAGAAGGCAGAAGATTGGTAAGGGCTAGGCAATGGGGGTTAAGCGATCTGTCCAAGGCCACACCACTAGGAAGTGTCTCAGGCCAGATTCCAACCCAGGACCTCCCATCTCTAGGCCTGTCTCTCAGTTCACTGAGCCACAGAGGTTCCTCCCTATAGTTAGCTAAAGATTTGTAGGGAGCTGATTTTTTTTTTTCTGACATGCAGGTGAAGTCAATAAAAGGATCATTGCAATTAAAAGATATCCTTGTAAAATAGCCATGCTTTTAAGTTCATGTTTGGAAAAATCACTTTCTTCTTTCCCTCTAATTTCTCCCCTCCTACGATACCTCTGCCCACATAGAGGCCAATACCCCTGTTTGTTACCAGCTGGTTATTGATCCTGAAGAAACTGGGTCTGCTACCTGCAGCCTTGATCCTGGAGCTGGGTCTGGTGCAATGAGCCATCTGGGTCGGAGGCCAGTTTTTGCTGGGCCAGGAGACCACTGGGGTGGGCAGGGCCAGGACAGGAACTCAGGAAAGCACGACTGAGACCAGGTGATCGATATTGAATCAAGAAAGTCTGAAGCAGATGGCTGCCGGCAGGAGCAAATCAAGATGGTTTTCTAAAAAAGCATCTTGGAGAAACTCTTAGAAATCATTATCTAGGCTATCTTTCTTTTTTTTTTTTAATTTGGAGAAGTTCTCATCCAATTTAGTGGTTGCCATAACTGTAAGAGTTAAAATTAGTTACTCTCTGTCAAGGAGTATTATATTTTATGAGCTTTATTAAAGGTTAAGGATTAAAAAAAAATACAGAATAAGAAAGCACATGTCTAGGCCCAGAGAGGCCCGTGCAATTTCACTTACATGATGAGAGACATATCTGCTGGGAAGCGGAAGTAGGAAAGAGCGCCTCAGTAGATGGAGAACTCCTTTAAATAATAATTTGTCTGGGCAGCTGGGTAGCTCAGTGGATTGAGAGCCAGGCCTAGAGATGGGAGATCCTAGGTTCAAATCTGGCCTCAGACACTTCCCAGCTGTGTGACCCTGGGCAAGTCACTTGACCCCCATTTCCTAGCTCTTACCACTCTTCTGCCTTTTTGACTCCAAGACAGAAAGTAAGGGTTTAAAAAAAAAGAATAAATAATAATTTGTGATCTTGCCCAGGTGATAATTCAGTGCGATTAAAAAGCATTCTGGGGAGTGAGCAAGGACTTCTGGGGACTGGAGTCCTGGGTTCAGGTCTCCATTTTTTACAGTCTTCAGAAGTGATTTTAATATATTTGGGAGCACCACTACCTCTGACTGATCATTTACTTGCCTCTGAGTTGTTTGTAACAAGAGGTAAGGGTCCATTTGTAGTTGAAGTAAAGTGCAATAACACTGTTGTATTTTCCCATCTTTGCATTTATTGAATATGTAATGGATAAAACATCTGAAGTGATTTTTACTTTTTAGTCCTCGGATCCACATGAAAATGGGTGGGATATATTAGAATCAGTTATGTTACACTGTTACAGTCTCATACCAAGAGGGAGGGAGGTGTCCAATTGGCTTAGTTATCTTGAAATGGGTTACAAACTCATCCAGGAAGTGGGAATGATTTTTCCTTTGAAGCCTTGTAGCTTTGGTATGGGTGTATTACATTTGCAATACTTCATCTTATTCTACTCTCCCACCAGAATGATCTTGATTCTTGGTGACATTTTAGACCAAAAGATGTTCATCAACAGTACAGAGATTTTTTCTGGTTTCTCCCATCAAATTTTGTAATGATGGTAATGTGGAAAGGAAAACTAAAACAAGTTCTGGACTTACTGCCATTGAGTTGGAACAAACAGCAGTTAGAATGTTAGAGTGAAGATATTGACAAGACTGACAGTTGGTGGGGGAAGGGGCAACTGGAAGTGGCAGTTGGTCTTGTGACAGACTTCCTTCCTGGCCCTGAAACTGGTAGGAAGCCTTGCTCCCTATCTCTGGATAGAAGTGGCTCTAATCCTGAATTTCCCAACTGTGTGCTCTCCCTGGATTCCTGTGATTGTGTCATCGACAAAAGGACTTAAGGAAAGCAGTTTGAACTGTAAGGCCGGTCTTTAGGGGCATCAGCCTGAAGAGACAGGCCCAACCAGCTCTGATAATCAGAACTTTTCTTCTTCTCGCTCTCTAATGCTAAGATTTTTGAAATTAAGAAAGCTAGCACAGAGATAACATAGACAGGAATAACAGAAACCCATCACCAGTCTGTGAGGCCTGGCTCTTCCTTCTTCCGTGATACCCTCCCAATTCAACTTGTTACTAAAAGTTATCTTTATTTGAATATCACAGTCAGATAAGAGGACTAACATTTCAGGAAACATAGAGGGAGATGCACCTCAGGACAGCCATTCAACTATAAACTGTCTTTATTGGACCACTGCTGGGCAACTAAGTCTGGGGGGAGGCTTGTCCCTCAGGAGGGTCCATGCTTACCTGCTCTGGGGTATCTGCAACATCAATCTATAGAGAAGACACTCCCTCAGGATATCATGAGTGGTCCATTTCTCTCGGCAGGGGGCATCTCTCTCCTTTTACCTCACCAGCAGCCATATTACCTTTCTCCCTTCAACTCCTCCATTCCCTGCTGTAAAACCTTCCGTATCCCCTGTTCTTCAATCCCACCCATTTTTCCGATAAATGTTACAGTAATAATAGACTGTTTAAAATATCTTTGCCAAAGTTGAAAGATTGGCTAAATCTGTAAAACATGTGTCAAATATTCATGATTTCATACTTTTTTTTGAAAATCATACAGCAAGTGGCTATAAAGACTCATGTGAATACTAATGATAGTGGGTTTGTTTTCTATTGTCTTTGATGAGCTCATAAGGATTTTGGTACTTCTTAGAATCTGCATTAGTTGTTGTACTACTATTTTAAAAAGGTTTTTACCTGGTGAAAAAAAATCATGTACAATCACACTGTCAATCCTGGCCTAGTTAAGGGAAATAGGTCTAATTTTTGAGTGAACAACCTTTGTGTTGTGCCTCTGCTTGGCTAACACATTGTCACATGGAATGTGAACTATGGAATTATGAATTTTTTATTAATTTTTCTTTATATTTGCTATAGGATATTTTTTTCTCTTTTTTCCTATCTTCTGTGGAACTTGAAGTACATGAAATCAGTATTAATGTTTTGACTTGAAGGATAAATTTACAGTATTTTTTAGCCCTAGTAACTATGCATATCCAGAAGCTTTAGACTACAGAAACCTGCCATTTATTGACAAATGCTATGGGACTGTGATTAATGATTTTGTCTGATTCCAAAAGAAAGGAACAAAAGAACCACTTATACAGTGCCAAGGAGCATAAGGTCAAAATGGACCAAACCAATCTAGGTAGTATTGTTGAGCTTCTATGCCAATATGAAAGGACTTAACCTAGTGTGAGACTCAAGGTTATGGCACTTGACATACATTAAGATGCTGGACTCTTTGTACCACACTTCTTGTGAAATACTTTCAGTCAAGTACCTCAGTTTGGCTATCATTCTTGCTCCCCCTATCTCTGACAATGAAAGTAAAATCAGACTAGGGAATTATTTTTCCCACTTGCTGCTAAAACCTAGTCCCTTCTCTCTTATAGTTTGGCAATGTTCTGTAGTCCTGACTGCTGATGGGTAAAGTACTATATCACTGCAATTATCCTACAGACTTGTGGGAAATAAATCACTTTAATTGGGCCTTGCTACAGGTTGATTTTTTTTTCTCAGAATTTTATGCAAGTAAGATTTTCATTTTCTATTATTTTTGTACTTATTATCTGTATACAGAATTTAATTTTTGCTCTTTTATTTGGGATTTTTTGGGGGGTTGTTTTTCTTTTTTGACAATTTTTTCATATACCTCAGAACTCAGCCATGTTTCCAGGGGGTGATTCTGGCATTGGTAACACCCTCCTTGGGGGTGGGGGGGGTTGTGAAATTATCCTAAAATCCAAGATTTAAAACCTTTTGGAGAAATTTCAAGAAAAGAAACTTGCCAACATCCCAAATCAAAAATAGTGGATCCTTTTGGAGAAGGTGTTATAAAGATTCTTGCAGAAGCCACACACTGGGTAAAAAGATCCAGAATGAACTTTGGGATATAATGAACTGAACTGAAGGAGGCTGAATATACTTATTCTGAATATAAACTCTTATGCCAAAGGGGAAAGCCCCCTTTTTGGCATTTTGTCAATGTGTCTATCAATCATTTTTGTTTTCTTCTTCTTTTATTTCCCTCTTATCTCTAACTATTGTAGCTTCCTCCTTTCTAACAAATATTGCATGTACTTTTAGCTAAAAAATATTTAGAGGCATAAGATAATTATGTTTAAATGATCCATTGGAGAGACTAGTCTCCCAAAGGATCACAAGGAGAATTGTGTCAAAGGAAGTTCATCCCCTTCACCTCCTGGGTTGCAACCTGTTTCATCAACATTCTTCACATGCCAGTGCTGTGTTTGTAAACATAAATGAAAGGGCGTGGGCAGAGCCCACCTGGGTCTTTGGCACAGAACTTTGGTTGGAGGAGGCAGGTGAGGGGAAGAGAGAGATTCTTCCAGGAGGGAGCTGCATGTGGTCAAACAATGAAGATTGGGATGTCGCCTCAGTATGAGAGTTAAAGTTAAGAGGTTAAGGAATGTGGAAAAAGTATCATAAATTTTTTAAATAATAAAATTAAATAAAATCCTTCTGTAAACTGTTTCATGCAGCTTCTGTATAATCTAATCTACTAATTCTCACTACTAATATCTACTAGAATGATCCTACTCTAATTATTACTCTCTTAAACTCAGTATCTGACTCCTAGTATAAAAGAAGAAATAGAATCTTTTGCAGTTGTAATTCTGGGCAGCTTTTGAATACTGTCAATTTCTTTTCCTCCCATTTTTATAAGCCCTGTCTTCTAGTATTCATACTCTTCCCTCATTCTTTCTTCTTCTCAGATTTCAAAACTTCTTAGAAGGAAAGGAGAAAAGACTAACATTTCTGATAAAGTTATTGCTCTTTCTGTCTTGGAATCAGAATATGCCTAATGATTTCTGTCCTCTCCTATGACATTGATACCAATTTCTCTCAAAAGAGGCATTATAGATCCAAAGACAACAAGAAAATACTATTTCATCTGATTTTTTATTATCCTTCCTTACAGGGCTCACAAGGCATTTATGAAGAAGCAGACTCCCTTGAAGATATAGCAGATAACCTGTTAATATGTGTGGCATAAACAATTTGCAGTAGGAAAAATGTGTAAAGAATTTGTAAAATTTCCCCTAAACTAAGTTACTACCAAGTTTGTTATTTTGTGATTTGAAATCAAATGTACAAAAGAGGTGGGTGGCAAAAGATTCATTGTAAATTATTTTGGAGATAAAAAAGTGAAATAAGACAAAAGCTTATAAATAAATTTCTTTGGAATCTCATGCATATGCATGCCCAACATGAACATTTTTTAAAGCATGTTACTTCAATGGATAGTATGCCTGATTTAGAGTCAGGAGATCTCAGTTTGAATCCAACCTGAGATACTAGTTGTGCACTCATAGGCAAAACCCAAACTTTCATATTAGGAGTTTCCTCAGTGTTAAAAAGGGATTAAAAATGCTTGTCCTGCCTACCTCAGATGATTATTGTGAGGTAAATGCTTTTTTAAACCAATAAGTTCTATTTAAACGTCAATTATTATTCAAGGAGAAAGTCAGAAGGCATTGGACTTGATGAGACCCAAATGACATCATGAAAAACGAAACTTACTGTAGCTTAAGAGACAGGAAATGGCTAGTTAGATAGAAATACCATTTCATATAGAAGTCAGACATTCAGGAGTCCTTTTAGAATCTCTTGTCTATATGCTGTCAGATGCACTGACTATTTAGAACAAAGGTCACAGAAAGAAAAAGCAAATCAGAATAAAAATGGGAGGGTGCTCAGTCAAAAAAATTTAGGAGATATGTTTTTTAAATTACCTTGATTAATTACCATTTCTTCAAGGTGACACTGATATTTGTTTCTCCACTAATACAACTGACAAAAGTTGTCTAACATCTTGCACATAAATAAAGGATTGTTGCTTTAAAAGAGTCAAAAAAGGCAGCAACCACAAAATTAATAAATTAGTTTAACCCTTACCTCTGTCTTGGTCTGATTTCTAAGACAGAAGTGCAGAGTCTACCAAAAAAAAAAGTTATTTATTCTTGAGGGGAGGGAAGCAAACAACAAAAATACCACACAATGCAGTTACAGGAGATAATCACTGAAGAGCCTGGATATCCCCAAGATATTAAAAGGAAAGTTTCTAATGGATTTGGGTGGATATTTATGTACAGAATATCTGGAAAAAAATGTCTAGCATGTAAAGGCAAAAAATCTCAAAGGAGAAAATAATATTGAAATAGGAAATAGTGTAGTGATCGTACCTAGAGGGGAAAAAAGTATCCACTTTGATGAAATCATGTGTATCAATATTGTTAAGCATTACCTTAAAAAAATCTTTAAGGGTAATAAAGATTTTTTTTTTGCTAAGTTCATTGAACATAAATGTGATGCAATTGGTGTTCCCTATTGCAGCCACAAGGTGGTAGTGTCACCACAAGGAATTAAGCATTAAGACAATCTACTTTAAAATAAACTATTTAAAAAATATAATGGCATGATTTTGTAACCCAGGCAATGAATATAATCAAGAGAATAAATTAATTTTAAAAGATTCAGACTCACTGGGGTTATGTTTGCTATATATTGAGGCATTGAGAATTTTTTTTTAAATTAACTCATAAATGTTCTCAAGTAAATTGATATTTGTAGAAGAGTTAACATACCTAGATGCTTCACTTCTCACCTAAATATGTGTAGTCATTGAAAGCTAAACTTAGAGTTATAATAAAGATACACACATGAAATTAGCATATAATTTGGACAGAATTTGAATTGCAACATTTCCTCTTGCCACCTAATATATATCTTGTTCCTCTTTGATATACCATGTTCAGAGAAATTATTTTTCTTAATGTAAGAGTGGGGATCAGATTAATTCCTGATCAAATGTGGGTACCTATTCCATTGAATAAGATTAGAGATATATATAGTCCATTGTCAAAAATTTGTATTTCCCCTACCTGGAACTCAATGTTTTTTCTGACTTCTTGCTAGAAGAAATATCATGCACTTCTGTTGATACCTCAAAGCAGAAAATTCATCTTATTGTAGTGGAAGAAAAATTGATTTCTGCCCATGAGTCTCTATAACTGGTGAATCTTATCACTTCAATCCCCAACTGCAGATCTGCTTGGTTTCAATTCCATGGAATAACTTCTAGTGCCTTCCTATTGCCCCTGTTTTCTAACATTTTTTTTAAAATATTTTATTTCCCCAATTAAATGTTATAACAATTTCCACATAGTGGAAATTCTGAAGTTATTAGATCCAAATTGTCTCTCTGCCTCCCTTCTCTTCTCCTTCCAGAAGATAGTTACCAATTTTATCTAAGTTATACATTGATTAGCATGCAAAACATTTCCATATCATTCATTGTAGTAAGAGAATACACATATAGAACCAAAACTCTAAAATAAAAATACAAATAAGCTAAAGTGAACAATAGTATGCTTTGTTCTGCATTCTGACTCCAATAGTTCTTCCTCTGGAAATGGATAGCATTCTTTGTCATGGATCCTTTGGAATTGTCATGGATCATCATATTACTGAGAGTAGCTAAGTCTTTCACAGTTGATCATCATACAATATTGTTGATACTGTGGACAATGTTCTCCTGGTTCTGCTTATTTCACTCTGTTCCAGGTCATATAGACCTTTCCAAGTTCGTTTGTTTTTTTTTCCTTCTTCTTCTGTAATCATCCAGTTCATCATTCCTTACAGTACAATAGTATTTCATCACCATTACATACCACAATTTTTCCAGCTATCCTTCAATTGATGAATGTTCCCTCAATTTCCAATTCTTTGCCACCTCAAAAAGAGCTGCTATAAATATGTTTTGTGCAAGTAGGCCCTCCCTACCCCTCCTTTTTTATTTCTTTGGGATATAGATCTAGTAGTGGCATTAGTAGATCAAAGGGTATGCACAGTTTTATGCTTTGCCTTCTGAAATGTTTGGATTCATTCACAAATCCACGAACAATACATTAATGTTCCAATTTTGCCATATCCCTTCTAAGATTTGTCACTTTCCTTTATTATTATATTGGCCAGTCTGATAGCTGTGAGGTGGTTTCTCAGAGTGGTTTCAATTTGCATTTATCTAATCAAGATCTCTCACTTCCTTCTGCATGTTTTTTCTTGTCCTATTAGATTGTAAGTTTCTGGAGGGCCAGGAATATCCTTTTCTTATTTATATCCCCAGTGGTTACTTAGCACAATGCCTGGCCCTTAATAAATGTTTATTGAATTGAATAAATAAGATACTTGGATCCATATAAAAGGACTGATTCTTGTGAGTCTAGAAGGGGGACTCTGCAAGAATATGGAAATGTTTCTTTCCATATTTTGGAGGGCTCTTCTCTTTATAATACTTCTCACAAATCCTCTTAGATGTTCAGCAGAAGAAATAAGGATTTTTCTCCCCTGCATCTCCTTCCAACTCCTGTAGCAATAATTTTTTTTAACTGTATTTATGTATGTTTGTTTGTTACATTAAAATTTTCAGGTATTTTTCACCTCCCTCTCTGAATTTGAGAAAAGAAATTAAGAAAAGAAAAAAGAGAGAGACTTTCCATATTCACAACCTAAGGTCAACATTGTTCATGAATAAAATATCCGTTTTTTTCCTCTTTGTCTCCTCTACCCATTCCCCTCACCCATATTTTATAGTCTTAGAAATAATTATAACCTTATGAACTTTGAAACATAAAAAGAGAGAGTCACTGGGAGTTGAGGAACAGGACTTTCCAGAAGCCAAAGATAAGCAAATTCCTGAACAATCTGTTTGACTGAAGGCAGCCAGGAGTCAGGTATAGCAATTCATCCATAAATTGGGGCAAATTTAGAAACAAAGTTCACTTAAGGGAGGAGGGTAGTAAAGTGAATATTGGGTAGAAACTAATTTATATTAGAGTCCACTCTCTCAAGGGACTAAGGTGGTGTAGAGAAGCCCATGGATTCCAGGTTCTTTCTTTTTCTTTTTCTTTTTTTTGGTGGAGTTTTGGGGGGCAGGGAGAAGGGCTTTTTAGAACTGCTCTTGCTATAGAAACTCTTTTATCAAACGAATTTGTTTTTAAATTTGCTTAATGGAATTGGTCTGTTAATCATTTGCAGTTAATAGTGAGAGAACATATGAGGATGGGGATAGAGATTATGGCATTCGAGATGAAGAATTACAAGCCAGCCATTGGAGCTACTCTTCCAATCCTAAAGTGGTTCTCATGTGACCAACTTAACTGGAAATCAAAAATGTTAGTGTACCTATGCAAATCCAAAGCTTTGATAAAAATAAAAAGTTGACTACTTGACATTTAACACTCTTCACAATGTAGGTCTTGCTAAATAAATTAACTCCCACAAATTATATTCTTTAGCTAATTTTGTCTTTGTTTTTCCTCATACAGTGATTCCTATCTCCAATACAAACTGTAGCTTTGTGATTTTCTAATTCCTATAATTCTTTCTACCTTTGCCTCCATATCTTGGAACCTTGATCCTGTGTTTTAAAAAAGTCACTGTAAGTGACAACTACAGTAGTTTTTTTTTTCTTGATTTACCATTTGTTAGTGCTATTTCTCCAACCCCTATAATTAATTTGTATTTATTTTTGTAGCTATAAGGATGTCTATCCTTCAAAATTCTTCTGATGTTTGGGGGGCCAGTTGTATCAGCTTATGAAAACAAAAGAAAAATTAGGGGAGGCAAGGATCTTGTCCATTTAGTTTGTAAATAACTATTCATTTTCTCCATCCATTGATCTTCCTAGAAGAATAGAAGAGATTTGAAGTTTGAAGTCTAGAAAATCCCGAGTCCCAGAACTGTTTGATTTATTTTATTACATATAACCATTACCGACCTCAGTTATAGTCTAACTTTCAGGAATTGAAGCTTAGGATGTGGATAGAATGTTCATCATAAACTGTGGTGAGGTTTCTGGCAAAGTAGCATGAATTTTGGATTGTTTTTGGATCAAAGAAGAGAAATCTAAAGAAAATATTAAATTTAAAAGCATTAAATAATCAAGATGACTGAACTTTGTTCCAAAAAAGTTGGAGTGTGGTATTAAACTCTCTGGTTAAGGAAATAAGAAGTCACACTAGCTAATAATTTAAAGGAAAAAAAAAACATGGGAATCTAAGGAGGGTTGTTTGTTGGCTCTCAGGAAGAATTTTGCCTTTTAAAAGAGAACTGGGAAAAAAAAAATTTCTATGAGCTTATAGAAGAAAAAAACAACAACTAATATCATCTGTATTTTTTCCTGAAGAAGTGAGTCATGATTATACTTCTGCCAAAATCTGGAGATAATAGAGACTATCACCAAAGAGCCTACCGACAAATAGTATCTAGCAAATAGGAGAAAAATGCCAGAATGTCCAGTTAAGAAAATAAGAAGAACCCAGTATGATATTTGAAAATGATAGAGAGAAGGCCCAGCTGAGTAGGAGAAGTACTAGAAGATATTAGAGGTTTTGAAAAATCAGAAGTGAATTTGCCCCCTTGACACATGTGCCATATGCCTATATCTCTCCATGTGTGTTTTCTCCATATGTTTCTTCTTCCATTGGTTTATGCATTTGTGAGAGAGCATGAGTTAGGTTTATGAGTGAAATGTTTTGTTACTACTTTGTTTATTATCTTTTTTCATTAAATCATTATTCTTTGAACTAATTGTTTTATTTTAAAGTAAGTATATCCAAGGATATTTGGGTGGGAATGTTCCTTGGCATTATCACACATATACTTGTACATCTATGTATCTGCATTTGTAGCTGTATGTATCTCTGTATATAGTTACACATTTTGCACATATTTCCATGTGTATATTTCAAATTTATTACATTTACATATCTGTGTATATGTTGTTTCTATCCAATGGAATACAAGTTTTAAAGGTAAGGAATGTTTTATTTTGTCTTTATAACCCCAAATAGATATTAACTTCTTGTTGAAATGAGCTAATTGGATATGCTAGGAATACCTGTTAGGGTGATCCATGTTAGGAAGCGTTAGGTAACACTATATTGTTAATGGAGGTCCCAAAATAGCTCTTAAACTTAAATAGATGAATTCAGCTTTTAAAAGGCCCTCTTGATTGAGCACTGAGAATGAATATCTTCTGGAAATATATATTGGAAGTTTCCAAACAAGTCCTCCTGAGGACATGAGGATGTTGAATTCCCAAAAGGCCAAGGTCAATTTTCTCTTTTGCCTCAGAGGTGCCTCAGGAGCAACCAGAGGCTCCAAGGTCCAATCCATTACCTCAGGTTCTAAAAAAGGTCTCTGTGTTTTCGTTCATTATTTTTTTCCCTTCCTGATCTTCTTTTCTCATGATATTGACCATCATTAAATAATCCAAACTTTTCTGTAAATAAGGATGAAAAAGAACATTATATTTGAAAAAGAATTGTACTTCTTTAGAGCATGAATTAAATTGCACAGGGTAATAACAAAACTCCTCCATTTTTCTGTATCTCTCCAAACTTTCTTCTGCTCTCTTTTTAAAAATGTTTTATAGCATAATTGTATTTCATTAAATAGTATGATTAACAACAATAATAAACACTAGAATTTATATAGTTATTTGAGATTTTTGAGCACTTTATTGTCATATATTCTCACCTATTTGATTCTCATGATAACCTGGTGAGAAGGATGTCACTAATCTCCATTTTATAGAGGAAACTGAGGTGGACAGAGGTTAAATGACTTGCTTAGAAACACACAAATATGTATTTAAGGCAGAATGTGACTTCAGATGTTTCTGACTCTAATTCCAAAGCTCAGGGCATTATGTAATATAGAGCAGCATATTGTAATGAATAATTTATTCAGGTTTTTCCCATTTTCTGGGTACTCATTTTGAATTTAGTTCCTTTTACAACAAAAGTTGTTTCTGTGCATATTTTTGTGCATATGTATCCTTAACGTTTTCTTTGATGGCTGTGAGAGTGTGACTGGGTTAAAAGGTACGTGCCAGTTTAGTAATTTTTGAAGAATAATTGCAAATTACATTACAGAATGGGCAAACCATTTCATAGCTCTACCAGTAGTACATTAATGTATCTGTTCTCTCACATTTACTTTTTTCATTTCCCTTTTCTATTGTGTCAATCTGATGGGTGTGATTAGAACCAGAGAGTTGTTTTGTTTAACTTGCATTTTCCTTTTTTTTTTTTGGTAATCAGCAACATTTCTTTAATAATTATTCATGGCTTGCCTAACATTTGTCAAAAATTGTTTATTCATATAATTTGACAATTTTTATATTGTTGAATGGCTTTTGTTCTTATATATTTGTATCTATTTTTATATGGTTTGGATATCAGATCTTTATCAGGTAAATTTGCTGCAAGTACTTTCCCAATTAAGTGTTTTTCTTTTATTTCTGTAGCAGTCCACCCCTAGCTATGGGCAAGGGAAATGGTATGTACAGATTATCTTAGAAGAGAGCATGCTCAGTCTTGAGCATACTCAGTATTGCACATGGCTGGGAAAGCCTCTGACCTTTGACCCCAGCTTCCCCCAGGTTAGGCGGGAACACAGGTTTCTTTGTGCTCACCTGGTTGAGAGAAACCACACCTATACCTTGTCATTAACCAATGATGATCATTCCTGTGTACTGTGTATATTTGCATATCAAAGAGATTAAATAGGGCCCAGCCAGCTCCACCTTTCTCTCTTCTGCTCTTCCACCTTTCCAGCTCACACTGATGCCTGTCCTTGCTGGAGCCTGGCCTTGGGCAAGGCTCCATCTTTAATCTTTCTCTATTATCTCTCCGACCTGGGTGGTATTGAATCTGGATCTCTGGACTGGTAAAAGCCTTCAGAGAGGTCCTTTGATCAGAGCTTGGCTGTGGCTCATTGGTAATTAATAAAGACTCATTCCTGCCACCTCATATCTCTACTTCGACTCTGTCATCCCCCTCGTGGTATCTAAAACCTCTATCCTTTCTCTATCTTCCTACCTTAAAGCTTCTCTCTCCCCTCTGAGGAAGCTTTAATTTCTAATTGCATTGATTTTGTATTATTAAACCTTTAATTTTTTATCAGAATTTATTTTAGGTTTGAGTAAGTATTTTAAGGATTAGTGCTGTCTAAAGTATATTCTTAAAGATTTAGCATTAGAGTTTTTTCTTCTTTGTCTTATAAGTTCAATCATTAGTATTCTAGGTTTCTTGCAAAATTCTTCCTTTTGGAAGTTTAGCAATTTCAAGGTATCTGGAGAAAGTTTATAATTTGCCATTTTGTTGAGCAGAGTGAGTTCATTATTTATAAATATATTTTATAAATATAAATATATTGGTACAAACCAAGAATCATAAAAATAAGTACTTAAATCAAAGCACTAGATACAAATCTCAAACCATCAGAAAATTCTAGTAGAATTCATTTAACAGGAAAGTTGCTGCTTCTAATGGTTGTGGGGGAACTTAAGGTGAACCCCAGGTTCGTGACAGGTATCCTTTGCAAGAATTCAAGACTCTAAAACTTAGCTTAAAAATAAAAAAAGAGAAATTTACTATTTTGGTAGTAAAGTTGAAAGGTCAGGAGCCAGGTATAAGAGTGGACTCTGCCTCCTAGAACAGATGAATTCTGGGCTTCTTATACTTTTTTAGACAACAGGGGCTATTTGACCAAGAATGAAGGGATGGAATTATGTTAGGCAACAGCGGGAGAATATTTGTGATCTGATGAGGGTAGAGTAATGTTTTGTGTCCCAAAGAGTAATGTTTTGTGTCACCCAAGAGGTGACCAAGAATAGTTTATGGGACAAATAGATGTCCTCCGTTACAGCTTGATGGTATCAGAGCATAACTGAAAAATGCATATCTGTGTTTATCTCAAAATGTATGGGAGAATTCAAGGGGAATATTTCTCTCAGGGTTCTTTCCTTATCATGGGTCTCTAAGGCCCAGGGTCACTTTTTCCTCAGCACTATAAGAATGTAAGGAAGGAAAGGAATTTTCCTGCTTTCTTTCTGATCTGAAACACTTCTAGAGTTTGGGATGTCCAAGGGAAATCCAAGGTCCCATGTCATAACTAGTAAAGTTGCTGCCTCTAACACACATTTTGTGTCCATTGTCAATCTGACAGTGAAGTGTTTTTACTTCACCAGAAGACAATTTATTAATTAACTACTTCTTTTGAATTTTCTTAGATAGAGTTTTGGTATGTCATGCATCTATAATTTTCCCCCAAATAGTGATTAATAAGATACTTTCAAGGAAAAAAATATTTGATATACAAAGATGACAGGTAGTTTGAATATATTTATTCAACCACTGCAAAATAAGTTCTCTAATAAAATAACAAAAAACAAATGTGAAATGGCAAATATTTAAAACAATAATCTCTCATCATTATACTCTCCCCCAAAGGTAAAAGTGTTTTGTAAAACTATTTACCAGATATTTTGCTTTCAGTTCTTTCTTATGCTTTCTGGGAAATACACAGTCTTCTTTTACATTACTCCCCAGTTTACTCTTTGAACCAATGGCACTAGCCTCCTGACTATTCCATCAACAAGACACCCCATCTCTTAGCTCTATACATTTTCTTTGGCTAACCCTCATAACTAGAATACTTTCCATCCTCCTTTTTGCTTACTATTTATTGACTACCTTGACTTTGAAGCCTCAAGTAAAATTCTGCCTTCTATAGAAAGCCTTTCCTAATCTCCCTTATTTCTAGAGCTTTTCCTTGCTTAATCATCTCCTATTTATCTTGCACATCACTTGCTTTATCTGTATTTGTTATCTCCTCCATTAGAATGTGAATCCCTCTAGGGCAGAGATTATCTTTTGCCTCTTTTAGTATCTCCTGGGTTTAGCACAGTGCCTGAAACATAATTGGCAATTAATCAATGTTTACTAAATGACTGACACATCTGAATCTTCTGGTTATCCAGAAAATGGCTTGTGCTATATTAGTTCTTTTAGCTTCAATATCCTGCTGACAATTTCTCCTGGCAATGGTGGATTTTCTTTGCCAATATCACATGAGCTACATTTAATGGGACAGCTAGTATTAGATCACTATAACTCTCAAATTCTTTAGATCACCAACAGGATGGAAATGTCCATATCTTAGAATGACTTACTAATTCAGACTTGGGAATAGTGTTCAATTGTATCCAATTCTCTGGGATTTTCTTGGCCAGAATACTGGAGTTGTTTGCCATTTCCCTCTCAGGCTTGTTTTATAGATGAAGAAACTGAAGCAAACAGTTTAAAAAAATTACTCTGGGTCACAGAGCAAGGAAGTATATCTGAGGCCAGATTTCAGCTCAGAAACATGAGTCTTCCTGACTGCAGACCCAGTACTTTATCGACTATATTAAGGGAAGAAATGCAAAACAGAAGAGGCAGCTAGGAACTTGAGGTTCAGTCTCAAGCTCCCCAAAGCTAGTACATATTCTTGTTCCTATGTGCTTATAGATGCCATGGTTTCTATGGAGAATGGGAAAGAGGAAAAGAAAACGACTTACTCCTTACTGGAAATAAAGAAAGAACATCACCTGGGTTCCAATAAAGTGGCCATTTCAAAATGGTGGGGGGGGGGGGTGGAGGGGGGATAGAGTAGGACCTTTCTCCTGTCATTTTATAGCCCTCTGAGGTGAGGGTTCTTGTTGGCTCAGTAACCAATCATCTTTAACACAAATCATGTCCATCAGGGCGCTGTCCATCCCTATGGAACCAGAGCATTTGTGCCCAGTTCCACAGAGGATAGCTCATTTCAATATATATCAGCTTCCTCTATATTGCTTTCCCTGCTAGAGCAGTTTAATGGCTTAAGAGGTTTTGCAGCTGTTGATATTTTTCAAGGTGATGGAGTTTTCTTATAAGGTCCTAGGAAGCTGGCGCTGACACACAGTACCCTTTCTGTTGTTAAAGGAAGGATTTGGAAACCTTTGTCTACTGAGATTTCTTTGTCTCCTACGTTTTCTAGGGGAGAGCAAGAACATGTATTTCTGCTATGGCACTGAGTACCACGGGAATACTAAGTAAACTGGAAAGCCTCACACATCTGGCGATAGCTTGGCCTTGTTTGCTTTAAATTCTCTCCACAGACGACCACCCGGGCTGTGAGCCCATCCAAGCAGCAGTCTTCTTCATGGATGGCTGCTGCGGGTGTGGATATGAGCTGAGTCCCTATACTGACCTTTTCAAAGCAGTGGGAGTAGGCAGGGACATTGTTTCAAGAAGGCCATTGTTTTTGCTAGTGGCACCCTTTTTGAAATCAGATTCTAAATCACAGATGCAAATTTATCCCAATTTTTTACTTTGACTTCCTTTCCATCAGATTTTACCTGATTTCCATCCTTCCAGGGATCATTTGGTCAGAGTTGCATTCAAATAGCAGACTCCCCTCATGACAAAGGAGCCTCCAAGAGAGATCTCCCCTCAGCAATGGGTTGAAAATTTATTTTTTATTTCTGTATTCATAATTTAATCCTATTTTCAGGCCATCAGTGTGGTCATTTTTAGTCTAAAGAAGCAGTTCTAACCTTTTTTGTGGGGATATGTATATTCATATAAGGGACTCCTTTGGCAATCTGAGGAAGTCTATAGGTCCATTCTCAAAAATAATGCTTTTAAATGCATAAAATACAGAGCATTGTAAAAAACAATACAAATTATATTGAAATAGAGTAACCAATTTTTTTCCCAAAAAAATTTCTATGGAATGAAGTGGGGCACTTCATAAAGTGGGTCCAAACACCCAAACATTCAATTATTAGAACCATTATTTATTGATTAATAAAGAATCTACCAGCTGGGGCAGACTTCCCTAGTGGAAGCTGCATCAGACATGTGTATCTTTAATTTTAATCTGATTTATTAATATTTTCTTAAGTCTAGATAGTAAAAACAATAGTAGTAATAACAATAACAAAATCCTGATTTGTGGCAATCATTTCGAAGGTGAAAATCCTCAAACTGAAAAATTAATAATCAAGGGCAGATAGGTGACTCAATGGATAGAGAGCTAGGCCTGGAGTTGGGAGGGCCTGGGTTCAGATCTTGCCTCAGATACTCCCTAGCCGTAGGACCTTAGGCATTTTTTCCCCACGAGGTGTCTATGTTGTATGTGTCTCTATATGCTCCACTAAAAGATAAGGTGCTTGAGAGCAAATAAATCTTGATTTTTTTTGTCTTTTCATTAATAGTGTATAGCACAGTGCCTAATATATGGTAAGAGCTTAGCAAATATTTTCTGATAAATAAACTGTAGAAACCAACAGAGAAAAGTGAGTTTCAATTGATCCAGCCATTAATGCCCTCAATTTGTCTTCTCTTCTAACTTTCAAAATCAAATTTCTAGGAAAAGCTATCTATACTCATTTTATGTATATAGACACTAGTATTTAAACTCACTTCTCAGACCTTTCCAATCTGGTTTCTCACAAGTTATTTAACTGAAATTGATCCTTGCAAAATTACCAATGATATATTCATGGAAGCACTTGTTTGCAGCATATAATTTAGTCAAGGAGTATAAGAAGCTTACTAAATAATACACACAAGTCACCAGCCCACTCCCCATATAATCAGAAGTAACACTGTGTCATTTCTACCTTGATAATATATGCTGTATCCAACATATTTAAGAGTTGGACCTATTCTAATTCTTTATAGTATTCCACAACTTCTTGTATTTAATCATCTCTCCAGACTCAGTTCCAGAATTAAATCATTATCCCAGGGCTAGACTTGACCTCTTTCTGTTTTTCAGTGGGGTAGGTATCCCTGTTTGGTCTCATCCTAGATCACTTTGATTTTTCTCTACCTCCAATGATTTGGCTTTTCTGGATCTGTGGGGTTCAGATTCTTGTAATTTGATGTCAGATTGCTAAGTACTTTAGAATATTTCAGTCATTGGTGGCCTGGTCTGAGTACTGCTTTGAACCTACAGGTTGCTGACAAACTTGCCTATCTAGTGTAGAGATAATTTTAGGGTTGTGACTTAAAATCTAAATTAATTGGTTGCCAGGGAAAAATCCCAAATGAAATACCCAAGTCAGTCTGGAAATTTATGGTAATTTTAATTAATATAGAGGGAAGGATTTAAGGAGAAAGAGGGAAGAGGGTATAGGATTTCTTCCACCTGGCATGAGCCAGGGGGAGTTCAAGATCTCCACCGTTAGGTCTCTGAAGGAGATTAGAGGCTTCTAAGAGGATAAAGTTTAGAAAGTAAAGGAGAAACTCACTGCCAAACCAAACAATACCTGTAGCCATACCAAGATGCCAAAAGGCCCAGTGCACTGTCACCAGTCACCTCTCCACTGCCAGAAGTACCAGAGAGAAGAAGTGATGCGAAATATATAGACCTTTTACTCTAGTGTCCCCTCCTCTAAATTTTCATGTTTACCAATCATATCTGAGGCTTTTCTCCAGGACTGCCCATTCTTTAGTTCTCATCTTCTTTGATTAGATTCTATCTTTTGAGTTACTTAACACTTCATTGTTAAGTTCACCTTTTGTTAGTTACTTAACCTTTTTGTGATTAATTTATCCTTTATAGTTACTTAGCACCTTTTTGTATATTAAGATCTTAAAATAGACTTAGCTTAAAGTTCTAGCTTCACTAAAAAGTAAGAACTAAGTACCTTCATTGTTCAATCAGGAGATTACAATTTCATCTTCACCATAAAGTAAGATCTAAGTAGGGTGGAGTAATCTAATTTTCATACTAGTCAGCCTTTAAGTTTTCCAGACCCACTGGATATTCCTTAGGAAGTCTTCCACTCTTAAACCTTGGGATACAGAATGTTGTTAATGTTAATGACTCTGACTTGTTATTGTTTCTTCTGAAGAAGCTTCTGGGGAGGCGGAGTCAAGATGGTGGCCTAGAAGGAGCAGAAGTTCAGACCTCTGAATACCCTTCCTTACTGGTCACAAACTGAATGCTCCTAGGGGACTGAAAATCAAACTTAACAACAAGACAGAGCCAAGGAACCCTCCTCCTGGACTTAAATCAAAAGGCACACCCCCAAAAAAGCCAGAATGTGAGAACACTCAGGTTTAAGGGGAAGACAGAAGGAAGGTCCCAGGACCCATCCCCCCTCCCACCTAGAATTCTGAGACTCCAGTGGCAGAGGGAACTTCTTGGTGGGCAAAGGTGCTGGTCTGAAGGGTGTACATTGCAGGCAGGGCTGCATCAAGTTAAGAGAGTCCAACAGAGACAGTGGGGAAGGAGCTAGAGAGGGAGCATAGACCTGGCAGCCTGGCCAGAGTTGTAGAGATCCTTCATATTTGCTCCAGCCTTCCAGGAGGTTTTGGACTCAGAGCACACCCAGCCCAACTAAGCTGAACTTAATCCCATCAAAAGTTTCCAGAATTCAGGGAATCCCACACCAATCCTCATTGACTGCTGGACTTTAATCCAATCAAAAGCCACCACAGGACAGGGAAGCTAAAACCCCCAAAAACCCTCCCCCAGAGACTACACCAAGAGATCTTCTGTTAAAACTCAAAGAGGGGAGACTGACAGCTCCAAAACCAAAACCAAAAAAAAAATGAGAGGAGCAAGAGCACAAACAAATACAGGGAGTAAAGAAGGGGTGAATGTTAGCAAACAACAGAAAAAAAAAGAAAGAAACTATAATAGACAGCTTCTATTCAGCAAACAGAACAGAGAGGGAGAGATCAGCAAATAATAAATCAGAAATCTCAGTGAATTGGATACAGGCTGTGGAAGAACTCAAAACACAATTAAGGGAGGCTGAAGACAATTGGAGAAAGAAATTAAAAATTAAGATAAGTCATCTAGTAACAGAGGCACTTGAACTAAAACAAGAAAATAGTGTCCTGAAAGCCAAAATCAAGCAGCTGGAAAATGAGGCAAAGGAGATTAAAGATGAGGCAAAGAAGACGAAAGATGAGACAAAGGCTATGAAATATGAGGTAAAGAGGATGAAAGATGACCTTCAAAGAAAATTAGACCAGAAGAAAAAGAATGACGAGAAAGCAAGGGATGAAATCCAGGCTTTAAGAACCAGAATACAACAACTAGAATTAAGTGGCCTCACAAGGCAGCAGGACACTAAAACAAAATGAAAAGAATGAAAAAATTGAGGAAAATATGAAGCATCTCATTCACAAAACAGATGATTTAGAAAATCGTTCAAGAAGAGACAATTTAAGAATCATTGGTCGACCAGAAGACCATGACAAAAGAAAAAGCCTGGACATAATGCTACAGGAAATTATTCAGGAAAACTGACCCGATATCCTAGAACTACAGGGAAAAGTGGAGATTGAAAGAATCCACAGATCAATTCCTGTATTTGATTCCCAACTGACAACACCCAGGAATGTTATAGGCAAATTCAAGAATTATCAGAACAAAGAAAAGATATTACAAACTGCCAAGAAGTCATTCAGATACCATGGAACAATAGTGAGGATAACACAGGATCTGGCTGCATCAACACTGAAGGACCAAAAGGCATGGAATATGATATTCCAGAAAGCAAGGGAACTAGGTCTACAACCAATAATCAACTACCCAGAAAAACTGAATATATTCTTTCAGGGGAAAGTATGGTCATTCAACACAATAGAAGAATTCCAAGCATTTGTAAAGACAAGACCAGACCTGAACAGAAAATTTGATGTCCAAGCACACAACACAAGAGAATCATCAAAAGGTAATTAAAAAAGAGGGGAAAAATAAAAACAAAGCAAAACAACAAAATAGTTAAACTCAATAAGTTAAAATGATATGTATCCCTATAAGAAAAGAAGTCATTGGTAACTCTTAAAAACTGTTTCGATCATCTGGGCAGCTAGAATTACACTTAGAGGGAACAGTGACAAACTGTATAGAATGAAAGGGCAAGGCATAAATAGGTATATAGATATATGCATGCATAAATACATATACATGTGTGTGCATATATATGTAAATAGATAGATAGATAGATAGATAGATAGATAGATAGATAGATAGATACACAACTAGAGCTTAAAAAAGAGGTCCATACTAAAAGAAATTATAAAAGAAACAAATGGGGGTAAATTTATGTCACAAAGAAGTGCATAGCAGAAAGGAGAGGAGAACATCAAAACACTGGAATGATAAAGAAGTTGGAGATAGGAAATACTCAACTCTAACATGCTTTGAAACTGACCCAAAGAGGGAAGAACAATCCAGTTAATTGGGGCAGAGAATAGATTTATGAGGGAGTAGAAGGATAACAAAGGGACTGGTGGGGAGGGAAGCAGTCAAGGGAGGGAGAGGGTGGGGGGCAATTTTAGAAAGACTAGGGAAAATAAGGGTGGGAATAAGAAGGGAAGGGGTAGAAAGGGAAGTAAAATGAGGGTGGGAACTAGGGCGACTGATTTTAAACAAACATTGGTGTAGAAGGAAACAGTGAAAGAAGAAAAGGCAGGACCAGGAGTAGAAATCAAAATGCTGGGAAATACACAGCTAGTAATCACAACTCTGAATGTGAATGGAATGAACTCACCCATAAAATGCAAGCAAATAGCAGAGTGTATTAGAATCCAAAACCCTACCACATGCTATTTGCAAGAACCACACATGAGGAAGATAGATATGCATAGGGTGAAAGTAAAAGGATGGAGTCAAATCTACTAGGCATCAACTGATAAAAAGAAGGCAGGAGTCGCAATTATGATATTCGACAAAGCCAAACTAAAAATAAATCTAGTAAAAGAGATAGGGAAGGTAATTACATCCTGATAAAAGGCAGTATAGACAATGAGGAAATATCTGTACTCAACATGTATGAGCCAAATGGCATAGCATCCAAATTTCTAAAGGAGAAACTAGAGGAGCTCAAGGATGAAATAGACAGAAAAACTATACTCGTGGGAGACCTGAACCTTTGTCTATCCGAAGTAGATAAATCAAACCAAAAAATAAATAAGAAAGAGGTAAGAGAAGTGAATCAAAGCTTAGAAAAATTAGACTTAGTAGACATGTGGAGAAAAATAAATAGGGACAAAAAGGGAATATACCTTCTTTTCAGCAGCATAAGGTACATTCACAAAAATTGACCATGTATTAGAGTATAAAAACATTGCAAATGATTGCAAAATGGCAGAAATAATGAATAGAACCTTCTCAGATCAAAATTCAATGAAAATAATAATTAGTAAGAGTACATGGAGAGGTAACTAAAAAATTAATTGAAAATTAAACATTATGATTGTCCAAAACAGGTTAGTTAAAGAACAAATCATAGAAATAATTAATAACTTCATTGAAGAAAATGACAATGATGAAACATCCTTTCAAAGCCTATGGGATGCAGCCAAAGCAATACTCAGGGAAACATTTATATCCTTGAGTTCATATATTAATAAACTAGAGAGGGTAGAGATCAACGAATTGGGCATGCAAATTAAAAAACTAGAAAGTGAACAAATTAAAAATCCTCAGATGAAGACTAAATTAGAGATCCTAAAGATCAAAGGAGAAATTAATAAAATTGAAAGTCAAAGAACTATTGATTTAATAAATGAGACTAGAAGCTGGTACTTTGAAAAAACAAATAAAATAGACAAAGAACTAGTCGGTCTAATTAAAAAAAGGAAAGAAAAAACAACAAATTGACAGTATCATAGATGAAAAGGGAGACCTCACCTCTAATGAAGAGGAAATTAAGGTAATTATTAAAAACTACTCTGGCCAATTATAATGCAACAAATATGGCAATCTGGGTGAAATGGATGAGTACTTACAAAAATATAAATTGCTTGACTAACAGAGGAAGAAATGAATAATCTAAACAACCCCATATCAGAAAAAGAAATTGAACAAGTCATCAAAGAACTCCCTAAGAAAAAATTCCCAGTTCCAGATGGATTCAAAAATTAATTCTATCAAACTTTCAAAGAACAACTATCCCCAATATTATACAAACTATTTGACAGACTATGCCAAGAAGGAGTTCTAGCAAATTCATTTTACGACACAAACATGGTACAGATCCCAAAGCCAGGCAGGTCAAAAACAGAGAAAGAAAACTATAGACCAATCTCCTTAATGAATATAGATGCAAAAATATTAAATAGAATACTAGTAAAAAGACTCCAGCAAGTCATTACAAGGGTTATTCACTGTGACCAGGTAGGATTAATACCAGAATGAAAGGATGGTTCAACATTAGGAAAACTATTTGCATAATTGACAATATTAACAAGCAACCTGACAAAAATCACATGATTATCTCAATAGTTGCAGAAAAAGCCTTTCCTATTGAAAACACTAGAAACTATAGGAATAGAAGGGCCTTTCCTAAAAATAATAAACAGTATATATCTGAAACCATTAGCAAACATCATCTGCAATGGGGATAAACTAGAAGCCTTCCTATTAAGATCAGGAGTGAAACAAGGATGCCCATTATCACCCCTATTATTTAACATTGTACTAGAAACACAAGCAGTAGCAATTAGAGAAGAAAAAAAAATTGAATTTATTCAAACTGGCAATGAGGAGACCAAGCTATCACTCTTTGCTGATGATATGATGGTCTACTTAAAGAATCCTAGAGAATCAACCGAAAAGCTAGTGGAAATAATAAACAACTTTAGCAAAGTTGTAGGATACAAAATAAACCCACATAAGTCATTAGCATTTCTATATATCTCCAATCCATCTAAGCAGCAAGAATTAGAAAGAGAAATTCCATTTAAAATCACCCTAGGCAATATAAAATACTTAGGAATCTATCTGCTGAGCCAAACACAGGAACTCTATGAACACAACTACATAACACTCTCCACACAATTAAAACTAGATCTAAACAATTGGAAAAAACATTGATTGCTCATGGGTGGGATAAGTTAACATAATAAAAATGACAATCCTACCCAAATTAATTTACTTATTTAGTGCCATACCTATTGAACTACCAAAAAACTTCTTTACTGAATTAGAAAAAAAAATAACAACGTTCATTTGGAAGAACAAAAGATCAAGGATATCCAGAGAAATCATGAAAAAAAAATGCAAAATAAAGAGGACTTGCAGTCCCAGATCTCAAACTGTACTATAAAGCAGTGGTAATCAATACAATTTGGTACTGGCTCAGAGAGAGAAAGGAGGATCAATGGAATAGACTTGGGGTAAATGACTTCAGCAGAATCGTATATGATAAATCCAAAGATCCCAGTTTTGGGGACCAAAACCCACTGTTTGATGAAAACTGCTTGGAAAATTGGAAGACAGTATGGGAGAGATTAGGTTTGGATCAACATCTCACACTCTACACTAAGATAAACTCAGAGTGGGTGAATGACCTGAATATAAAGAAGGAAACTATAAGAAAATTAGGTGAACACAGAATAGAATACTTGTCAGATCTTTGGGAAAGGAAAGACTTTAAAACCAAGCAAGAGCTAGAAAAAAATCACAAAATGTAAAATCAATAATTTTGACTACATCAAATTAAAAAGTTTTTGTACAAACAAGATTAATACATCCAAAATTAGAAGGGAAACAACAAATTGGGAAACAATCTTTATTACAAAACCCTCTGATAAAGGTCTAATTATTTAAATTTATAAAGAGCTAAACCTGTTTTACAAAAAATAAAGCCGTTCTCCAATTGAAAAACGGACAAGGGACATGAATAGGCAATTTTCAGTTAAAGAAATCAAAACTGTTAATAAGCACCTAAAAAAGTGCTCTAAATCTCTTATAATCATATAAATTCAAATCAAAACAACTCTGAGGTATCACCTCACACCTAGCAGATTGGCCAACATGACAGCAAAGGAAAGTAATGAATGTTGGAGGGGATGTGGCAAAGTTGGGACATTAAGGCATTGCTGGTGGAGTTGTGAATTGATCCAGCCATTCTGGAGGGCAATTTTGAACTATGCCCAAAGGGTGATAAAAGACTCTCTGCCCTTTAATCCATCCATAGCACTGCTGGGTTTGTATACCAAAGAGATAATAAGGAAAAATACATGTACAAAATTATCTGTACTCCTTGTGGTGGCAAAAATTGGAAAATGAGGGGATGCCCTTCAATTGGGGAATGGCTGAATAAATTGTGGTATATGTTGGTGATGGAATACTATTGTGCTCAAAGGAATAATAAAATGGAAGATTTCCATGGGGACTGGAACAACCTCCAGGAATTGATGCAGAGTGAGAGGAGCAGAACCAGGAAAACATTGTACTCAGAAACTGATACACTGTGGTACAATCAAATGTAATGGACTTCTCTATTAGTGGCAATGCAATGACCCTGAACAATTTGGAGGAACCTATGAGGAAAACCACTATTCACATCCAGAGGAAACACTGTGGGAGTAAAAACACCAAAGAAAAACAACTGCTTGAATACATGGATTGAAGGCATATTGATGGGGACGTAGACTCTAAATGAACATCCTAGTGTAAACAACAACATGGAAATGGATTCTGATCAAGGACACATGTAATATCCAATGAAATTGTGTGTTGGCTGCAGGAAAAGTGGGTGCAGTGGAAGGAGGGTAATAATGTAATTATTGTAACCAAGGAATAATGTTCTAAATTGACTAATAAACTTATTCAAATGGAAAAAAAGAAGCTTCTGGCTTATTTTTTTGTTTTTATTTTCTCAATGGCCCTTTAAATCATACTTTGTTAATTATTTCCCATTATTGTTAATCATATAACATTTTTTAAAAATTTAACATTTATTTTTTTAATTGAGTTCTATTTTCACTTCCTTCCTCTCTTTCCTCCCTTGCCCCTTGAAAAGCTAAGTAATGGTGTAAATTATAAATGTGAAATTATATAAAATATATTTCCATATTTGACTTATCTTCAATACTCTGGATTACCTAGTATTTACTTTTTGCTGCCTTTGAATATTTAGAAAAATTTTATGCATACATACATAATTATTCCATACATACAGCAGTCAGGTCATTGATATGTTTCCCTCTATTGATAAAGATATAAAATTCAGAACTTCCGGGTAATCATGGCTGCAATCTAGACGCCACACGCTTCCTCTCCCTGGCACCGAACGAAATAGACTACATCAAAGGAGCAAAAAATCACCTTTGGAGGAACAGAAGGACTCCCCAGTACCCCACAGAGGCAAAGGTACGTGGGGCTTGAACATTTCTACACTAAAATAAGAAGGAAAAGCTTGCACAGAAAAGTGAATTGAGCCGCCCTTCCCCCACCCCACCTCCCCCACTAAACCAGAGTGAGCTACCTGAGCGCTCACCAGGACAGCGAGTGAGTGGGGAGCGTCTCTGTCTGGGGGGGCACTCCAGGGTCCTTGGGATCTGGGGACTGCCAGGATAAGGCGTCTCAGGGCGGTTTCACTGGAGAATCCAGCATGGAGCTGTACTTGGGGCGGGCTGCGATGAACACTGGGGAGGACCACGCGCTGATTATCTGGGCAGAGCTGAACACCTGGGCAGTGTGGCTGTGATCAGGGACCCAGCACTCTAAGAAACCTCAGAGGCTGGGAAGAACTAGTCTGAAGCAACCTAAATTCACAGAAAACCCACCCATATAACCCAGATCCCAGACCAAAAAGGAAAGGGGAATAAAACCACCAAAGGGATGGCTCACATGGCCCAAAATCAAGCCTCCAGGAAGAAAGGGAAAAAAGTGACTATTGAAAACTTTTATGGTGGAAGTACCCAAGGAAAAGAGGAGAATGAGGAGGAAATCCAAAAAAATTCAGAACACGCCTCCCAAAATGGAAACTATCAACAAGCTCTGGAAGATCTCAAACTGGAACTTATCCAAAAGATGGAAACCTGGAAAGAAAAATGGGAGAAAGAGATCAGCTGTCTGACAGATAAGAATGCTCAATTGGAAAAAGAACTCGAAGCATCCAATAGAAGGGCAGACAAGGCTGAAAAGCAAAACCAGTCCCTAACGACCAGAATTAAGCACCTCGAAGAAAGCGAGATGATAAAACAGCAAGAATCAATAAAGCAAACGCAAATAATTAATGAATTAGAAGAAGACATAAAATATCTCACTGAGAAGGTCACAGACCTGGAGAATAGAGGAAGATGAGAAAATCTCCGTATTATCGGTCTCCCAGAAAAACCAGAGGTAAACAACAAACTGGATATTATTCTACAGGAGATTATAAAAGAAAATTGCCCCCACGTTCTGGAGCAAGGGGGCAAAATAGAAATAGAAAGGATTCATAGAACACCTTCTATACTAAATCCCCAAAAGACAACGCCTAGGAATGTAATTGCCAAATTCAAGAGCTTCCAAGTAAAGGAGAAAATCCTACAAGAAGCCAAGAAGAAGAGCTTCAGATATAAGGGGGCTCCCATAAGGATCACACACGACTTAGCGGCTAACACACTAAGAGACCGCAAAGCATGGAACACGATATTTAGAAAGGCAAGAGAGCTGGGTCTCCAACCAAGAATCAACTACCCAGCAAAACTGACTATATACTTCCAGGGGAAAGTATGGGCATTCAACAAAATAGAAGATTTCCAAGCATTTGCTAAGAAAAGACCAGAGCTCTGTGGAAAGTTCGATATCCAAGCACAGAAAGCAAGAGAAACATGAAAAGGTAAATATGAAAGAAAGGGAAAAGGAGAGAAATCTTATCTTTTTCTTTAAGTCAAACTCTCTTCTATAAGGACTACATTTACATCAAATTATATATATTAATATGTGGGGAAAATGTTTTGTGTAACTCTCATAAATTGTATCATCATAAGAGTAGTTAGAAGAAACATGCATAGGGAAAGACTGGGGCATTAAGAAGATTTGGTGAAAGGGGGGGCAAAGAAAGGAAAAGGGAGGGGGGAACCGCAATAATACTAAGATTAACTTCAAGAAATAGGGGGGGAATCAATAGAATAATCTTTCCCATATAAAGATACACATGGGAAGGGGAGGGGAAGAACTCTCATATGAGAAGGAGAGGAAGAGAGCGTGAAGTGGAATTACTTAAACCTTACTCTCAGTGAAATCAAATCTGAGAGGGAAGAACATCTAGATCCAGTGGGATCCTGAATTCTATCTTATCCATTAGGGCAAGAAAGAAAGGAAAATTAAGGAGGGGGTGGGGGGAGGAAGTACAAAAAGGGAGGGAAGGAGAGGGGGGAGGGGAAGGGAGCATAAAAAAGGAGGGGCTAGAAAGGGAAGCATCTCAAGGGAGGGGACTAGGGGGACTGACCTAAAGTAAATCACTGGTTCAAAAGAAGAAAGCTAAAGAAGAAAGGTCAGAACTAGGGGAAGATATCAAAATGCCAGCGAATCCACAAATAACAATCATAACTTTGAACGTGAATGGGATGAACTCACCTATAAAACGTAGACAAATAGCAGATTGGATTAGAACCCAAAACCCTACCATATGTTGTCTTCAAGAAACACATATGAGACGGGTTGACACTCACAAGGTTAGAATTAAAGGTTGGAGTAAGACCTTTTGGGCCTCAACCGATAGAAAGAAGGCAGGAGTTGCAATCATGATATCTGACAAAGCCAAAGTACAAATAGACCTGATCAAAAGGGATAGGGAAGGTAAATATATTCTGCTAAAAGGAAGTATAGACAATGAGGAAATATCAATAATCAACATGTATGCACCAAATGGTATAGCATCCAAATTTTTAATAGAGAAACTAGGAGAATTGAAAGAGGAAATAGACAGTAAAACCATATTAGTGGGAGACTTGAACCAACCACTATCAAATTTAGATAAATCAAACCAAAAAATAAATAAGAAAGAGGTAAAAGAGGTGAATGAAATCTTAGAAAAATTAGAGTTAATAGACATATGGAGAAAAATAAATAGGGACAAAAAAGAATACACCTTCTTTTCTGCACCACATGGCACATTCACAAAAATAGATCATACACTAGGTCATAGAAACATGGCACTCAAATGCAGAAAAGCAGAAATATTAACTGCAGCCTTTTCAGATCACAAGGCAATTAAAATATTGATCAGCAAGGGTACATGGAGACACAAATCAAAAATTAATTGGAAATTAAATAACATGATACTCCAAAATCAGATAGTTAGAGAAGAAATCATAGAAACAATTAACAATTTCGTTGAAGAAAATGACAACGGCGAAACATCCTTTCAAACCTTATGGGATGCAGCCAAGGCAGTACTTAGAGGAAAATTCATATCCCTGAGTGCATATATTAACAAATTAGGGAGGACAGAGACCAAGGAATTGGAAATGCAAGTCAAAAAACTTGAGAATGAACAAATTAAAAACCCCCAGCAGAAAACCAAATTAGAAATCCTAAAAATTAAGGGAGAAATTAATAAAATCAAAAATGATAGAACTATTGATTTAATAAATAAGACAAGAAGCTGGTACTTTGAAAAAACAAACAAAATAGACAAAGTACTGGTCAATCTAATTAAAAAAAGGAAGGAAGAAAAGCAAATTCACAGCATTAAAGATGAAAAGGAGGACAGCACCTCCGATGAAGAGGAAATTAAGGCAATCATTAGAAATTACTTTGCCCAATTATATGGCAATAAATACACCAATTTAGGAGAAATGGATGAATATATACAAAAATACAAACTGCCTAGACTAACAGAAGAGGAAATAGAATTCTTAAATAATCCCATATCAGAAATTGAAATCCAATAAGCCATCAAAGAACTTCCTAAGAAAAAATCCCCAGGGCCTGATGGATTCACCTGTGAATTCTATCAAACATTCAGAGAACAGTTAATCCCAATATTATACAAACTATTTGACATAATAAGCAAAGAGGGAGTTCTACCAAACTCCTTTTATGACACAAGCATGGTACTGATTCCAAAACCAGGCAGGCCAAAAACAGAGAAAGAAAATTATAGACCAATCTCCCTAATGAATATAGATGCAAAAATCTTAAATAGGATACTAGCAAAAAGACTCCAGCAAGTGATTAGAAGGGTCATCCACCATGATCAAGTAGGATTTATCCCAGGGATGCAGGGCTGGTTCAACATTAGGAAAACTATCCACATAATTGACCACATCAACAAGCAAACCAACAAGAACCACATGATTATCTCAATAGATGCAGAAAAAGCATTTGATAAAATACAACACCCATTCCTACTAAAAGCACTAGAAAGCATAGGAATAGAAGGGTCATTCCTAAAAATAATAAACAGTATATATCTAAAACCATCAGCTAATATCATCTGCAATGGGGATAAACTAAATCCATTCCCATTAAGATCAGGAGTGAAACATGGATGCCCATTATCACCTCTATTATTTGACATTGTATTAGAAACACTAGCAGTAGCAATTAGAGAAGAAAAAGAAATTGAAGGCATCAAAATAGGCAAGGAGGAGACCAAATTATCGCTCTTTGCAGATGACATGATGGTCTACTTAAAGAATCCTAGAGACTCAACCAAAAAGCTAATCGAAATAATCAACAACTTTAGCAAAGTAGCAGGATACAAAATAAACCCACATAAGTCATCAGCATTTCTATATAATTCCAACACAGCTCAGCAGCAAGAACTAGAAAGAGAAATCCCATTCAAAATTACCCAAGACAAAATAAGATACTTAGGAATCTATCTCCCAAGACAAACACAGGATCTATATGAACACAACTACAAAACACTTTCCACACTACTAAAACTAGACTTGAACAATTGGAAGAACATTAACTGCTCATGGGTAGGACGAGCCAATATAATAAAAATGACCATCCTACCCAAACTCATCTATCTATTTAGTGCCATACCCATGGAACTTCCAAAATTTTTTTTTACTGATTTAGAAAAAACCATAACAAAGTTCATTTGGAAGGACAAAAGATCAAGGATATCCAGGGAAATAATGAAAAAAAATACAAATGAAGGGGGTCTTGCAGTCCCAGATCTCAGACTATATTACAAAGCAGCGGTCATCAAAACAATTTGGTACTGGCTAAGAGACAGAAAGGAGGATCAGTGGAATAGACTGGGGGCAAGCAACCTCAGCAAGACAGTATATGACAAACCCAAAGATCCCAGCTTTTGGGACAAAAATTCACTATTTCATAAAAACTGCTGGGAAAATTGGAGGACAGTATGGGAAAGACTAGGCTTAGATCAACACCTCACACCCTACACCAAGATAAATTCAAAATGGATGAATGACTTGAACATAAAGAAGGAAACTATAAGAAAATTAGGCGAACACAGAATAGTATACATGTCAGACCTTTGGGAAGGGAAATACTTCAAAACCAAGCAAGAATTAGAAAGAGTTACAAAATGCAAAATAAATAATCTGGATTACATCAAATTAAAAAGTTTTTGTACAAACAAAACCAATGTAACCAAAATCAGAAGGGTAGCAACAAATTGGGAAACAATCTTCATAAAAACCTCTGACAAAGGTTTAATTACTAAAATTTATAAAGAACTAAATCAATTGTACAAAAAATCAAGCCATTCTCCAATTGACAAATGGGCAAGGGACATGAACAGGCAGTTCTCAGCCAAAGAAATCAAAACTATTAATAAGCACATGAAAAAGTGCTCTACATCTCTCATAATCAGAGAGATGCAAATCAAAACAACTCTGAGGTATCACCTCACACCTAGCAGATTGGCTAACATGACAGCTATGCAAAGTAATGAATGCTGGAGGGGATGTGGCAAAGTGAGGACATTAATTCATTGCTGGTGGAGTTGTGAATTGATCCAACCATTCTGGAGGGCAATTTGGAACTATGTCCAAAGGGCTATAAAAGACTGTCTGCCCTTTGATCCAGCCATAGCACTGCTGGGCTTATACCCCAAAGAGATAATGACAAAAAGACTTGTACAAGAATATTCATAGCTGTGCTCTTTGTGGTGGCCAAAAATTGGAAAATGAGGGGATGCCCTTCAATTGGGGAATGGCTGAACAAATTGTGGTATATGTTGGTGATGGAATACTATTGTGCTAAAAGGAATAATAAAGTGGAGGAATTCCATGGAGACTGGAACAACCTCCAGGAAGTGATGCAGAGCAAAAGGAGCAGAACCAGGAAAACATTGTACACAGAGACTGATACATTGTGGTACAATCAAAGGTGATGGACTTCTCCATTAGTATCAATACAATTTCCCTGAACAATCTGCAGGGATCTAAAAAAAAAATACTACCCACAAGCAGAGGATAAACTGTGGGAGTAAAAACACCGATGAAAAGCAACTGCTTGACTACAGGGTTGGAGGAGATAAGACTGAGGAGAGACTCTAAATGAACACTATAATGCAAATTCCAACAACAGGGAAATGGGTTCGAGTCAAGAACACATGTGATAACCAGTGGAATCATGCGTCGGCTATGGGAGAGGGAAAGGCGGGGGGGGGGGGGAAGGGGAGGGGAGGAAAAGAAAACGATCTTTGTTTCCAGTGAATAATGTATGAAAACGACCAAATAAAATAATGTTTAAAAAAAAAAAGATATAAAATTCATAGTGACAAAAAGAAGTCCTTTGAATTCAAATCATATTTTCATATGAAATAAATCTTATTATAATAAATCTGTGCTAGTGATGAAATTGAACTTCATTAGCCCTCTTCCTAATATCTTATTTTGTCATTATTTAGTTAATATCTCTGCCATATAATTTTTTTGTTCATGGTAACAAATGGTAACTCTTTGGCAAATTTTATTTAGAAAAATTCTTTCACAGTAATCACATTCTACTACAAAATATGCAATTCAATTCTTTGCTCAACTATATAGGGACTAATATTGGATCCTGAGTCTAATCACACTGAGTCTAGTGCCTCTATCTTATTATATCTTCAGAGTTTTATCATTAATATAGTGTAGTAACTTGGCATTGTATTCCTGTTGTGCAAAGGAAAACTGTGAATCAAGGTCTTACATTTCTGCCCACTGAGATGGAGCAGGCATCAGTTAGAATGTGATTGGGAGGAGTAGTGACAGTTGGAGAGAGAGAAGAAGATTGTGGGGAAAACTGCTAAATGAAAGGCCTTTGCCTTCCAGGAGCTCTATATCCCCACCTGTGGAATACCTTGCCTCTATTCCCTTACTCTGGAGAAGAAGGAGGTTCCTGTATGTGCGAGAGCATCCATTAGTGGAAGAATAAGACAAAAGTAAGCTGCCGATAGGGGTTAATCCCTGAACTTCAGGGGTTCACCCTGAAGATCCTTTTTATCCCTTGACCTTCCCAAGAAGGACACTTGCCTTTTGTGTAGAAAGATAGAGATAATGACTAGCTAGGTAGAAGACAAAGAAAGCTGTGGCTCAGCTGAAGAAGCAGCAAGGGTCTTCTATTCCCATTTACCTATGCCCTCTCTTGATTTAAGCTAATTATTAAACTACCTGAAAAATAGATGATGGCAGTCAGGCAGTCAGATTCATATTGAAGGGAGAACAAAGAAAGAGAGGCTGGTGGCTAGGGTAGTCTTTAGCTTAACCTAAAACAATGAAAGCCGATAGTGACAGTCTGCCTGCCAGACAAGGGGGACTTCTGGGGTTCAATTACCAGTCAAGCTTTGAGAGTAAACTCCCCTATTTCCCAGAAATCACGCAAAACCCTCGTCCTGTCATCCTTAACCTAACCTTACCCAGGGATACTTCTCTTGTGAGAGAAGAAAGGAAATTTCAAGGACAGTCTCTCAGCAGGGGGTATCTCTCTCCTTTTAACTTACTAGCAGCCATATTTCCTCTGCACCTTCTACTCCTCCATTCCCTGATACAAACCCTTCTATGAACTTCTATGATTGCATGATTTTAGTCAGTGTTTTAGGCCCATGTTTTGCTCATGTGTAATAAAACATATCTTATGTAAGTAAAAGAGGTGAGGAATGGAAGGATTGAAAGTGGTATTTGAAATATAAAAAAAAGAGGTTATTTCAAAAATTTTCCATTCTGAACTAATTGTATTGCAGGAATTATTTATAGAGGTCACAGTGTGAGGAAACTTAAGGAGGCAATGACCCTAATAAATCTATACCATGAAGGCCTTTAGTTAACAGACTATTATTTTTTTATCAAAAGCCCAATTTCTTTAGGGGGACATTGAAATTTTGGACATTGAAACATCTTTTTCATATCTTGTTATCAAATTTATATTGTTTAATAGGGTCACAGAAATTTACCTACTTTACTAATCTGATTAAGTTCATTAATTTATTCTAAGACAAACCTTTCAATGTTCAGAGAAATACTCTTCTACCACTCTATTTTGTGGGTCCTAAGCCTGTAACTTCTTCTCCATTATTATGGTATCTCTTTTTGCTTCACTATTATAGTATTTGTTTCTTTGGCATGGTTTTGTTTTCCCTGTCATTAAAAATTTTCAGATCTTCCCATACAGATAATTTTTTGATGACTACTATTCTCTAGAATGACACATTTTCTGTAAAGCTCATCTCAGGTCACAATATTAGAATTTTGACCAGGGAGATTTTCAATTTGATTTGTTGACAATCTCACTGCTACTGGGCATGGTCTATCTCACTTTAGTCCAAGATTTTTCTGTAGCCAGGTTTAAAAGGCTTGGAAGAGCTGATTATTAAGTTAATTGTGACCATTTATACCTGAGAAATCAGTAAATGCTCTAAATGAGGGCTTTATTTATTGTTTGATTTATTGTGTACACTAGAGCTATTCTTAGAAATACCATTTTTAGTTCCCTAGACCTACAAGAATAGATGAGACCTATGACCACAATAATAGTTTGCCAACCGCTAGTCTAGACTTAAGGAAGTAATGAAGAAAATGTTAGTCATACAGATTACATCTCAGAAGTGTGTCCTGCATCCAAGTTGTTAAGCATTTATTAGAACATTACTGCCCTCTATATCTAAGGCTTATCCAATTCCCAAAAGGATCTTCCAAAAATAAATTCACTTTTACTGCATTCTGAGATTTTAAAGCAAAGTGAGTGTCCATATTAGGAATACCTATTATACTTTTATTACAGATGCTTCAGTCAATTTCTAACAAAAAGTTCTAAGTACCTATATTGCTGTCCTGGAACACAATAAGAATAAAGAACCCAAAACCAAAGTAGATTGTTTGATTGGCTGGCCTTCTTAAGAATAGTGGTTATAGGTGTGAGAGAAGGTTTGACATCTTGGAGGGAAATGAAAAAAAAAGATATAGCTGTAGAATTCTCCAACAGGGGAGGATGGACAGAAAAAGGAATTCAGAACTTTGGGGAGAAGAGCTGAGCTGAACCAGCTACAGTTGGGAGTGGTCTTCTGCCTGGCACCATAGACCAAACAGGTAGTTCCAACTGGCTTCTGGATCCAGTGATCTTCTCTCTGTGATTTCCTGACCCCAAATCCCACCAGATGATAAACCTATTGGACAAGACTTTGGAACTATAAGCTGTACAGGCAATAAGAGTTTCCATCTACCTCCTTAAATCTGACTTGGCAGATTTGCTGTGCAGACAAGAATCAGATTGCTCATCATCCTGACCCTAAGTGAATCAGGTGAACCAAACCTGATCTACTTGACTTTTGGGGAAAGGATATTAGCTAAATAGGGATCCCTTCTCCTTCCTTCCTTCCTGAACATTAAATCCTTATCCTCAATCTGCCCTGTACCCCTTCTGTTTCCTTTCAATAAATTTTAGTTAAGAAAGGATTCAAGAACTGATTCAAGTATTTTTTTAGAGGGAAACTTGAGAGTGAGAGGGGAGAGAGAGGGGACTTTTGCTCCCCAAAGAAAGAGAGATCACCACCATAATCACTTCAAATAGATCCTTCTCATAACCCAGCAGAGCAAAGCTGAAGGCAGCCTTAGAAGGGGGAAGACTATCATTTCTTTACCAGCCTTTCCCCTTATTACAAATCTTCCCAATTGCCACTATCTATTCACTTGGTAAGCCTCAGACTAGGTCACTAGTAGTCCCTTGTTACAATTTCTGAAGAATGAAGTCCAAATATGGCTTTGGTCTCTAAAAGGGACCTTTCTCCTTAGCTGAAGACATGTTATTTCACATTCATAGACAATGACAACATTCCTGAATTCCAGCCTTTACTCTAGGAACCATAGCAAGAAGAAAAAAGGAGATGAATAGGTTATGAGATAAAGAATCTAGGCCTACTAGATTCTTAGCTTGATATTTTGTTATTTTATTTCTGAAACCTTAATATTTCTTTGAATGACTATGAGTACTTAAATTTCATAAATGAGAGCTCTCTGGAAAAGTACCTGTCTATAGATAGGTCAGTGAGTCATTTGAGTTTTTTGTTTGTTTGTTTTGTTTTTTTTATTTGCTTATTTTTATTTAATTTAGAATATTTCCATCTATTCCTGATTCATGATTTTTCCAACCCCTCCCAGAGATGACAAACAATTCCACTGGGTTATACATGTATAGTTCTGGGTCTTTGCATTGTTGTTAGTAGAAAAGTCTGTTACATTCCATTGTGCCACAGTGTATCAGTCTCTGTGTATAATGTTCTCCTGGTTTTGCTCATTTCACTATGCATTGTAAATCTTGAAATCTCTCAGACTTGTAAATGTTAAAAATTCCCCATCAGGGAATTCTTAATTGGAACAAATTCCCTACTGAGAAAAATTCCCCATTTTGATGTGAGAACTCGCCAGGATCAGAAATGGGAGGACCTCTACTCCACCCATACTTAAGACTGCTTTAGGGGAGAAAACTCATTGCTAAACAATGAAAGTACTTGGACCCATGCTTATAATAAGGCAAGGAGTTCTTTGAACCATGCCTGTTTTTTAGAATTGATACAATGAGATGCTAGGTACCTAAAAGGGTCGGGCAAGTTTTCTCTTAATGAGATTAGTTGACTCAGCTGTGTTTTCACTGGTTCAGATTTACTAAGGAGATTAGTCGACTTAGCAGGAATTCAGATGGGCAGTCCTTTGGAAAACGTCTACAGTGATTGGTAGATGTAAGGACTTAGGAGAGGTGACATAGGAGAAAAACCCCTATATAAGAAAAAGCAGAATCTCTTGAAAAGAAAATCCTTTTGGAGGATCTCTGATGAGGATCGCTTGGGAAGAATCTCTTGAGAGAAGCTCTGGAGAAGGGAAGCTCTTGGAGGACAATCTCTAAGGAGGTCTCGCTGGAGCTCCTCTGAGGGGACTCTGTCCCTCTGGAGGCTCTGGAGAGAGGCCCTTTGGAACAGTCTCTGGCTGGAAGGCTCTTTAAGGAGGACTCTGGCTGGAACTCTCTCTGGTGAAGTCAGCTGAGATGGAGCTGGCCTGGTGTCACTAGAATCCTTGCTTAGACAGACCTTGTGGTGAGTGTTAAAAGACTGACTGACTGATCTCTCTCTCTTAAGACTCAGGTCTAGGCCATGTTGGCTTAAGGCCCCTCATACTTATTTCCTTTTTCTCTCTTTCTCTCTTTTCTTTAATTCCACATTTGTATTAATTAAAATCTCTATAAAACCCAGTTGACTTGGGTATTTGAATAATTGGGAATATTTCCCTGGCACCCACCTTATATTTGATTTAAAAACCAAGACCCTGTAGTGAAACATATTTTCTGAGGTCAAATTTACTCACCCTCTCTTATATCTATCACAATTTATATCTTCCACCATTTTAACTCAGTACAATTTACAACATCACTCTTTTAACTGTTACAGTTTAAGGCTTTCAACCATTTTAAATCTAACAGCATCAATTCCTGGAGATCATTCTAAGTCACATAGAAATCCTCCAGTTCATCATTCCTTTCAGCATAATAATATTATCACCATCAGATGCCACACTTTGCTCAACCATTCCCCAATCGAAGGGCATTCCCTAATTTTCCAATTTTTTGCCACCACAAGAAGCATGGCTATGAATATTTTTGTACAAGTCTTTTTCCTTATTATCTCTTTGGAGCACAAACCCAACAGTAGTATGCTGGGTCAAAGGGTAGGCATTCTTTTAAAGCCATTTGGGCATAGTTCCAGTGTATTAGTGTCCCAATTTTGTCACATCCCCTCCAACATTTGTCACTTTCCTTTGCTGTCATATTGGCCAGTCTGCTAGGTGTAAGGTGGTACCTCAGAATTGTTTTGATTTTAATTTCTCTCATTAGTAGGGATTTAGAACACTTTTTCATGTGCTTATTGATAGTTTTGATTTCTTCATGTGAAAACTATTTATTCGTGTCACTTGACCATTCTTTGATTGGGGAATGGCTTGATATTTTTGTAATTTTGACTTAGTTCCTTATATACTTGGGAAATTAAACCCTTGTCAGAATTTTGTTATAAAAATATTTTCCTAATTTGTTGCTTTCCTTCTAATTTTGTCTGCATTGTTTTTGTTTGTACAAACACTTTTTAATTTGATATTCAAAGTCATTCATTTTACATTTTGTAATGTTCTCTATCTCTTGCTTGGTCTTAAATTCCTTCTTTCCCTACAGAGCTGACAGGTATACTATTCTATATTTCCCTAACTTATCTATTATTTCACTTTTTATATTTAGGTCATTTACCAATTTTGAATTTATCTTGATATAGGGTGTAAGATGTTCATCTAAATCTAATTTTTCCCATACTGTCTTCCAATTTTCCCAGCAGTTTTTGTCAAATAGTAAGTTCTTGTTCCAAAAGCTAAGATCTATGGGTTTATTGAATACTGGCTTGCTGAGGTCTCAATGAGTGATTTTGGCTAATTGCTCATAGGATTTTTTATCTTTCTTGCATTTTTCATTAATAGTGTAATTTCTTTGAATAATTCAGTCACCCACAACATTGCTAGACCTCAAAATTTTATCTTTAGTAGATTAGTTAATTTCTTTACATTTCCCATACAGTATCTCCTAACATTTTTTTTTTAAATTAAAACCCTTACCTTCTGTCTTGGAGTCAACATTGTGTATTGGCTCCAAGGCAGAAGAGTGGTAAGGGCTAGGCAATGGGGGTCAAGTGACTTGCCCAGGGTCACAGGGCTGGGAAGTGTCTAAAGTCAAATTTGAACCTAGGACCTCCAGTCTCTATGCCTGGTTCTCAATCCACTGAGCTACCCAGCTGCCCCCTCTCCTAACATTTTGTGTTCTTCTCATCCTTTGATCCTGTATAATCAAAATTATATAAACTATTTAGGAAGAAAAAACATCATATTCAGATCCTCCTGTGGAGCCTCTGCAGTGAGATTCTCCCATAGAGGTTACCTCAAGAAGTAGTATGTTCCCTTTCTTGGAGGTCTTCAATGCATCATGGTAATGAGGTTTGGGCTATAGTGGGGATCCTTTCATGTATGTGTTTGACAAGATGACTATTGAGGTTCTCTAACTGTTAGGTTTTTATGATGCTGATTCATATCATTTTATGTAGCAACTTATGAAATACATATTGTTCTTATAATTAGCAGAATATTAGTGCAATCTTCTTTTATTCAATTTCTATAATAAAGCCACCAATGATTTTACTTTGTAACTATATTGTAGGAATTTTCTTTATTATACAGACATTTTTTGCTTACCAGAGAATCTTTTAATAAAGCATACAATTTTAAAATTGTTACTAGTAGATAACAAAAATAATCAAATATAGTTAATTTCATTTGACTGGAGAGAGAATAAAGGGCAGAAGTGTATGAATATTTTCTTTTTATTATGACTTATTAGAATTATTTTTCTACAGATGAAAAATACAACATTCCTAATTTTTCAATGATAGAATTCTTAATTAACCCTGAAATTGATAAAGAAAAAGGGTAAGTACAGGAAGTTATTAGACTTAACAACCTGACATTTGCAGGGGCACTTCCATTTCAAATGCCCAGGACATGCTAATGGATACCAAATGTTTCTGTTGTTCTTTCTAAAGCTATGTCTATACAAGTAACCTAACATGATGATTTTGGAAAAATCCTCTGAACAATTGGATCCAGAATTAAGAGGGAAAAAAACACCTAAAACATGCACACCCATTCCTTTTTTTTTTTTGGATCATTTACATCATCTGTCTGCAATGATTGAATTAATTGGATAATTATCCAATTCTTCACTTCTTGCTCAGACACATTCCATGAGTTTTTGGGAAGGTTAATTACTCTAGATTACTTGTCAATCCAAATGAAAGAAGAGTAATCTATTTTTATTTGAAATTTTAATTTGAAGTTTACTTACCTTTAAAACACATTTATCCATATTAAAAAAATCAGAGGAATTAAAAGAAAACAAGCACCATTTTGTTGCTGGGGAAAGTGAAGCAAATGTAACTTAAAAAGCTGTTCAAGCTTCTTTATCTAGATCAGTCCTTTATAATTTGTCATATAAAGTTGGAAGAGGTTAGAAGCAATTTTCTCACAACAGCATTACCCAGTTTATTTCATGTTTGTGAAAGTAGACCCCTGATAATTCATAGGGACAAATTATAAAAACTAAGAATTAAACTTGGTTTTTGACCATGTCAGACAATAGTTAAATGGAAAGTTTCAGAAAAGACAGAGAAGAGAGTTGTCAAAATTAGGAATTCAATTGAAAATACTCTAAGATAGCATAGCATACTTTTCAAAACAATTTTGTATTCATCATCTCATTTTGGCCTCAAAAACTACTATGTTACAAACTAAAAATAGTTCTCCTTTGCTTAGTTCATTCTCTCTCATCAGACATTTAGGAAGTGTTTAATTTGGTTTCATGAATATGATCCTCCCCAAACAGTGAAAGGGAGAAAGGAATAAATTTTGGGAAAATGCAAATTTGCAGAATGAAGATACAGGATTTGGTTGGATTGCAGAAGACAGAATGCAGAGGAGACTTAGAATTCTGAGATGGTGTTCTGAATGTGGTTAACTATCAACCTAGAGGAGAGGAGGAAGCAGTGAGAGAGAGAAAAAACAGCTTCTGGACTTGGCTCTCCCTCTAACCCAGCTTGTGATCTTTGATAATCTACTTTGGTTCCTAGTTGTGTCATGGGCCTTGTACCCCCAGAAACTCTGACAAACTATTATCAGGGAAATTCCTTTGCTCCCTTACACCCTCTGACTCCCAACCCAAAACATCTGACCCAGAGAGGATTATCCTCCTTTGATTGTCCCATAGATCCAAATCATGAGAACCACCCCCATGCCTTCAGGGAAAACTCCTAGCCAACCACTTGCCCCAGAGTCAAGTCTTCATTTAATTTTAATTTTACAATCAGTGTTTTCTCCCTCTTCCTCAAGAAGGCAGATAATAAGATATAGGTTGTGCATATGCATATTATACACAATATATTTCCATTTTAGTCATGTGGTAAAACAAGACAATCTTCATTCAGACTCTATCACTTCCTTTTATGGCAGTGGATAATATTTTTCATCATGAGTTCCTTGGGGTTGTTCTTGATCCTTGGCTTGTTGATAATACTTAAATAATTCACTGTTGATCTTCATATATTAAAACTCTTACTGTGTTTGGATCTCAGATCTTCCTATTTTCTTTTGCTTCTCCCTTTTAACACATCTGTGATGTTGGAATCTGGCCCTAAGGAGGAATACCCAGTGGAAATTAGGACTCTTCCAAGAAAACTGATAGGAAATACTTGTACCAGATGGCAATCAGAAGAACATCTGTGTGGAAAAAAAAGAAACTCAAAAGTCTATGTGTCTCCAAACTGAAAATCCCATTAGACTATGATCTTATTAAACTAATCCTTTGCTTTCTTAAATTTCCCACTTAAATGGAGATATTTTTGCTGCCTGTTGAGAATTTTTTCTCCTAATTAAAAATAATAATAATGATATCATAGGTCAAGAACTAGAAAATAACTGAGAAGTCATTTACTCCAGCATCCTTCTTTTACAAATAAGGAAAGTGAGGTTCTAGAGGTTATATCATCTGTCCTAGGTAACACAAAGCTATCATGTGAACTCAGGCTTTTTTATTCCAAATCTAGTCCTTTTTCCACTGAACCAAATTGTAGGCTTTGGTAGACATAATGATGCATTACAGCCTTGGGATAAATATTTAAAGGGGGCTTAAAAGGTGAGTTTTTTTTCTTCCACCTACCACAGTATGAAATATATTATAACTGGCTTTAGGACAGTGCTATCTGAACATGATAATAATCATATTCATACTTCCAGAGTTCTGGTTGTAGAGGTAGAAAACTGTCTTTATTTCAGAGAATAAAACAAAGGGACAACAAATGACAGATTCAATTGGCTCCATTTGTAAGACATTAACTTTTATCACTGTCATAAATAAATTATCTTGGCTTGGGTCAGAAAATATTTAAACTTTTGATTCTAATGGATTCCTCAATGAGAAAAGATGAACATTTTTAGACAAATTCAAGTTATTCATATAATACTATACAGGTTCACAAAGAATCTCTCTGCTTAATTCAGGGAACTTAAAAAAAGACAGAAAATAACAACAAAATAGATCAATTACCAAGATCTCAAACACTGGAAAATGTAGCAGTTTTAAAGGGTAGGTAACAGAGAAAATGAAATATAAGGGAGAAGTTCATTAAAATGTATTTGCACATCCTAGAAGATGAGCCCCTTTCAGATTTCCATTTATCACTTTGTAATAATAAAAGGTTTAAGACTTTGGGGTTGCTCATTTGTGAATTAAATAAAAAGGAATGAGAAGTACAACCAGCAGAATCAATGAATTTGTACTCCTCTATGTATACCCTCAGTAACTTTCTCACCATCCCTCACATGAACTCATTTGCAAGCACCAATAAGAGATACCTAGAGTTAAAAAAGAATAATATTTAATTGTTTAATATTTAGCTGCTCAATATTTATTGGGCAAATGATTATTGCGTGATTGTGATGAGGGGAGGAAAATTAAATAAAACATACTATATTGGATAGTTATTTAACCCTTAACCTGGAAGAGTTGAAAGGAACTGCCATGTCCAGAACAATACCAGGACATGACCTTGTGCAGGCATAAAAAGAGGTTCTACTTGATAATTTTGTCACCAATTACCCTGGGGAAGGTCACAGGTTCAGAGCTGAATAAGAAAGTGACCTAAGTACTTGGGAAAGGAATAGTTGAAGCATTGTATAATCGTGTCAAGTAAGAAGTTCAGAAGGAAGAAGTTCAGAAGCAAGAAGCAACAGTGTGATTCAGATGGGAGGAGTAGAGAGAGTTATTATGTGAAACCATGGGGTTTTGAATTGTATTTCTCTTATTATGAGTGATTTGGAGGAATATATCCTGTGGATGTTAATAATTTTTTATCCTTCTTTTAGACCTCTTTATTCATATTATTTGACAATCTTTTTTTAAGAATGAGTTTCAGTGATAGTAGTAGTAGTCTCTCGGTAACCAAGGATGATGATTGTCTTTGTGCATTTTCATCTATGGTGTATAGATGAGTGTGCACAAAGACCCTTGTGCGTGAAAGAGATTTAAGTGGAAAAGTCAGTGCACAGAGACAGTCCCACTCTCTCGGTGTTGGAAGCCTGGGTCCAGTGGCACGAAAAGTCGTTACACCTGGAGACTTCCTCAGCTGCATTGGATGGCCGTGTTGTCTTTTGTGCTCCAACATGCCCTAAGTACTCCACAGTGTCTTGCTGTGTCGACATCTCAGCCTTTGAACCTTCTTATTGGTTTCTTCCGCCTGTTCCAAGGAAACAGTCTCCACGTGCTGGGTGAGCAAAGCCCTGGTTCACCAGGGGTCGCCCTATGGCTACCCTCACAAGGTTTAGCCGGCCTGTCAGAAGCCATTTCCCGGGGTGTGGCCACTGCCGCATGCTAGTAGCTACTAGGAGCCACAAGTGAGAGCTGGGTGTCAGTTTGGGGTCAGAGACTGGAGAGCTGCCCTAGGAGGGCACAACAAGCCCTCCATATCAGAGATACTACTCCTCCCTGAGCACCCCATACACCCCACTAAAAATATAAAAAGGGGAAAAATAGTTTTTGCCCTGAAGGAGCTTACATTCTAATGAGAAAGACAAGAAGTCAAGAAGGATGTACATAGAAGAGAAATCCCCTCAGATAGAAGGCACTAGCAGTGAGGAGGACTGGGAAACCATCCCCCTTGTAGAAGGGGGAGTTTGAGCTAATTCTTGAAGGAAGTCAGGATAGACACCAGGAGACAGAGGTGAGGAGAGAGAGCATTCCAGGCATGGAGAAAAGCCAGAGCAAAGGCCCACACAGGAGATGGAGGGTGACGGGTAAGGAGGAGCAAGTCAGCCAATGTAGCAAAATCACAGACTATGCAGAGGGGATGAAGTGAATGAATCTGGGGCCAGCTTGGGAGGGTTTTAAGCAACAGAGTACTTTATCTTTGATCCTGGAGGTAAGAAGGAACAAATAGAACTCTCAGAGGGACAGACTTAGACCTACCCTGTAGAAAGATTACTTTCACAGTTGAGCAGAGGAAGTACCTGAGTGGGGAGGGACAGGGAGATCAACCAGAAGGTTCCTGAAGTAATCTAGGTGTGAGAAGATAAGGGCCTCTACAACATCACAAAAACCTAGAGAAGAAAATATCCAGAAGAGGGTGATCGAGAACGTCAAAGGTTGTAGGGAAGTCAGCAAGGAGGAGGACTGAGAGAAGATCATTAGATTTAGTCATTCAGATAGCAAACCTGGCTCCTACCAACCCTTCCACTTCCACTCCATCTCAGACCCTGATGGAGATAGTCCAGAACCCTGAACCTAGAATCTTGGGAATAGCAACATTCCACCAAAACCACCGGACCTGCTTGGAGCCTGAGGGAAACAATTACAAAGAAGGATCCTCTTTCCTTGTCACCATCAGCAACAATTGCTAACCAATCCCACCTTCAATCACTTAAGTTCAAAAGTCCTAGGACCTTCCTTCCTGTCCAGCCCCAACAGTCAGGGAGCAAGCACTGCAGTAACGTGTTCTGGCAACTGTTTCTGAAGGCATTGCAGACACAGCTACCAAAGAGCAGAAAAGAAAGTTCTTATTACTAAAGTCCTTGGCACTGGTGCTGTCAGATGACTCTGCATCAGAAAATGATGTGGCTTAATCAGTGGTCATGACGTTAAAGAAGAGGCCTTGCCATCTGCTTTGCTGCTGCTGCACCTTAAGGACTTCTGTGCAGCCAAAACCTCCCCCCATTCAAATGTGAGCTCTCTGAGAGCAGGAGCTATATAGTGATTATAGCTATATAGTGAGGAGATATTCAGTGATATATATATATATATATATGAATCCAGACTTCTCCACAGGTTTGCAATTTCAAGGGGTGCGAGTTGGCTTGGACCACTACTTGCCCCAACAGGATCTCAGGGTTTGCCTGCTAGAGAGGGCTTAAGATTGGAACCTTTGAATGCAGATGTGGAGGGTTATAGGGGTGTGGTTTGCTCTTAGCTTGCCCTCACTCACTGCTGTGTCTCCTTCTAGTTCTGCTCCCCTCTCACCTCATTTCCCCAGATGGTCTCTGACTACCTTTTGGGTTTTTCTTTTTTGAGAATTGTTTCATTCTGTCTCCTTATTTGTTCTTTCATTCCTTTATTCATTTTATGGCAATATTTTACTCTTGGTCAGAGAGGATTTTCATATTAAAATGGTGCTACACTTCTAGTTACTCCTCAATCTTTGCTCCACCCCTGGAAGTCCATCAGTTGTTTTTTTTTTTTCCAATGAGATATTTCATGTTTTCTTCTGTTGTTTATTCTCCCATTCTTTTGATTTTGTTTCATTGCTTCTTGATGTCTCATGAAGTCATTAGTTTCAAGTTGCACAATTCTAATTTTTAAGAAATTATTTTCTTCCTTTAGCTTTTGAACCTCTGTTTTCATTTGGCTCATTTCATCTTGCATTGCTTTCATTTCTTTTCCCCATTTTTCCTCCACCTCTCTTAAATGATTTTTTAAAACCTTTACCTTCCATCTTAGAATCAATACTGTGTATTGGTTCTATGACAGAAGAGTGGTAGGGCTAGGCAATAGAGGTCAAGTGACTTGCCCAGGGTCACATAACTAGAAAATGTCTCAGGTCAGATTTGAACACAGGACCTCCTGTCTCTAAACTTGGCTCTCAATCAACTGAGTTATCCAGAAGCTCCCTTCTTAATTGATTTTTGAAATCCCCTTTTGAGTTTTTCCAGAATCTGAATCCAATTCATATTTTTCTTTGGGGCTTTGTGTATGTCCCTTTATTTTAACTCTCTAACCCTTGCTGTTTGTTTCCATACAATTTTTCTATGGTTAAGTGGTTTTTTTTAATGTTTCCTCATTTTTTCAGCCTTTGTCTTGATTTTCACTTTTATTTCATTTTTTTATTAAGTTGACTAGTACTTTGTCTATTTAATTTGTTTTTTTCAAAGTTCCAGCTTCTAGTCTTATATTAATTCAATAGTTCTTTTGCTTTCAATTTTATTAATTTCTCCTTTAATTTTTAGGATCTTTAATTTAGTTTTCATCTGTGGATTTTTAATTTGTTCACATTCTAGTTTTTTAATTTGCATAATTCATTGACCTCTGCCCTCTATAATTTGTTAATATATGAACTCAAGGATATACATTTCCCCCTGAGTACTGCTTTGGCTGCATCCTATAGATTTTGATAGGATGTCTCATCATCTTCATTCTCTTCAATGAAATTATTAATTACTTCTATGATTGTTCTTAAACCAATTTTGGGGTATCATATTATTTAATTTCCAATTAATTTTTGATTTGCCTCTCCATGCACCTTTCTAATTATAATTTTTATTCGATTTTGATCTGAAGAGGTTGAATTTATTATTTCTGCTCTTTTTCACTTGTTTGCCATGTTTTATGCCCTAGTACATGGTCATTATTTGTGAAGGTACCATGTGCTGGTAAAATTTTTTGTCCCTATTTATTTTTTGTCCACATATCTATTAACTATTTTTTTAAAGATTTCATTCACATCTCTTACTGCTTTCTCATTTATTTTTTGGTGTGATTTATCTAGAACAGATAGAGGAATTTTCAGGACTTCTACTAGTATAGTTTTACTATCTTTTTCATCTTTGAGCTCTACTAGTTTCTCCTTTAAAAAATATGGATACTATACCATTTGGTGCATAAATGTTGAGTACTAATATTTCCTCATTTTCTATACTGTCTTTTATTGGGATATAATTACCTTCCCTATCACTTTTAACAAGATCTCTTTTTACTTTGGCTTTGTCAGATATCATGATTGTGACTCCGGCCTTCTTTTTCTCATTTGATGCCCAATAGATTTTGATCCTTTGAGTCCTTTTTCACTTTTATTTTAAAGGTAGACTCTGTTCTCCAGGAAGATAGGATACTTTGTTAAACTTCAGTTATTCCTTGATGCAACTTTTAGCTTTATTTCTGGATTTCTGCAAGTTTCAGTTCTTCTAAGAGAGTATGATGGTCTGTGGGCTGGGAACTCTCAGAGCCACCACACACTGCTGATTCAATCAACCCCTGATATATCTGGTGACTCAAATCCTAGCCTCAATCTTGGGTGTATACACTTTTGGTCTCACTCTGAGACTGATCAGGTCAGGAACACCACATAGTGAAGACTGCCCTTCCCTGGGACTTAGCCTTGAGCTTTGGAAAGGGTCACCCAGGATCCCACAAGCCAAGACCCTGGGTACTGCCACTGCCAGTGATCAGGGAGAATCTCTGGTTCTACCAACTTCCCAATACTGGTATTTAAATCCTCACCATAAGCGCAGACTGGGACTCCTGGACTCACTTCGGGCCCACACAGACAAGGCTGTGCAACACAGACTGTCCCAGGTTGGAATTCTGGACATCACTATAGGTTTGCTTAGAACATTAAGAGGTGTACATTGATTTGAACTTCTGTTGGTCCAGGCAAGGTCTCAGGGCTTGGATGTTGATTTAGGATGAGTTTCGGTACCTAGAATAGTAGATGTGGGGTGAAGGGGGTCTTGCTTTTGCTTTGATCTTTATTCTTCATTGTAGCCTCCTGCTGACTGTGCCTCCATCTTACCCCAGTGTCTCAGATGCTCTGTTCTGACTTTCCAAGTTCTTTTCTTCATGAAAGTTACTTAATTTTTTCACCTTGTTGATTCTTTCACTCCTGTTTTCATTTTGTGGCATTTTAAAAATATTTCTTGGAGAGGATTCTAATGGTGGATTTAAGCTTCCCTGCTTCTTCACCATGTTGGGTCCCTCAATATCTTGTTTTTATATAACTGGTCATATGTTTTCTCCTTCCTTAGCTCCTTTTTGCTGTTCATTCTGTTTTATTTTGTTTTTCCTTTATGTCCTAAGTATATAACTCTATACTTGACACAAAGTAAAGTGGCATAGTGATTTCAGTGCCAGTCTGGCTTCATGAAGACAACCTCCAATTCATTTTCAAATACTTAGTAGCTATGTGACTCCAACTCTATGATGTATTATTTCTTCATCTGAAAAATGGGGGCGATAATGGTACCTATATCTCAATTTTGTTGTGTGGATAAAATTAGAGAATACTTGTGAAATACTTAGCAAACTTTAAAGAGTTATGCTAAGTATTTGTAGTACTAGTAGATGAGTAATCAATGCTTATTGATGACATGAAAATGACTGAGAAATTGAAATGGAAAGAAAAGAAGAAAGAATGAATAATGGATTAAGAAATTGAACTCTGTGCTTTTACAATATCCCAAGCATGACTCAGAGAATAGTTCAGAAACTGCATTTCTCTTCCTTCATTGTAGAGATGGGTAACTGAAATATTGCATATACTGCCAGACTCAGATAATGTATTGATGAATTTTACTGAAGTATTTCTCTCTTTTTTTCTTTTAAACTCTTTTGGGGATAGCTGATTGCATGGTGGATTAAAATTGATCTTCAAATACTTACTAGTTTTGTGACTCTAGCCAATTCACTTAACCCTGTTTGCCCACTTAATGGTAAAAATGGTAATAATAATAGAACTTTTCGGAAAAAAGCATAACAAAGTTCATTTGGAATAACAAAATATCAAGGATATCCAGGGAAATAATGAAAAAAAAAACACTAATGAGGGGGGCCTAGCAGTCCCAGACCTCAAACTATATTACAAAGCAGCAGTCATCAAAACAATTTGGTACTGGCTAAGAGACAGAAAGGAGGATCAGTGGAATAGACTGGGGGAAAGCGACCTCAGCCAGATAGTATACGATAAACCCAAAGATCCCAGGTCTTGGGACAAAAATTCACTATTTGATAAGAACTGCTGGGAAAATTGGAAGACAGTGTGGGAGAGATTAGGAATTGATCAACACCTCACACCCTACACCAAGATAAATTCAAAATGGGTGAAAGACTTAAACATAAAGAAGGAAACCATAAGTAAATTGGGTAAACACAGAATAGTATACATGTCAGACCTTTGGGAAGGGAAAGACTTTAAAACCAAGCAAGACATAGAGAGAATCACAAAATGTAAAATAAATAATTTCGACTACATCAAATTAAAAGGCTTTTGTACAAACAAAACCAATGTAACTAAAATCAGAAGGAAAACAACAAGTTGGGAAAAAAATCTTCATAAAAACCTCTGACAAAGGTTTAATTACTCAAATTTATAAAGAGCTAAATCAGTTGTACAAAAAATCAAGCCATTCCCCAATTGATAAATGGGCAAGGGACATGGATAGACAGTTTTCAGATAAAGAAATCAAAACTATTAACAAGCACATGAAGAAGTGCTCTACATCTCTTATAATCAGAGAGATGCAAATCAAAAAAACTCTGAGGTATCACCTCACACCTAGCAGATTGGCCAACATGACAGTTATGGAAAGTAATGAATGCTGGAGGGGATGTGGCAAAGTAGGGACATTAATTCATTGCTGGTGGAGTTGTGAACTGATCCAGCCATTCTGGAGGGCAATTTGGAACTATGCACAAAGGGCGATAAAAGAATGTCTACCCTTTGATCCAGCCATAGCACTGCTGGGTTTGTACCCCAAAGAGATAATGGACAAAAAGACTTGTACAAAAATATTCATAGCTGCGCTCTTTGTGGTGGCCAAAAATTGGAAAATGAGGGGATGCCCATCAATTGGGGAATGGCTGAACAAATTGTGGTATATGTTGGTGATGGAATACTATTGTGCTCAAAGGAATAATAAAGTGGAGGATTTCCATGTGAACTGGAACAACCTCCAGGAAGTGATGCAGAGCGAGAGGAGCAGAACCAGGAGAACATTGTACACAGAGACAAACACACTGTGGTATCATCGAAAGTAATGGACTTCTCCATTAGTGGTGGTGTAATGTCCCTGCACAATCTGCAGGGATCAAGGAGAAAAAAACACTATCCAAAAGCAGAGGACAAACTGAGGGAATAGAAACACCAAGGAAAAGCAACTGCCTGACTACAATGGCTGAGGGGACATGACAGAGGAAAGACTCGGAGCAAACACTCTGATGCAAATACTAACAACATGGCAATGGGTTCAAGTCAAGAACACATATGATACCAGTGGAATCACATGTCGGCCACGGGGGGTGGGAGGGAGGAAAAGAAAATGATTTTTGTCTTTAATGAAAAATGCATGGAAATGATCAAATAAAATACTATAAAATTAAAAAAAAAATAATAGAACTTTTCTGAAGGAGTTGTTATGAGAATCTTGCTCCCACTGTATTGTTTACACTCTTCCACACTTACTCTGCTGAAGCTGTGCTTTTGCCCCTGCCACTTGTGCTATAATATCTCTGAGTTCTGCTGAGACTGAGTCTTGTCCTACTCTTTCATACCACAGTGAGAAGTACCTTCCTTGGCATCCTTCCACATTGTTCTGGCAAAGAGCACTGCTTTACCTTTTCTTCTGTTGTTTCTACACTTCAATGTTTGTTTTAAGGTGCTTTTGTCCTTTTGGGATCATTTGGAAGGAAGTTAGTAGCATCCAAGTGTTTCTTACTTTGCCATCTTGACAATTGGAAATCAACCAATCTATGTGTATATGTATATATATATATATATTGTGTGTGTGTGTGCATGCCTGTGTGTGGTTATGTATGTAAAATGGGGAAGATTGCACACTGAGAAAGGAGCAAATCTGGGACATTCAGGTAGTCAGCTACCAACTCTTGGTTCATATTCATCTCTAGTAAGCCACATGGAATTGGTGATAGAAATGCAACCTTTCTCCTACACATCTAGGTTGGAGTACAAACAACATTTTACAAGAGAAAGAGATCATCTTTTACTTATTGTTTGAGGTGAGGCAAAGAATTTTGACTTCTTAACTGAGTGAAAATGGTCAGATCACAAAAATAGAAAGTGGCAAAACTAAAATTCAAAGGCTAAACCATTTTCCATCACATTATGTGACCTTTATAAGATATTATTAGATATTTCATCTTCATGTATCTATAGATTGTGAGTAATCATTATCACAAAGCTGAACAAATAATAGCTCATATTTATATGCTGTATTATAATTTACAAAAATTATTTCCTTTCAACAAGTCTATGAGATAAGTCATCTGTGTGAATATCATCATTCCCATTTTATAGAGAAAGAAATCATGAGGAGTTCCTGGGGGAAGCATCAAAAAACTGTGAACAGTCACAGATCACAAGTTCAGCACTTTATCATTCACAGACATGCAGTTCTGTAAGCTCCAAGCCCTTTACTCCTTTAAGCAAGAATAAGTAGTAATGAGTCTATAGTGTGGGTAAAAATCTTAATCAAGAGTTCAGAACTCTGAATCTGTGTTCTTATATCTTATTACTTTTTCTGGGAAAAGTCATAGTACTCATATGGAAAGGAGATTTTAGTAACCATCAACCAGTGAGGAACTGGACTATAGTTCTCCTTAATTGATCATAAAGAAATTATGGTTAGGAAAATTTGTTCAAATGATTGTGACCAGGAAAGACTTGCATATTGTGCCTATAAGAACAAGGCTTAAATCAGTTATTGGGTGATCAAAAATGAAGTTGCTTCTGTTAAGAAGGACTAACAATAGGTTAATCCTGACAGATATGCTTATTTTTAATACCCTGCATACCACCATCCCAAATCCTCTAGTTTTTCTCTTATATTTTATACATTTTTTCCTGCAAGTATTTCTGGTTTGTTTAATATGTTACAACATCTTTTATCTTGGTATGAATTTCTTTGAATGGGGGAAAGCAGGGTGGTACAGAACTGTGATTTCCTCTGAGGAATCTCTCATTTAGAAATTTCTCTCCATAATGAAGATCAAGGACTGGTCTCCATCTTATTTACCTAAGATCAAATAATTAGCATTTATTAGGGGCAAAACTTGAATCCGGTCTACAGAACTCCAAATTTTTTCTCTATTTGCTGTCCTTCATTGTTTCTCTGTTTATACTAAGGCATAATAATTTCATGGTTATGCAAAAAATTGAGTTTCTCTTCAAAATATATGTAGTGTATGTTTTTTTTAGCAAAAAGTATACATTTTAGCATATAACATCATTTATTGACGTAGTATAAATTATAGGGAGTAAGTGAAAAGAAAAAATAGGGAATTAAGGAATCAATTTATTTTTATTTTTTTTAAACCTTTACCTTCCATCTTAGAATTAATATTATGTATTGGTTCCAAGGCAGAAGAGTGGTAAGGGCTAGGCAGTGGGTCTTGTGGCAAGTGACTTGCCAAGGGTCATACAGCTAGGAAGGATCTGAGGTCAAATTTGAATACAGGACCTCCTCTCTCTGGGACCAGCTCTCAATCCACTGAGACACTCAGCTGTCCCCTAAGGAGCCAATTTAAAAGGGAATTCCAGTGGGGGGAAAAAAATTTTAGGGGTCATAAGATTTTTAACACTCCCTTTTCTTCTTTTCCATTTGGCTTTTCTTAGTATCTTCAAATGTTCAGAATTTCCATCTGTGGCACCCTATCAGGACCACTGCCTAGTAAATTGCTTTATCATTCACTTTTATAAATTTCTCTGTCATATGTCCCATTCATTCCCTGTCCAGCTGTCTGCTAGAGAACTGATAAACTAATTCAAACAAGTAATAATGACTGATAATAATTATCTTTTCTAAGTTAAGATTTGCATTTATAGATTTTTTTAATTCTCAGAACCTCAAAAACAAATATGTGAATTTCAAACAGTTATTGGGGTCAGCAATGTTTGGTAAAGAATATCTGGTGTTATGGGTTATGTTTTTCAAATTACGTCTCATACTCTGCACACTCTATACAAAAGAGAGTTCTCTTTATGGAGCACTGGCTTCATACCCTTCACTAGTAATAGTTCTTTTACTATTTAACAAGTGAAAGCACATTCAAATCTTTCCACAATTTGTGCTCTTGATTTTTTTCAAGATTCTAGTAAGATTTTCTTGATAACAACTTGGTGGTAAATGCTGGTGACCATATGGTTACTTAGGACAACAGAATATGTAGTTCACATGTCGTTCAACACCATGAACAACTTCAGGCTGTTAGCCTGCTTCTGCAAACAACAGGAGTCTAATAAACTCAGTTATTCCCCCTTTCAGCACTTTGCTAATACCCTGGCCACATGGAATCAATTATCTGGCACTGCAGTGTTGTTAAATCAAATGCACAAAAAGAACATACAATTATTGTAAAAGTGAAAACATACCACAAGGGGTTATTTAAAAAGCAAGATGTTTTACATTTCAAGGATCTTATGCAGTTTCTTCTCTGTCTGTGGAAGGGTACATGCAAAAATCAGTTTCAATATGTTACCAAGACAGTTCAAAACTTTTTCTTCAGATTCTAATATCTTGCAATAATCTTAATAGTTTGAAAAAGATTCTCGGTATTAAAATACAATTCATTTCTTGGGAAATTTTCTACCAAAAGTCATTTATTGTTATCATTGCCATAACACTAATAAGGATGAATGCATAGAACATTAAACAATGTCCCAATATTGTGATAGATTGTATTGCTTTATTGAACAAAAATTTAATGCAATCATCTGCGGTATATATATATATCTAAGAGGAAAATAAAAATATATAAATGTGATTCTGTTATGCCTTATTACTTCATCGAATACAGTAAGATATATGCATCATTTATTAAGAGGCATATTGGAGAAGTGAATAGAGGAATGGTCTGGGAGTTAGGAAGATCTAACTCTAGCTTTGTAATTCAGAGTAAGCCTTTCAATACCATAGTCAATTTTCTAAGAACTTAAATTGGCAAACAGTTGCTGATCTACATTCTTCCCAAGAACCCTTCCATATTAACAAAATCAAAGGTATGGCCTGAAAGAAAACAAATAAAAATGAAAACACATTTTAAAAATGTATAATTATATACACATATAATAGATAAGTAGATACAGATACACTCCCCCAACCCATATATATGTATATACGTATATAATAAAATTTTATTAGAATATTGTGCCTTAAGGAAACACATGTGTATTGTATTCACTTTTTTTTTATTGAGAGGAGTAACATTTTCATTTTTAATATTTAAATTTCAAGATCTTAGAATCATACACATGCATGTCCCAAGTAGCTCATTACCTTTCCTCTAAACTTCCCTATAACCCTTCCTACTTTCCCTATTATTATTAAGGGAAATACCAACCTCCCAGTGTCTTCAAGCTTTCAAACTATATATCATCTTGAACACTTCACTATTTCTTACCCTCTCATATACAAACTGTTGCAATGCCCTGACAATTTAACCTTTGCAACTCTTCTCTCTCCTGATGCTGCTACCTTTCTAGCACAGTCCCTCTTCACCTCATGTCTGGATTATTACAAAAGTCCTTTGGTAGTTCTGCCTGTCTCAAATCACTCCCCACTCCAATCCATCCTCTATTCAGACATTAAAATGATTTTTCTAAAATTCCAGTCCAAAAATGTCAACCTTCCTCACTCCCCTCCCAACCCCCACTGAATAAACTACACTCCCTATTATCTACAACATCAAATACAGAATCCAAAGACTTTCATATACTAACCTTTTCCTAAATTTTAAGTCATCTTATACCTTTCTTCCATCAAGTATTATCTTTCTGCCAGTGATACTAGGCTCTCTGCTCTTCCATGAGTAAGATACTCTAATTCTTGATCCATGGCATTTTCTTTGGATGTCCACCATATCCTGAATGATTTCCCTGCTCATTCTGCTTAATGACTTCCTCAGCTTCCTTTTAATCCCCAATAAAATTCCACTTTCTACAGAAAGCCTTTCCTCATTTGTCTTAATTCTAATGCCTTCCCTCTTTTAATTATTTCTAGTTTACCACATATATAGTTTATTTGTAGAGATTATTATCTTACCATTAGATTGTAAGCAACTTGAGGGCAGGGGTTGTCTTTTGTCTCTTTTTTTGTATTTCAACACTGGCATATAATAGCCATTAATAAATGTTTTTGGACTGATTGGCTAATATATTCTTGTTTCTACCTATTTCTATCAGTTAAAAGGCCAAAGAGGAATAGCAACATTCCCAAACTTAGACAACTAGCAAGAGATGGAGCTACAACTTTAGTCCAAGCCCTTGGTTGCAAATCTATAATTCTTTCCACTGTACCTTTTCAAATGTCAGGTATAATTTTATTCTTTTGAATTTCTTGTTTTCCTATTCATTGTGAAATAAATGACTGCATTCAAGTTTTCAGTCTTTTTAGATTGTCTAAAATAGGTGTTTTTTGGCAACTTCTGCCCCCCTTTTCTTCTCCTGTCACTATTTCTAGGAAAATAGAACCACACAGAACTGAAGGTCCTTTTAAATAGTTTTTAAAAATTATTTTGTTCTATGCTTTTTAAAATTTAACTAACTTTTATTTTCTCTCCCTCTCACCAATAACATTCTCATTTAGGGGGAGAAAAATGGGGGAAAATTCTTATATCCAATATTCAAAAGTGTAACTAATTTCTACCTTGGTCATGCCCCAAAATATAGGGTTCATTCTACATACTAAATCCATCACTTTTATATCAGGAAGTAGATAACATCCTTTGTAAGCTGTCTTTTAGAATTTTGGTTAGTCACCACATTGATCAGCATTATTAATTATTTAAAAGTTGTCCAACAACTCAGTAGGAAATGATAGAAAGAAAAATTCCAATTTAAAACTTAAAAATTTAAACACAGAAAGCACAAAATAGTTCAGAATCTCTATAATAGTCACATAGATTTACATAAACATTACTAAAGGCATCTCACACACAACCTGTCCAAAAAAGAAATCATTATCTGATATATAGTGGCTGTCATATAAATGCTTATTTTCTTCCTCTCGAAAATCTCTTCTTTTGTGTGTGGAGCAGAGAGACTGGAAAAGGAAGATTGAGCTCGATAATCTGTAAGGTCACATTCAGCTCTGAATATGTTATACTATGACTGTCAATACAAATTATTTTTTATTCCATTAAAATAATTGATTTTATTAAATCATACCCATTATTTGAACATAATGAAGATATGTCTCAAAGTCTCTCTGATACATTGAGTTGGCAATAACTATATATTAAAAGGTCACAAATGGGTCCAGGTAGTTAGAAAGACAATAACTTTAACCATCCTCACTGTGCATCTCATCTCTGTGCTTTTTCCCTCACTTTCACAGTTATCAAATTACTACAGATTTATGGTTAAAAAATCAAAGAACCCCAAACAGAACTTTTTTATATAGTTCACAGAAAAATAAGCATTACTTTGTTTATAGTTTAGTCATCAGATATGAAAATGAAATATGAAACATTAAGCTATCTAGCTGCCAAATGTACATATTCTAACACATATGTACAGGTATGAACCTATAGAGAGTTAGTATGTTAAAAATACCTGTATTGAGAAACATACACAACACTGCATCATATGTATATGTGTGTGCTTGTATCTACACATAGAGACAGAAAAACAGATTGACAGACTGATAGAGATAAAGGAGGGAAGGAGAGAGGAGTTGGTGGTCATCATGGTTGGCTTGTTGTATATTCCACCTTAGATTCTGAGTTCTTTGAGGGCAAGGACCATTTAGTTCTATCCTCAACTCTTAGCACAGAACCTGTTTTTTTTCATCACTTGTTGACATATCAATTTGACTTTATGTTTATCTATATGACTATCCTGTTTGCTACAGATGTCCATTTTTCCATTCCTTGTTAGTATTTGTGAGAGCATAGGTTTATGTGGCAAATATTTTGTTGATACTTTTCTTTCAATGTCATTTTACTAAATTCGTTCTTCTGAATGAATTCACCTTAATTTAATTAGTTAATTAAATTAAATTTAATAATTAAATTAATTTAATATATTAACTCACTATTAAAGGGAAATACACTGATACAGTGTGGTAAATATGTTGTGGGGGAGGGTTTGCTCATGAGATACGATTGATTTAAAGAGATATGAACCCACAGAGTACTTTGATTGGTGGTGGCTTTTACCTGAGGGATCCACCCTATGAGTTGTGGATGCCCCCTGGGTGTTACATAACTAATTTGGCTGACCTCAGATTAGACAGATCTTAAGATTTGTTGGAATATTATTGGGTAATACTTAGAGGAGGGGAAAAAAAGTGGATTGAACCTACAGCTCTAAATATTATTCTTTTACAGGAGAAAGAGTAAATTGTCCTAAATCCAAGATAACAAATATTTTCCAGTGACTACTCACAAGGAACTCTAATTGCTCTTTAAAGCACCATATACTTTCTCCTCCAAAGAGTCATACAGCTGGCAGAAATTTCAGAATGTTACATGAGATGACAAAAACCATTAAGTAAAAGAATTCACCCCTGGAGAGTAAAGGTCTCACAGGCGAAATGTTAATACTAATAAAGATTCTCTTCTTCAAATAGAAAGGATGAAGAGAGAGTTTAACTTCAGAGTCTTTACACAGAAGTCCTCTGAAGAGTGGGCGGTGGAGGGGGAGCACGAACTGCTCCTGGCCGTGTCTCTTGAAAGACTCAGGGAAGTTGTCTCTTGGGGGCTTTGAGCTTTTGCCTACTGCTCGCTAATCACCATCAATGTCATAAAATCCAGAAGCACAGGGACTGCTCGCAGATCCCTCCCTTGCTGTATTTTTGCCTGGTGAACAAACAGTTGAGGGGGTTGAAGCTATTAATACAATTTTCAACCTTTACCCTCAAGTGGGATATTGGGGAGATGTATGTCATACAAGAGCACCATGCTGACTAGACAGTGTAATTTGGGGAGGGGGGTAGCCTAAAAGTTGTTGCTTTGCTATACTGTGAAGTGAGTGTCAGGGAAAGTGACCTCTGGAAGAGGGAATATGTTCTCTCAGAGAGAAAATGAACATTTCTAGATGTTAGTATCTTTGGGTATATCCTTGTTCTCTGGTGCTAATTATAATTATGGTTTATGGAGTTATTTTGTCAAGGCTTGATTATTTTTTCTTCTTTCTCATTCTGAGCTGCATTATTTAATGTCTATTCCCTCCCTATGTGAAAAAAAAGAAGAAAAATAATTCAGAAAAACTAATTAACATATTAATCAAGTCTGACAGAAACTTCCCTTAGTCAGAATTCCCCACATCTGCAAAGATGAGAAGAATGTGTATTATCATCTGGGCGTGTGTGTGTGTGTGTGTGTGTGTGTGTGTGTGTGTGTGTGTGTGTGCCTGTGCGCAGGCGGGGGGAGGGGGGGGGAAGGGGGGGTGGAGGGGGCTTAGTTTTGGAAAGAGGGTAAGAGGAAAGTTTCTTCATTATATTTCATTTTTTTAATTTTCTTTTTTATGATAAATTTAAACATCAATAAACAGGAACAGTTCAATCTGAAATTAACGGAAAAGAGAATTATATGTGAAACAAGTTTTTTTTATATACACTGTCCCCAGCAGGCACTAGAAAGGCAGAGGGACTCTGTGGAACAGCTCTCTTCCCCTCTCCTCCCCACCTCCCTGTGCCTCTGTGTTTACTCCCTCCCCTGAGTGGAACACTCAGGCTGCTCCCCTTTCTTTGTCTGGGACTAGGGGCTGCAAATAGTTAGGAAGGGGGGGGTGGTCTCCTCTCCCACCACTGGCCGGGTCCCACCCCCTAAAAGAGCTCTATTTTCATTCCTTCCTCCCTGACACCTACCAGTCTAAGGGGTGCTCCCTCCACCCCCTACTCCTGCCCTATGTGAGTCGTAGCCCAAAAGGTAGCCCCACTTCTAGCACAGTGGTCCTGTTGCAGCTGCAGTATTGTGATGCAAAATAAGCAACCTAAAAGGCACCTGGGTTGCATCTACATGACAGAAGTGATCATAGGCTGGGTGGGTCTGCATTTAAAATCAGACTCATGAAAGACATACACCCACATTGTAATAAGAAACCATCTCCCCCCTCAACTTTTCCCCACTTTCCTGACACTATTAGTCTTCTCTAGCCAAGCAAAATCCAGCAGCAGCCCCTTTGCTGAGCCCTAGGCAAAGCTGGATGCAGTGGCGGGTCGCCATTTAGGCAGAAGGTGGCTTCTGACAAGGCACAAGTCCAGCCTCTAGTTCCAAATACAGGGAATGGGGGGTGGGGGTGGGGGACATTTGGTTCCTACTTCATGCAATCTGAGGGGAAGGCCACAGCACGTGGTCTCTAAAAGGTGCCATCACTGCTTTAGTCTGTTACCTTTCAAAATATGGTAATCCTATTTCTTCAGTCTTCTGAATTCATGGACTGGTCACTGCTTTAATTAGTGTTCTTAAATCTTTCAGTTTCTTTTTCTTTCTTTCGTTTAATTATTGTAGTTTTCTTGTAAATTGACCTCTGTGTCTTCTCACTTCACTTTCCATCATTATACATATCTTCCAAGCTTTCTCTGAATTTGTAATTTCCTCATTTTTAATGGAAAAATAATATCCTATCAATTTATAGGTAACAATTCTTTTGACCATTACCCATTAATGACTACTCACTTTGCACCTAATTATTTGCTCTGACAAAATTTAAATTCAGGGAAATGAGTGAAGAATAAAACTCTTTGCCCATCTATCTTGGAGGGTGGTGGTAAACAAATGGCTTTGCTAAGACATGGAAGGGCTTGCAAGAGAATCCTGTCTTTCTAACAACTTGTATCACCTATATCTGTGGATTCTTAGAATTGCCCTTCTCACTAGTGTCAAAGCTCAGAGTATTGTTAGTTCAAACAAGATGATTAGTACTTTATCTCTCATCATCTACTCTCAGATATATCTCCAGGAATCTCTCCATTTAACTCTTCCAGGATTCATTATAGCTACCTCAGCGGCTTCCACTTTCATAAGCCATGCTCACGTCTTGGAATGCTTTCCTTGTCCCTTGTTTTCTGATTCTTCAGCTACCTCTCTTGCTTTTATATTCTTGCTTGCTACCCATATGTCATTCCCTCTTTTTTTTCATAATTGGAATAAAGGAAACTTTTGAAATTATTTCAGTCTTTTGAACCACTTTTCTCCTTAGGAATGACTAATAGGCATTGTAGCTACCTAGGACTAGAAAAGTTTTCAGGTGCTTATAAAATCAGACATGGTACTTTTTACCTTTATAAATGTATAGCACAAATAACATTATAAAATATAAGAATAATGGTAAATATTCAAACAAATTATATAAGTATATCATTCATAGTAAGTTTATATCAATTGAATGTTCAATAAACAGCAGTATTCAAAGCACCATTTACCAGGCTACTATACTGACTACATGTTGAAATTGTGACATCTCTCTCCCCTATCACTCTGTCTTCATATAGAATCAAGGTATAGCTAGATACAGCTGCATATACACATAGAAGTATTAACAATACAAGCATGTACATTTACATACATGGCATACATGCATGTGTGTATATACATGTGTAAAATTGAGATTTGAACTCTGGACTTCAATCCCCACAAGCCCTTGCTCCACTTCCCCAAAATGCTTTGTAATCTCACGGGAATTCTGAGGTGGGCCAAGATCGAGGAAGGATTTAAGCTGGTGGCAAAGGTTTTTGCTCTCTTTTGGACTTCCGTTTTGGAGCAGATGCATCTCTTCCATGATGTGAGGTTATCTGGCCTAGGCCTCTGGCCTAGGCACGTGTTTTTTTTCTTATTCTGTATTTTCTTTAATCTTTAACCTTTAATAAACCTCTAAAAAATATAATACTCCTTGCAGAGAGAAACTAATTTCTACCTGCCTCAGTCTCCCCATATTCCTAAATTTTAATCTTTACAGTTTGGCAACCACTGGAAAAAAACTCTCAGTCTTCTGATTTCTTTTCTGATTTTTAGTTAATCTTTAATAGCTAGTACCTAGAAAAAATTTTTTTTTGAGCCACATCTCTCTGGCCAAGGTTTTTATTTTTTTTACCCTTGCAAAGCTACAGTCCCCGATCCAGACCTGTTGCATTTGCCGCCCACCTGGCCCCTGGCTGCTAGTTCTGCCTGCCTGCTTCTCCTGCTTCTGCTCCTGGCCTCTCACCCGATGCCCGAGCTCCCGGCCCTGTTTGTCTGCCCTCCGGCTCCCAGCCCTGCCCACCCCGCTGTCTTTCTCTCACTCACCTGGCCCACCTGATTCAACCAAGATTGCAATCACCTAGTGACCTGCCTGCCCAACAAACCCAGTTCCTTGGAACAGATCGCTCAGGACTCATTTCTATCAGCTGGTAACAAAACGGGGTATTGGCTCCACGTGGGCAGCCTGGGCTCCATGTGGACTGGGGCAGGAGGAGGTATCAGAACAGGGGAGAGAGAAAAGGGAGAGGAGAAGAAACAGATTTTTTCAAACAACAACTTAAAAAGCAATGGGCTGTTTAAAAGGATACCTTTTGACTCTTCTGGTAATTTTATTGACTTTACCTGCCTGTCAGGGAGAAGATTCAGCCCAAAGATTCAACTTTAACTTTGAAGGGGCAAATGGGTGGCTCAAGGAACTGGGAGCCAGACCTGAGGACATGCGGTCCTGGGTTAAAATCTGGCCTCAGATACTTCCCAGCTGTGGGGCCCTGAGCAGACCCCTTAGACCACATTGCTTAGCCCTTACCACTCTGCCTTCTGACAATAGACATTTAAATGGATAAGAACCCAAGGAACTTTGAAGAGACTGAAGGCTATATTCTAAGGCATTTCAGACTCCAACGGTTTATTAAAAAATCTCTGTATCTCCATTGCATTTTTCCTGATTGTTTTAAGATTTTACTTTGTGATTTTAAGTTCATATATTACTGGATTGAATATTATTATGTTACACTGAAGGTTGATTGAATTTATTTATTTATTTATTTAATGTACTGAGTTTTGAAATTCTGTTGTTTCTCCCCTATAACTGTACTGAACAAATATTATTGTAATTAAGCCCATATGAAAAAAAAAACAGCCTTTCTATTTTGACTTTGTAAATTATCACATAGATGGACTTAAGAACTGGTTATAATTGTATTAACAACCTTGGAAAAATTTAATGTGCTAAATACCTCAAATGATTTGATTTTAAGGGTTTTTTAAATATGATTTTTGGAATTTTTTTTAACAATCTCTGGTTATTTTTGCCTACCCCTACCGTGAGGTAAGGCGAATAGTAGCTGAAGCGAAATACATTTTATAATCCCTAACCTTCCCACATTTCTAAATATGTGAATGGAAATTGGGCAGTTAAAATTGTAAAAATTGTGACAAATGTCCATCAATTCATAGGTTTTAAAAATGTCAAATAGCAACTTATGTGAAATATGAAAGTGTTTGTTTGCTATTGTAATTAATTGGGCTATTGAGAATTTTGGGGATTTTGATACCTACATATTTTTATTACTGTTCAATTCATTTGCCTTCTACTCACAGTGATCACGGCCAGATATTAAGAGGAAATGGATCTCATTTTTGGTGAGAAAGCCTTGCATTTTATATTTTCTTTACTGACACAGAGTGTCAATGATTATAAGCTATATTATATTTCTCTTGCATGTACAATATACTTTTTCAGTTGTTTTTTTCTCTTTTTTTATATTTAAAGCACATGTCAACAGCATTATGGTTTTGATTTTTCAGTACTACATGTTTGAAATACATTTGTCAGATCATGCCCAAAAAGCTTGTGGCTATAAAAATGATGCCACTAATTATTTAAATAAATTATGGGACGTTGCTTAATGATTCTGTCTGATTCCAGGACAAGATATACACACAAGAGCCATTGAACAGAGCAAAAAAAAACCCAATCCAGGATGGATTGATGCACTTCTAGGCCAATACAAAGGTCCTGAACCTAGTGTGAAGACTCGAGGTTACTGTGTTTAACTTTGTTACGACATAGGCTTTCCTTGTGTTCACACTCACTCTGAAAATACTCACAGACGAGTATCCCCAAAACCTTGGCTCCTATAATCTGGTTCCCTTTTCTGTCTCTCATAGTGTGATACTTTTCTGTAGTCCTGGCTATTGACTGGGTAAATGCATCATTGCTTAGATCATTTTAATTGGGCCCTGATTGAAGGACCTGTTATAGATTTATTTTGCTTTTACTTGAAATTTTTACACATAAGACTTTGAAAGTCTATATTTTCATCCAGAGTTTTTTCTTTTTTTATTTGGATTTTTCTGATGTCTTTTTAATATCTCTTGCCAATTGATTCATATACCTCATCCCTCAGCCATGCATCCCTAAGTGATCCTGTATTTGTCAATCACCCTCTTAATGGGGGGAATGTAAAAAATATCATTGTTTAAATTGCAAAGTTTAGATTCCTTTTGAGAAGAATTTTAGGTAAAGAAGATGCTACCTCTCTGAATCCAGAACTGAACTGTTGGAGAAGCCACCATGAAGAAGCCTCCAGACCACAAGCTGCACAAAATTGAACTTTGGGTGTGGTTGATTGAACATTTATTTGTATGTATACTTTCATACCAACAGGGGACTGCCCCCTAATTGGCTTTCTGTCAATATGTCCGGTAATTATTGGTTTTGTTCTTTTTTTCCTTATCCTTAAATTATTGTAATCTTTAAATTGATTATGTTTTTATGATCCTTTGGGGAAGGACTTCTTCCCAGAGGATCAAAAGGGGGTGGGGGGGGAATGTAAAATTGAGATTTGAACTCTGGACTTCAATCCCCACAAGCCCTTGCTCTACTTCCCCAAAATGCTTTGTAATCTCACGGGAATTCTGAGGTGGGCTGAGATCGAGGAAGGATTTAAGCTGGTGGCAAAGGTTTTTGCTCTCTTTTGGACTTCCGTTTTGGAGCAGATGCGTCTCTTCTGTGATGTGAGGTTATCTGGCCTAGGTCTCTGGCCTAGGCACATGTTTTTTTCTTATTCTGTATTTTCTTTAATCTTTAACCTTTAATAAACCTCTAAAAAAATATAATACTCCTTGCAGAGAGAAACTAATTTCTACCTGCCTCAGTCTCCCCATATTCCTAAATTTTAATCTTTATATATGTACATAAATTAATTATCTTAGAAAAGTTATGGAAAACAGAAATGAAATATTAATAAATATATAAAATAATAGAAAGTATTTAAATATTAGTATGTATGAAAATAAAGTAACAATATAATTTTTAAATTAAAAAAATTTTTAAATATAAAATTTATATTTAAAATATAATTTTAAAATAACAGGCAAATATTATAAATATATATATATATATAAATAGCACAAATATTAATGTTGAAACTCAATTGAATAAATATAAAAAACATAATTCAAAACATGCAGTAATTAATATCTCATTGATAGTATACATATAGGCATACAATACACGAATAAACATTAATACTCTCATGTATTCTTGCTTCACCAGTGGTTAATTTGGGCAAAGGTCAGCTAGATCTTCTCTTATAATTTCATAATCTGTCTGTCCCTATATCTGAGGTTGTTGGTGGTTGAAGCTGATCATAGTCCCCATCATACCTTTTGATGATAAGAGTTTGTAGGAAACATAGACTTTCAGTACTGTTAAATTCTTTGGTCATATTCTTTTTTTAAAGGATTTTTCATAATTGAAATTATAGGCAGGAAAATGTTGACACTGCATTCAGTTCATATACCTCATGGGCATGTGACTCAGGCAAAACTGATAGCGTATATGTCTTTTTTCATTTGCAATGTCATTTTTTCTGGTAGGATATAATTCAGACAATTTTTGTATAAATGGTGGGTGGCCTTTATTTTTTTATTGAAGTCTACTGAAGGGGAGTCAATCACTTGGCTCTTCCTACTCATACTCTTTTGGACAGTAAATGATTTTGAGGAATTGTCTTTATAAAACTAGCAGTAGTCTCTAGGCTCATACAAAGGCATACTGCTAACTTTCTACATATTTAAGTATGGAGGAGCTATCCATTGAACTGCTAATATTTGTGTTCCTGGAATACTAAGTATTTCATAACTACTCTGTCTACTTGTTGATGTTCTTGATACTGCAACAGGCATTATATCATCATAAGATTCTCTCAGGGTTCATCTGAAAAAAAATGTTTGGCTACTTGACAGGAATATATTAACTTCTCCTTTATTCAAGAAATATACTGACTGGTTAACCCTTTTTACCCCCTGAGAGAAAGATTCCAAAGCACAATCAAATAGGTAAGTATACCTCTTGCTGGAGCTATAAGGAGTCATACACAGAAAACCAGGTTTTTATTTTATTATGACTAAGTTCAGACATACTGCTAACATGCTGTCTGCCAAGTTTCCCAAATTGTTAGCTATGCTATCATTTACATTTAATTCAGGTCTTCTGGCTGTTACATATTTTCTTCATTCCTTTTTAAAAACCAATGCTATAATATCAAGGGAAATCGTGAAAAAAAATGGGTCTCTTTCTTTTAAAGACCTTTTTTCTTGCCTCACTCCCCCTAATTCCATGTCTACCAATCACAGCTGACACTCTGGTCTAGGATTGCCCAGAAGGCAGTTAGTTGATTCTAATTCCTTACCCACTATTACACAGGAAGGTCACAGATCTCCCACTTCATGATTAAGTGGGATATTTACACCTTTGGTGATTAGATATAACATAGGCAAATCTTCCCACTCAACTTTAAGTATTATGTTTGCATTTGGGGGGATTAAAATCTAAAAAATAGACAGGAGATTACAATTTAATCTTCACAATCAAGAAGAGCTAAGTATCTTCATTGTCACAATCAGGTGAGAGCCAAATCCAATCTTCACAAGGGGTAAATGACCTTAGTAAGCTAGTGTTTGATAAATACAAAGACCCCAGGTTTTGGGACAAGAACTTACTGTTTGACAAAAACTTTTAGGAAAATTAGAAAAGATTATAGGAAAGATTAGGTTTAGATCACCATCTTACACCCTACACCAAGATAAATTCAAAATGGGTAAATAACTTAAATATAAAGAGTGAAATAATAAATAAATTAGGTGAGCATACATTAATATACCTGTCAGACCTGTGGGAAAGGAAGGAATTTAAGACCAAAAAAGAGATAGAGAACAGTGCAAAATATGAAATGAATGACTTTGATTAATCAAATTTAAAAAGTTATTGTATAAACAAAACCAATGCAACCAAAATTAGAAGGAAAGCAACAAACCAGAAGAACGTTATTATAGCAAAACTCTCTAACAAAGGTTGAATTTCCCAAATATATAAGAAACTAAGTCAAATTTATATTCCCCAATCGACAAATGGTCAGGGGATATGATGAAATCAAAACTATCAATAAGTACATGAAAAAGTGTTCTAAATTCCTCCTAATGAGAGAAATGAAAATTAAAGCAACTCTGAGGTACAAACTTATGTCTAGCAGACTGGCCAATGTGGCAGAAAAGGAAAGTGATAAATGTTGGGAGGGATGTGGCAAAATTGGGACACTAATGTACTGCTTGGGGATTTGTAAATTGATCCAACCATTCTGGAGGGAAATTTGGAACTATTCCCAAAGGGCTTTAAAAGAATGCCCACCAATTGGCTCAGCATACCATTGTTGGGTTTGTATTCCAAAGAGATAATAATGAAAAAGACTGGTACAAAAATATTCAAAGTCATGCTCCTTGTGGTGGCAAAACATTATAAAATGAAGGGGTGTCATTATTTTTTTTAGTTCCCTTGATATTCTTGATCTTTTTGTTCTTCCAGATTAACATTTTTATAATTGTTTTTCTAATTCTATAAAAATTTGTAGTAGTTTGATATGTATGGTACTGAATGAGTAAATTAATTTAGGTAGAATTGTCCTTTTTATTATGCTAGCTCATCCTACCCGTGAGAAATTAATGTTTTTACAATTGTTGAGATCTGCTTTTATTTGTATGAAAAGTATTTTGTAGTTGTGCTTGTAGAATTCCTGAATTTTTCTAGGCAAATAGATTCCCATGAATTTTATCTTGTCTAGATTGCCATGGGTGTTTGTTGGAAACATATAATAAGGCTGATGATTTTTGTGGATTTATTTTGTACCCTGCAATTTTGCTAAAGTCATTAATTAAGTCAATCTAATTAACAAAAGGAAAGAAGAAAACCAAATTGACAGTATCCAAGATGAAAAGGGAGACCTTACCTCTAATGAAGAAGAAATTAAGATAATCATTAAAAATTATTATGACCAATTATATGGTATTAGATATGGCAATCTAGGTGATATAGATGAATATTTACAAAAATATAAATTGCCTAGACTAACAAAGGAAGAAATAGACTATCTAAACTATCCCATAACAGAAAAAGAAATTGAACAAGCCATCAAAGAACTCCCTAAGAAAAAATCCCCAGGTCCAAATGAATTCACAAATGAAACCTATCAAACATTCAAAGAACAACTAATCCCAATATTATACAAACTATTTGACAGAATAAGCAAAGAAGGAGTTCTACCAAATTCCTTTTACGACACAAATATGGTACTAATTCCAAAGCCAGGCAGGTCAAAAACAGAGAAAGAAAACTATAGACCAATCTCCTTAATGAATATAGATGCAAAAATCTTAAATGGGATACTAGCAAAAAAGACTCCAGCAAGTGATCATGAGGGTATTCACTATGACTAGGTAGGATTCATACCAGGAATGCAGGGATGGTTCAATATCCATCATCCACATAATTGATCATATTAACAAGCAAACCAACAAAAAGCACATGATGATATCAATAGATGCAGAAAAAGCCTTTGTCAAAATACAACACTCATTCTTATTGAAAACACTACAAGGTATAGGAATAGAAGGGTCTTTCCTAAAAATAATAAACAATATCTATCTAAGAGTCTCAACAACATCAACTAAAATGGGGATAAACTAGATGCATTCCCAATAAGAGTATGAGTGAAACAAGGATGCCCATTATCACCTCGATTATTTAACATTGTACTAGAAATGCTAGCAGTAGCAATTAGAGAAGAAAAAGAAATCGAAGGCATTAAAATAGGCAATGAGGAGACCAAGTTCTCTTTGTGGATGATATGATCGTCTACTTAAAGAATCCTAGAGAATCAACCAAAAAGCTAGTGGAAATAATCAACAACTTTAGCAAAGATTCAGGATAAAAAATAAACCCACATAAGTCATCAGCATATATATCTCCATCACATCTCAGCAGCAAAAATTAGAAAGAGAAATTCTATTTAAAATCACCCTAGACAATATAAAATACTTAGGGATCTATCTGTTGAGACAAACACAGGAACTCTATGAACACAACTGCAAAATGCTCTCCACAAAATTAAAACTAGATCTAAACAATTGAAAATACACTGATTGCTCCTGAGTAGGACAAGCTAACATAATAAAAATGACCATGCTACCCAAACTTATTTACTTATTTAGTGCCATACCCATTGAACTACCAAAAAACTTTTTTACTGAATTAGAAAAAAACCATAACAAAGTTCATTTGGAAGAACAAAACATCAAGGATATAGAGGGAAATCATGAAAAAATGCAAAGGAAGGTGGCCTTCCAGTCCCACATCTCAAACTATACAATAAAGCAGTGGTCATCAAAACAATTTGGAACTGGCTAAGAGACAGAAAGGAGGATCAGTGGAATAGACTTGGGGAAAGTAAATCAATTGTACAAAAAATCAAGCCATTCTCCAATTGATAAATGGACAAGGGACATTAATAAACAATTTTTAGTTAAAGAAATAAAAACTATTAATAAGCACATGAAAAAGTGTTCTAAATCTCTTATAATCAGAGAGATGCAAATCAAAACCACTTTGAGGTATCACCTCACACCTAGCAGATTGGCTAACATTTCAGCAATGGAAAATAATGAATGGTGGAGGGGATGCGGCAAAGTTGAGACATTAATGCACTGCTGGTGGAGTTGTGAATTGATCCATTCATTCTTGAAGGTAATTTGGAACTATGTCCAAAGGGAACTAAAAGACTGCCTGCCCTTTGATCCAGCCATAGCACTACTGGGTTTGTACCACAAAGAGATAATAAGGAAAAAGACATGTACAAAAATATTCATAGCTGCGCTCTTTGTGGTGGCAAAAAATTGGAAAATGAGGGGATACCCATCAATTGGGGAATGGCTGAACACAATTGTGGTATATGTTGGTGATAGAACACTATTGTGCTCAAAGGAATAATAAAGTGGAGGAATTCCATGTGAACTGGAACAACCTCCAGGAACTGATGCAGAGTGAGAGGAGCAGAACCAAGAAAACATTATACACAGAAACTGATACACTGTGGTACAATTGAATGTAATGAACTGTTCCATTAGTGGCAATGCAGTGATCCTGAACCACTTGGAGGGATCTATGAGAAAGAACACTATCCACATTCAGAGGAAAAACTGTGGGAGTAGAAGCACAGAAGTAAAACAACTGCTTGATTACATGGGTCGAGGGGGATGTGATTGGGGATGTAGACTCTAAAGGAACATCCTAATGCAAACATCAACCACATGGAAAGAGATTCTGATCAAAGACACATGTAATACCTAGTGGAATTGCTTGTCAGCTACGAGAAGGGGGAGGGGAGGGAAGGGAGGGAAAGAATATGATTCTTGTAACCAAGGAATAATGTTCTAAATTGATAAAAAAAAATAAAGTTATTAATTTTTTCCACTAGCTTTTCAGTTGATTTTATTGGATTCTCCAAGTATAACTTCATATCATCTGCAAAGAGTTTAGTTTAGTTTAATTTCCTCATTGCCTACTTTGATCCATTCAATTTCTTTTTCTTCTGTAATTTCTACTGCTGGTAATATTAATACAATATTATATAGTAGTGGTGATAATGGGTATCCCTGTTGTACAGCTAATCTCATGAGGAAAGTTTCTAATTCATCCCCATTGCAGATGCTACTTTCTGATGGTTTTAAGTAAATAGTGCTTATTATTTTCAGTAAAGGCCCTTTTATTCCTATATTTCTAATATTTTCAATAGGAATAGATGTATTTTTCCAAAGGATTTTTATGTATCCATTGGTCTAATCATGTAATTTCTGTTAATTTGGTTGTTGATATTGTTAATTATGCAGAAGGTTTTCCTAATATTGAGCCAACTTTGCATACCTTGATTCAATCCCACCTGGTCAGAGTAAATAATCTTTGTGATAACTGCTGTAGTCTTTTAGATACTATTTTATTTAAGATTTTTGCATCTTTATTCATTAAGGAGATTGATATATAGTTTTCTTTCTCTGTTTTTGTTTTTACTGGCTTGAGAATCAGTACCATATTTTGTCATAGAAATAATTTGGTAAGACTCCTTCTTTGCTTATTTTTTTTGTCAAATAGTTTGTAGAATATTGGTATTAGTTCTTTAATTGTTTGATAGAATTCACTTGTGAATCCATTTGTCCTTGTTGATTTTTTTGTTAGAGTTCTTTGCTTGCTTGTTAAATTTCTTTTTCTTAGATGGGATTATTTATCTATTCTACTTCCTCTTTTGTTAATCTGGGCAATTTACATTTTTGTAAATATTAATCCCTTTTGCCTAGATTGACATATTTATTGTCAATAATTGAGAAAAATAATTCTTAATAATTATCTTAATTTTGTCTTCATTAGAAATTCCCTTTTATTTGTGATACTGTTAATTTGATTCCCTTCAATATTTTTTAAATAGATTAACCAATATTTTTTTTTTCAAAATACTAGTTCCTAGTCTTACTAATTAGTTTAATGGTTCAGTTACTTTCAATTTTGTTAATTTCACCTTTGATTTTTAGGATTTCCAATTTGGTCTTTATATTAGGGTTTTAATTTGTTCTTTTTCTAGTTTTTGTAGTTGCATACCCAATTCTTTCATCTCATCTCATCTTTCTTTTTTTTTTTGTGATTATTTTAGGTACCCAGAGATATACATTTTTCCCTGAGTACTGCTTTGACTGAGTCCCATAAATTTAGATTTGTTGTTTCCTCATCGGCATTCTCTTCAATGCAATGAGTAATTGTTTCTATGATTTGTTCTTTAACCCACCAGTTTTAGATAATAAAATTATTTAATTTCCAATTAATTTTTAATTTGCCTCTCCATGTACCCTTAATGATTATAATTTTATTGCATTATATTCTGAAATAGTTGCATTTATTATATCTGCTTTTCTGCATTTGTTCATGATGTTTTTATGCCCTAGTGCATGGTCAATCTTTTTCTTTGTATCATGTATTGTCTAGCACTTTTTTAAAAGAAATATTAAATTTTCATCCCATTAGCTAAAGTTTTTGTGTTTATTGTCTATTAGACAATTAGGTATCTTCTCTTTTGTATTAATTCTGTAACTAATTTGTTCCATAGATCAATCAATATTTTTACCAGTAACAAATTAGTTTATTATATAGTTTGAGATATGATGTTGGTAGGTCTCCCTTCCCAATTCTCCCCTCCACTATTATATCTCTTGACATTATTGACCATTGAAATGTCCATTGTGGTTCTTGACCCTTTATGTTTCTAAATGTATTTTGCTCTTGTTGTTGTTGTTTTCTATGATAAAATCTTTTGATAGTTTGATTTGTATGGAATTGAATGATAAAATTAATTTAGCTACTAGTGTCATTTTTATTATATTGATTTGACTAATCAATGAGCAATAACTTATTTAATATTTATATATTCATCAGATTTAAATTATATAAATTGTTATATAGTTGCACTTATATAACTAGTTTATACCTTGGAAGGTAGACTTTCAAATAATCAATAAATTAAATACTTATTTTAACAAGAATATATCTTTTTTCTCTCATTGTTGACTTTTATTGATATTGTGCCATATATTTGAAATGTTTTAAAAATTGCTAGTCATCTAATATAGATATATTCCCATATATATCCACATATATTTGTATATATAAGGATTTTACTTCTTCAGAGAGATTTAGATTAAAGTGTTTCTTCTAATTATTGTTTTTGGTGTGCAAAGTACAATTTTGCCATTTTTTCCCTATTATATTATCTCAAAGTTCTGATTTGTCTCAAATCATTGACTTCTCGTTATTATTCCATGCTCTGTTGGAAGTCAGGTAGTTCTGTGTTTTACCATATCTTGGTTCAATTTTCTTTCTCTTATGATATTTATTTAGATATATTTGCAACCTTTTATGTTTCTAGGTAGTAATTTAAAATTATTATTTTGGGGGACAGCTGGGTAGCTTAGTAAATTGAGAGTCAAGTCTAGAGATGGGAGGTACTAGGTTCAAATCTGACCTCAGACACTTCCCAGCTGTGTGACCCTGGGCAAGTCACTTAACCCCCATTGCCTAGCCCTTACCACTCTTCTGCCTTGGAGCCAATACACAGTATTGACTCCAAGACGGAAGGGAAGGGTTTAAAAAATTATTATTTTCCTTATTGATTAATCATTTTAAATTTAACTTTTTACCTATTTACCCTATTTTCATCACTTATTCTAATTTCCTTATATTCTCTGTATTTCTCACTTAATGACTCCTTCATCTTTAATGATAGTTTTAGTCTCAGTAACTCAAACTATTTTCTGCCTTTTGCTTCTAGGAATTTGATTTTTGACTGTGGAACCAAAGATAGTTAACTGGGACTGTTTTGAGAGGAAGTGGAAAAAGAGACCTCCATCTCAATGTTATTATCCTTGGGAGACACTACCACAAATGTTACCCTTATTTTTCTCTCTTGGGATATGGAACACTATTCCCTCGTAAAATATCCAGGCACTTATTCAAACCAGTGCTAATAATAGGACTTAATCTAAAATAAAATTGATCTTGACCCAAATGAAAAAGCAGTGAAACACTTTCTATCTCCTCCACTACTACATTCGAAAAGTTTGTCCAGAGCAAACCTGTCCCCAGTCCTCCTTTCAGGAATATGTGGTTTGAAACTCCAGCCTATAGTCTGAAAAATAATCCAGATATATGATCATCATTGCCTGATTTTTTTGATCAGTATAACTGACCAACCTCTCTCTGTCAGGGACTCAGGTTTTCTGACCTCCAATCCAAAGAACTTCTTGAGGACTCAGGTTTACTTGTCCCCATCTCAAGTTTGGATTCCGATTCATGGGAAGGGAATCAAAGGATTTAGAGATACAAAGAACTTTAGAAATCAAATTAGTAGTACAAGAGTGAAGCTAAGATGGTGAAGAACCTACAATTAAGGAATTATAAAGAGGAATGCATTGGAATAAGGATAAGGGAGAGGTAGGATGGGGTAAATTATTTCACATAAAAGAGGCATAAAGGAGCTTTTACAGTCAAGGAGAAGATGGGGAAAATGGGAAAGGGAGTGCTTGGATCTTGCTCTCCTGAATATTAGTTTAAAAAGAGAACATATATATTCAATGGAAAATAGATATCTATCCGACCTTCCAGGAAATTAGGAGCAGAAAGGGAGGAATAGAATTGAAGGAAAATTGGAGGCAATGGTTTTCAGAAGGAAAAGACTTTTGAAGATGGAAAAGATGAAAGGGGAGGGAGAAAGATAAATAAGGGGATAGAATGGAGGGTAATTCACAGTAATCATAATGGTTACAAAATTAATTCTTCCTAATAAAGGCTTCATTTCCCAAATACATAAAGAAATGGTTGAAATATATAAGAATTCATGTCATTCTCCAGCTAATAGATGGTCAAAGGATATGAACAGGCAATTTTCAAAGTTATTAAAATTACATGTAGTCATGTGAAAAATGTTCCAAATCACTATTAATTAGAGAAATACAAATGAAAACAACTCTGAAATAACAATCCACACAAGATTAGCTATTATGCCAGAAGAGGAAAATGAATAAAATTTGGAAGGGATATGGGAAAATTGAGATATTAAAGCACTATTGGATCGGGGGAGAGGAGTTGTAAACTGATCTAATTATTCAGAGAGTGTTTTGAATTGATGCTCAAAATTCTATAAAACAATAAAACCTTTTGATACAGCAATTACTGGGCCTACATCACAAAGATTTAAAGCAAGAAATGAAAAGAAAAGAACAGAAAAGGAAAAGAATCTATATGTACAAAATATTTATAACAACTCTTTGGGGTGACAAAGAATTGGAAAGCAGGGAATATCAATCATTTGGCAAAGAGGTGGAGCCAAGATAGTGGCTTGGTAGGAAAAACTTTGAGCCCCTCAGAAATTTCTTCCTTGCCAATCATTACAAATCAACTCAAAAAGAACAGAGGTCAAAACAGGATGAGTAAAGGTGCTCTTCTCCTGGACACAGCATGAAAGATAGGCAGAGCCTGGAGATTCCCATGCTATAAGGGGGCAAAACTGCACAAGGGACTACCCCTCCCCCCACTTACCATGCTAGTGAGAACCAAGACTAGGGAAATCTCCAAATTTGGGGGGGGGGGCTGGCTGAAAGCACAACAAACTCTCCCCTGAGGGTTGTGCCAGACCTGGGCAGCAGAGGTGGCAGCTGCTAAGGCAGGTAGCCGCAGGGCAAAACTCAGTGCAGCCTGCTAAAATACCAGCTATAGCATGTGGGGCTCAAAGCTGCAGTAGCAGCAGCAGCAGCAGCAGCTGAATAAGAAAGCCTCAGTGTATTAAAAAAAAAATAAAAGGAGGGAAGTTTTGTACTTTCAGTATGGAGAGGGGGAAAGGGAGGAGAACCCCCTTCTCAAAGCAGGGTTCATAGGAGACAGCAGATGTAATGGTTTGGCTCAGAAAAAGGAAAGGGGGTTTGAAGATTTCCCCCCTTCCGCCTCCCCTCCTTAGCTAAAGCTGCTCTCTCCAATTCACTCTTGTCCTTCTTGTCTCCTTTCCCCTACTAGAGACCAAAAGATCTCCCCTTGATCTGTTCACTCACACTCAGCTTAGAGAACAGATAACTTTTAATGTTAACTCAATCAGGTAGTACAAAAGGAATAACGAAGAGGGAAGAATGGGAAAAATAAAGTGGGAAAAAGGGGTCCCTGTTGTTATGGGCATGGAAAGGATACCCTTGGGGTTCGGGAAGGATGCCTTTTGCAAGCATGCAATGACTCCAAAACTTAGCTTAAAAACAAAAAGAGATTTATTAATTTAGAAAGTAATGTTGAGAGTAGCCAGGAGGATAGCAAGGTAGAACAGCAAGATGGGGAGCAGTTCCCTGGGAGGACAGCATGAAAGGAAAGGCTGTTCCCCCAAAGAGGAAAGCATGGATGGAGAGGCTGTCCCCCAGACGACATCATTCTGGGGATTTTATACATTCTTCACAACAGTTAGTCACTCAGGCATGAGGTGGGGTGATCATACTGGGGTCTGCCTGGGGACATAAAGATTCCTTAGTTTTAGGGGACAAACAGATATCCGATAGGATTGAGGTGTGGTCTGAAGGTGCATCTTTCTGACCATCTAGAGGATGATCAAAGGAAGATAGTCATCTCAGGACCCTAGGTGGGGTCATTGGGTGTTTTTAGGCTCAGAGAAAACAACAAGGGAGTTCCCTTGACAATAGTTTGCCTGGGTTTCTGGGGTACAGTGCCCATGTCACTGTCTCTATCTAAACCTTTTCCCCTCCCTCCTCGAGTCTGGGGGGAACTCAGGCCTTGGCAGCCTGAGCCCCCTGAGAAAAAGTCAGGTTGACTCACCGTTGGGCAACAGGAGCTGAGGTAAAGTCTGCTCAGGTTTCTCTTCAGAAAGTCCCTTCAATTGGGAAGTGTTGGGGGGAAAGATTTCCAGCACCAGCAGGAAAAATGGGGAACCCTCAGGAGAAAGTCTTTTTCCCAACTTTTTCCAACATTTTCTGAACTTAGGCTTCTCAAGACTGAGAGTTTCACTGCTCTCCTAACCAGAGTCTTCTCCTCCTCAGTCCTGAGGACCACTCCTGGGACCCCTCCCTCGTCAAGGTGATCAATTTCACGTACTCTTCAGTCTGGCACTTTTTCTCTAGTGCCATCCTCTGTGACAAATTCTCCATTTCCTGTTGTTTGCATGGTGCCACCCTGGCCCATGCCAGTTACTTATCTTCTATGTCTATTCTAATCTATCTATGCTACTTATTGTTCCCATCTAAGCTCCCCCCTCCGAAAATAATAAATCTTTTCCTAATCTGTCTATTTGCTGATCTAAGTTCCTATCTTATGCTAAGACTGTGTTGTGGGAAGAGGGTTAGGATTATGTGCCAACAAAATTTATGCAATATAACAATTTCTTAATTGTTAATTAATAAAATTAATTAATTAATTAATTAATTAATTAATAAAATTAGTTAATTAATAAAACAGTCATTCCTATAACAATCAATATAAAATTTAACTTAAGTAAAATTGAACTATCCTGTGTATTATGTAATACTAATTCCAATGTAACAATTCATAACATTTATAAGTGTATATGTATATGCATATATATATATAAACTTGTATCTAATGAAATCTGATTTATTCTGTCCCTATGTTACCTCTCTAGTTACAATATTCCCTTTTCCACCCTAAACTACTCTGTCCCTGTCTATTAATAGTTATTATTTTAACTCTCCTTTTTATATATTACTGGATTAGATCACTATTATGCTATATATATATATATATATATATATATATATATATATATATACTATTTGTACACATTTACATATGTCACATGTTATTTAAATACATATATATATATATATATATATATCTACATATATATCCTCTGGTAGTAGAGATTTATTTACCAATATACAATTTATTAGTTGTCCTTATTTATGGAAGAGCCCCTAATGTCAATGTTGAATTTGTTTGTGTTCTAGATATATCATGGTGGATGCATACTTATTCCAATGTGCATGTGAATGTACTTCCCTATATGTGAAGTTAATGTGATCGGTGATTAATCTTACATGACCCATTTTCCTGAAGTTCATTCCCCATATTTTGATTTGATTCAATGTTCTTTCCAGATGTCCATGTATCTTCCATTCTTTAATATTGCTTAAAGTTTGTCACAGGTCTGGGGTGCCTTCTCCTTTACAGGATATATACTTACCTATCATCTCGTCATGAAAGATGATCTCAGGTATCCTACAGGATCATGCATGTGTGTAAGATTAATGTGTGTGTGCATGTAAGAGTGAATATGTTAATGCATGTGAGTGAAACTTTATACTGGATGTTTAAAGATGATTTTAAGGTTGTTACTTAAAATCTAGATTTAATTGGTCGCCAAATAAAATATTCAAGTCAATCTGGAAATTTATGGTAATTTAATTAATATAGAGGGAAGAAATTTAAAGAGAAGGAGGAAAGAGGATATAGGACTTCTCCTGCCTGGTGTATGTCAGGGGGAGTTTAAAATCCCTGCCTCTAGGTCTCTGAAGAAGATTAGAGGCTTCTAAGAGGATAAAGATGAAAAGTAAAGGAGGAAACTCAGCCAGAAACTCACCACTGAACGGGACAAAAGCCACACTAAGATGCTGGAAGGCTCAGCACCCTGCTCTCAGCTAACTCTCCCACTGCCAATAAGGATTTTTTGCCAATAAGGATTCCCAGAGACAGCAAGGGAACAAATATATAGACCTTTTACCCTTGTGTCTCCTCCTCTAAATGTCCATTTCTAGTTCTCATCTTCTTTTGATTAGATTATATCTTTAGAGTTACTTAACACTTCTTTGTTAAGTTCACCTTTTGTGAGTTACTTGAACTTTTTGTGATTAATTTAACCTTTATCATTATTTAATACCTTTTTGTATTAAGATCTAAAAATAGACTTAGCTTAAAGTTCTAGCTTCTCTATAAGGTGAGAAATAAGTACCTTCATTGTTTAATCAGGAGATTACAACTTTATCTTCCCCTAAAGTATGGTCTAAGTAGGGTGGAGTAATTTAGAGTTCCCAAGATATTCCTGATTTTATTAAACTAAGTATCTTCATTGTTACAATCATGAAATAGCTAAATCCAATCTTCATAGATGTTAGTGCCATCCTCATGTGTGCAAGTGAGATTCCTTTTTTATGTAATGAATGTAGGTATCTTTCTTAATGTGTGAATATAAGGCAATTATTCTATTCCTATGTGGTTGATTGTAGAGGTTAATGGTATTTTAGTCTAGGCTTGAGATTGAAATTTGTATGTTGGTTTAATAATTCTAAGGGATTATAAATCCATCTAAATAAACTCCCAGGTTCCACAAGGACCCACTTCTCCCATGTTTCACAGGCTAAGCTAATCCTCCTTGATCTAACTAACCCAATTTTATACTATTTGTCTTGGGCATTATTCTGTTTTGGTTTCATGCAATAATTTTGTTTAGGTAAGATGCTCCAATAGCATCTTGGATGTTTCTTATCTACATTTACTGGGGTTCATGGACTTGTCTCAGAATTTTTTATTTCAGATTTTCAGATCCAGAGATTTTCACATCAGGGCAAAATGCTCTGAAGCATGCTACACAAAAAAAACCACAGATCTACTTGCCCTCACTCAGGTTTCTGACAGGGAAGAGAAGATAATCCTAAGGCATAGCACTGTGAGACAGAAACCAAGATAGCAATGACTATCAACATGCAGGAATCCCAAACCTCCAGCTGGAAAAGGAGTAAAAACAGCAAAAAAAATTTTTTTCTTGACCCTGGAAAATTTCTATGGAAAAAAAGAGCAAAATACAGAAACAAAAAAAGATAAACTAACAAACACATGCAACTCCTATCCCCCAATGGAAATTGGTCACAAGCTCTGGAGGAACTCAAAAAGGAGTTCAAGAACAAAGCAAGAAAGATAGAAGAAACATGGGAAGAAAAGTGGGAAAAAGAAATGAAAGTTATACAAAAAGGAAATAATCACTTAAAAGCTCCATCAGGTGGACTTAATATTGGATTGTTAAAGGTTATGAGGTTATGACAGTAGAATAAAATTTTAAAAAATTGTTCTAAGGCTGAAAAATTTGAGCTTATATTTAATTACAAACTTTATTTCTGTCAACTGAAAACTTTTTTCACTGTGTTAAAAAACACTCATCCTCACAAGATTGACCTTCATGCAATAATTTCCCCTTAATATTAATTGCCCAAAGCTATTTGCAAAGGTATGGGGGAATCATGTTCTGTATTAGTAAAGAGACTACATACATCAATGGTCTCTGTCCTCAAGAAATTTAAGATCTTGATGGGAAAATGATGGAAACAAAAATTCAAAATAGTAAGCAAATTCAGCACATAATATAAGGTTATGACTTAAGGTAGGAGTGATTGATTTTGAAATGCATGCATAGGTAATTTGGAATATAGAATTGTAGAAGACAAAATAACTACAGTTAATCAGAAGTATAGGAAAGTTCTATAGAAATATTTTATCTTATTCCCTTGATCTTCCTTAGGAATGGGGACCAGATGCATGGAGAGGCTAGAAAAACTCACTAATTTAGAGAAAACCTTATCTATAAAACTAGAAAATTGGAATATATGTTGTAGAGCCTGTGACTAGTCAGGAAAAAAAAAAGTTAAGAGACACTGTGTGGTCTTGAAGTGTGAGAAGTAAATTGAATATTATTGAAGAAAAAAAAAATCAAATTCTAGGGTGCAAAACAGAATTACTGTCAAAGGGACATGTTTCTATAATATGGTAGGTAGTTAACATAATGAATGCCTTTGATATGGGAGAAAGATAGGTAATAAAAATATACTGAGGCTGAAGTAAGGGTCAATGAAATCAGATAAACTGAAGTATTAAGGAAAGGTTTGAATTAAAACAGAGTATTCATAAATTATCATACACAAATATCAAGTGTACATGTGGATTTTAAGTCAATTCTGCCTCTGTATAGAATCATACCTATATTGGGACAGGCTGAAACTCTCCTAAGTCTAGAAAGCATGAGCAATACTAGCATCTTCAGTGGTTTGGGGGCAGCTGGACCAGCCTTACCCAATGGAAGCCTTTCTTCTCATATACAACATGTGAAGGCTGCCTAGAAGACAAAGCTGGCACATGAATCTGATTGGTTTCAACTTCTCTGATGCAACTCCCAGGTCATCTGGGCACATAAAAAGTTCAAGTCCCACAGAGTCTGGACGTTTCAGACTTGGTGGCTGCCTAAGATCACACAAAATACTATTTCCATATATTGATATCCTAGTGGCCAAATTTTGTGTTTATATATCAATCTAAAAGGAGAGACTATTTAGGAAAGATAAATGGTACTTTACCCTTGTTGCATGGTCTTACTATGTAGTGACAAAAAGTATTCCTCCTTTTGTAAATGGTCAATGATTTGTGAGTAGCTCATTTCAACTAAAAATAGAACACAAACTAAACGAATGTAAAAGATGTAATTCATTTCTTTCCACCAGGTACAATTCAATGTTATCCATCTCAGGAGAAAACTTTTCTTAACCATATCCCTCTACTTGGTTATTACATTCATAGGGAAAAGAAGAAAAAAATAGACTAAAATCTATATTCTAAGTAAAATCAAAGAGACTATTAGGGAAATGGTGAAATTATGACACTAGTAACAGTCCAAGTATCAAGGATTCTATTGAACATAAAGGTCTTCAACCAGATATCCATAGTCTTCACCTTAAAAAACTCATATCAAAATTAGAGGGTACAGTGGTTAATCTAGTAAACTCTCTCCTTTTTGATGAAAAAGGGACTACCTTTCTATCAAGTTATATATTGATCAATCAATTACACTCCTTGCAACTACAAAGCCACTTTGGTTAACCTCAATAAGTAACATTGTTGTTCTTAAGAAACCCCCATTGATTCTCATGTTATCTCCCATACAGTCATTCACTATTCAAAATCTCAAAATACCATTAATTGATCTTCATGTTATTATTCATGTTAATATTGCTTTGAGCCATATGACTATAATGCTGTAAGTAATATGAATACATGGTTTTGCATTTTGCACAAATAATGCCCCAGGAAAATGAGTTAAAATTTTATTAAATCCTAGTATTAATTCAACTGATACAAATCACATTTTTAGTTATACTGTTATGTATTATTATAACAACTGTAAAACAATCTTCAAATTTTGTATTTTTAATATTAGCCCAGCAATCATCAATTTTTGGTCATCAGTATGAGCTATGAAATTAACTGTGCAAGGCTGAATCTCTTGAGACCATAAATTAGACCTCTGTTTTTTTCTTTTTTCAGGCAGGAGAAGTGTTCCTGTTGAAATATCAGCAATTTACCATGCAAAGAAAATGCCAAGAACTTCTCTAGAATTTATTGCCTCTTACCAATGAAATAACAAACCAGCTCCAAGTGAATATACCTTGCTGGTAAGATTAGGGTATAAATTCTAATGGTAGGACCATTCTAGTGTTTTCTCCAATTGGTGAATAGTAAACCTTGAGACTGTAGCCTTGATTCTTATGCCCTTTGATTACTATGGAATTATGTATTATGAATTGACTTTTTCAAATCATTTTCAGGACTTTTACCAAGCAGTACTGAGAAAAAGGTTGTTTCTGCTTACTCTATTCTTTTGATAATTGACTAATGCACCCCCATAACTCAACATTGCATGCTGAGTTGAACTGAATGTTTTTTGACACCTACTTCAGGGGGGATTGTATTTTAATTTAAAATCTAAGAATTTTTGAATTTTTTGTTTGAGATTGTATTTTTATAAAAATCCAAGAATTTTGATTTTTTGTTTAAGATTGTACTTTTATAAAAATTCAAGATTTTGATTTTGTTTGAGAAAAGATCTTCAAGAAAGAAGCTTGAAACTTTTATATCCAGAGAATGAACTGTTGCAGAAGGATGCTGAAAACTTACATTTCATCAAGAAGATCAAGAATGAACTTTATATATGATTGATTGAACTGAACTTTGATTGAACATTTATTGTAAATATACACATTTATGCCAAAGAGGACTACCCCTAATTTGGTTTTCTGTCAATGCGCCTAGCAAAACATTGGTTTTGCTTTATTTTCTTTTCTATGTCCTCTCTCACTATTCTAATTTCTCTTAGAAAATTGAATATTGTGTATATCTATAGTTAGAAGTGCATTTAAGACTAAAAATTGATTATGTTAAATGATCAATGGGGAGACTAGTCTTCCAATGATCATCAGGGGGGATTGTAAATCTTGAAATCTCTCAGATTTGTGAATGTTAAAAATTCCCCATCAGGGAATTCTTAATTGGAACAAATTCCCTACTGAGAAAAATTCCCCATTTTGATGTGCGAACTCACCAGAATTAGAAATGGGAGGACCTCTACTCCACCCGTACTTAAGAGTGCTTTAGGGGAGAAAACTCATTGCTAAACAAAGAAATACTTGGATCCACGCTTATGGTGGGGCAAGGAGTTCTTTGAGCCAGGCCTGTTTTTAGAATTGATACAATGGGACGCTAGGTACCTAAAAGGGTTGGGCAAGTTTTCTCTTGATGAGATTAGTTGACTCAGCTATGTTTTCTCTCGTTCAGACTTACTGAGGATCTTGGTCCACTTAGCAGGAATTTAGATGGGCAGTCCTTTGGAAAGCGTCTACGGTGATTGGTAGATGTAGGGAGAAAAACCCCTATATAAGAAAAAGCAGAATCTCTTGAGGTGATATTTCTTTTGGAGAATTCATTTTGGAGGATCTCTGATGAACTCTGCTTGGGAAGAATCTCTTGAGAGAGGCCTTTTGGAACAGTCTCTGGCTGGAAGGCTCTCTGGTGAAGTCAGCTGAGATGGAGCTGGCCTGATGTCACTAGAATCCTTGTTTAGTCAGACCTTGTGGTGAGTGTTAAAAAACTGACTGATTTCTCTCTTAAGACTCAGGTCTAGGCCATATTGGCTTGAGGCCCTTCATACTTATTCCTTTCTTACTCTCTCTCTCTTTCTTTGATTACTCATTGTATTGTTAATTAAAATCTCTATAAAACCCAATTGACTTGGGTATTTGAATAATTGGGAATATTTCCCTGGCGACCACCTTATATTTGATTTAAAAACCAAGACACTGTAGTGAAACATATTTCTGTGGTCAAAATTTACTCACCCTCTCTTATATCTATCACAATTTATATCTTCCACCATTTTAACTCACTACAGTTTAAGACCTCAACCATTTTAATTCTCACAGTAGCCTGAGGTCAAATATTACCTCAATGCCTTACTAGATGAGTAATGGTAGAAAAGTCAATCAACTTCATGATGATTCAGTTCTTTATCTATAAAATGAGGTATATAGACTTGATGCTCTCAATGGTTGCTTCTAAATCTTTGGTTTTGTGGTTTTAACTGAGACTGAACTTAAGTGATTCAGTTTTCCTCCTATTGCCCTCATACACATTTAAGATCCTGTGAATTTGATAAGGGATTTCCAAGGAAAATGGAGGTAAAGAAGTAATGAAAAGAGAAGCTAACTGAAGATCAGTAAATGGAAAGGAATGTGAGGGAAGGTAGGGGTATGTGAAATCAAAGAAAGGGAAGGGGGGGAAAGAGAAAGTTAAAGAGAATGGACAAAAATTGAAGCTTTCAAAAAGCCAGTTTCTTAAGGGGTATATATAAACAGATAAAATTTCCACATGCAAATGTATACATATAAAACCAATATGTTAAAAGTTAGTTGCATTAATAGGCAATTTTGAGAGATATTTATTTATACATTTCATGGCTCTCTCAATGGATTTTTTTATTAAGCATTATTCCCATCTGTATTTGTTATATGTATATGCATAAATTGTAATTCAGGTTTTTGAAATTTTACCATATTGGTAATTGGAAAATAGGTTAAAACAGTATAGTGTTTACTGCAAAATAAAAACAACAACAACAACAACAATCAGTCCTTTTAATTAAAACATCAGAGATAGTTCAAGAGAAACAACTAATAGCAATTAGTTAGCAATTGCATTAAATCCTATTTAAAGGGAAAGGGAACTTGAATGCTCAGCAGATATGCAGAACAAGTCATGCCTTTCAGCAATTTATTGATGGGAGATGGGGAAAAGAAATTAACATAGAAAAATTGCAGACCATTTGTGATCTACTTTATAGTTCCTCAATTGAAGGTATTAGCTTTTGTTTTATTAATTTCTTTCTTACCCTTCAAGAATTGAGGGTGCTTCCTTCTAGCTCTTTGTTGGACTGCCCCCAAGGAACCTGCTGCTCAGAGATTTTCTACCACAGCTGACTATGATTAGAAGGATTGAGTGAGATCAGTGCTTGATTAACTTTCAGCTGCTATTGGTTTTCCTCAGTTCCTGCAGAAGAATTAATCTTTAGGTTTGACCAAATTTCAAATGCTAATGGATACCAGACACAATGGGCCCACCCATGTCATCAAACATAAGGAATCTTTCTTCTCCAATTTTAATTTCATAAAATGTATTAATGCCTACTTATCCATTATATACAATAAACATAAATCCAGGCACTTTCCTCTTTTTTCCCCCAATCCATTCCTTTAGACTTGCTACAATTAATCTATCTTTTAAAATAAAAAAAAAATGTGAGCACCTTTGAGGAAACAGAGATTGTTGTTATTAGGCAATGTTATGATGATGATGATGATATCTCACTTTAGCTCCCCAGGGGTTCACCATGCACACCACCAAAATACATTGAATATTAAAAGCCAAAATTAATTTGGATATTGCACTATAGAGCTTTGCTTCACCACAGCAATGGATCTGGTAGCTGACAGATTTAAAACTCAAACTCATATTAATTAATTAATTCCTTTTTTATTATTATAAGTGAACATGTCAAAGGTGTCTCTGAAAAGCTACCAGAAGTCACTGAATAATAGATAGACTCCAGTTAGATAAAGTAAGACCTAGAAAATGATTTGCACCAATGCTTTATATGCTCTGATTCATCCAAAATTCAGCCAGTCATATTAAAACAAGATTTATTTGTGATATGGAGAATACTTTGCCCAGACAATTTATCCGGATTGAGCCAATTGTATTTCCTATAATAACAGCAATAACAATAATAATAATAATAATATATAACATTTATATAGTATTTACTTTGTGCCAGACATTACACAAAACATTCTTACAAATAATATATCACTTGATCCTCACAACAACCCTAGGAGGTAAGTGCTATTATAATCCCAATTTTATAGATGAGGAAATTGAGACAGAGGTTAAGTAATTTATCCATAGTAACACAGTTAGTACATGAGGCAGGATTTGAACTCAGGGTTTCTGTCCTCTAAGCCCACTGCTGATGCCACTGTGTCAATTACCTGTTTCTCTCTGGGGACAGTTGTCTTCCATTATTCTTAGAGGAAATTATTTTTCATTCTGATGTTGAAGATGATTTGGTCTGTTGCTAAAAATCTGAGACTATAATACCAATACCTACATTGTTCCTTTGTGCTCCCAGGAGCAAAGTGTTTTGTGGAGAAATGCAAAATGGTCTTATCTTCCATGGAAACAAGTAATGAACCAGATAAGGCAAGAAGAGTGGCTGATTGCATGTTGCTTATTGACTGTTTTTAATATCTTCTGTTGATATGGCAGATGTAAATCTTACCAGGGTCACCATTTGGTATTTTTGAGATCTGACAAACAAATAATGTATAACTAGGAAACTGTTCAATATTGTAGAAAAATGCAAAGAAATAGCAAATAAGGCAGGGGGGAAAAAAACCTCCTTTGTTTTCCATACATTATTACATTTTCCATACATGATTTTAAACAGTCATTGAAACAAATTAACAAACACCTGTAGTATAGGAGTTTCTAAAGTACTGTTATGTATTAACTGTAGAATTTTTTTCAGAAGAGAACAGAAAGACAATTACAGCCCAGACTCAAGCTGAAACTGGATTTTACACAAAATATTTCTTTAAATCATTGCTAGTTACTTTAGTCTCATACCTTCCCATTTGCTCATTTCTTGGTGACTGAGATCCATTTTTCTTGCCATCAGCAGGTTTTTAAAAATATTGATGTGTGATTCTAGTCCTTATAAAGCTGTAACAAGACTTTAAAAGAATCTGAAGAAATTTGTTTTCCCTTTGCATATTTTTTCCCTTTCTATGATGAATATCTTCTCTCAATTTGCATATTTCTTTCATGGCTCCTGGTTCTAAAGGTGAAGACAAACTTCATCTTTTGAAAAGTAATCCACAAATGGAAACAAATGAACTCTCCTTTCCTGTCCCCTCTCCCAGTTGTATATTTTAACTTAGTGCCTTGTTTTAATGTCCTGTTTTACAGCTTTCATGAGGAATTCTAGGGATAGCTACCTCCCTCAGTGCTGGACTATTCCAAATGAGCTTCCTCATTAATCATTCCTGTGAGTGCTGCTCCAGGGCTCCCAGTCCATTGTCTTTCTTCTCAGCTTGTGGCACTGCTTATTGTAACAAACATACTGGAAATCATGTTTACTTTAAGTGTCAAATATTGTTAGCATTTGAATCATGTACCTCTAGTGTGAACTGTTCCATAAACCCAAACATCAGTCTCAAGTCTCTTCCATCACAAGAGTGACAACTGGTCTCATCTGGAGCTGAGATCAGTTTTGACTTAATTTGCAACAAGATTTTGTCTGTGAATTTAACTAGCTGTTGAACTTCTGAGCTTTACCTGTTTAAGTAGAAAGCCATGTATTGGGGGCTTAGTCTCCAAGAATCACTTTCACCTCAAGGTTGTGAGAAAATGAATTCTAAACTGTGTCTCTCTACCCTCAACCACAGTCTATTTGTCTTATTTCATCTCTGTCCACCACATAAAAGCTGTTTGTTTCTACTTCTGTGCCTTTCATGAAATTATTATATATGTTTGAAATTCCTTCCTTTCTTCTTTCTACATAGCCTTCAAGATCATAAAGTTTTCTTTAACCTTGTAATCTTATTTTTCTGAATTCTTATTAAATATAAGCTCAGCATATAGAATACTTATTTAAATCTTCTTTTAGAATTTCTCACATTGTTTTCTTGTTTCTCCCTACTTAGGTTTTTTGAGAATGCATATATATATGTATATATATAAAACTTAATATAATATTTACCATGGCAATAATGTAATATATTTGATTTGTTATAGAGCTGTAATAGGTTATAATACATATACTAACAAAATTCTCACTTTAGCTATATGCAAAAACTTATATCTCATACTTTTTCTCTTCCTTGTATCCTCTCTCCTCCCCAAGAAGGCAGATAATATTACATGGGTTGTACATATATTATCAATATAATACATGTTTTTCTTTTTGTTGTGTTGCAAAATATGCAACATTGCTTCTAATAGAGAACAATTTATGGAGGAAATAGAATGAAGAATGATATATTTAAAGCTGCGTTTAGAATTTATTTGTTTCTTCTATGGAGATGGATATGCATTTTTGTCACAAGTCACTGAAATTGTCCTAGATTCTTACTGTCAACTAGAAAAAACAAAACTACTAAATAGTCAAAATCACTCTTTAATCAAGGGAAAAGGGGTTAGTGCTACTAATAGAACAACAGAGCTACTTTCCAAGACTGCACAGAGTCAAGAAGCCCTGGTCACCAGGCCCTGGGAGTGCCACTGACTCAGGATGGGCTCCGAGGAACAAAAGAACTTGGGGAACCTATATACCACTCTAGATGACCTGGGGGCTTTAGGATTAGAGGGACAGTTGATTGACTTTACAATGGTAAGAAAGGAAAATGAAGAGGTCCAGACAGGAGTAATAGTGAGGGGCTGGGGTCCTACAATGGACACAAAAGGGAAAGACTCAGCCCAGGGCTGGGTCACCTTGGTCATGGACCTTAGCCTAGGGGGAGAAACGATTGGGACAAAAGGGATGTTCAATATTGGATGGGATTAGCTGTTCCCACCCAGACTACCAGGAAGTTCACTGTCTGGTGAAGAGGGTCCTTCCCTCAGGGGAAAACCTCTCCTGTGACAAGGTCAAAACCTGGGGTTTCTACATTCAAACTAAATAAACTGGGGATCTCTAGATTTCCATGTTGACATTACCTTGTTGAAAATAGTTAAGGGGGCAGCTGGGTATCTCAGTGGATTGAGAGCCAGGCCTAGATATGGGAGGTCTTAGGTTCAAATCTGACCTCAGACACTTCCCAGACTTGACCCTGGGCAAGTCACTTGACCCCCATTGCCAATACACAGTATTGACTCCAAGATGGAAGGTAAGGGTTTAAAATTAAAAAAAGAAAAAAAGAAAAAAAGAAAATAGTTAAGTCATTCAAAAGTGATCATTATATGCTATTCTTCTTACCTGGTACAACACTCTCCTGATTCTTCTTACTTCACTTTACATCACTTTATATAATTCTTTGCAGTTTTCTGTGTATGTGTGTGTATGATCATCTTGTTTGCCACTTCTTATGGCACAATAATATTATATTTTTTTGTTTATTTAGAATATTTTTCCATGGTTACATGATTCATGAGCCCCACTTCCCTCCACCCCCCCCTCCCCCCCGCTGTTTCCTCCCCATCCTCTCAAATCCTACAAGCAGTTTCACTGGATTATACACCTATCATTGTTCAAAACCTATTTCAATGTTATTCACATCTGGCAGTAGAGTAATCCTTTAACATCAAAACCCCAATCATATCCCAATCACATTACACAATCAATCACATATTTTTCTAGTGCATTTCTGGTTCCACAGTTCTTTCTCTGGATGTAGATTGTATTCTTTCTCATAAGTTCCTCTTGATTGTCCTGGGTCATTGCATTGCTGCTGGTAGAAAAGTGCATTACATTCAATTGTGCCACTGTGTATCAGTTTCTGTGTAAATATTCTCGTTCTGCTCCTTTCACTCTGCATCAATCCTTGAAGGTTATTCTAGTTCACATGGAATTCCTCCAGTTCTTTATTCCTTTCAGCACAATAATATTCCATCACCAATATATGCCACAATTTATTGAGCCATTCCTCAATCAACAGACACCCCCTCATTTTTCAGTTTATTGCTACCACAAAGAGTACAGCTGTAAATATTTTTGTAAAAGTTTTTTCCCTTATCTCTTTGGGGTACAAACCCAGGAATGGTATGGCTGGGTCAAAAGGTAGGCACAATAATATTCTATTACACTCATAAACTACAACTTATTCAACTATTCACTAATTGATGGATGTACTTTCAGTTTCCAGTTCTTTATCACCAGAAAAAGAGCTGCCATAATCACTTTAGAATATGTAGTTTCTTTTCATTTTTCATTGACCACCTTAGGAAATAAACCAAATAATAGTATTTCTGGGTCAAAGGGTATATGCAGTTTTATAATTTTTTTTAGCATGGCTGTAAGTTGTTCTGTTTAAATTTTTAATAATGATATCTGACATCTCTGTAGCTTTTAAAATTGTATTTTGAAAAAGTTATTTAATGTCCTACTTATTTTTAATATTCTATTCTTTTTGAATTTGAAGTTTCAGATTCTCTCCTTCCCTTTTAGTTCTCCACTTACTGAGAAGGCAAATGATATAATGCCAATTATACATGTGAAACTAGGCAAAGCATGTTTCCATATTTATCATATCATAAAACCAAAAAAAATGAGAATAAGTCAATTATACTTCAATTTGTACACAGAGTTCATGAGCCCTCTTCTTTTTCTGGAGATAGTTAACATATTGTCATTCTGAGTCCTTTGGAATTGTCTCGGATCATTGTATTGATCAGAATATACAAGTCTTTCATATTGATCATAATTACAATATTGCTGCTACTATACACAGTGATTTCTAAGTTCTCACTTCACTTTTTGTCAGTTCATATAAGTATGCTCATGTTTTACTGAAGCCATGTTCCTCATTAATTTTTGGAGCATAATAGCACTTCATCACAATCATATGATACAACTTCTTCAAGCATCACCTCAATTTCCAATTTATTGCCAAAACAAAAAGAGATGTTATCAATATTTTTGTATAGGTACTATCTCTTTTTTGTTTTTCATTTGATCTGAATCAAAAGGTATTGATAATTTCATATTTATTTTAGATGTGAGATGATATCTGAGAGTTGCTTTAATTTCTCTTCTATAATCAACAGTGATTTAGAGAATTTTACAAATGATTATAGTTAGCTTTGGTTTCTTTTGAAAGTTGCCTTTTGGCAATTTGGAACTATGCCCAAAGGGTGCTAAAAGAATATCTACCCTTTGACCCAGCCATAGCACTGCTGGGTCTGTACCCCAAAGAGATAATGGACACAAAGACTTGTACAAAAATATTCATAGCCGCGCTCTTTGTGGTGGCCCAAAACTGGAAAACGAGGGGATGCCCATCAATTGGGGAATGGCTGAACAAACTGTGGTATATGTTGGTGATGGAGTACTATTGTGCTAAAAGGAATAATAAAGTGGAGAAGTTCCATGGAGACTGGAACAACCTCCAGGAAGTGATGCAGAGCGAGAGGAGCAGAACCAGGAGAACATTGTACACAGAGACTAATACACTGTGGTATCATCGAACGTAATGGACTTCTCCATTGGTGGTGGTGTAATGTCCCTGAACAACTTGCAGGGACCCAGGAGAAAAAAACACCATTCATAAGCAAAGGATAAACTATGGGAGTGGAAACACCGAGAAAAAGCAACTGCCTGAATACAGAGGTTGAGGGGACATGACAGAGGATAGACTCTAAATGAACACTCTAATGCAAATACTATCAACAAAGCAATGGGTTCAAATCAAGAAAACATCTAATGCCCAGTGGACTTACGCGTCGGCTATGGGGGGTGGGGGGGGGGGGGAGGAAAAGAAAATGATCTATGTCTTTAACGAATAATGCTTGGAAATGATCAAATAAAATATATTTAAAAAAAAAAAAAGAAAGTTGCCTTTTGGGATCATCCTAGTGCAAATATTAATAATATGGAAATGGGTCTTGATCAATGACACAGGTAAAACCCAGTGGAAGTGACATGGGCACTGTAACCCAGAAACCCAGGCCAACTATTATCAGGGAAAACTCCTTTGCCTTTGCATCCTTGTGACTCTTAACCAAGAAACACCCAATGACCCCACCCAGGGTCCTGAGATGTTTACCCTCTTTTGTCCTCTAGATTTAAGGTGGACAAAGAAATGAATCTTTATGCCTCCAGGCAGACCCCAGTCAGATGACCACCCCACTCCATCAAATGCCTGAGGGACTAACATTCTGGTCAAGTCCACACCAGGACATAGCATCTAAAGAGTATATAAACCCCAGAACTGATGTCGTCCGGGAGACAGCCTCTCCATCCATGCTGTCCCCATGGAGAAATAGCATTTCCTTTCATGCTGTCCTCCCAAGGAACTGTTCCCCACCTTGCTGTTCTACCTTGCTATCCTCCTGGCCACTCTCAACATTACTCTCTAAATTAATAAATCTCTTTTTGTTTTTAAGCTAAGTTTTGGAGTCATTGCATGCTTGCAAAAGGTATCCTTCCCGAACCCCAAAGGGTATCCCTCCTGCCCATAACAGAAGTGCACGTTGGCTATATTGGTTATGAAAGGGGCATGGGAAGAGGGGAGAGAACATGAATCATGTAACCATGGAAATATTTCATAATTAATCAATTAAATATAGTTAAAAAAAGAGAAAATTGCCTGTTGGAGAATGAAGGCATGTTTGTGGTATATGATTATAATATAATACTATTTTTTCATAAGAAATGATGAACATGATGAACACACACACACACACACAAACTGTAAAGACTTATATGAAGTGATGCAAATTGAAATGAGCAGAACCAGGAGAACATTTTACCCAGTTACCAGCAATAATGTATGATGACTGTCCATTTCAAAATGGCTCTGAACCTGGGTAGACTACATCTCCCAGGACTTTCTACCTTAGCTTCCTCAGACACATCCCACTTCCTTTTTGGGAGGTGTCTGAGAATATATAAAAGCAGAGAGAAGTTTGGCATTTGGGTTTTGGCGCCTTTTCTGGAGAAAACTCTATTTTCTGGAGAGTGCCTTTTCTGCAAAAGAGCCTTTCCCCCCAAAACCTTTTTATCTTGGGGTTGGAGATCAAATTTTCTTTAGCTTTCTCAAACTTTTATTTTCCTAGCCCAATAAACCTGTCTAACTATCCCTAGAGTCTGGCTTGATTTGATTTAATTCTCTAGCCATAATTATACTAAAGAAAGAAAGCCTGGTCAATTTCCCTACCGGGTCTCAGGGTATGGGGGACCCCTGGCTACCTTCCTTTTCCCTACCTTTCCATTCATTTTTCCCTTCAACATGATTAACTGTGAATGATTTAACTATTATCAGAAATACAAGGATCTAGAACAACTTCAAAGGACTCAGTCTCATAACAAAAAAGGCTATCTACTATTGAAGCATTTCATTTTTCATTTTATTTCCTCCAACAATTTTTACAAGTATAAGTGATATGCATCTTCTTTTGTAACATGATGAATATGGAATTATATATTGCAAGATACCACATGTACAACCTATATCATATTACATATCATGTTGGAGAGGAGGAGAATGTGGAGAGGATAGGACATGAATTTCAAAATGTCAGAATGTGATTCTTAAAATTATATTAATGTAATGCGGAACAATACTGAAATATATGAAAAAATTTATTAGTTCAATAGTGCGTGATAATTTTTCAGTTGAGGATCAGCCTTTTTCTAAATTGCATTTGGTTTCCTATTTTTTTGAGAAAGGAGTTGTTTATCAGAGAAACATTTATTTATTTATTTTAAAATATTACTTCATTGCCTATGGTATGGTTTTTTTTGTTATTCTTTTTGTTATTTTTTAATTTTAAACTTTAAACATTATTTTATTTGGTCATTTCCAAAAATTATTCATTGGAAACAAAGATCATTTTCTTTTCCTCCCCCCCCCCCCACCTCTCCCATAGCCGACTCACGATTCCACTGGGTATCACATGTGTTCTTGGTTCGAACCCATTTCCATGTTGTTGGTATTTGCATTAGAGTGTTCATTTAGAGTCTCTCCTTAGTAGTATCCCCTTCCCCCTGTAGTCAAGCAGTTGCTTTTCATCAGTGTTTTTAATCCCATAGTTTATCCTCTGCTTGTGGATAGTGTTTTTTAGATCCCTGCAGATTGTTCAGAGACATTACATTGACACTAATGGAGAAGTCCATTACCTTCGATTGTACCACAGTGTATCAGTCTCTGTGTATAATGTTTTCCTGGTTCTGCTCCTTTCACTCTGCATCACTTCCTGGAGGTCGTTCCAGTCTCCATGGAATTCCTCCACTTTATTATTCCTTTTAGCACAATAGTATTCCATTACCAACATATACCACAATTTGTTCAACCATTCCCCAATTGATGGGCATCCCCTCATTTTCCAATTTTTGGCCACCACAAAGAGTACAGCTATGAATATTCTCGTACAAGTCTTTTTACTTATTGTCTCTTTGGGGTACAAACCCAGCAGTGCTATGGCTGGATCAAAGGGCAGACAGTCTTTTATCACCCTTTGGGTATAGTTCCAAACTGCCCTCCAGAATGGTTGGATCAGCTCACAATTCCACCAGCAATGAATTAATGTCCCTACTTTGCCACATTCCCTCCAGCATTCATTACTTTCCTTTGCTGTCATGTTAGTCAATCTGCTGGGTGTGAGGTGATACCTCAGGGTTGTTTTGATTTGCATCTCTCTGATTATAAGAGATGTAGAACACTTTTTCATGTGCTCATTGCCTATGGTATGTTTTAACAAAATGTAGTTTCCTTGATTGTTTCTTTTAAATAGTTGTTTTGCTTTTGCTAAGCTTATATGTTTTTTGTTCATGTCCTTTTTTTTGTCATTTGTTCATTTCTCCAGCACGTTTTTTGACTATAAATTTTATATTAAAATTGAGCTCTGCTCACCTTGGGTACCGGGAGTCATTGTGCCAAATTCTAGTCTTTTTTGTGCTACTATTTTCAGACTTTGTTCTTAGGGTCAGGAATTTTTCATTGCTTCTAAAATGATATGATTCAGAGAGAGAGAGAGGTATAATCAATGCTCTCCTGGTCTATACTCTGGTCTTTTACAAGGAAGGTCCATGTTCTTCCTTGTAGCTGCAAGTGCTAGTGATCCTTTTAACTCTACAATTCTAACAAAGTTCCCTGCTTTCCTGTAGCCACAAGGGCTAGCATTCTTCTTTGTTCTGGAAGAGAGACCAGGGCCCCTGGTCCCCTGTGGCTAACTTCCAACTTGGGACATGTGGCCCAGAACTGCTTATGAGCAATAGAATTGACAATCAATGCTAGTTTCATCCAGTGACAGCAAAGGGTAACCTTTCTATGTTGATTTTTGTTTTCATTTTTTGTTCATTTTCCAGTCTTTTCCTTTTCTTTTAACTTTGAAAACTGCTAAAGTCCGGCTCTAACTGTTCCAAGCTTCAGGATCTTTGTGCAGTCTCCTTTAGAACTAGCTCTGGTGATATATAATCTTCAGTTTTTCCAAAATAGTATGATGCAAGGTGTCTACTAATGCTCCTCCTCACCCTGAGATTGTGACACAGTTCTGTGAACTGGATCTGTGTATGGGCAATGCAACAAGAGTCTTGTAGCCAGAGCCAGAATCTTAACACCCTTTATTGTCTGTGGCTGAAAACTCTGGAAAACTTTGCTGCTGACTCAGCTGCCCCCAAGGCCTATTGTCATGGTGGGGCCTGCTTTTGAATATTGCTTTGAATTTCTCTTACACCCCAGTACAACATATATATCATGACAACTTTTTATTGTTTTCTTTTTTACTAAAGTTTTATTTCACCCCACCCTTTTGTGAGTTATGCTGTTTCAGAATTCATTTTTAATGTTATAGCAGGAGAGTAATTTAGTAGAGATCAAGATGGATCTGTGTACTTTCTCTGATGTCTTGACTCTGTCCCTCCTAAAGAAAAAGAATTAAAAACAAAGAGGATGTTCAGTAGTTTTCAGATGAAGAAATCAAAGCTATCTGTAGTTATATGGGAAGAAAAATGGTCTAAATTGCTCTTGAAAAGAGAAATACAAATTAAAACAACACTGAGGTGCCACCTCATGCCTATTAGATTGGCCAGTAGAAAAAAAATGATGAATTTGGGAGGAAATGCAGGAAAATTGGGCCATAAATGCACTGTGATTCTAATGCAATGGGAACTTACCCAGCTATTCTGGAAGGCAATTTGTAGTTATATTCAAAGGGCTATAAAACTATATTGTCTTAAATCAGTAATACCACCAGTAAATCTATATCTCAGAGATAAAGAATGGAAAGAAAGAAACAAACAGGATATGCATTAAGGGATGCCAGAGTAGGATCTGAAGCTTTCTTGCCCTCCTAAACCCTCAACATTGAATCCAGAATAACTCCATAAAATCATTACCAAATCAATAGAAACAGATATGAGTCCAGAATGAAGCTGAAAAGCTAAAGATAACTAAGGAGTAAGCTTTCTAACTTCCCTGACCTCAGTCCCACAGCTGTAGGCCCTGGGGCAGGAATAGGATAAATAGAGGAAATCCACAAAGAAGCACTGTAGGGTAGGATTAGCAATGGATGTAGAGGAGGAGGATCCTGTAACCCCCCAAGATATCACTGGATTCTTCCTCCAGAAATTTCTGGGAGCAGCTCTGTTTGCTGCCTCTACTCCAGAGACCCTAGCTATTCCACTGTTGGAGAATGGGATTGAAGGAGTGGGCACACTGCCTTTAAGGGTGGGAACTCAAGCCTCATTGCTAACAAAAGAGGTACTTTTGAGACCTGAAAAACAGGGCCTGGATACATGCTCTGTTCAGGGCTGAATGGTAGGAAAGGAAAAGTGAGAAAGGAGCATGCACCTGTGAGTGTGTTTGCTGAGGTCAGTTGTGGTCATTCTTAGGAGAATAAAGTCCATGGTTGTTGTCATAGAGGGAGGTGGACTGACTGCTTGCAGTTGCAGTAGCAGAACTGCCCACAGGCTCTGGTTGGAGTGCATGAGGTCAATCACAGTCTGGGAACTGAGTGGAGACCAGGAATACATTTGAATCTGAACTATAAAAACCATAATAATGAAATAGGTCCTGGAAAATACAAGCACAGAAAATAATCCTCAAATATGAGATAATATAAATCAACAAAATAGGAACCCTATTATTCCAGGGGGAAAAAAAGGCAATGATTAAGTCTATTGGCCTATCCACTAAAACTAAATGAATGAATAAATAAATAAGTAAAATGAACAAGCAGAGAAAGAACCCAACTAATGAGAGCAATTAAGGGAAAGAAAAAGCTCTTGGCTCAAACTCAAAGGGCAGAGAAATTATAAAAAACAAAAAACAAAAAAACTTTCGAAAGAACTTTTAAAGAGATGTTAAAAAACAAATGAGAGAAATTGAGGATAAATTAGAAAAAAAAATGAGAATGATGCAAGAAAATTGAGAAAACTATGAATTAAAGATCATCCAAATAGAAAAAGAAATCCAGAAATTAACTGAAGAAAAATAATGCATGGAGATCTAAAATTGGTTAATGGGAATTGAAGGATTTTCTTTGACAACAAAGAATGATAAAGCAAAATCAAAAGAATGAAACAGTAGAAGAGAATATGAAACATTTCATGACCTGGAAAATAAGATCAAGGAGGGACAAAATAATAAAAAAAAATGGGTTTGTTTTTTTTAATTAAGTATTTTTCCATTGTTACGTGCTTTAGGTTTTTTCCCTCCCCTTTTCTCTCCCCACACCAAAAGCCAACAACAATTCCACTGGATTAAATATGTATTATAACTCAATACCTATTTCCATATTATTCATTTCTGTAACAGATAATTTTTTAAAAACAAAACCCTATATATTAGCCTATCCACTATACTTGTATAAACAAGTGATGAAAAACAAGTTTAGTTTCCTCGTTGCCTACTTTAATTCTTCCAATTTCCTTTCCTTTCCTTATAGCTAAAGTTAACATTTCTGCAACAATATTAAAAAATAGTGATGATAATGGACTTCTTTACTCTACTCTTAATCTTATTTGGAAGGCTTCTAACTCCTTCCCATACCATATGAAACTTGTTGAAAGGTTTAGGAAACTAATTATCATTTAAAGTAAAGGTCCATTTATTTCTTTGCTTTCTAATTTTTTAATAAAAATGGGTGTTATATTTTGTCAAGGCTTTTCCTGCAGCAATAAAGATGATTGTACTATTTCTTTTAGTTTGCTCATTTATATGGTCAACAATGCTAATAGTTTTACTAATATTAAACCAGCCCTGCATTCCTGGTGTTAATTCCACCTGGTCATAGTGAATGATCCTTGGAATATATTGCTCTTGTCTCTTTGCTAGAATGTTATTTAAATTTTTTTTGCATAATATTCATTAATGAAATTGGACTATAATTTTCTTTCTCTTTTTGCTCTTCCTGGCTTAGGCAACAGTAACATATTCACTTCATAAAAATAATTTAGTAGGATTCCTTATCTGCCAATTTCCTGAAATAGTTTATGTAGTATAATGATTAATTGTTCTTTAAATGTTTGATAGAGTTCACTTATGAATCCATCTGACCCTGGGGATTTTTTTTTCCATAGGGAGTTCATTGATAACCTGTTCATTTTCTTTTTTGAGATAGGATTGTTTAAGTATTGCATTTCCTCTTTTGTTAATCTGGGCAATTTGTATTTTTATAAAATTCATCCATTTCACTTAGATTGTCAGATTTATTGGAATGTAATTGGGCAAAATAGGACCTCTTGATTGTTTTAATTTCCTTTTCACTGGTGGTGAGTTCACCCTTTTTATTTTTGACACTCTCATTTGATTTACTTTTTTAAAAATCAAATTACCAATGTTCTGTCTATTTTATTCATTTTTTCAAAAAACTAATAGTCTTATTCATTAGTTCAATGGTTCTCTTACTTTCAGCTTTGTTAATTTCTTTCATTTTTAGAATCTTCAAATTAGTCTTTAGTTAATTTATTCTTTTTCTAGTTTCATTCCCAATTCATCGATCAATATTTTCTCTATCTCATTGATTTGTGTGTAGAGGTATAAACTTTCCCCTGAATACTTATCAATATTTTCTCTATCTCATTGATTTGTGTGTAGAGGTATAAAATTTCCCCTGAATACTTCTTTGATTGTGTCTCATGAATTTTGATATGTTGTTTCTTCATTGTCATTCTCATTAGTAAAGCTATAGATTCTATAACTTGTGCTTTCACACAGTCCTTTTTTAGCATTAGACTGTTTAGTTTTCAATTTATTTTTTATTTGTATTTCCATGGAACTTCATAAATTATATTTTTATTACCTTATGATCTAAAAAGGATTCATTGGTTATTTCTGTTTGTTTGTTTGTTTGTTTTTTTGCCATTTGTAGCAGTCCACCCCTAGCTATGGGCAAGGGGAACAGTTGGTATGTACAGATTGCCTTAGAAGAGAGCATGCTCAGTCTTGAGCATGCTCAGTATTGCACGTGGCTGGGGAAGCCTCTGACCCTTGACCCCAGCTTCCCCCAGGTTAGGCGGGAACACAGGTTTCTTTGTGCTCATCTGGTTAAGAGAAACCACACCTATACCATGTCATTAACCAATGAGAATCATCCCTATGTACTGTGTATATTTGCATATCAAAAATTATATATAGCCCAGCAAGCTCCACCTCTCTCTCTCTCTCTCTCTTTCAGGCTAGCTGATGGCTGTCCTTGCTGGAGCCTGGCCTTGGGCCAGGCTTCATTTCTAATCTTTCTCTATCATCTCTCTGACCTGTGTGGTATTGAATCTGGATCTCTGGACTGGTAAAAGCCTTCAGAAGGGTCCTTTGATCAGAGCTTAGCTGTGGCTCATGGAAAATTAATAAAGACTCATTCCTGCCACCTCATATCTCTAATTTGACTCCGTCATCCCCCTCGTGGTATCTAAAACTTCTATCCTGTCTCTATCTTCCTACCTTAAAGCTTCTCTCCCCTCAGAGGAAGCTTTACCATTGGTTGTGAAGTTTTTATTCCTCAATACACATTCAGTTTTTGTGTAGGAACTTCTGAATAAAAAAGAAAAAAAAAACAACTTCTGAAAAAAAGGTGTATTCCTTTATATTCCCATTCAGTTCTCTACAGAGAACTATTAGTTCTTACTTTCCTAAAATTTCATTTACTTTCTTTACTTCTTTCTTGTTTATTTTTTGGTTTGATTTACCTAGATCAGAAAGGGGAAGTTGAGGTCCCACACTAGTATAGTTTTACCATTTCCTCCTATTTTACTAAATTTCTCCTTTAAAAATGTAGAGGCTATACCATTTGGTACATTTATGTTTAGTATTGATATAATTTCATTGTTTATAGTACCTTTTAGTAAGATGTAATTTATTTCCTTATTTCTTTTAATCAGATCTATTTTTATTTTAGCTTTGAGATAATGATTGCTACTCCTGCTTTTTCTACTTTAGATGATTCACTCCAAGATCTAACTCCTTACATTCACTCTATCTATGTCACTCTGCCGCAAATGTGTTTATTGTACATAACATATAGTAGAATTCTGGTTTTTAATACACTCTGCTATCTGCTTTTATTTTAGGGGTGAGTTCAACCCATTCACATTCATAGTTATGATTACCAACTCTGTATTCACCTTGATCTTTTTTCCTCTTTTGATTCTGCTCTGTTCCCTTTCACTCTTTCCCCCTTTAGTAGTGTTTCAATTTTTATTACCCCTCACTTCCCTCTTCTTCCTATTTCTGCCACATTTCCTTTGTCTTATTTCCCTACTTCTCTATAGGATAAGATAGGATTGTATACACAACGAGTATGCTTGTAATTCCCTTTCTGAACCAGTTAGTATGAGATTAGTTTAAATATTTCCAGTCATCACCTTCATCCCTACCTCTACTGTTATAGTTTTTCATGCATCTTTAGTAAAGCCTCCCGGCCAGCGAGAAGCTTTATGGTAGGAAAATAGAAAAGGGATAGAAGTTTATGAATCCCATGAAGGGCGTGAAAGAGCTGACCTTTGAGATATGAGTAATGAGCCAGTAATCAATTATTAATATTCGGGAGCCACAGCCATGCTCCGACCACTGGACATTAATTTTAAGGCTATTCTCATCCAGTGATCCCAATTCAACACTGCACTGGTCAGAGAATAATACTAGCTCAGTAGGGAGAGAGATTAGAGACTGAAAGAGTTAGACAATGCTAGGTATTAGCATTGGAAAAGAGAGAGACAGAGAGAGAGACCTGACCGAAGAGCCAGGCCTCAGGAAAGAAAAAAAGAAGAGAGAAAGGGGAGAAGTTGGTCTGTAGGGCAAACCTGTCGATGTCCTCGAAGTGTGAGGAGCTGGCTGCGTCCCTTTCTTTTATTCTCTTTGATACGCAGATGAACTCAATACATATTGATAAGTTACATGTTGCCTCAATACATATAGATGAGTTACATAGTGTATTGCCATTGGATAATTGCAAATTATGACAAGGTGAAGGTGGGGTTATTATCCTCAGGTGAGTGAGACAAAGGGAAACAAGGTTTCCCGCCCTAACTTCAGCCACGCTGGGAATACAGTTCATTGCCATGCGCAGAATGGCCATGTGCTCACTCACAATCCTTGTCTCTCCACAATACCTATGGGCTGGACTGCTACATTTAGTTGGGTTAATTTACCCCATTCTTTCTCTCCATTCCCTTTTCTCTCAGTGTAATACTCTTTTTCATCCTTTGCTGTTATCTTTTTAATCTCATGTCATCCTAATCACCATACTTCCTCAATTTTTTTTCTAAGTATACTCCCTTTTTTTTGCTCTACTACTACTACTACTACTACTACTACTACTACTACTACTACTACTACTACTACTACTAATAATAATAATTTTTAAGAATTATAAATATTCTCTTTCTGTAGAAGAATTTGACACTTTGACCTAATTGAGTCCCTTAAATTTTCTCCTTCATAATTATTATTTTTTTTTTAGGATTTCCTTGGGATTTGTGTTTGGACTTCTAGTCTTTTTGTCAGGATTGGTTGGAAATCTCCTATTTTATTGAAAAATCATTTTTTTCCCACCAGAGTAAATATATTAACTTTTGCTGAATAGGTTACTCTGGACTGTGGACTCCAGATCTCTCACCTTCTGGAATAATATCATATTCCATGCTAAGCAGTACTTTAATGTAGAGGCTCCTATATTTTGTGAGATTCTGATTGTAGCTCCTTGGTATTTGAATTGTTTCTTTATGGCTACTTGCAGTTTTTTCTTCTTCATTTGAGGGCTCTTGGATTTAACCATTATATTTCTAGGACTTGTAATTTGAGGATTTCTATCTGGATGAAATCTGTGGATTCTTTCAATTTCTATTTTATTTTCTTGTTCAGGAACATCTGAGCAGTTTTCTTTCATAATTTCTTATATTATGATATTCAGGCTTTTTTTTTTTAATCATATCATTCAGTTAGTCCAACAATTCTTAAATTACCTCTCCTGGATCTATTTTTCATGTCATTTTTTTTCTCATTAAGATATTTAATGTTTTCTTCTTTTTTGTTGTTCTTTTGATTTTGTTTTATTGTGTCTTCATGTCTCATGAAATCATTAGCTTCTAATTGCTCAATTCTAATTTTTAAGAAATGATTTTCTTCCATGAACTTTTGAGTCTCTTTTTTAAATTTGGCCCATTTCTTCTTGCATTGTTTTCATTTATCTTCCCCATTTTCTCTCTCTTAATTGCTTTTTGAAATCCTTTGTGAGCTCTTCCAGAATATGAGTCAAATTCATATTTTTCCTTTAGGTTTTATGTGTGTTAGCTTTGCTTTCACTGTCCCTTCTATGTTTGTTACTTGTTTTTTGTCTCCATAAAAATTCTTTATGTTATTTTTTTTAAGATGTTTGCTTATTTCCCCAACCTTTTTAAAGGTAAGCTTTGTTCTCCAGGAGGCTAGGTCATCCATTTAAATTTGGTCATTTTGGATGCTCCCTATAACCTTATTTCTGGGTTCCTATGAGGATTTGTTCTTCAGTGTTCTTCCAAGAGGGCATGCTATTCTGTAGGCTGAGAGTTCTGAGAGCAACCTCCCTCTATTGATTCAATTACCCTCTGAGATTTCTGGTTGTTCACAATCTAGTATCAGTGTGGGGTGAGACTTTTGGTCTCTCTCTGGGCCAATCAGGTCAAGTACACAGCAGTACATAGCACACAGCAGACTTCCCTGTCCTGGAGCTCCACCTTGAGCTTTGGGAAGGTTTAGTCAGCCTCCCTCAAGTCATTTCCCTGGGGATTTCCCCTGCCAAGGTTTGGGGCCTAAGCTCTAGGTTTACTGTATTCCCCAACCTAAGATTTAGGTCCTAATCACAAGCCTAGGCTGGGATTCCTGACCTCTCTCTGGGATCATACAGATCATGCCAAACACCCGAGACTACCCTGGATTGGAATGCCTGACCTGACTTCAGGTTTACTTGGAACTTTAAGGGGTGTGCATGTAAGGGGACTGTTACTGGCCCAGGCATGTTCTCAAGATCTGGATGATGAATTGGGCCAAAGTTCAGAACCTACAATAGTAGATGTGGGGTGAGGAGTGTTTTACTGTTGGCTTTCTCCTTACTCCTTCCTGCAGCTCAGTGTGCTCCCCTCTCACCCCAGTGCCTCACATGCTCTCTACCTTCCTTTCAAGTAGTTTTCTTCATAAAACTTTCTTCACTTTGTCTCCTCATTGTTTTTTTCTCTGATATTCAGTTTGTGGCATTGTTTTAAGATTGGTTGCATAGGATTCTCATGGTGGTTTCAATGGGGTGTATGGGGTGCTCAGGGAGGGGTAGTATGTCTGGTATGGAGGGCTTGTTGTGCCCTCCTAGGGCAGCTCTCCAGCCTCTGACCCCCACCTGACACCCAGCTCCCACTTGTGGCTCCCAATAGCTGCTAACATGTGGCAGCAGCCACACCCCGGGCAACGGCTTTGACAGGCAGGTCAAAACTTATGAGGGTAGCCATCGGGTCGTAGACCCCTGGTGAACCAGGGCTTTGCTCACCCAGCATGTGAAGACTGCTTCGGCTGAACGGACGGAAGAAACCAATAAGAAAGTTCAACGGCTGAGAGGGCGACGCAGCAAAGCACTGTGGAGTGCTTAGGGCATGTTGGAGACAAAAGACAACACGGCCATCCAATGCAGCTGAGGAAGTCTCCAGGTGTAACAATTTTTCGTGCCACTGGACCCAGGCTTTCAATGCCGAGAGAGTGGGACTGTCTCTGTGCATCGGCTTTTCCACTTAATTCTCCTTCACGCACAAGTATCTTTGTGCACACTCATCTATCCTAACCCTGTCCACCCTCTTCAAGACCTGTGGTGATGGGGGAGTGGTGATGCAACAGGTGGAGGTGACCACTGGCAGTTGTAGTCACGAACCTGTACGTAGGAGGCCCACGGACCAGTGGTCACTCGGCCCTGTGGGTAGCAGGGATGTTCGGCAGCATCCTGGGTGACTGAGCAGCCCTCTCTAGGACAGCACTGCTCACCCTAATCAAGGGAAGGGACTAGAAAAGCTGTCGCAAACATTGCCTGCCCTACAAACACCCGGTCAGCACACTACGGCTGGCGGGTCATCCACTTTAAGTGGTCGAAATCAAAGAAAAAATACAAAGAAACTCCTACTAGGAGCATGGAACATCAGGACATTACTTGACAGAGAGAATACCCCAAGACCTGAGAGAAGAACAGCTCTAATTGGTAAAGAACTGGCGCGATATAACATCGACATTGCAGCCTTAAGCGAAACACGCTTACCAGAAGAGGGATCACTCAGCGAACCCACCACTGGATACACCTTCTTCTGGAAAGGTAGAGCCACAAATGAAGACAGAATCCATGGTGTTGGCCTGGCCATCAAGACCAGTTTGCTCAAACAGCTGCCAGACTTGCCTGTGGGCATCATCGAGAGGCTCATGAAGATCCTTTTGCCTCTCAGCAAAGACCAGTATGCCACAATCATCAGTGCATATGCCCGAACACTGACCAGCACAGAGGAGACCATCGAGCAGTTCTACTCTGACCTGAGTGCCGTCCTGCACTCAGTGCCTACAAAAGACAAGCTGATACTACTGAGAGACTTCAACGCCCGCTTTGGCCAGGACCATGAAAGATGGAAAGGAGTGCTCGGCAAACACGGCGTGGGCAAAATGAACAACAACGGCCTACTGCTACTCAGCAAATGCTCAGAGTTCGAACTCACCATCATGAACACTGTGTTCAGAATGGCAAACAAATATAAAACAACTGGATGCACCCAAGATCAAAACAGTGGCATCTCATTGACTACATCATTGTATGCCGGTGAGACATCCAGGATGTAAAGATCACCAGAGTCATGAGAGGAGCTGAATGCTGGACAGACCACCAATTGGTTAGAGCCACTCTTCAAATGCGCATTGCGCCTCGCCATCCAAAACTTTCCCAGACAGTTTGTGCATTTTACAACATGAGTCGTCTTAGAGATCCATCTTATTTGCAAACATTCCAGTCCTGCCTGGACGACAAGCTGTCTGCCAAGGGACCACTCACTGGAAGCTCAACCGAGAAATGGAACCAGTTCAGAGACTCAGTGAAGGAAACATCAAAGGCAGTCCTAGGCCCAAAACAACGCAACCACCAGGACTGGTTCCACGAGAACAACACTGCTATTGAAGACCTATTGAGCAAAGAACAAAGCCTTTATGGAGTGGCAAAATAACCCAAACTCTGCTCCTAAAAAGGACAGATTCAAGTCTCTCCAAGCCATGGCACAGTGTGAGATCAGGAAGATGCAAGCCCGATGGTGGGAAAAAAAGGCAGAAGAAATCCAGCATTTTGCTGATATGAAAAACTACAAACAATTTTTCAGTGCCCTCAAGACTGTCTATGGGCCACTAATACCCACCACCACTCCCTTGCTATCCTCTGACGGTGACACTGTCATAAAAGATAAAAAAGGCATCAGCAACAGGTGGAAAGAACACTTTAGTCAGCTTCTCAATCGACCCTCTTCAGTCGACCAAAGCACCCTTGACCAGATCCCCCAAAACCGCTCCATTGAACAACTTGATGTCCCTCCTTCAATAGAGGAAGTCCAAAAAGCCATTAAATAAATGAGTGCAGGTAAGGTACCCGGTAAAGACAGAATCCTAACCGAGGTGTACAAGGCCTTAAATGGAAAGGCTCTCCAGGCATTCCACATAGTGCTGACCAGCATATGGGAAGAGGAAGACATGCCCCCAGAACTCAGAGATGCCTCCATTGTAGCCCTATACAAGAACAAAGGCTCACAAGCAGCCTGTGGCAACTGCAGAGGCATCTCACTACTCTCCACTGCCAGAAAGATCCTTGCCCGTGTTATACTCAACAGACTCCTGTCATCTGTTTCAGAGCAGAACCTACCTGAATCACAATGTGGCTTCCGACCAGATCGCAGCACCATCAACATGGTCTTCACGGTGAGGCAAATGCAGGAAAAATGCCTTGAACAGAACCTGAGACTCTACATTGTCTTCATAGACCTGGCAATGGCGTTCGACACAGTGAACAGGGATGCATTGTGGGTGATCCTCAGCAAGCTCGGTTGCCCAGCAAAATTTATCAAACTCATCCAGCTCTTTTACGTCAACATGACAGGGAAAGTCCTATCTGGTGGAGAGACTTCTGATCGCTTCAACATCTCCAATGGCGTGAAACAAGGCTGTGTCCTCGCTCCTGTACTATTCAACCTATTTTTCACCCAAGTATGGTGATCACATGCTGTGATGGATCTAGGCCTGGGCGTCTAAATCAAATATCAACTGGATGGCTCACTATTCGACCTTCGCCGTCTGACAGCAAAAACAAAGACAACAGAGAGACTCATCCTGGAAGCTCTCTTTGCAGATGACTGTGCTCTCATGGCCCACCAAGAATATCATCTCCAAACCATTGTGGACAGGTTCTCTATAGCAACAAAACTGTTTGGCCTGACGATCAGCCTCAGCAAAACAGAGGTGCTGTTCAAACCTGCACCAGGGAGGCCAACGAACCAGCCGTGCATTACAATCGATGGCATGCAGCTTTCTAACATCAACACCTTCAAGTACCTGGGCAGCACCATCGCCAACGATGGTCCCTAGATCATGAGATCAATGCCAGGATCCAAAAGGTCAGCCAGGCACTCGGGCGGCTGCTCTCCAAAGTCCTCCAACACAGAGGTGTAAGCACTGCGACGAAGCTCAAAGTGTACAACGCAGTGGTCCTCAGCTCGCTCCTGTATGGTTGCTGTACCATGCTGTACACGGACACTGTACCAGAAGCACATGAAGCAGTTGAAGAAATTCTACAAACGCTCTCTCCGGTCAATCATGAGGATCCGATGGCAGGACCGAATCACCAATCAGGAAGCCCTTGACAGAGCCAACTCCACCAGCATTGAAGTCATGGCCCTCAAAACCCAGCTACAATGGTCTGGACACGTCATCCACATGGACCCACAGCGAATACCAAGACAGGTATTCTATGGTGAACTGTCAGCTGGACTCAGGAAACAAGGCCGACCAAGGAAAAGATTCAAGGATCAGCTAAAGTCCAACTTGAAGTGGGCTGGCATCACACCAAAGCAATTAGAACTCGCTGCCTCTGACAGAAACAGCTGGGAAACCCACATTAACCATGCCGCCACCACCTTTGAAGATGAGTGACGTCGACGTCTTGCCGCTGCGCATGAACGCTGACACCAGGCTACAACCGCCCCTCCCGTAACAACTGGCATCCCATGCCCCATGTGCCACAAACTCTGCGCCTCAGCCTTTGGACTCCAAAGCCACATGAGGGTACACCGTAGATGAAACTGCACAAAGACAATAGTCATTCTCAGTCACCGAGAGACTACCACTATACTACTACTGGTGGGTTCAAGCTTCCTTGCTTTTACTCTTGTCATTTTGTCTCCAGAACCAACAATTCTATTTATTTAAGATGTTATTTTCTTCATTATTTTGGGACTCATTTTCAAAGTTTCCATTGTCTTTTCATAATTTTCTGCCTTTAATTTAATTTCTTTACCTAAATTTTCTTCTATTTTTATTTTGAAAATATTTTTTTTATTTCTTCCAGGAATTCTTATTGTGCTTGTATCCACTTCACTTTTTTTCTTTGAGATTTTGCTTATAACTGTCTAGACATCATTGTCTTCTATGCTTGTTTCTTGATTTTTCCTGTGATGACATTTTCTGTTCAGCTTATTTTTATTGTTTCTATTTGTTTATTTTTCTATTCTATTTCTTGATTTGGAACTTTATTTTAATGTTAGGCTGTGTTCCCGGTGTGCAAAGGATAGGGAGAGCTTCTGTTTCAAGCTTTAGACTTTTTTGCACTGTTATTTTTAGAGCTGATTCTTGTGGTTTAGGCATTTTGGATGCTTCCACAATGGTATGGTTTTCTCTGGCTTTAGAACTCCTGAAATTATTGCTTCTTCTATTGTCACCACCTTATCCCAATACTATTATTTCATTCATGTTGGTTTCAAGTCAGCCAGCTTCATGGATCACAGATATCTTTTTTAGACCTCCTCTATTATCTCGGGTTAGAAGCAGATCTTATTTTAACTTTTTGTTGTTCTGCCATTCCAGAATTCAATTTGAGACAATATTTTAAAGTTTTTTGTGGAAAATGTTGGGCGATCTTGACTGAGTGTTTCTTTCTTCTCCCATATTGACTTTGCCCCTGAAAATTTTCCTAATGACTTGATTGAAGTGGCTTCTTTCCCCTACCTCTTACACTTCTTGATTTGACTTAGCTCACATTGACTTACTTTGTATTCCTTATTTTAGTGACTCTGGCAGGTGATGTATGTACCTGACCTTTATGCTGGCTACCTTGGTGTGTGTGTGTGTGTGTGTGTGTGTGTGTGTGTGTGTGTGTGTGTGTGTGTGTGTGCTCTTCTGAACAGGATAGATTAATTTATTTCTGATTCATTTAAGTTTTCCTCATTATTGGCATTTCTGGAGGTTTTTTTTTTTCAGATACATATCTAGGTTTTATATGGGAGAGCTAGGCTTCTATTTGATCTTTCACATGATCTTCTTAAAAAGCATTAATGAAATTGTTTATTAAATTCAGCAGTTTTGAGTTTTAAGCAGTTTTTTTTTTACTAGTTCATATCTTTGCTGATGTCTATAAACTGCATTTTTGAGTATTCTCCTTTGGTCTTGACATTGCCTTGTCAAGATTTTCTTCTTACCTGTCTGAAAAATTCTTCTTAACAAACTTTGTAAATTCATAATGTAAGTTTCATCCCTTATAACTGTTTATCATACCTCTCTTATCTTAGATCTTTTGTTCTTCTTTTTTATACTCTTTCTGCTTACATAGAGACAACATTTGTTAAAATCCAAACTTAAATCCAGTTTGTCTTAGCTTCAATACTAGCTCTCTATCTATTACACCATGGGTGTAATTTCAAATGTAATGCTGATAACAATTTGAAAATAAAAACTGCATAATATCATTAGAGAGATTATGAAGAGGGAAAATGTCAATCATGTCAAAGAGAGGGAAAACCCCACTAATGGCCTGGTTTTCATTTATTGTCAAGATTGTCAGGAAGGAGTGCTAGATGAAGTCTCCCAAATGTGTGGTTTTCTCTCGTAGCAATTATGGGAGATAGACCCAAAAGTTATACTGAATGAGAGAAAAATGATAGTTCTAAATGACAACAATGGAGGGAGAATCTGTATTAAACTATGAAAATTTTAAAACTTACTTATTAAAATAAAAGAATATAAGTTAATCTGATTTTTCTATGTAGAAAATTTTATTTTGAACTATCAAATATGTGTCAATGGCCTCTTAAATAGCATTCATCGATGTTACCATTAATAGTGCTAGACAAATCAGACATCAACAAAGCACTTTCACTACTAACTAGATAGTATAGAGTAGGTTAATTTTTTTAAAATTGAATACTTTACATTAAATTTTGAAGTGCAAAGTGAGTAGATATAATTAGAAAGATTAGCATAACAGGAGAATGTAAGCCAGTATGCTAAAATCATCAGTGAATGACATCAGACTCAAAAATTAATCCTTTTGGTAGAGTTAAAAATAATTAAACAAAAGATTATTTTCTGAGTTTTTAATACCCTTCTCCTAATGTGAAGTAAATGGGTCTTGGGTCAGAGGTAGGTCAGCTAAGGATGAAGTCATGGGGGAACAAATAAAATGGAGTTACAATTAATTTCAGTAGGATTTCTTAAGATAATATTTTATCTTATAAGAAATTTAAAAGCTGCAAAATCCTTTTCTGGAATCATAAGCTATATTTATTCTCTGCTTCTAGGCACTTCACATGCATCTAGTCCTAAAAGGAAAAAGGGTTTGTTTTGGAAGCTGATGGTTACATAAGACAGGCAAAATTGATGCCAGTTATAAAAAGAATCTGCAAAATATTAGCAGTATAATAATGTATTTGATCACTTATAAAGCTTATGGTGGTCCATAGTACCTAATCATGTTGGACATATATGATGCATAGGTTTTAAAAGGTGACTATGATCTTGATTAGTCAGGAAATTTGGATTTAATAGAGATACTGTGATACATTTGTGAAGGAATTAGTACTTCATGAAAAGAAACAAAAGAGAATATGTCAGGGCTGGAATACAGGCAATTTGGGGAAGGAAAAAAGTATTATAGTAGCTTTTTTATGAGAAAAACTTATGCCCAACCATGAATTCCTCAAATCATTTAAACACTGAAAGTGGAAATATGATGAGAGATCTCTTGGTGGAAAACTGCAAAGTCTATTTGGAATCTTGCTAATATAAGGCCTTGGATTTTGAACATCATTCAGTCTCAATTTGAGGTGGGAAAAGTTTAGATACACACTTCAAGCAAGCATACCAACTAGAATAGGTTGGTCATTTGGTGAGAGTAAAGACAACTACTGAACATACTGTAAGTTCCATTAGTATCCTTACAATGTAAAGAGAAAGAGAGAAAATCCCAGAAATCATTGGGTGATTCCTCTGTGGTAAAGAATGGAAGAACATCAAATAGAGTCATTAAAAATTGATAGGTGCTCAGTAGTGTCATTTAAAGGAACAGCTATGTTGGCAAAATCACATTCATTACAGTACTGGAGTAAAAGATTTTCAAGGGAAGTTATGACATGAAAAGTCATTTTTTTTTCAGAACTCCAGATACCTAATTATGTTAATGCCATTAAGTGAACATCTCTATCCTTTAGAATTTCATCTGAAAGTCTTGTGAACTGACAAATCAAAGAGAAAAGTACAATGATGAGAGATCTGGGCTGAATATTACTGATTATTAATAAAGCTATCATAAGATCTGTTTGTGGAATACCTCTTATTCATTAGGTGGGGAAAATATTAGTGACCTCCTGCCTACACAATTATTTTAAACAATTTATTAAATATTAGAATTAGATGATCTTTATATATTTAGTGGAATTCACTTGAAGATCTATCTAGTCCTGATGCTTTATACTTAGGAAGATCATTTATGGGCTATTCAATTTATTATTCTAAAATAAGTTGATTTTAACTATCAGCATGTTTGACCATATCAGTAACAAAGTAACAGAAATCACATGATTATCTCAATAGATGCAGAAAAAGCCTCCAACAAGATATAAACCTCACTCCTACTAAAAGCATTCAAAAGTATAGGAATAAATGGATCATTCCTTCAAATAATAATAAGGATCTACCTAAAACTATCAGCAAGTATTATCTGTAATGGGGATAAATTACAAACCTCATCAATAAGATCAGGATTGAAGCAAGGACACCTATTTTCACTACTATTATTTTAATATTATATTAGAAATGCTAGCTTTAACAATAAGAAAAAAGAAATTGAAGGAAATAAAGAAGGCAATAAGGAAACTAAATTATCACTCTTTGCCAATGATATGATGGTATACTTAGAGAACCCAAGAGAATCAACTAAAAAACTACTGGAAATAATAAATAACCTTAGTAAGTTGCAGTAAACAAGTAGAATTTCTAAATATTATTGACAATGTTCAGCAGCAAGCAATAGAAAGAGATATACCATTTAAAATAAATTTAGAGAATATACTTACTTGTTAAGACAAATCCAGGAATTATATCAAAACAATTGCAGAACACTTTTCACACAAATAAAGTCAGAGCAAAATAATTGGAAAAGTATTAATTGTCCTGAATAGGCAAAGCTAATATAATAAAAAATGACAATTCTACCTAAATTAATTTACTTATTCTGTGCTTGAAGAACAAAAGGTCAAGGTTATCAAGAGAACTTATAAAAAAAAAAGTGAAGGAAGGTGGACTAGCAATACCAGATCTCAAACTATACTATAAAGCAGTAATTATCAAAACAGTCTGGTATTGACTAAGAAATTAGATCAATGTTAGATCACAAGATTAGATTAGAAATATAGTATACAGGAGTAAATAACCTAAGCAACCTGGTGTTTGATAAACACAAAGACCCTAGCTTTTGGAACAAAAGCTCATTATTCTACAAAAAACTGCTGGGATAATTAGAAAACAGTAATGCAGAGTCTAGGTATAGACCAAAAACTCACATCCTATACCAAGATTAGAACAAAACAATAACTAAATAAGGAGAACCCAGAATAGTTTAACTGGAAGATCTTTGGAGAAGGGAAGAATTTATGAATGAATAAGAGATAGAATATTATAAAATAAAAAATGAATAATATTTATTTTATTATGTTAAAGAGTTTATGTACAAACAAAACTAATGTAACCAAGATTAGGATGGAATAATCAACTGAGAAATAATTTCATAACAAGTTCCTCTGGTGTTTAATTTTCCAAGTTAATAGAGAACTAATTCAAATTTATAAGAATTAAAGTCATTCCCCAAATGATAAATGATCAAAGCATATGAATAAGCAATTTTCAGATGAAGAAATCAAAGTTATCAACAATTAGCTGAAAAATACATTTTAAATCACTCTTGATTAGATAAATGCAAATTAAAACAATGCTGAAGTCCTATATCATACCAATCAGATTGCCCAATGTTATAGTAAAGGAAAGTGATGAATGTTGGAGAGGATGTGGCAAAACTGGGATATTGATGCATTGCTGGTGGATTTGAGAATTGATCCAACCATTCTGGAGGGTTACTTGGAACTATGCACAAAGGATTATAAAACTGCGCATACCATTTGATACCGCTATACCACTTCTGGGTCTTTATCATCAATAGATAATTAAAAAAAACAGGAAAGGACCTTTTTGTACAAACATATTTATAGCAGTTCTTTTGTACTGGCAAAAAAAAAATTGAGACGATGTCCATCAACTAGAGATAGGCTGAACAAATTGTGGTATATTTGTGATGAAATAATATTCTACTATAAGAAATAATAAGCAAGATGATTTCAGAAAAAGCTGGAGTGATCTATAAGAAATGATGAAGAATAAAATAATAAGAAATGGGAGAACACTATACAAAGTAACAGCGATATTGTATGATGAACAACTGTGGAAATTTGGCTATTCTCAGCAATCCTGAAAGACTTATTACAGGAAATGCTATCCAAACCCAGAGAAATAACCTTTGGAGTCTGATGGATATGGATCAAAGCATACTATCTTTCTCATTAGTGTATTTATGGTTTTGTTTGGGAGTTTTGAATTTGGAAGAGTGTGCTCTTACAACAATAGTGAATACAGAAGTGTGTTTTGCATGATAATTAAAAAATAAATAAGTTGATATAGACATTTTATTTTTACTTATAATTCTATAATTCATATTTTCATTAAGTATTTGCCCATTGCACTTAAATTGTTAAACTTGTTGGCATATATTAGGTCAAAATACCTCCTAATAATTGCTTATCTAATGGTTTATCTATTGTTGTTTTTTCCATATAACAAATTCTTACTTTTATTTATTAATTCAGTGGTTTACTTACATAGAAACTCATAAACATAATTATAGAATCTTTTTATGCAAATAGAATGAAGCTTCCTCGAACCCGTGAGAAGCCTCAAGATAGGAAGATAGAGGAAGGACAGAAGTTCTATATGCCGCTAGGGGGATGACAGAGCCAAATTAGAGATATGAGGTGGCAGGAATGAGTCAGAAATCCAGGCCTTATTAATTATCAAGGAGCCACAGCAAAAATTCTGATCAGTGGACTACTCAGAAGGCTTATACCCATCCAGTGATCCAAATTTAATACCACACAGGTCAGAGACACGATAGAGAAAAGAAAGTGCCTGGCCGAAGGCCAGGTCCCAGGTGGGAGAGGTAGATCAGGAAAGGAATCAAAGATGGAGCTTTGCCAGAGGCCAAGCTCCAGCAAGGACAGGCATCAGTGAGAGCTGAGATCCAAATGAGGAAGAGAGAGAAGAGAAGGCGGAGCTTGCTGCGCCCTGTTCCCGCCTAACCTGGGGGAAGCTGGGGTCAAGGGTCAGAGGCTTTCCTAGCTATGCGCAAGACTGAGCATGCTCAAGACTGAGCATGCTCAAGACTGAGCATGCTCTCTTCTAAGACACTCTGTACACACTAACTGTTTCCCTTGCCCATAGCTATGGGTGGACTGCTACATAGAATCAGGTTTAAATAATTGGAGAAATATTAATTTTTTATGAGTGAGCAGTGGCAATATAATTAATATGACAATTCTACCTAAATTAATCTAATTATTCAATGGTATTCTAATTTAATAATAAAAATATTGAATTATAAAATAACTATTCATTTAAAAAATTCAAAAAGGAAGGAATGAAAAAAATTTAAAAGAAAGAGATGTAACAGTACCAGATATTAAACTATTATAAAGCAGTACAAAGCTATCTTCTACTGTTTTAAAAAAACAGAAAAGTAGATCAATAGAAGAGAAGAGAAATGCAACAAAGACTTTTGTTTTGGACAGAATAAAAGATCTAAGATTTTGGAATAATAATTCACTATTTATTAAAAATGATTGAGAAAACTTGAAATCAGTCTGGCAAAAAGTAGACATAGGCCAATATCATAAACCATTTACTGAAATTAGAGCAAAATGTATACATGAACTAGGCACTGAATTAGGAGAACACAGAACATATTTCCTATCAAACTTATTGATACAAGAATTTCATAAATAAATAAGAGAATTATTGCAAGATGTGAAATTGACAATTTTAATTATTATGATTTTTTAAAAATTGTTTAAATAAAACTATTACAATCAAAATGAGAAAGCAGAAAGTTTTGGAGAAAATATAGTCAGTTTATTGGCTAGAGGTCTTACTTCTAAAAATATAGAGAACTTTATCAAATTTATGAAAACATGATGCATTCTCCAACTTATAAATGATGAAAAAATAGAGATGTTTCATATGAATAAATTGAATCTATATATAACTATATGAAAAATTTTCTAAATCATCATCAATTAGAGAAATATAAATCAAAGCATCTCTGAGATATCATCTGACATCTATCAGATTAGCTAAAAAAATACAATGTTGGAGGATATGTGGGAAAATAGAGATACCTTATTGGTGTAATTATAAACTCATCCAACAGTTTTGGAGAGCAGTATGGAATCATACATAAAAGTAATGAAAATGTGTATACTTTTTGACCCAGCAATATCATTATCAGGTTTATTTCCCAACTTGATCAACAGAAAGGGAAAATAAAATACATTCTAAACTATTTATAGCAGCTTTTTGTGGTGGCAAAGAAATGGAAATTGAAGCCTCAATTTGGAAATGTCTGAATAATTTGTGATATATGTAATGGAACACTATTGTGCTATAACAAAAGACAAACAAAATGATCACAAAAAATTCTAGAAAGATTTACATGAAGTGATGCAAAGTGAAGTGAACAGAATTAGGAGTATATTATTTACCATAACAACAATGTATGATGTTCAACTCTGAATGACTACTATTTTTAAGAAGGCAAGAATATAAGAACTTCAAGGTACTCATGATGAAAAAAGATATCCATCTCCACAGAAGAAACAGATGGAGTTCAAATGATGATTGAAATATAGCAACCTTCATTTTATTTCCTTTATGATTTTTTTCTCTCTATGGTAAGCAACATGCCTTTTGTTTTACAGGATGAGGAACAGAGGAGGGCAGCTGGGTAGCTCAGTGGATTGAGAGCCAAGCCTAGAGATGGGAGGTCCTAGGTTCAAATCTGGCTTTAGACACTTCCCAGCTCTGTGACCCTCATTGCCTTACCACTTTTCTGCCTTGGAACCAATACATAGTATTGATTCCAAGATGGAAGGTAAGGGTTTAAAAAAAAAAGATGAGGAACACAAAAATATATATATATGTAACATATATATATATAGAAATATATATATTATATATATACATATATATAATGTGATAATCTATGCACAACCTCTATCGTATTACTGCCTTCTGTTTGGGAGTGTAAAGGAGTGAGAGGGAGATAATTTTAAAAAATATATAGTTTATTACATATTTATAACAAATAATATATATCGTATTATCATGATAACATGTTTTATATATGCACATATATTAAAAATAAATACCTATGCTTTCTTAAAAAAATGGAAAGATCTATATGAAATTATGAAAAATGAAATGAAAAGTACAAAGAGATATACACCAAAGAAATACTATTAGAAAAATAACTTGCATTTTTCTACCTCCAAAGTAAGAACTGATAAATAGAAAATGCAAGATAGTTATACACACACATTTTTTTTTTGTCAAATGATGTCTTCTCTAGTGTGTGGAGGGGAGGAAGGGAAGGAGACATCTAGAAATTTTCATGTAACAATGTAATTTAATGTAAGCAACAAAAAAAAAGATATAAAAATATAGAGCAGCATCATTGACCATTGTGGACATTTAGATTCTCTCTTTCATTGTCACATAATATGTTTCTTATGCATGCTTTCTATAAGCTCCATCAGAATCATCATCTATATATTTAAAAAACATCATAAATTTGACATTAATCAATAATTGTGCGATCACATCGATATTGAGAGGCAGTATGTTAAAGTAGATAAATATTTAGCTTGGAACTAGGAAGATCTGAGGTTAAATCCTCTCACTGACTAGGTGTTATTGGTCATTAAACTTAGTTGCTCTAGGCAACTCTACAAATTACAGAGAATGTGTTCACCTCCCTTGCTAAAGCAATGTTCGTCCATGAATTCTCTATAGTAATGGATATACAAAAACTACAATTAAAAATGATATTTAAGCAACTGAAAATACATTCCAGGTACTGTACTAAATGGTAGGAATACAAAGAAAGACCAAAAAAAAAAACCCCCAAAACAACCCCAAACCCCAAACATCCTTCTTTCTTGAAAGGCACATTCTAATGTGGGAAGATAATACATAAAAAGAAGCTAAAAATGTGGGAAGATGTAAGATAATGAATTCCTACAGCTTGGTGTGAAATGATAAGGTGGCTGCCCTGGGCCTCCTCCTTAAATGGAGGATCTGAGAGAAACTCTCTAACATCCACATTCTTACTTCCCAAATCAGAGGGAAGAAGGAGCCCCAATGCCGGTGGCTACTATGGAGATGTGAGGAAGTCCAATTTTTATTTCTTGTACTTAAAGTTAAAAAAATACTTCACACCATCTAATATTTACCTTAAGAATATGAGGTAGATATTATGGTAATATTAGCTCCATTTTACAGATGAACACACTGATTGTCAGGTTAGGTAACTTGACCTATTAGCCAGGTTAGTTATTTTCAAAAGTGGAATTCAAACTCCTGGTTTTTATTTCTCCAAGTTTAGCCTTCTTTCCTTCTTTCAACCATATAGAAAAAAATTTAAGTTATTTTAGATTGATAAGTTTAGTGTTCCTTTCCAAAGTACTTAATAATTATTTTGAATATGGGTTAACTTTTGCCTCTTTAACTAGATTCAGCAGATTTTAGAAGTGAAGGGTTCAAACCACTGTTTTACAGATAAAGAACTAAGCCCTGAAAAGTGAAGCAAATTGTTAAACTTTATAATAATACACAAAAGATATTATTTTCCACATAATTGTCCAAATCATTGGTTTAGCCTACCAAGTGTCTTTGCTTGCTTCTACACTGACAATCCAAATTGTCACAATCATTCAGTTCAACAAAGGTTTACTAGAGACCTGAGGCTATAAGATCATAGAATTAAATCTGTAGGAAAACAAAAGAGAGCCTCCAGTTTATCTTCTTGATTTTATAGATGTGGAAATGGAAGGCTCTGATAAAGTTACATGTTCAAAGTTACCCTGTTGTTAAATGATCAGACTTGAATACATGCTTTGTGATTTCAAAGTCAGTATAGTTTGCACCCTCCAGACTGGGATTTGATCAGAATTACACAAATAATTTAGGTTTTAGCTCACCTATTTTGCTGAATGCTTCACTTCACTCTGGATTTGTTGATCTGACATGAGTTTTGAAAGGGACACCAACCATTCTTACCTTTTGATAGACTTGTGTAGGCAATTGTTAAGAAAATGTCTCATTAATAGAGAAAAGAATGAGATTATTAACAGTAAATCAACAGGAAAGCAACAGAATGTGAAAAGAAAAAATATTTACAACTTTATTTCTTTTAATGAGGGCAAATAGGACAATGAATAATTAGAAAAGGAAAAATACTCAGTAATGGAGTTTTAGAGGTTGAAAAACTGGCACTTTCTATAACTTTTTCTACAAGCTAGGTAGAAGGTAAACAAAATCCTAATTTTCCTCTGCATTCCTGAGAGTATGTTCAAGTATGAGATATGATTTGATCTTTTATGGCTATGCTTTGATGGAAAGGCATTCATGTAAGCCTCTTGATGAATATGCAATACTAGATGTGAAATTGCATTTATATGAGATTATTTTGAGATCATTCAACCAGTATCCACTTAGAAACATGCAAAATCTTGAAGGTATATAAAGAAAAACAAAGTAAGATATTGAAATTATATTTGAAGAAAGATCAGCAAGAATAAATTCAAGGAAACAATATGAGGGCTGTTATGGGCAGGAAGGATACCCTTGGGGTTTGGGAAGGATACCCTTGGGGTTTGGGAAGGATACCTTTGGGGTTTGGGAAGGATACCTTTTGCAAGCATGCAAGACTCCAAAACTTAGCTTAAAAACAAAAAAGAGATTTATTAATTTAGAAAGTAATGTTGAGAGTGGCCAGGAGGATAGCAAGGTGGAACAGCAAGATGGGGAGCAGTTCTTTGGGAGGACAGCATGAAAGGAAAGGCTGTTCCCCCAGACGATATCAGTTTTGGGGATTTTATACTCTTTAGATGCTATGTCCCGATGTGGACTTGACCTAGAGTAGTAGTCCCTCAGGCATTTGGTGGGGTGGGGTGGTCATCTGACTGGGGCCTGGGCATAAATATTCATCTCTTTGTCCATCTTAAATCTAAAGGACAAAAAAGGGTAAACATCTCAGGACCCTGGGTGGGGTCATTGGGTGTTTCTAGGTTAAGAGTCACAAGGATGCAAGGGCAAGGGTGTGGGTACAGTGCCCACGTCAGGGCTACATGCAAACTTATATGGATTGGATTTGAATATAAATAGACCAAACAACAATTCCATATTTTCATTCAATCGAATAAAGATGATTAAAATAGCAAATTATTGACTTACTTTCTTCCCTTGAAGTTGAATTATTTCATACTACCAAATGCATATAATCTTTCTTTGGAGTACTATTTTAAATCTAAATTAATTAGGTTATAAATCAATCATTTATTATAACTACATGCTCATTTATGCAATGGTGGAGGAAGAAGTTAGTTACACCACTGAAATATAGCAAGATATATAGGTAATTCAGGTTTTAGTTCTTGAGCATTTTTTTTAAATCTCTCCTAACTAGCAAGGGGTATGATACTTGGATCCTTAAAAGATGACTTAGAGATGCAAATCCTTCAATAACTTTGGAAAAGAGAAAGACACCTTCATTCTTGGTTTGAGATAGGATGCATACAGTTCCAGACTCTCTAAAACTTTGATTCCAGGGAAGAGAACAGGGGGAAACTTTGGAATTGTAAAATATATAAATGAAACGTGTCAGCATGACCCTGATTGTTAGCTTGCTTCTCTAGATTATTTCGAGAAATTTCCCTTTAGTGAGATTGGCAATTCTATTTTGATTGATTTAGATCTCAGATCATTGTCATCTAAAAAGCTCATTAATTCTTATGTGTAGCATACCAGGCATGTTAGCATCTTGGAAGTAGGATTGATGTATTGATATTGTATCCTGTATATTCATTTACCTGACACATGGTCAGATCACTTAATGTTAATTGTATGGAAAGGGAGAGTCCAAAGGACTAGCACAAAGAACTAGCAAATTCCTGGGCTGAGCATTGACAGCCACAGTGTCCTGGCTCAGACTACATTCATTTACAAAGCCCTGGTTGGATTAATCTCCTCCTCTTTGATTCCATCATTGTCAATTCTACCAGTGTAAAAACCTATATCATGTCCTGTATTCATTAATCACCTCCCACTTGACATTCCTAAGGTCCCCAATAAAAACCTGGAAAAATGTCTGAGCCCTCTCTTCTCTTACATCTCTTGCTCTCACAGTCCTTGCTCTTGCTCTTGCTCCTTGCACCTCTTAATCTATGGCCTATAATGGCCTTCTCATGTCTGACTGACTTACTCAGCACAGCTGCCCTGCACATCTCCCATTAATCTCTTGACCACCTGGTCCATGGGGGATATCCCGGAGTTCTCAATCTACGTAGGTGCTCTTGTTTCTCATACTTATAATTTCTCCACTTGCTTTCTCTTTCTAGAGAGGTAATTTCGGAGCTCACTTCTCCCCACATGTTTTAACTTGTGGTCTCTGAGTCTTTATTCCTGTGTCTCTTCCTCTGACTACCTTATCTATCTCACATCCATATTCCTCTAGCCTCCAATCTCCTTCTCAGGTCACCTCCCACAGATAAATTATATAGGAATGGCTGGAGCATCCAATATTATGTATTTTCTGGTATATTCTAATTTATAGAAATCTGCTTTATACTTGCTTGGATAAATCAATTTACATGCTATCCACTATTTGCTGTGGTCTTTTGTATAATTAGCACTTGGAGCAAAGGGGCCAAACTTGTGGAATAAATTTGTGGTAGTCTCTCATTTTAAGAAACAATGGTCAGAGGGAATTTCATGGACATAGATAAAAATATTTAGAAAGACATATAAATCTAATTCTAATCTTGTATCCTTTCCCAAAGGAGAATAGAAAAGTCAGTCTAATAACCCCTTTTCTTGTTCTTACTCCCTATCAAAAAACAAATCTCTCTTGAACCTATATTCATTAATTCACTGTGATGTACAGATCAGCTCACGAAGTGTTTTCTTTCTCTCTTGGCATAGACATATGTTCTGGTAGCCTGAAGAAGATTGTCTGTTAACATGGGCTATTGATAAATCCTTTGGCCCCCACATTAAGCATTCATTTTGATCATGTGGTTAAAAATCTTGCCATGTAAATCTTTTATTTTTATTACTACAGTTCATAAGTTTATTCATTACCTCTGGTAGTTGATAAATTTCTGTACTTAGAATAGGAAAGATCTAAATTGTATTTTATCTTCATATACATACTAGCTGTCTGACCTAAAAAAATTATCTGAACTCTCTCATCCTCAATTTTCCTATATTTAAAATATGAATAATAGTACTCATCTCAGAAGTTTATAAACTTTAAAGTAACATAAATATGAAAAATGTTTTTTTAAGTGCTCTAAACAAGATTCACTACAGAGATACATTAATCCTCATAAATAAATTATTAGTCTGTATCTCTATTCTTCCTTCTTTAAGACTTGTAGTTAATTGATATCCCAATTTACCAGGTAAATCTGCTTTCAGCTTTCCAATATTGTTTATTTAAGCTGAACTCTGAGTCATGACTGAGAGCAAATTCAAACTGAAATATATGTATATGTCAGCCTGATCTAGGAATCAGATCATTTTTGTATCTCAGTGTGATTAGTTGTCATTCTTGGGATTTCTCCTAACAGGATAAGATAATATAAGCTATCCTTTTTAAAAATCATAAAAATAAGCATTACTTCATTTGAGATTTTGTAAGCTACATGTATATTTGTTTATTTGTTTTGAACCTCCATTATGAATAAAAATTGATGGAGGGCTTTGTCCTTTTTTGCCACAATTATAATATGAATTCATAGACAAGGTCAGGTGATAAAGAAAATTGAAATTACACAAACTTAATTACACCCCAAATGAAAAAGACAAAAATTATGCATCAGATGTAGAGTATCTACAACTAAATATATAGGAGAATATAGAACCCTGATGAAGCAAAAATCCTTTATGAATTAATACTGGACAATTACAATGTTTCAATTAGTTCCTTAGTATTTTCCTTGAAATTAGGACTTTGTTTTGAGGCTAGGCTCTTTATAATTTAATGTGGAATTTCCAGTCCATATTCAAATTGGTATTTTTTTTAATACCCTGCAGTCAACATTTGATTTCTTTAGATAATCTATGTTTTGTTCCTCAGGGGTAACATAGGTGCCTTAGACTAGGTACTAATATATCACCTTTCAATGTATCCAAAGTTGTTAGATCTAGGGTGAATTCTGGTTATTGCCCACATAGTGTGAATGGTGCAGGCTTCTGACCCATTTTGAGTCTGACAAATGAAATTGTTGGTTTTCCCTTGGTTAGAGTCCCAATAGACTAATAATGATAAAGAGCTTTTATAAGCCAATTTGATGACTTTGTAGGTTCAAAGCAATTTTGTTTAATTTGCTTGTTCTGGTTATTCAGTTGCAGTCCTCAGACCTGTGTTTGGTTTAAATATTTGAACCCACTTCATAGTTTGTACTATACAGCTCTTTCTCACTCTTACTCCTTTTCCAGCATTGGCCTCAGTTCAGGTATGAATTGTGTCCATAAGCACTCCTTGTGACAGAACAGAGCTACAGGTAAAAATCTTTCCTGGTTATAAATTACTTCTTATTTCATCAGTTATATGCAGTCCAACTCAGAGGTCAGAACAAAACAAGCACTGATTGCTTTTGTTCTTTCTCCTTGCAAAGGTTCAGGAAGAGGTTAAAAGAAATAATACTATAGACCAATCTCTCTAATACTGATGCAAAAATTTTAAATAAAATATTAGTAAGGAAATTACAACATTATACCACACAAACCATACACCATGATCAGGTGGGTTTTATTCCAGGAAGGAATGGATGGTTCAATTCAGAAATAATGATCATTTCAATAAATGAAGAAAAAACATTTGACAAAATAGAACAACCATTCCTTATTTTAAAAATTGAAATAAATGGAAACTTCCTGAAAGTGATAAATAACATCTATCTAAAACACTCAGGAAGTATTAACAGTAAGGAGGATGAACTAAAATCTTTGCCAATAAGATCAGGGGTAAAGCAAGGTTGCCCATTATTATCACTATTATTTAATAGTATATTAGAAATTCTTGCTATTGCAAAAAGAGCATAAAAAGAAACTGAAGTAATTATAAAAGGCAACATAGAAACAAAGTATTGCTCTGCAGATGATATGATGGTATGTCTTGAGAATCTAGGGAATCAGCCAAAAAAACGTATAGCAATAGACAACAACTTCAGGAAATTCTCAGTATGCAAAGTAACTCCACATAAGTCATCAATCACCACTTCTATTTATCACCAACAAAATCCAAAATCAAGAAATAGAAAAAGACATTCCATTCAAATAACTCTAGACAACATAAAATACCTGGAAGCATAATAACTAAAACAAACCCAACAACTATATATACATAATTATAAAACATTCTTCACATTAATAAGGTCAGATCTAAACAATTGGAAAAAATATTAATTGCTCATTAATAGTCTGAGCCAATATAGTAAAAGTGACAATTCTCCCTAAATTAATTTACTTATTCAATGCCATACCAATCAAACTACCCAAAATTATTTCATAGAACTAGAAAAAATAATAACAAAGTTCATCTGGAAAAACAAAATACCAAGAACATGAAGAGAATTTATTAAAAAAAATTATTAAGAAAGAAGGCCTGGCTGCACCATATCTCAAGCTATACTATTAAGTAGTAATCATCAAAACAATCTAGTACTGGCTAAGAAACAGAGTAGTTGATCAATGGATTAGATTAGGTAATCTAACAACAAACAACTCAGGGTAACATGGAAAAGTTTGCTTGTCAGAGTTATGGATAAAGTAAGAATTTATGACCAAACAAGTTATAGAAAACCTTATGAAAAATGAAATAGATAATTTTGATGATCATTTTTAAGATTGCTACTCTAAATCAGCATTTGGATGATCTGCTGTTATCTAAACCAGAGACATGCCAGTAATATAGACATCTCCTCTTAGATATCCACAGGAAAGGTTACAAGGTATCTAGATCAAAGGTACAATAATGTCATTCAAAAGTGGAATATTTAGTCTTTATTTTAGCTGCTGGAACATATTCCATTTTTTTCAAATGCATTGAAGTTATTCAGCAACTCTCTCCTCCACCTTCCAAGACATTAAATTTAAAAAACTCTTATACAAATAAAACCAATACAACCACGATTAGAAAGGAAACACCAAATTTTGGGGGAAAAAATTATAGCAAGCATCTTTGACAAAAGCTTCATTTGTCAAATATATCCAGAACTGAGTCAAATCGATGAGAATCATTCCCAAATAAAAAAAGGGAAAGCATGAATATGTAATTTCCAGAGAAAGAAATTAAAATTAATCATCATCATATGAAAAAAAATGCTCAAAATCACTAATGATTAGAAAAACGCAAATTAAAATCTCAGATATCTACCTACCAGATTGTCCAAAATGGAAGCTAAGATGTCCAAAAAGGAAGATGGTTAATGTTGAAAGGATATGGGAAAATTATGCACTAATACCCTGTTAGAAAAACTGTGAACTGTTATAACCATTTTGGAGATCAATTAGGAGCCAGGCTCAAAGGACCACAAAACAATGCATATCCTTTGACTCTGCAATATCACTACTGGGTTTAAATACCAAAGAGATCAGAAACAAGGGAAAAAGATCTGCCTTACCAAAATATTTTTACTCCTTTTTTTATAGTGTCAAAGAATTGGAAACTGAGGGGCTGTGCATCAATTTGGGAATGAATGAAAAAAAATGTGGTGTATAGCTGTAATGGAATACTATGGCACCTTAGGGAGTGATAAACAGAATGAATGTAGGAAGAAAAAAAAAACTGGAAAGACATATGAACACAGTGAATTGAGAAGAACCAGAAGAATAATGTAGACATACACAAAAATCACAAAGCAAGTCTCCAATTATAAGAGATACATGATGAAAATGCTATTCACAGGCAAAGGAGCTGTGGGAATCTGAATACAGATCAAAGCATGTCATTTTCCACTATATTTCCTTCATGAGATTTGTAGTATATTTGTGAGATATATGTGGAAAGGACAGAATATCCCTTCGGAATGACAGAGCAGACATAACATCAAAGTACGCTGCTAGGTTTGGTCCCCACCACATGCTGAATTTCTCTTTGATCGAAAGGCATAAACTCACTGAAGTCTATGACAGAGAAGAAATATAGTCATGGAAAGAGCAGCTAGGTGCTAAACTAATCAAAGGTGTCTGGATTGCTCAAGGGGGTAAACCTATTCTCACCTATATCAACATCTATGTACCATAATTCATGCAAAGGAACATTACAGAGTGCAAGGGATTATGGATACCATACAGAGATATTGGACAGCACCAGGAATTACAACAAATGCCATTGGAACTTGCCAGGCATGTGAAACATGCAGAAGATATAATCAAGGACATTTTAAGAGTGTAGCTTTGGGAGGCAGACCACTCAGCTATATGCCTTTCCAGTGTATTCAGAATGATTATATCAACATGCCTAAAGACAAGGGATACAAATATGCATTGGTGATTGTGGATAGACTGACTAGATGGGTTGAAGCATGTCCGTCCAAGAAAAGTGACACTGCTACGGTAGTGAGATTTCTATTAAAGGAAATTATACCAAGACATGGCATTCTTGATACCATAGATTCAGACAAGGGGTCCCACTTCACTTCCCAGGTTCTACAAGAAATCTACAAGAACTTGGGGATTAAGTGCAATTACCATTCATTATATCAGCCCCAAATTTCTGGGCAGGTCGAGCTTATGAACAAAGAATTGAAAACACAAATAGGTAAACTCTGTTTAGAAACACATTTAAAATGGACAGATGTTTTGCCTCATGCTTTGTTCAACATAAGAACCAGGCTGAGGACTGGCCTGCATATATAACCTTTTGAAATGCTATATGATCAGCCTCTTTGCATGGTAGGACAGTAAAGCCACCTTAATTGTCCATGTTAAGAGGGGAATGTGTTCTTCATGAATACTTGAAACAGATACAACGTAGGATTGAAGAACTAAGGAAACTGGGTTTGCTTGTGCAAAGAATACCACTAGATTTTTCGTCGCATAAGATAAAACCAGGTGATAAGGTCTATGTCAAGAACTTTAATAGAGAATCTCTTACAGAACCAAGATGGATCGGACCAACAACGGTTGTAATGATAATTCCCATAGCTATAAAGGTTGATTAAAGAGATCCATGGTTACATGCTTCACATGTGAAATTGCATCACACCCGTAATATTGAGTAGCCCTAGGAAAATAATCGATAAGCAATAACAGTCCCTACTGAAAACACAGGAAAGCACATGAGAGCCACCAGAATACAGAAGAGAGAGCCATGCATATGTTGAAATGATAAAAGGATAGCACCCCTGAATCAAATAGTACAGTTCCAGTAAGAAATACAGCCAGTAACACAGACAAAAAGGAAAAATTGCATTTGCAAGTTTAGCAGCCATAAAGAAGCCTGATGTCTCTGCCAGTCACAGAATAACTGTTTCAAATTTCAAATGAATCTCCAAGAAATGATTACAGTAAACACTCAATAAGTCTTCTAGTGAAAGATGAAATAACAAGAATTAGCAAACTTGAAATCACTATTCTTATGCATAATGCTCACATCTGAAGCTTTCCAATCCAGCAAGAAGCCTCAAGGTAGGAAGATAGAGGAAGGATAGAAGTTCTGGATGCTGCGAGGGGGATGGCGGAGCCAAGTTAGAGATTTGAGGTGGCAGGAATGAGTCAGAAATCCAGGCCTTATTAATTATCAAGGAGCCACAGCAAAAACTACGATCAGTGGACTACTCAGAAGGCTTATACCCGTCCAAAGATCCAAACTTAATACCACACAGGTTGGAGACATGATAGAGAAAAGAAAGTGCCTGGCTGAAGGCCAGGTCCCAGGTGGGAGAGGTAGATCAGGAAAGGAATTAAAGATGGAGCTTAGCCAGAGGGCAAGCTCCAGAAAGGACAGGCATCAGTTAGAGCTGAGATCCAAGAGAAAGAGAGGGCGGAGCTTGCTGCGGCCCTGTATTTAATCTCTTTGATATGCAAATATACACAATACATAGGGATGATTATCATTGGTTAATGACAAGGTATAGGTGTGGTTTCTCTTAGCCAGGTGAACACAAAGAAACCTTTTTTCCCGCCTAACCTGGGGGAAGCTGGGGTCAAGGGTCAGAGGCTTTCCCAGTCATGCTCAAGCCTGAGCATGCTCTCTTCTAAACCACTCTGTACATACTGTTTCCCTTGCCCATAGATAGGGGTGGACTGCTACAACATCCATCCATGAAATACACATGTTCAGTTTACTTGCAGGCATGAAGATGTACTTATGCAAATCTTACCCCACGCATGAAGAAAACACATGTAATCTTACTTACAGACATGAAGAATGATTGATAAATTATGACATTCACAAATATTCCATCTTCCATACATTTGTAAATGTCCCTCTTACCTGCACATACATGTAAAAAATCTGATTTGCATACATGTTCATGCATTCCCAGTTCCTGATTTTTCCAGTGGATTCTGATTTGAAGAACATGTCTTCAATCAAGACTAGAAGGTGAAGACTAGCATGCTGACCAGACAAAGGACCAGAGAGGAAGAAAGAGTTTCTACAAGCAACGTGAAGGGACATGGAAGGACTTTGGAACTTTGAAATTTTGGAACTTTTGATTGTGAGGATATGTAAGAGTGCATCATACATGTTAACATCATATATATTGCATGCACATCCTACATAGAATTACACTTTAGGTAGAAATCTCATGGAATGGGTAAGTATACAACATGCATAGTTGCATAACAAGACACACTGATAAAAATTTCTGTAGGAAATTCAAACAGATAAAGATGCTTCTTTTCTGCCTGAGTTTGCACAGAAATTTAGAATGATGTACATATGTAAATCTGTACTAAAGTATATCCTAATACACATGTACATACTAATTTACTAACAAACTAATTTTTAGAATAATTTATTAATATTCTAACTACTAACAATATTGACAATATAGTGAATTTGTTAAAGACAGGAAAATAGTGACTGATGTATAGAAGTTAGATTGCATTCTGATTGTAGGTTAGCATTTATTAGTGATAGGAAATTTTTCTTAGTGACTGTATAGACATTAGGAAATAGGACATTTGAATATTCTTAATATTAGTGGAATTGTTGATATGATTTGAAAATTGTTATTTTTTTTGTAAAACTATGTTCATGTAATTCCCTTACCTAAACCATTTTCCTATAACCCATTCTTAGCTTCGCATCTAGGTAGATAGAATAGCTAAGATAAGTTAGGATTTTGTTATATTGGAGGGGTAAGAGAATATTTAAGATAGCACAGGGAGAAGAATAAATAGATAGAATTATAATAAAGGTAAGTATCATTAAAAATGCAAGGTGCATTTTTTTATAGAATAAAAGGGGGGATTGTGGAAGAGGCATGAAGAAAGAGAGGATTTGCAGGATAAGCCAGGCATGCAGACCAAGGTGATTGATCTGTCTGTCAATCAAGGTGAAGATTCCAAATGGAATGTTCTCAGAAGGGGCAGTTGAAGTTGGCCAGGGGGAGAAACTGATTCTTGCTCTCTGGGGTTACTGACCAAGGGAGAAACCTCTTCTCTGGGTTCCTGACCAAAAGAGACTGGCTTTTTCTGATCTAGGCAGAGAGAGACCTTTGGGAGGGCTTCTGGAGTTTGGCTGAAAAGAAATTAACTTTTGTTGGTGGCTTTGGGTAATTGAAAGAAGAAAGAAGATTTAATAGTTGTCCACCATCTCTCTGGCTGTCTCTGTGTCACAGCTGTGACAAGACATATACCTCATAACCCTTCCTTGTAGATTAGGGACATACCTCATCCCTCTGACCTCAAACCCATCCTGTTTATTTCCAATAAACCCCCTTACTTGAGGAAGGAAGAGAAAAGAGTTTTTCCTCATAAATCTTATAGTCCACTCAGGGGGAGAGAAGAAGCCAAGAGGCTTCAAGAAGAGGTTGGTTAAGGGAGGTGAAGGAAGGGAGGAAGGGTAGGAAATATCTTGACTTATTACCCATTAGTGATCTACAGGCAACACCAGAATACTCCAGAGTATCCCACAAGCATCATCTCTCCATCTCTGAAGAAGTACTTCTATCTCCATTACAACAAATAGGCATCCCTGAGTTTCTCCTAGTATCTCTCTAGTCACAAGCCAGAGTATCCTGTTATCACAACCAGAAATATAGTTCCACACAGATTATCTATTTTATTACATATGTCTTCTCCCATGATTAGAGCAATATGGAAATAGGTATTACATGAAATATGGGTAGAATCTATATTAATTATTAGTGCCTTGGGGGAAAGAGGAAGGATAGGGAAGAAAAAAAAATCTGAATTTTAAACTCTCAAAAATATTTTTATGTGTAACAGAAAAATTAAAAAAAATTGGGAAAAAAGATATAGCAAAATTTTAATTCTTGTTAGATATGTGACCCCTCCATGCTTTGGAACATAGCTGCAAGTTCAACAGCTACTCATGATTTTCTGCCTTAATCTAAACTATATATGAAATTTAACACTTTGGGTCAGAGTGACACAACTAATAGATTACATCTTAGAAATGAATTAAAAACCTGTTTCTTCTTGAAATTCTTGATCACTCCTCAGTCTAGTTTTCTTCAATGACCTTAGCTGTTGTTAAACCTTTTAGATTGATTTTCAGATACAAGAAGTATTATTTTTAAAGTATAGTTCAAGGAAGAAAATAAACTTGAAGAAAATAATACATATATATTAGTGATATGCAGATATCACTAAAGTTATGTTAAGCACATGGGAAAGAAATATAAGGAAGTATGCTAGTATTTGACTTGAAGTTCCATTAAGAAAAGAGAGCACATGCTGTTGGTAGCCTAGAGTTGGAGATATTGGTGAAGGGATTGAGAATATATTGTAGCAGCAGGGCAAGTGTCATGGCATGAATTCTGGACATAATAATGTAAAATTTCAATTATTAGATGCTACTGTCTCAGGGATGGAATTATGAGATCTGATCTGAGAATGGGAGAGTCAAAATGAATTAGATATAATTTAGAGATTATTGCTGGGAAGAACTTAGATATCATCTATTCTACTCTTACAGTGAATACCAGTAAAGTTAAGTTACTTGCCCAAGTCTAAATTAAATGTTTGCATATTCTGAGCAATGTTAAAAATGTGTACCCCATGTCATTTTAAAACTATATCCCATGTATTTTGCTGTCAAGGGGAAGTAGTTATGCCTTCAATGTAACTCTTACAACAAGATTTTATCCTGTAAAAATACTGATACATCATGAACTACAAACATTTCTAGTACTCATTCAACACATATTTATTAAGCTCCTACTACACAAAAAGCATTATGTTGAGCATTTTGCACAAAAAACCAAAAAAATACCTAAACTTTCTTGTCCTCAGATGTGTAGCATTTTACTAGAGAACATTAGAAATTGGCGTATTTTTTAAATTAAAAATACTTTTTTAAAAGTCTATTAATTGTAAAGTTTTGTATGTTGATCCCTTAGCACCTACCTATTTTAATATATTTACATGTTTTATTATATATACATGTTTCTTCCTTATATTTTTTCCTTTATACCAGCCAGATATTAGAAGGTGAAGATTTATAGGGTGAAGAAAAATATATACATAGACACATGTTTGCATGTATATATGTTATTCTCAATATTATTAAAAAGAACATATTGGAACCACAATGATAGTATATGCTACATATATATATATATATGCATTATATACTATTATTTTCCTTATAATATATATGGTATTTATATAATTATACATAGTAGACATACTTCTCTGTCTATTTGCCTATAATAAAACCATTCAGAGTTTTCAGGACTGAGATATAACATTATTTGAAGGAAAATAGCACTGTAGTTCCTGAATAACAGTTAAATCTGCAAAAGTTTCTCATCTTTTTCTTTTTTGGTGTAGCAAATGAAATACAAAAAAAGAAGCCATTACTCTTAAGAAAATCCCAGAGTACCTGTAATATGATTCATTTTTGTCAGCCCTACTTTTCCATTTTAATTCTTAACTTTTGGATTTGTTAAAGGGAATAAAATCGGTAATAGGAGAGAAAATCAATGAACTGGTGCAAGACGATATTATTTTAAGTATGGGTCAAAATGAGGCTTTGCAGAACGATATAGTATCACTTTAATGGGTTCATGGTAGTAAAATAGTATTAAGAAATTCTAGATGATTCCACTGGGAAAACTAGGGCCAGACATTTGAATTCTCCAGGACAAGTACCACTGTTTGTGTTTCTGTATGGAGAATTAATAAGTGTATCAATCTTCCACCAACAGACCTGAAACAGAAAATACAAAGACAAAAAAAAAACTACAACTGAAAAGAGGAATTGAACATCTGTCATTTTTTCTTTACTTCAAATTCTTTCTTTTGCATATGTGGAAGTTATTATTCCTTCATATTTTTTATCCAATACACACATATTAATTCTCTTTGAGCATTCTTGGCTTCTCTAAAATTTGTCTTCTTGAAAATGATGTCTCAAAGCACAGATTGTCTATGGTACAGTTGAGTTGCCTACCTTTGCATACCTCCTGTTCAGAAGATTAGTTGATGGCCTTAAAGTATCAAATTCCCTTAAATGATTTCAGTGTCGAGAAGAGGAAATACAAAAAGAAAGGAAACGATTACATTCAGGAAAGAGTCTTAGTGACAACAATCCCCCAAAAAAAGAGAGGGGAAAAAAGACATTTTAATGTCTCTGAGCTGATCAACCAATTAAATATTAATATAAAAGTAGTTAGGTTTGGAAGTGTTTTGCTGAAGAGAATGGTTATTTAATCTATTTATCCTCCATTTTTAGTGGGCACAGCCATTCTTTTCCAAATTCTCACTTCATGTGTGATTATCTTGTGACTTCCCTCCACTTGGCTCCATGGGTTTTGGTTGTATGGAGAGTAGTTTCCTTAAACCTCCTCACAGAAATGGAAGAACTGATAGTGATAGGTTAATTTATTCTCTTCTTTTTGATACAACAACAAAAAAAGCATTGATTGCTATGTTTTATTGACATTTAGGTATTTTCCCTTACTCTTTTACCTTTTTGTTGTATTGCCTTATTGAGGAATGACTTAGTGACAAGATTGTATACCTTTGGGAACAGTAGCAAATTGCTTTTCAGAATGGCCGGACCAATTCACAATTTTACCAGTCACTTTTGAGTGCCTGATTTCCCACAGACTCGCCAATGAATATCTTTCTTTTTTATTTTAGGTAATATTTATTAATCTGATTGTCATGAAGTATAATCTCAGCTTTAATTTTCATTTTTCTTGTTAATAATAATTATTTTATGGCAAATATATCTTATAAAGGCCTTAATTAAAATATATAGAGAACTGAATCTAATTTTTAAAAATGTATGTCATTCTCGAATTAATAAATGTTCAAAATATATGAACAGGCAGTTTTGAGATGAATAAAGAAAATTTACTTCTAACCATAGTCACAATCTTTTCTACTTCTTTTAAATATATACAATTTTTATATTTTATCATATGAATTTTTGGAGGAAACGTTCCCTTGATATCTCTAATTTTTTGAATAGATATCTTTCTCATTAACTGTTTTCTCTTATTTCTTTGCATTTCTCATTTAAGAAAACCTTCTTAAGCATCTTCACTATTCTCTGAAATTCTGAATTAAATTGGGTCTATCTTTTTCTCCTTTACATTTCACTTTTCTTTTTTCCTCAGCTATTTATAAAGCCTCATTAGAAAGGCAGTTTGCTTTCTTGCTCTTCATTTTCTTTTCTTTTCTTTTCTTTTTTGTTGTTGTTGTTGCCTCTTGTATAATATTAATTATAAGGCTCTGTCCTTAGGTATGCATGCTAACTGCCAGATTAATTTCTTCAATCTATTATAATTTCTATTTCACATTAATAAGTAAAGTAATTCATCAGAAAGTTCTGATGATTTTTCCTACTTTCTTAAATTTATGTCTGAATTTTGCAATAAGCAGCTCATGATTTGTGTCATGACTACTAGCAAAAAGTCTTATTTTGTCTTACTGTAGAGCACTTCTACACTCATGACTATAAAGTATATAATCAAACAGATTTTTATACTGGCCTTCTGGAAATGTCAAACCTTTTAGAAGGTAAGAAAATAATGTTTGCTACTACCAGCAAACTCTCTTGACAAAATTCTATTAGTCTCTGTCCTAATCATTTTGTATTCTAAGGTCAAGCTTGCCTGTTATTCTAATTATTTTTTTTTTATTTTCTAATTTAGCATTCCATTCCCCTGGGATGAATGTGACATTTTTTTCATATTATTTCTAGAAGATTCTGTAAGTATTCAGATTTTTATAGAACTGGTCAACTTTGGCTTCTTTTGCATTCATGATTGATGCACAGACATATTATTATGATACTGAATAATTTGGATTCATTGAATATCTTTCTGTCATTTTTGAGATTATATCTCAGTTCTGCTTTTTATACCCTTTCATTGACTATCAGAACTACTCCATTTCTTCTAAGTAGTTTTTGTCATAGTAGTATATTCACTCATTCCCATTCATTTAATTTCCCTAAGAACCAAGATGTCAATGTTTAATCTTTTGTTTCTCCTTTTTATCACATCCAGTTTACCTTGATCCCTAGATGCTAATTTAAATTTCGTACTCAATACTGGTCTTTATTGCATAAGAATTTCCTTTCATTACCAGATTCCTGTGGAGTTTCCTTTCAATTTGGGCTCAGATGCTTCACTGGTAGGGAAGCTACTTGAAGTTTTCCTTTTTTCTTCCCCAGTAGCATGTTGAACATATTATGACCTGAGCTGCTCATTTGCTGGTCTCTTTTATTATTTTAATATCTTATGTTCCCTTTTTTTTTTTTTGATAAGGATAGTGAATTGGTTTTCCATTTGCTTCTCCAGTGGATTGCTTTTTGTCAGATAGTAGTTAATATATTTATTCCATTCTATTCCTTTTCCTCTTCTAATTCTATCATTCCTCTTATTTTAAATATTAATTTGATCATTATTTATTACCCTTTATGTCATTTTGGGAGTATTTTAGAAATCTGGGCTTTTCTCTGACTTTCATTTCATCTAAATTAAATACATAGCAACATCCAGGAGAAGTAGGATTCATTTAAGGATTTAGACAGAACTGTTGGGAGAAATCAAGAATTCAAATCTAATTGTATTTTAAAATCTTTTTGGGTCATGGCAAGCCTCTGAGTCAAGACAAAAGATGCTCAAATGTAAAGAATGCTACTGGTCCTAAGATAAGGACTAACTCATTGATTAAAAGTATAAACATATTTTAGCTAAGGTTGTGAACTGAGCAGTAAAATAGGATCCACTGGAGCTGAGTAGTTTTTCAAGGAATCCTCAAGGTTCAGATTGTATATATCAATGCAGTGACATTAATGTTCCTTCAGCATCAGAGGTTTGCCTATTCTTGTATTTGCCTTTTGTGTTCCCATCACATGTATCTTGCCACTTGTCAACTCTAAGTGTGTTTACTCTTTCCACTATCTAATTCTATCTTCATTTGTAGGAAAGTGAATCCTACAATAATGGAGGATTTGATTATTGCTACTCTTCTTACCATGTAATTTCAGTAAATGTCTTCAAGCTAAATAAGTAAAGTTAAATACTTATTATGGACTCAATGTTGTGTTAAAGTACCCATGATACAAATATAAATAATTAAGATGGCCTCAGCCATCAAGAAATTTACCTTAAAATAGGAAAATATAATGCCTAAAGAAAATCTGGAAGAGTAAAAGGACAGGAATACAGCAACATGTTCTAAAGAATATATTTGTTTCTGTGTTGAGTTCAAGTCACATGGCCTAGATGAACAATATCTTAGACCCTGAAAGAACTGGTACATGTGATCCAACTTTGTCACATTCAGAGATATTTGAAAGACTGTGGAAAGTGAGAAAGATATGAAGTAATTAGTAGTAATAATAAAAAAAATGTGTCCCAATGTCAAACAAGCAAGCAACATTCTTTAAACATTTATCTTATTCCAAACACTATGCTTAAGTATTAGAGATGCAAAGAAGGAAGGGGGGGGGTGGAGAGGAAGCATTATTTTTCTCAAGAAATTAATAGCATGGAATAGATATGCAAACAAATATGTACAAACAAGCTATATGAAGATTATATTGGAGTGTATTATCAGAGAGAAAACATTAGCATTATTAGGCACTAAAGAAAGGCTTCTTTCTGAAAATGAATTTTTTTCACCTGAGATTTATAAGAATTTGAGGAAGCCAGAAAGTAGAGAAGAGGAGGTAGAGGTATTCTCCAGGAATGGAGAATAGCCAGTGCAAAACACAGAAATGAGAGACAGTGTGCCATTTTCAAGAAAGAACAAAGGTTCTTTCTTGAAAGATCTTAAAATATTAGATCTTAAAATATATAGAGAGGAAAAAAGGGTAGGAAGGACTAAGGTTATGAAGAGCTTTAAATGTGAAAAGCTTTTGTGTTTGATAGTTGATGTGTTAGGGAGCTACTACAGTTTTTAATGGAGTGGGTAAAGAGATGTGGCTAAGTTCTAATCAAAGGTCCCTATGACAGCTGAATGGAGGACAGACTAGCAAGAGGAGAGACTATAACATTGATATTGTAATACAACATTAACAATAATTTTAAAAACTTAAATTGATGATCAGTGAAATGATCAATCATGATTAGAAGACCAACTAGAAAGTTATTACAGTATTCCAGGTGTGAAGTGATAAGAACCCGTGTCAAAGTACAGAGAAATGAAAGGGCTTTTATGAGATGTGCTGCAGAGGTGGAATCACTTAGGACTTGGTGACCAATTGGATATAGAGGAGGAGAGAAAAAGTTCAGGTCACTACCTATGTTGTGACTTAGAAGACAGTAATGCTCAGAATGATTAAAAGGAAATTAGGAAGAAATAGAAAGGTAACCATTTTTAAAAAGGAAGAGAACAGAGTCTTCAAACTATATGCTAAGTTTGACTTTTATTCCTGGGAAAATTATAAAATGGATCATTTTAGAGATGTGAGATGAACACTAGAAATCAGGATAGATTCAAGTAATAGTCATGTCAAATCAAGGTTAGTTTTGGATTTTTTTTTTGAGAGTTTTCTTCAGCTACATCATTAGAAAGTAATATCTTTGCAAGTAAGAACTGTTTCTCTCTTTATACTTATATCTCCATTACCCATCACTATTACTGGCAAAGAGCAGGTGCTTGATACATGCTTGGTGAATAATTGATTAATTAGGGAAAATTAATTTCTCCAAGTGGATGAATTCAAACCCTAACTAACTTGGAATGAAATGAACTTGGAAGAATTGTTGAGTTGATGAAGAGATAAAATAAAGGTGAAATATATATATATATATATATATGGTCAAAATATTTTGGACACTAAATATTTGATATATGAAACCCTCTCTGGACACATTTTTTTTCCCAATCCACTGTTATTTTTTTTTTCAAGAGGGATAGAACCTACTGCTTTCAGGTTTCTAAAGATCACTGTAAGGATGATCATTTTCATAATACTGTATCACTAGAGACCTTAACTGTGTATTTCCCCAAAATAATAAGCAAGTAGACCTTGTTAGTTTCTTAGCTAAATATTTTACATAAGTGACATAGTAAGAACAATAATTTACCAAGTATTTCCAAAAAATATGGTGTTCAATCTGGGGTGTATATTTGTAGGTTGAGAATAGCAGACACATAATTATATTACTATACTAGTAAGTCACAAAGGTAGTGAAAAGTTGGAACCAAAGCAAGTCATAATTCAAGAACTACAAGACTTCAATGCCATTTTTTTCCTTTGGTAAATCCTCAGGAAGTTTGTTTTAGGGTATGACATCAGTGATGGACGAATTGCTCTGCTGCTCCAGAATCTCAACAGGAGGTTCAGAGCACCACTAAGCTTCAAGTAATAGTCATGTCAAATTAAGCTTACTTTTGGATTTTAGCTGACTTGGCATCTAGTTGGCTTCTCACTTGGCTCAGGTTCTGCTGGGTTTCGTGAGGGTGGTTGCTTAATTACTTAACATATCTGCTTCTGAGGTGGATCATATTGGTCACTGAGATATTGAATAGCCACTATCAGACTGCTAAATTTCTTTCTGGGCTCTTCACAGGGCATTGCATAGTTTTGCTAGAATCACTGGATTTGGGGGGAAGAGTCAAGATGGTGGCATAGAGGCAGCAAAAGTTCAGACCTCTGAAAACTCTTCCTTACCGATTACAAACTAAATGCTCCTAGGGGATTCAAAATCAAACCTAACAACAAGACAGAGCCAAGGAACACTCCTGATGGACTCAATTCAAAAGGTATGCACCCCAAAAGCCAGAATTTGAGAACACTCAGGTTTAAGGAAAAGGAAGAAAAAAGGTCTCAGTACCCACACCACCCCCTCATGTATAGCACTGAGCCTCCAGCAGCAGCAGGAACCTCTGAGTGGGTAAAGGTGCTGGTCTTGAGGGAGTACCTTGTGGGCAGGGCTGTGTCAGGCTCGGAGCTTCAAACACAGGTGGCAGAGAAGGAACTAGAGAGGGAGAATAGATTGGCAGCCTGGTCACAGTGGTGGAGAACCTCCACATTGCTTCAGCCTTCTAGGAGGTTTTAGCCTCAGGGCACATACAGCCCAATCCAGCTGAACTTAATCTCCTCAAAAGACTTCAGAGGTCAGGGAAGCTCAAGCTCCAACACCCCTCCTTCCCAGACTGCTGGACATTAATCTAATCAAAAGCTTCCAGAGGACAGGGAAGCTCAAGCTCTAATACCCCTCCCCCATAGACTGCACTGAGAGATCTCCTGACAAAGCTCCAAGAGGGGAGATTGACAGAAGACCCTAAAACAAAAAACAATGAGAGGACCAAGAGCACAGACAACTGAGAGGAGTAACGAAGGGGTAAATATGAGCAAACAACAGAAAAAGAAAAAAAGAAATTACAATTGACAGCTTCTATACAGGCAATGAACAAAGAGCAAATGAAACAGAGGAGGATCAAGGAACATCATGCAAAAACACAGAAACTCCAGCAAATTGGACACAGGCTTTGGAAGAACTAAAAATACAATTCAAAACACAATTAAGAGAGGCTGAAGATAACTGGGAAAAGAACTTAAAATTTAAGATAAGTCATCTGGAAACAGAAAATAGTGTCTTGAAAACCAAAATCAACCAGCTTGAAAATGAGGCAAAGGAGATGAAAGATGAGGCAAAGGAGATGAGAGATGAGATAAAGAGAATGAAAGATGACCTACAAAGAAATCAGACCAGAAAGAGGATGACCAAAAATCCAGGGATGAAATCCAGTCTTTAAGAACCAGAATACAACAACTAGAATTAAGTGACCTCACAAGGCAGAAGGACACTATAAAACAAAACCAAAAGAACGAAAAAATTGAGAAAAATATAAAGCATCTCATTCACAAAACAGAAGATTTAGAAAATCACTAGAGGAGAGACAACTTAAGAATCATTGGTCTACCAGAAGACTATGACAAAAGAAAAAGCCTGGACATAATACTACAGGAAATTATCCAAGAAAACTGCCATGATATTCTAGAACAAGAGGGAAAAGTGGAAATTGAAAGAATCCACAGATCACCTCCTGTACTTAATCCCCAACTGACAACACCCAGGAATGTTATAGCCAAATTCAAGAACTATCAGACCAAGGAAAAAAATAATACAAACTGCCAAGAAGTCATTCAGATACCATGGAACTACAGTGAGGATAACACAGGATCTGACTGCATCGACACTGAAGGACTGAAAGGCATGGAATATGATATTCTGGAAAGCAAGGGAACTAGGTCTACAACCAAGAATCAACTACCCAGCAAAATTGACTATCTTCTTAGAGGGGAAAGTATGATCATTCACCAAAATAGAAGAATTCCAAGAATTTGTAAAGAAAAGACCAGATCTGAACTAAAATTTGATGCCCAAACACTGAACTCAAGGGAATCATTAAAAGGTAATTAAAAAAGAGGGAAAAAGAAAAACAAGACCCAATAAGTTAAAATGATATATACCCCTATAAGAAAAAAGGTCACTGGTAACTCTTAAAAATTGTTATTATCCCTTGGACAGCTAGAAGAATTACACTTAGAGGGAACAGTGACAAATTGTTTAGGATGAAATGACAAGATATAGATATGTATATAGATATATGTATGCACAAATACATATGCAGGTGTGTATATATATACACACACACACACACACATATATATATTATCTATATATATACACACAACTAGAGCTAAAAAAGAGATTAATACTAAAAGAAATAGGAAAAGAAACAAAAGGGGGTAAATTTATATGTCACAAAGAAGGTCATGGCGGGAGGGGGGAGAACATCAATACACTGGATGGGCTAGAGAGTTTGTAGATAGGAAATACTCAACTCTTACATGAATTGAAATTGACCCAAAGAGGGAAGAACAATCTAGTCCATTGGTGCAGAGAATTGATTTGCACCCTATAGGGAAGTAGAAGGGTAACAAATGGACTGGTGGGGAGAGAAGCAATACAAAGGAGGGAGAGCATGAGCAGTAGATTAAAAAGACCCTAAAGAAAAATAAAAGGGGGATAAGAAGGGAGGGAGGAAAGGAAGCAAAATAAGTGTGGGAAATAGGGGGACTGATTAAAAACAAAACACTAGTGTAGAAGGAAATGATGAAAGAAGAAAGGGTAGGACTAGGAGTAGAAATCAAAATGCTGAGAAATACACAGCTTGTAATCATAACTCTGAATGTTAATGAAATGAACTCACCCACAAAATGCAAGTGAATAGCAGAGTGGATTAGAATCCCAAACCCTACCATATGCTTTCTACAAGAAACACATGAGGAAGGTAGATATGCATAGGGTGAAAGTAAGAGGATGGAGCCAAATCTATTGGGCATCAACTGATGAAAAGAAGGTAGGAGTCACAATCATGATATCTGACAAAGCCAAAGTAAAAATAAATCTAGTTAAAAGAGATAGGGAAAGTAATTACATCCTGATAAAAAGCAGTAGAGACAATGAGAAAATATCAATACTCAACATTTTTGCACCAAATGACATAGAATCCAAATTTCTAAAGGAGATACTAGTGGAGCTCAAGGATGAAATAAATAGAAAAAAAATATGCTAGTGGGAGACCTGAACCTTTCTCTATCCAAACTAGTCAAATCAAACCAAAAAATAAATAAGAAAGCTGTAAGGGAAGTAAATGAAATCTTAGAAAAATTATAATTAGTTGATAATGTGGAGAAAAATAAATAGGGACAAAAACATTGCAAACAAGTGCAAAAGAGCAGAAATAATAAATGCAACCTTCTCAGATCACAATGCAATGAAAATAATAATTAGTAAGGGTACCTAGAGAGGCAAATAAAAAATCAATTGGAAATTAAACAATATGATTCTCCAAAACCTGTTGGTTAAAGAACAAATCATTGAAACAATTAATAATTTCATTGAAGAAAATGATAACCATGAGACATTCTTTTAAAATGTATGGGATGCAGCCAAAGTAGCACTCAGGGGAAAATTTATATCCTTGAGTTCATATATTAACAAACTAGAGAGGGCAGAGGTCAATGAATTGGGCATTCAAATTAAAAAAAAAAACACTAGAAAGTGAACAAATTTAAAATACTCAGCTGAAGACTAAATTAGATATCCTAAAAATCAAAGGAGAAATTAATAAAATTGAAAGTCAAAGAACTATTGATTTAATAAATAAGACTAGAAGCTAGTACTCTGAAAAAACAAATAAAATAGACAAAGTACTGGTCAATCTAATTAAAAAAAGGAAAGAATAAAACAAAATTGACAGTATCCAAGATGAAAGGGAGACCTCACCTCTAATGAGGAGGAAATTAAGGCAATCATTAAAATCTATTATGCCCAATTATATGGCAAAAAAGTTGGCAATCTAGTTTATATGGATGAATATTTATAAAAAATATAAATTGCCTAGACTAACAGAGGAAGAAATATATTACCTAAATAATCCCATATCAGAAAAAGAAATTGAACAAGCCATCAAAGAACTCCCTAAGAAAAAATCCCCAGGTCCAGATGGATTTGTAAATGAATTCTATCAAACATTCAAAGAACAATTAATCACAATATTAAACAAACTATTTGATAGAATAAGCAAAGAAGGAGCTCTACCAAATTCCTTTCATGACACAAATATGGTACTGATTCCAAAACCTGGCAGGTCAAAAACAGAGAAAGAAAACTATAGACCAATCTCCTTAATGAATATAGATGCAAAAATCTTAAATACGATACTAGGAAAAAGAATCCAGCAATCCATCACAAGGGTTATTCACTATGACCAGGTAGGATTCATACCAGGAATGCAAGGATGGTTCAATATTAGGAAAACCATCCACATAATTGACCATATTAACAAGCAAACTGACAAAAAATCACATGATGATCTCAATAGATGCAGAAGAAGCCTTTGACAAAATACAACACCCATTCCTATTGAAAACACTAGAAAGTATAGAAATAGAAGGGACTTTCCTAAAAATTATAAACAGTATATATATAAAACCATCAGCAAACATCATCTGCAAGGGGGATAAACTAGAAGCCTTCCCAATAAGATGAGAAGTGAAACAAGGATGGCCATTATCACCTCTATTATTTAACACTGTAGTAGAAACACTAGATGTAGTGATTAGAGAAGAAAAAGAAACTGAAGGTTTTAAAATAGGAAATGAGGGACTTCCGGGTAATCATGGCTGCAATCTAGACGCGGCACGTTTCCTCTCCCCAGCACCGAACGAAATAGACTACATCAAAGGAGCATAAAATCACCTTTGGAGGAACAGAAGGACTCCCCAGTACCCCACAGAGGCAAAGGTACGTGGGGCTTGAACATTTCCACACTAAAATAAGAAGGAAAAGCTTGCACAGAAAAGTGAACTGAGCCGCCCTTCCCCCACCCCACCTCCCCCACTAAACCAGAGTGAGCTACCTGAGCGCTCACCGGGACAGCGAGTGAGTGGGGAGCGTCTCTGTCTGGGGGGGCACTCCAGGGTCCTTGGGATCTGGGGACTGCCAGGAAAAAACGTCTCAGGGCGCTTTCACTGGAGAAGCCAGCGGACTTCGGGCGGGCTGCGCTGAACAAGGCGCACGGATTATCTGGGCGGAGCTGAATACCTGGGCTCGGAGGCTGGGAAGAACTAGTCTGAAGCAACCTAAATTCACAGAAAAACCACTCTTATAACCCAGACCCCAGACCAAAAAGGAAAGGGAAATAAAACCACCAAAGGGATGGCTCACATGGCCCAAAATCAAGCCTCCAGGAAGAAAGGGAAAAAAGTGACTATTGAAAACTTTTATGGTGGAAGTACCCAAGGGAAAGAGGAGAATGAAGAGGAAATCCAAAAAAATTCAGAACACGCCTCCCAAAATGGAAACTATCAACAAGCTCTGGAAGATCTCAAACTGGAACTTATCCAAAAGATGGAAACCTTCTGGAAAGAAAAATGGGAGAAAGAGATCAGCTGTCTGACAGATAAGACTGCTCAATTGGAAAAAGAACTCGAAGCAGCCAATACAAGGGCAGACAAGGCTGAAAAGCAAATCCAGTCCCTAATGACCAGAATTAAGGACCTCGAAGAAAGTGAGATGATAAAACAGCAAGAATCAATAAAGCAAACCCAAACAATTAATGAATTGGAAGAAAACAGAAAATATCTCACTGAGAAGGTCACGGACCTGGAGAACAGAGGAAGACGAGAAAATCTCCGTATCATCGGTCTCCCAGAAAAACCAGAGGTAAACAACAAATTGGATTTTATTCTAGAGGAGATTATAAAAGAAAATTGCCCCCACGTTCTGGAGCAAGGGGGCAAAATAGAAATAGAAAGGATTCATAGAACACCTTCTATACTAAATCCCCAAAAGACAACGCCTAGGAATGTAATTGCCAAATTCAAGAGCTTCCAAGTAAAGGAGAAAATCCTACAAGAAGCCAAGAAGAAGAGCTTCAGATACAAGGGGGCTCCCATAAGGATCACACATGACTTAGCGGCTAACACACTAAGAGACCGCAAAGCATGGAACACGATATTTAGAAAGGCAAGAGAGCTGGGTCTCCAACCAAGAATCAACTACCCAGCAAAACTGACTATATACTTCCAGGGGAAAGTATGGGCATTCAACAAAATAGATGATTTCCAAGCATTTGCTAAGAAAAGACCAGAACTCTGTGGAAAGTTCGATATCCAAGCACAGAAAGCAAGAGAAACATGAAAAGGTAAATATGAAAGAAAGGGAAAAGGAGATAAATCTTATCTTTCTCTTTAAGTCAAACTCTCTTCTATAAGGACTACATTTACATCTAATTATATATATTAATATGTGGGGAAAATGTTTTGTGTAACTCTCATAAATTGTATCATCATAAGAGTAGTTAGAAGAAACATGCATAGGGAAAGATTGGGGAATCAAGAAGATTTGGGGAAAGTTGGGGCAAAAAAAGGAAAAGGGAGGGGGGAACCGTGATAATACTAAGATTAACTTCAAGAAATAGGGGGGGAATCAGTAGAATAAACTTTCCCATATAAAGATACACATGGGAAGGGGAGGGGAAGAACTCTCATATGAGAAGGAGAGGAAGAGAGCGTGAAGTGGAAGTACTTAAACCTTACTCTCAGTGAAATCAAATCTGAGAGGGAAGAACATCTAGATCCAGTGGGATCCTGAATTCTATCTTATCCATTAGGGCAAGAAAGAAAGGAAAATTAAGGAGGGGGAGGGGAGAGGGAGCACAAAAAGGGAGGGAAGGAGAGGGGGGAGGGGAAGGGAGCATAAAAAGGGAGGGGCTAGAAAGGGAAGCATCTCAAGGGAGGGGACTAGGGGGACTGACCTAAAGTAAATCACTGGTTCAAAAGGAGAAAGCTAAAGAAGAAAGGTCAGAACTAGGGGAAGACATCAAAATGCCAGCGAATCCACAAATAACAATCATAACTTTGAACGTGAATGGGATGAACTCACCCATAAAACGCAGACAAATAGCAGATTGGATTAGAACACAAAACCCTACCATATGTTGTCTTCAAGAAACACATATGAGACGGGTTGACACTCACAAGGTTAGAATTAAAGGTTGGAGTAAGACCTTTTGGGCCTCAACCGATAGAAAGAAGGCAGGAGTTGCAATCATGATATCTGACAAAGCCAAAGTACAAATAGACCTGATCAAAAGGGACAGGGAAGGTAAATATATTCTGCTAAAAGGAAGTATAGACAATGAGGAAATATCACTAATCAACATGTATGCACCAAATGGTATAGCATCCAAATTTTTAATAGAGAAACTAGGAGAATTGAAGGAGGAATTAGACAGTAAAACCATATTAGTGGGAGACTTGAACCAACCACTATCAAATTTAGATAAATCAAATCAAAAAATAAATAAGAAAGAGGTAAAAGAGGTGAATGAAATCTTAGAAAAATTAGAATTAATAGACATATGGAGAAAAATAAATAGGGACAAAAAAGAATACACCTTCTTTTCAGCACCACATGGCACATTCACAAAAATAGATCATACACTAGGTCATAGAAACATGGCACTTAAATGCAGAAAAGCAGAAATATTAACTGCAGCCTTTTCAGATCACAAGGCAATTAAAATATTGATCGGCAAGGGTACATGGAGACCCAAATCAAAAATTAATTGGAAATTAAATAACATGATACTCCAAAACCATTTAGTTAGAGAAGAAATCATAGAAACAATTAACAATTTCGTTGAAGAAAATGACAACGGCGAAACATCCTTTCAAACCTTATGGGATGCAGCCAAGGCAGTACTTAGAGGAAAATTCATATCCCTGAGTGCATATATTAACAAATTAGGGAGGACAGAGACCAAGGAATTGGAAATGCAAATCAAAAAACTTGAGAATGAACAAATTAAAAACCCCCAGAAGAAAACCATACTAGAGATCCTAAAAATTAAGGGAGAAATTAATAAAATAGAAAGTGACAGAACTATTGAGCTAATAAACAAGACTAGAAGCTGGTACTTTGAAAAAACAGACAAAATAGACAAAGTACTGGTTAATTTAATTAAAAAAAGGAAAGAAGAAAGGCAAATTAATAGCATCAAGGATGAAAAGGGGGATCTCACCTCAAATGAAGAGGAAATTAAGGCAATCATTAAAAATTACTTTGCCCAACTATATGGCAATAAATTTACCAATCTAGGTGATATGGATGAATATTTACAAAAATATAAATTGCCTAGACTAACAGAAGAAGAAATAGTTTTCCTAAATAATCCCATATCAGAAATTGAAATCCATCAAGCCATCAAAGAACTGCCTAAGAAAAAATCCCCAGGGCCTGATGGATTCACCAGTGAATTCTATCAAACATTCAGAGAACAGTTAACCCCAATATTACACAAACTATTCGACATAATAAGCAAAGAGGGAGTCCTACCAAACTCCTTTTATGACACAAGCATGGTACTAATTCCAAAGCCAGGCAGGCCAAAAACAGAGAAAGAAAACTATAGGCCAATCTCCCTAATGAATATAGATGCAAAAATCTTAAATAGGATACTAGCAAAAAGACTCCAGCAAGTGATTAGAAGGGTCATCCACCATGATCAAGTAGGATTCATACCAGGGATGCAGGGCTGGTTCAACATTAGGAAAACTGTCCACATAATTGACCACATCAACAAGCAAACCAACAAGAATCACATGATTATCTCAATAGATGCAGAAAAAGCCTTTGATAAAATACAACACCCATTCCTACTAAAAACACTAGAAAGCATAGGAATAGAAGGGTCATTCCTAAAAATAATAAACAGTATATATCTAAAACCATCAGCTAATATCATCTGCAATGGGGATAAACTAAATCCATTCCCATTAAGATCAGGAGTGAAACAAGGATGCCCATTATCACCTCTATTATTTGACATTGTATTAGAAACACTAGCAGTAGCAATTAGAGAAGAAAAAGAAATTGAAGGCATCAAAATAGGCAAGGAGGAGACCAAATTATCACTCTTTGCAGATGACATGATGGTCTACTTAAAGAATCCTAGAGATTCAACCAAAAAGTTAATTGAAATAATCAACAACTTTAGCAAAGTTGCAGGATACAAAATAAACCCACATAAGTCATCAGCATTTCTATATAATTCCAACACAGCTCAGCAGCAAGAACTAGAAAGAGAAATCCCATTCAAAATTACCCAAGACAAAATAAAATACTTAGGAATCTATCTCCCGAGACAAACACAGGATCTATATGAACACAACTACAAAACACTTTCCACACAACTAAAACTAGACTTGAACAATTGGAAGAACATTAACTGCTCATGGGTAGGACGAGCCAATATAATAAAAATGACCATCCTACCCAAACTCATCTATCTATTTAGTGCCATACCCATGGAACTCCCAAAATTTTTTTTTACTGATTTAGAAAAAAACATAACAAAGTTCATTTGGAAAAACAAAAGATCAAGGATACCCAGGGAATTAATGAAAAAAAATACAAAGGAAGGGGGTCTTGCAGTCCCAGATCTCAGACTATATTATAAAGCAGCGGTCATCAAAACAATTTGGTACTGGCTAAGAGACAGAAAGGAGGATCAGTGGAATAGACTGGGGGCAAGCAACCTCAGCAAGACAGTATATGACAAACCCAAAGATCCCAGCTTTTGGGACAAAAATCCACTATTTCATAAAAACTGTTGGGAAAATTGGAGGACAGTGTGGGAAAGATTAGGCTTAGATCAACACCTCACACCCTACACCAAGATAAATTCAAAATGGATGAATGACTTGAACATAAAGAAAGAAACTATAAGAAAATTAGGCGAACACAGAATAGTATACATGTCAGACCTTTGGGAAGGGAAATACTTCAAAACCAAGCAAGAATTAGAAAGAATTACAAAATGCAAAATAAATAATCTGGATTACATCAAATTAAAAAGTTTTTGTACAAACAAAACCAATGTAACCAAAATCAGAAGGGTAGCAACAAATTGGGAAACAATCTTCATAAAAACCTCTGACAAGGGTTTAATTACTAAAATTTATAAAGAACTAAATCAATTGTACAAAAAATCAAGCCATTCTCCAATTGACAAATGGGCAAGGGACATGAACAGGCAATTCTCAGCCAAAGAAATCAAAACTATTAATAAGCACATGAAAAAGTGCTCTACATCTCTTATAATCAGAGAGATGCAAATCAAAACAACTCTGAGGTATCATCTCACACCTAGCAGATTGGCTAACATGACAGCTATGCAAAGTAATGAATGCTGGAGGGGATGTGGCAAAGTGGGGACATTAATTCATTGCTGGTGGAGTTGTGAATTGATCCAACCATTCTGGAGGGCAATTTGGAACTATGCCCAAAGGGCGATAAAAGACTGTCTGCCCTTTGATCCAGCCATAGCACTGCTGGGCTTGTACCCCAAAGAGATAATGGACAAAAAGACTTGTACAAAAATATTCATAGCTGCGCTCTTTGTGGTGGCCAAAAATTGGAAAATGAGGGGATGCCCCTCAATTGGGGAATGGCTAAACAAATTGTGGTATATGTTGGTGATGGAATATTATTGTGCTAAAAGGAATAATAAAGTGGAGGAATTCCATGTGAACTGGAACAACCTCCAGGAAGTGATGCAGAGCGAAAGGAGCAGAACCAGGAAAACATTATACACAGAGACTGATACATTGTGGTACAATCGAAGGTGATGGACTTCTCCATAAGTATCAATGCAATTTCCCTGAACAATCTGCAGGGATCTAAAAAAAAAAATACTACCCACAAGCAGAGGATAAACTGTGGGAGTAAAAACACCGCTGAAAAGCAACTGCTCTACCACAGGGTTGGAGGAGATAAGACTGAGGAGAGACTCTAAATGAACACTATAATGCAAACTCCAACAACAGGGAAATGGGTTCGAGTCAAGAACACATGTGATAACCAGTGGAATCATGCGTCGGCTATGGGAGAGGGAAAGGCGGGGGGGGGGGGGGGGGGAGGGGAGGAAAAGAAAACGATCTTTGTTTCCAGTGAATAATGTATGAAAACGACCAAATAAAATAATATTAAAATTTAAAAAAAAAAAAATAGGAAATGAGGAGACCAAGCTATCACTCTTTGCGGATGATATGATGGTCTTCATAAAGAATCCCAGAGAATCAACTAAAAAGCTACTCGAAATAATCCACAACTTTAGCAAAGTTGAAGGATACAAAATAAACCCACATAAGACCTCAATATTTTGATATATCTCCAATCCATCTAAGCAGCAAGAATTAGAAAGTGAAATTCCATTTAAAATCACCCTAGACAATATAAAATACTTAGGCATCTATCTGCTGAGACAAACACAGGAACTATATAAACACAATTACAAAACATGCACAACACAATTAAAACTAGATCTAAACAATTGGAAAAACATTGATTACTCGTGGGTGGGATGAGCTAACATAATAAAAATGACAATCCTATCCAAATTAATTTACTTATTTAGTGCCATACCTATTGAACTATGAAAAAAAAAAAACTTTTTTACTGAATTAGGAAAAACCATAGCAAAGTTCATTTGGAAGAACAAAAGATCAAGGATATCCAGGGAAACCATGAAAAAAAATGCAAAGGAAGGAGGCCTTTAGTTCCCAGATCTCAAACTATATTATAAAGCAGCGGTCATCAAAACAATTTGATATTGGCTAAGAGACAGAAAGGAATAGATTTGGGGTAAAATACCTCAGCAAGACTGTCTATGTAAAACCCAAAATCCCAGCTTTTGAGACCCAAACCCACTATTTGATAAAAACTCCTGGGAAAATTGGAAGAAAGTATGGGAGATATTAAGTTTGTATCAATATCTCACACGCTACACCAAGATAAACTCAGAATGGGTGAATGACCTGAATATCAAGAAGGAAACTATAAGTAAATTAGGTGAACACAGAATAGTAAACTTTTCAGATCTTTGGGAAAGGAAAGACTTTAAAACCAAGCAAGAGCTAGGAAAAAATCACAAAATTTAAAATCAACAATTTTAATTACATCAAATTAAAAAGTTTTTGTACAAACAAAACCAATGCCATCAAAATTAGAAAGGAAGCAACAAATTGGGAAACAATCTTCATAACAAAAACCTCTGACAAAGGCCTAATTATTCCAATTTATAAAGAGCTAAATCAATTGTACAAAAAATCCAGCCATTCTCCAATTGATAAATGGGCAAGGGGCATGAATAGGCAATTTTCAGTTAAAGAAATTCAAACTATTAATAAGCACATGAAAAAGTTCTGTGAATCTCTTATAATCAGAGCAATGCAAATCAAAACAACTCTGAGGTATCACCTCACACCTAAAAGATTGGCTAACATGATAGCAAAGGAAAGTATTGAATGCTGGAGGGTATGTGGTAAAGTTAGGACAGTAATGCATTGCTGGTGGAGTTGTCAATTGATCTAACCTTTCTTGAGGGCAATTCAGAACTATGCCCAAAGGGCGATAAAAGACTGCCTTTTGATCCAGCCATAGCACTGCTGGGTTTGTACCCAAAAGAGATAATAAGGAAAAAGACATGTACAAAATTATTCATAGCTGCTCTCTTTGTGGTGGCAAAAAACTGGAAAATGAGGGGGTGCCCTTCAATTGGGGAATGGCTGAACAAATTGTGGTATATATTGGTGATGGAATAACATTGTGCTCAAAGGAATAATAAAGTGGAGGAACTCCATGGGAACTGGAAGAACCTCCAAGAATTCATGCAGAGTGAGAGGAGCAGAACCAGGAGAACATTGTACACAGAGACTGATACACTGTGGTACCATTGAATGTAATGGACGGCTCCATTAGTGGCAATTCAGTGATCCTGAACAACTTGTAGGAATCTATGAGAAAAGCCACTATCCACATTCAGAGGAAAAACTGTGGGAGTAGAAACACGGAAGGAAAAAAAAAAACTGCTTGAATACATAGGTTGAGGGGATATGGTTGGGTATGTAGACTCTAAATGATCTAAGTGCAAACATCAACAGCATGGAAATAAGTTCTGATCAAGGACAAAAGTGATATCCAATGAAATTGCGCATTGGCTGCGGGAAGGGTGGGTGGAGGGGAGGGATGGAAATATTGTGATTATTGTAACCAAGGAATGATGTTCTAAATTGACTAAATAAATTAATTAAAAAAAAGAATAACTGGATTTGCTTTTCATTGAGTAGCTACATGAAATTACTGGCTCAGTTGGTTAGAGCTGAACTCTCTCTACCTGGATTGTTCTAGGACTCTTCTTACCTAGAGATACCACTGAGTTATTTCAACAGGTACAAAAAACTTGACCTTTCAGAAACCTTTCTTCTTTTACTCCCTCACAACCTTAGCTCTGAGGTTTGTTTAGTCCAGGAAGAAATGTAGAGTGATCTAGTCTTTTCTCCTGTTGAACAATTCTTTTTCATCAAGTGATGATTTCTTTCATTTTTGCCATCCTATTTTGCTTAAGATGTCAGTCAAGTTATGTTTCCTATATTCCTGTTGGGTGTTATGTAGATGAATTTCTGAAAACAAAGGTTTAATAAGATGTCTGTGCCCTAAGTTAAGTTCATTTTCTTGCTCACTTCTTAAGAAATCAAACTATTCAATTCTAAGAAATTTCTATTTTGGCTCTACAGAAAAGGCACAGATATTTCTTTTCAAAGTTTCTTCCACATTTACCTTCTCAGTTTTTCTTGGAGTACCGTATTTGGCTTTCATAATTGTTCCCATCATTGCTGTTTTTCATCGTTCATTTTGGAAGAGCACTAATTACATCATGAGGTGATATCTTGACTTGTGCTTGAATTGGACTTATGTGAGACAAAGTTGCACAAAATTTTAAGCCTTACTGTCTACCAGAATCATTAAAGTCCAGTTGCAAGACGAAAGTCAGGGTGATTATCACTGTCTTGGGATACAGTGGATAACCTTTGCACTTTCAGTATCTAACTAAGCTCCAAATATTGTAGAGCACCTGCTTCAGCTGCCTCCCTGCTCTTTTCTTTTCAACTGCCCATTCCACTGGGGTGAGGGGAGGGAGGTCTTGACACTTTGGGTAGACATTCTCCTAACTCACTAGTGGGTTTGAGATCATTAGTTAATATCAACATAATTTATTCCTTCTGCTAAGATTGTTTAAGTATGGTATGGCTGCTGTGAATGATACAGCTTTTTGGAGGCAGCTTTTAGAGTTGGGTGAAATTGCTTAGAAAGTGGAGTCCTCCTTTTCCAATTCTATTTAACATGGACTATAATTTATTATTTACCTCCAACTTTCCCTACCTTTATCTTTTCCCATTCTTTCTCAATAAACTCTAAAGTTCTTTGAGGGCAGGGAAAGTTTATTAGTTTTCTTAAATTTTATCCACTATGCCTAGCATAGTATATGTGCTTATATAATACATATCTACATATGTATCTACATATATGGATACACACAAGGTTTATGATCAAATAATATTATATAAAAACTCATTTATATAAACATGATTTTGGTGGCAGCTAGATGGTACAATGTAAAAAGTGTGTTAGGTCTGGAGACAGAAAGACCCAAGTTTAAATCCAACTTCAGATATTTACCAGCTATGATCTTAGGCAAGCCCCTTACCCTCCTTCAGCTTTAGTTCCTTCAACTATACAATGGGGATTATAATAATATCTACTTTCCAGGGTTGTAGTGAGGATCAAATGGGATATTTGTAAAGTACTTAGTTGAATGCCTAACAAACAGTAAGCACTATATAAGTGCAAGTAATTAGTATTATGTCAGGGTGAAATTTTTGCATGGAAATTCCCTCTATTCATACAGATCATTAAGTTGCCTGTATTTTAAAATCTCTTAGACTATCCTAAGTTACCAAGATATTAATTGACTTGTTTAATATTTGTCAGAACAAAGTCTAAATCTGAATGTTCCTGATCTCAAGTCTTACTCATTGTTCATGAGGTCATATTGCCTCTGCTTGTGAATAGTAAGTACTTAATAAAACCTTATTGGAGCTTATGCCTTCCTATGGAATGCAAAGAAAGAGTTAGTTTCATCAGATGGGAAAACTGACTACTGTCAATTAATTGATTTCCTATAAGTCAAAATGAATTAAGGTTTAGATGAGAAGCAGAGAAGCATGCACACATGGCTTGCTTATGAGTTTCTTTAAGTTTACCTCAGTGGTGCCAAGTTCAATTCTATTCATCAATCCTAAATCTTCAATGAAGAATTAGTCACTCTGGGAGCTTAGTTCCTGAGTTACTCATGCCATTCTGCCTGAATCTATATTTGTGTGTGAGGAAAAACATACAAATGGAATCCGATTTACTTGCACAAGTTCCTGGACTGCTTGATTTATGTTTGGGTATATAAAGGCATATGTTTTATAGGTATTGACCTTTAGCTTTAGTTTTCCCATATAAATGTATTTTAAACATTTCAATTTCTTTTTCTTGGAACATCTAAAGTTCTGAACATTTAAAAGCAGTGTGACCCCCAGTTTTACTCTCTTAATTTTCATTTATGTTTATTAAGTTTTTGTATATATGTTTTCAATACTCAGCTTCAAAACAATGGAAAATCAGCAGTACAGACCAATGGAAAAAATTCAATATTTTCTAGTTTGTATCCAATTTAGAAAGATCACTAAAATGTAGAACCATAGCTTCACCATTTTGTCTTCCAAAAAGCTGTCCTAACATCACATTAGATTGAAAACATAATATTACCAACAGGTATTTTAAATAAATAAATGATAATTGATCTAAGTTGATTGACATTCAACTGTCTGAAAACATTAGGATGAATTTGAATGGACATCTAAACAATTGCAAATTGAAAATAATTGTCTAGACCTGTACTTTTTGTTTAGCAATTTATTTTGAAATAAAATCAATTCAATAATTAAAATTTAGTACATATTTATTTATTACATACAAGTCTCTATGATAAACAGTAGGTGATAAAAAAAGACAAAAATGAAACAGTTTGTGTCCTCAAGGAACTTACATATTACTTGGGAGCACAAAATATCCACAGATAATTAAATGCAAAATATATTGGATATAACTTCAAAAAGTTTCATTTATTTACTGAATGGGGTAGTTAGAGGATCAAGGAAGGAAGGAGGCAATACCTGAGCTGTACTTTCAAAGAAGGCATGTATTCTTAAAGACCCAAGTAAAAGGGAATTCATTTATTCCTGAAAATTAAAAAAAAAAAAGGTTTTTTGCAAACATAGATGTATAATATGGAATATCATTTTACAAGGAAGAACTAATAAGCCAGTTTGATTAAAACAGAGAGGACATGGAAGCATACTATGTGAAAGAAGACTGGAAAAATAGGTAAGAGCCAGATTGCTTAGGATTTTAAATATTGAGGATTTTTTAGTTTGCCTTAAAAGTAATAGGGAACCACTTAAAGCATTTGAGAAGGAAAGTGAAATGGTTCAATCTGCATAGCGAGAAGCCAAATGCAGTATAGAAGAATGAATGAAACATTTTTAATTTCTGTATTTTAAACACTGGTGGTAGAAATTGTGAATTTTAAAAGTCTCCATCTTGGTCTAGCACCCAAAAATTGTGCACACCCACCTACACGGGCATGCGCTAGTCAATGACTAATCAGAAATAACTAACTGCCCACCTGGGCTGTCCTAAGCCAAGCTAGAGCCAACCATTGGATTTCTGAGACACAGGAAGAGAGGTAGGGAACAGCCTCTGAGATTGGCGGAACTTCCTGTGGAGAGAGCTAGGGGGGGTTGGTGTTAGGAGCTTGGAGAGAGAGGACGCCCGCAGAGAGCTTTCCTTCAGATCGGTCACGTGAGTTAAGGACTGGTTCTTTCCACCTGGGCCTTTAGGCCTAAACTCCCTCTGCCTTGGTCAGAGGTTGAGTAGCCTCTTTCCCTTTTCTCTTCTCTCCTTCTCTCCCTAACCTTTTCCCCACTCCCAGTGTGATTAAACCTCCATAAACCTCATTCTGACTTGAGTGTTTCATTTTAGGAATTTCATAAGTAAATTCCTTGGCGGCCATTGTTAAATATTATATAAATCTTGTAGCCACATTTGTAACCATTACTATATTATAACCTTCTCCCAGAAGCCTTAAATTTCCCCATTACAGTTTGGCTAACCACTACGGGAAAAAGAACCTTATCAGTCTTCTGATCTCCTTACTATCACCTGGGAGAAATCCCACCCCGGCTACCCCCTCTGGCTCTTGGCCCTGCCTTAGTGCTTGGAAGGTTTCTAGAACCTCAATAAATTTCCTGAATTTTCTTGCCTTTTCAACCCACTTATTGCTCACTCCCTCAGTCCTGTTACCAAATACCTTGGCTTAAAGACACAGCTGCCAGAACAGGTGAGTATAAAACACCTTTTCTCTTTTCCCTTTACCCCTTAAGTTAAATTGGGGTCAACAGGATTTTTTTTTTCCTTCTCCTCTTTGTCTCTCATTTCCATCTCCTTTTACTTTAAGGAGGTGGCTCAGTAGAGAGAGGCAGGCCAGGCTTACCTAATCAACTAAGCAAGGAGGAACCTCAGGAGAAGGAGCTCTTAGGAGCTCCTAGCCCGCAAAAAACAGCTGAATACAGCTAGGGAGCTAACTTAAAACCCATTTTTTTTTCTGTTTCCTGGCCTTTCTAGTCTTAAAAATTTAAGTGGGCTTTGCTCAAGGAAGATAGCACATGGTCATAGCGGCTTTAGCCTGAGGGCCAAAGAAGATTGCTGGGACCCACCCACATACACTTTGTAAAGAAGGAGAATTTACAATACAATAGGCCCTTAGCCTGTATAGGGTTGTAGACTCAGAGCCACCTATTGTAAAAAGAAAAAGCCTGTGGAAAGTTTGCTGCTTTGCCCTGCTCCCCACTTGCTTTGTGAAATTACAAAATATACATATAAAAATGAGTACTATATCCTTTGACAATTATAAGGCAGCTGAAGAAGTAGGGGCATTGAGGAATGAAGGATACCTCCAAATTTTTATATTAATAGGTACTGTCATTTTTGTACTCCTCAATACTATATTTAGAGATGAAAAAATAAAAAAAATTGAGGATAAAATAAAACAAAATGAGGAGAAAATAAAACAAAATGAGGAGGAAATAAAGCAAAATGAGGATAAAATAGGAAATATTGAGAATAAAATAGAAAAAATTGAGGATAAAATAGGAAATATTGAGAATAAAATAGGAAATATTGGGGATAAAATGGGAAATATGGAAGATAAAATAGGAAAAATTGAGGATAAAATGCAAGCCCAATTAGAAGATCTAAAAAGTTTCTTACAGGATCAATTGACAAACAACCACTCTACCAGAAATAGACCTGTTTCTGAACCTTTGAATGAGGAAATTTCCTTCCCTGAAATAGAGATGGAAAATACCTTTCCTATAGCCAAGTTAACAGACTGCTTCTCTCGTGTAGTGCAAATCTTGTCTGAATTTAATCCCCAAAACCCTTCCCCGGCAATCCCAGATTCTCATGTTCCTTCTCCTACAGAAAACCAAATTCCAATGCAAGAGAGATCTTGTCCCCCTAGAAAAACCTGTCCTTGTCAAACTGACCCACAGGTGCAAAATCCAACTAGAGGCCTGTTTCCTCTAAGAGAAGTACCTGAAATAAGACGAAATGGGGATGTGGTGACTTTAAGACATAGGATACCGTTTACTCCCCAAGAAATAAATGAATTTACACGAAATATTCCCACATATGAACAAGATCCTTTTCTAGTAACAAAAAAGATGGGAGACATATTTTTTCAGTATAATCCGTCTTACAAGGACGTTGAGAGCTTACTCCAGGCTTTTTTAAGTGAACGTGAAAAAAATAAAATAATTGCTCATGTCAACAAAACCAGGGGGCGTAATGCAGCACATTGGCCATCTCAGGATCCCGAATGGGACTATAACAATCCTGAGGATTATCTACAACTATACCGTTGTAGAGAGGCCATCCTCACGTCCATGAAGGAATGTGCGGACAGTACAGATAAGTGGATGGAACTGGAAAAAATTAAGCAAAAGGAAAATGAAACACCCTCCAGATTTATGGACAGAATTATCGAGTTTGGGGACAGATACTTAGATTGGGACTTAACTAAAGAGAGTAGTATAAGACAAGCTAGAAGAATCTTTGTAAACAATTCTTGCAAAGCAATTAAAAATTATTTCAAAACACAATGCCCAAGATGGTCAGATATGGACCTTGAAGAATTGCGAAAAACAGCTATATATGTTTTAAAGGGAAACGAAGAAAAGGAGAAAGAAAATGATGATGACATGGAGGAAATGAAGAAAAAAATGAGATATTTAATAGATAGGATAACTAAATTAGAAAGTGGGCAGGGTAATGAACCAACGACAATTGCCCCTCTCCAGAAATCCAATTATCAATCCATTACTTGCCACTTCTGTGAGAAGAAGGGCCACAAAATGATGGAATGTAGAACCTTTCTTAAGATGTTTGGAAGGAATACACAGTTTAATAATAGTTTTAGAAATAATAACTATAATGAATATAGAAATAAGAACTTTAGAAACCAGAATTATAGAAATAGGAATTGGGAAATTAATGACAATGCTCAAATTGAAGAAAATTTTAATGATAATACTCAACAATATATGAGAAATGGCGCTCGTCCAAAAATTACTCGAGGTACTAATGACTCTCAGAGAGGTGCCCTTCAGGGGGGTGCCCAAGGAATATCCCAAACACAATGATGGTGCCCGGGGGGGGCTAGGGCACAGGAATCAGAGGATACAACCTTTGATTTCCCGGACCCTGATGTCCTACTACCCGTTGTCCCTATCCACTGCCCTCCCCATACTAATGAACCCCATGTTACCTTAAAGGTGGGTAACACCTATTATGATTGTCTATTAGACACCGGAGCTTCCTGGTCTGTATTGAAGAGAAAACCTGATTTACAATGTTATTCTATTGGCTCAGAGAATGTAATGGGAGTATCAGGAATAACCCAAAGAGTTAAAAGACTTCCTCCTAGAATGGTGTCTGTAGGACCCCTAGAGGTACAACACTCTTTCCTTTTGATGCCTGACTCCCCTTTAAATTTGCTGGGGAGGGACCTTCTATGCAAACTCAGAGCCACAATAACCTGCTCCCCAGATGGCTCATTATCATTAGAAGTACCAGAGGAATCTTTAAAATTACTCCCTGTACTTCTCTCGGAAAACCAGGACGCAAAAGAGCCTTCCATTTTTGAAATACCTAAAGATATACCTGAGTCTCTTTGGGCCACATCTTCTTCTGATGTAGGCTTGCTTAAATCTGCTGTTCCTGTGCAGATAAAAACTAAATCTAGCCCACCTCCTTCTATCCCTCAGTATCCCCTCTCAAAGGAGGCAATTGAGGGTATTACACCAGTTATTAACTCATTAATAGAACAGGGAATAATAATCCCTTGCAAATCTGAATACAACACGCCCATCCTACCAATTAAAAAACCAAAAAAAGGGCCCGATGGCAAGCACATCTATAGATTTATACAGGATCTAAGGGCAGTAAATAATCACGTTATAAAGAGACACTCCGTAGTTTCTAACATACATACTATTATTTCATCTATTCCTAGCACAGCTACATACTTTACAGTAGTAGACTTGTGTTCAGCCTTTTTTTCAATACCAATACATGAAAACTCCAGACATATTTTTGCTTTCACCTGGAAGGGCTCACAATATACCTGGTGTCGGCTGCCACAGGGTTATGTCGAAAGTCCGAGCTTATTTGAGCAAATTTTGAGCCAAGACACAGACAATATAACATTTAAAAATAGCAAATTAATCAAATATGTAGATGATCTACTCTTGGCTTCAACAGATGCAAAAATATGTCAAGAAGATAGCAAACACCTTCTTTTGGAATTGCACAAAAGAGGTCATAAGATCTCGAAGGACAAAGTTCAGTGGTGTCTCCCCAAAGTAGAATATTTGGGGTTCATTCTGACAGCTGGTGCCCGCTCTATTTCTCCCAAGCGAATTGAGAATATTCAAAAATTGAGTGCTCCTACTACTAAAAAACAGTTAAGAGCAATTCTGGGAGCAACAGGGTTTTGCAGACAATGGATTCCTTGTTATGGGGAAATTACTAAACCTCTTATAGCACTAACAAGGGATGTAGTCCCTGAACCCCTCAAATTAGAGCCTGAACACCTGTCAGCTCTATCAGAGCTAAAAAAGGCTATCTTATCTGCCCCTGCTCTAGGCATCCCAAATTACAACAAGCCATTTACTTTATATGTACATGAGCGAAGAGGAGTAGCCTCAGGCGTTTTAACTCAGACTTTGGGACCTTCTCAGCGCCCAATTGCCTATTATTCTGCCCAACTAGACCCAGTAGCAGCAGGAGCACCACCATGCCTTAGAGGAGTAGCTGCTACAGCCTTACTAGTAACAAAAACCGTTGATTTAGTATTGGGATGTCCATTAACAATAATGTGCCCACATGAGATTGAAGCATTATTGGTAAAACATAGAACACAGGCATTCTCGGATCAGAGAATTACAAGGTATGAAATAACCTTATTAAATAGTGAAAATATTACCTTGAAACGCTGTTCAACTCTTAACCCTGCCACCTTGCTTCCAGATTTACCTACTTCAGGAGAACCACTACATAACTGTGAAACATTAGTGTCCATGGCAGAAAAGCCTCGAGATAATCTCTTGGACACTCCCTTAGACAATGCAGATCTGATTTTATTTACCGATGGTTCCTCTTTTATGAGGGATGGCATACGTTACACTGGAGCTGCCGTAGTCTCAGAATTTGCCACTGAATGGTCAGCTTCACTACCTTCTAACATTAGCGCTCAAGGAGCAGAGCTCATAGCTCTGAAACATGCCTGTATAATTGCCAAGGATAAAAAGGCAACAATTTATACGGATTCTAGATATGCTTTTGGCATTTGTCACTCAGTCGGGATGCTATGGCTCCAGAGAGGATTTTTAACCTCAGCTGGAAAATCCATAGCTAATGCAGAAATTATTAATGAAGTTCTTTCTGCTCTCAAACTGCCTAAAGCCCTAGCTGTAGTTCATTGCTCTGCCCATACAGGAGGCTCAGACCCTGTCTCTAGAGGAAATGACCGAGCAGATGCCGCTGCAAAACTAGCAGCCATAGAAGGACCTGGATTAATTTTAACATTAACAACCACTGATAATTTAAATTTATCACTCTCCTATAATGAAAAGGAAGTGGAAAAATGGAAACAAAAATTTAAAGCAAAACAAATTAATGGAGTATGGGTGTCATCTGAAGGAAAACCCCTGCTCCCTAGAAGTTTCTATAACCAAATTTGCCAATCTATTCATAAAAATGGTCATTTTGGTACCCAGGGCATCGTGGACTCTGTCAAGAGAGTATGGATAGCCCCTGGCATAACTACCATAGCCTCTAAAGTGTGTTCATCCTGCCCTACCTGCCAGGCATATAACCAACATGCCTTTCGTGGTAAAGCCTTTGGTGGACGTCCTCTGGCTTACACACCTTTTGAGCACCTGCAGATAGATTTTATAACGATGCCAAAGGCTGGACAATATAAATTTTGTTTGGTCATAGTAGACCAACTGACCAGATGGCCAGAAGCATTTCCTACAGCCCGAGCCACAGCAGCTTTTGTTGCTAAGGTGCTTTTAAAAGAAATTATTCCTCGCTTTGGCCTACCAGCACGTATTGACTCCGATAGAGGGAGTCATTTTACCGATTCTGTCTTAAACCAGATATATTCTTGCTTGGGGATAACTCCCAAATTCCATGTTCCATATCATCCCCAGAGTTCAGGCCAAGTTGAGAGGATGAACAAAGAACTTAAAACTATGATTGGAAAATTATGCACTGAGACCCATTTAAAATGGCCTGAAATTCTCCCTTTGGCCCTATTTTATCTTAGAAGCAGGCCTAGAGGAGACTTACATATTTCACCATTTGAGATGCTTTTTGGACATCCGCCTATACAGGCTAAGCCTTTCTCCCCGGCTTATACATCGCTATTAGGGGGAGATACTACTATTGCTTCCTATATACAGGAATTACAGCACAAACTGCGTGAGCTACATGAATCCGGAGCTGCAGTACAAGCTGGACCACTAGACTTCTCACTTCACGACCTGAACCCAGGAGACAACGTGTATATTAAGAATTTCAAGCGTACTGGAGCAACTGAACCTTCATGGGAAGGACCATTCCAAATATTGTTAACTACTCCAACATCTATAAAGGTTGGAGAAAAGGACTCTTGGATTCACTGTTCTCATGTAAAGAGAGCATCTTCTGTTGAGACTGATTGACTCTATCCTATACATGCATTGGAAATAACTATACATTGACAAGTGGAACTGTTTTATTCTGCTTTTGACACATTGAATTCCTAAATTTAATTTTTTTCCTTTTTTCCTTTTTTTTTCTCTTTTCCTTATTTTATTATTATTATTATTTTTACATTATTTTATTTTTTTCCCTTTTTCTCATTTCTATGTACTTTAGGTACATATGATCAATATTAATTTTTATTCTACAATATTAGTTTAAATATATATACTTGTTGTTATTATTAATACGCACCCAAACAGCTTTAGACTATGGGAACCTGCCATTTATTGATAATTGTTGTGGGACTATGATTAATGTTTGTGTCTGATTCTAGATATGAGATCAAACAAGGAGCACAGATATAACCTGGATAATGCCAAAAGAGCTCACAGGTCTAAAAATCAAAAGACCAATCCAGGTAGGATTAATGCATTTCTAAGCCAATACTAAGGACTTGAACCTAGTGTGAGACTCGGGGTTGCGACACTTGACAGACGTTAAGATGTAGGCCTTCCCTGTATCCACACTCTTCGTGAAAATACCTACAGACAAGTACCTAAGGTTGGCTACCATCCTGGCTCCATCCATCCCTGAGAACGAAGGTAAAATCAGACGAGGGAATGACACTTCCCTAGATATAAAATAAGAATCTGGTCCTTTTTTTTCTCTCCTATAGTATGGCAACTTCCTGTAGCCTTGGCTGCAAATGGGGAAGTAAAATATGCTGCATTCTGTCCTACAGACTTGTGGGATTAGAAATTACTTAACTGGACCCTAATACAGGGGCCTGTGAAAAAAAAAAATTTTTTTTATTGCTTTCTCAAAATTTGTATACATAGATTTTTTTTTGAATTTTGATACTAATTTTGAATTCTTCTTTAATATAGATATGCATATATAAAGGGTTTATATTTTTTCCCTTAATTTTTTCCCTTTTTTTCTTCTTCTGATTTTGAATTTTTATTTTATTTTCATTTTGTTTTGTTTTTCTTTTGAATTAACTCACACACCCCCACAACTAAAACTTGAATCCTCAGCTGGACTCAGTGTTTTTTCAACACTTTCTTCAGGGGGGATTGTATTTCATCAATTCCAAGATTTAAATTTTGTTCGAGAGAGAAATCTCCAGAGAAGAAGCTTGCTAACTAACTGAATCCAGAGAATGAACTGTTTGCAGAAAGATATCTAAACCTTTTCACTACAGGAAGATCCAGAATGAACCTTGGGGTGTGGTTGATTGAACATTTTTTTGAATGTACACTCTTATGCCAAAGGGGACTGCCCCCTAATTGGCTTTTGTCAATGCGCCCAGCAAAACATTGGTTTGCTGTCTTTCTCTCTCTCCTCTATTTCCCCATATTTACAACTATTATAATTTTCCTCTTAGTGGGTAGAAAAAATTTTTGTATACACTTATAGTTAGAAATTTTTGGGGTGCAGTATGCTTATGTTTAGTGATCAATTGGGGAGACTAGTCTCCCAATCATCATCAGGGGGGATTGTGAATTTTAAAAGTCTCCATCTTGGTCTAGCACCCAAAAATTGTGCACACCCACCTACACGGGCATGCGCTAGTCAATGACTAATCAGAAATAACTAACTGCCCACCTGGGCTGTCCTAAGCCAAGCTAGAGCCAACCATTGGATTTCTGAGACACAGGAAGAGAGGTAGGGAACAGCCTCTGAGATTGGCGGAACTTCCTGTGGAGAGAGCTAGGGGGGGTTGGTGTTAGGAGCTTGGAGAGAGAGGACGCCCGCAGAGAGCTTTCCTTCAGATCGGTCACGTGAGTTAAGGACTGGTTCTTTCCACCTGGGCCTTTAGGCCTAAACTCCCTCTGCCTTGGTCAGAGGTTGAGTAGCCTCTTTCCCTTTTCTCTTCTCTCCTTCTCTCCCTAACCTTTTCCCCACTCCCAGTGTGATTAAACCTCCATAAACCTCATTCTGACTTGAGTGTTTCATTTTAGGAATTTCATAAGTAAATTCCTTGGCGGCCATTGTTAAATATTATATAAATCTTGTAGCCACATTTGTAACCATTACTATATTATAACCTTCTCCCAGAAGCCTTAAATTTCCCCATTACAAAATAGAAATGATAGTTGCAACTCACATTCTGATGAGGGGAAACAAAGTGTATGGAAGGTTTCAGTTGTTAGATGGAATGCCCCGTTGCCCCTCTGTTAATACTTCTTTAACATGATTTCCACTGTGGGGAAAAAAAAAAAACCCTTAAGTTTCTGATATTGATTCATTTGATAATGTCAAGGACTTAGATGGCAAGAACTTTTTTTTCCCCCCTTGTCTTTAAAGAGCAGTTGCCTAGCTGTTTCTAAATGGGTTGTTTGCCAGGATGATACTTGTGGTTACTGGGCTGTAAACTTTGCTATTTATTCCAAAAGCTCATGATCCTGGTCTGTTTCCATTAGGGTCTGAGGAGAAATGGTGGTTATGTGGTGGTGATTTGACTTTCCTGGCTCATGTAGCCTACTATCTTAGACTTAAGATTCCATTTCCTTCTATGGCCAGTTCTCTAGTTGCAAGCAAGTGATAATTCAGACATTATTATTTCTTCTGAGGACAAAAGCCTCCCTAAAGCCTGAGTCTACATATGGCTAAAAAAATTCATTGTATCAGACTGATAATGATTAGTAGCAACAATAGTATTAGTAAGTAATCTATTCTGATAGAATGTTGATTTATCTATTTGTACTTCCTGTAGTTCCTCTGTCACTCATTTATATACCCCAAACTTCCCCCCAAAACAAAAACCTAGAGTCTATAAAATATTTATCAGTTTATTCATTAACAAATTTATTGAAACACTAAATTACAAAGTCAATTTCACATTCAAGAGCCTCTCTAAGTGAGGAGATCATTAATGATGATTAAAACAAGGGATCCAATCATATTCTAAATAATTGAGGACAATAGGGGAAATTTAAAAGTCCTTATTTAAAAAAAAAATAACTCACTGTCCTGTCTCTATATGACCAATGGACATTACTTAAGGATATGCATCATTTTTCTCTGTAGAACATGTTTATGGAGAATTTCTGGGACTTCACTGAAATATGGTGTATTTTTATGGGACTGAAATGGATAAAGGTGCTTTTGTTTAAATGTAGCCTGACATTTAGGTTAAATGAAGGGCCACTTGGAATAACATCAGTTATATTTAGTGAATCTTGTTCAATAACTAGAGTACTCTCAGTGTGATGTAAAAAATGAGATTAGGAACATTGTGATATTTTAAATATAAGAATAAATCTGATACTCTCAGGAGGGCAAACAACTATGCAAAAGAAAGACAGTATGAGCAGGGTTAAATTCAATTGTCACAGATGAGCAGCACCTATTTTATGTAATTACTACTACTGAAGTACCCACATCCGTATTTGTTCAGTGTAAAACATTTCAAAATTCTCTTTAGGTTATGAAGCAAAAACAAACTATTAGAAAGGAAAAATTCCAAATTTTACAAATTTAGTAAAATATTATGGAGAAAAAAGAAACAATTTGTTCAATGGCAAGAACATTGAATTTGGAATTAGGGAGTTTTGGCTCAAATTTTAACTCTGACATGTACTGTCTCTGTGATTTTGGCCAAATAGACTTTAAATTTGCTCATCTGTAAAATGAGTATATAGGTATCATACTTTATTGGAAACAAAATAGATCTTTCATTGAAAAGTCTCTCATTTCTATACTTTAAACCACTATGATTTCTACTCTTTTTCTCTAGTCTATAGGGATGGGATGGTTCTTTTCCACAGTATTGTCAATTCTTCTATTTCACCTTCAGTTGGCTTCAAAATTTTCTCTTCCATTATTAATTCTATCTTTCTAATTTTCAAGCTCAAGTTATCCACTAACTGCTCCCTGGATTAAAAAAAATTGTCCATATTTCCTCCATCCTTCAAAATATTCAATTGACTGTATCATTCCTTAAAATTATTATCCTGTATCACTTCTTCCTTTCACAACCTAACTCCTAGAAAGCAGTTGTTTACCTTCATTTTCTTCTATATCTTACATCTCAATCACTTCTTAATCTTTCATGATTTATTATCATTTTAACAATTTGTTAGGTTCCTCATGTTGCACAAAACCAGTGGAATATTTTGTCTGAACTCTATTTTGGGTTACCCTACATTTTCAGGGAACCCTGGAAATAATTTGGATACATTATGAGATGTATATCCCTGAGGAATGTTCACACAGGGAACTTTGGATTCTCACCAGTAGATCAAGTGAAAAATCCAGACATTCCTTGGACACTAATCTTGATGGGGTGAGTTGTATTTACTCTGAAAGGGAATATGTAATGGAGAGGGACAGGGGAAACTCTTCAACTTCATTAGCCCTAGCAGGAAACATCATCATTAAAGACACATTTCCTCAATATGTTGAATATTTTTGAGAAACCTATTAGTCTAGCAAATTGTCTATGGAACTGCCTTGTGAAGCTGTTAATATTCTTACAAATAACAAATAACATATTCTTCCAATTCATTCTTTTTTCATAAATGTATTAGACTGCAAGCAACCTAGTTCTTCATAGTGTTCAAACCTGGTGCATTTATAGGAAATACTATTTTCATTGATGGAGAGAATGATTGTAAATACTTAATGCCAGTGTGAGGAACAGAGTTGGCAATTGAACAGAAGGCAAACATTCTATCAGTATCCTTCTTTAAGAGAATACTCAAGTGGTCCCAGAACCACCTTGGTGAGAAATGCAGAAAACTTACACCTCACATATCCAGGATATTCCTGATACCCAAATTCTGGTTTAAGAGATTTTGGGTAGTTTCAGTGACTCTTTGTCAGTAGACCTGAAATTATCTACTGACCAACAATATAGTTAATTCACTCTGTGTATTTAATAATCTATTCTTATCACTATTACTTCTCTAATTTATGTTTCCTATCAAATCGGAGAAATATATTTATTTATTATTCATTCTTTGTCAAAGTCTGTAGTACAACTGACACTTTTGTGGAAAGTCAGTTAAACTTTCAGACATAAGCTTGCAGTACTTCTACTTTAAGATATGGCAACTAGGAGAGTAACATGAACTTAAAAATAATTTGCCCTAGAGAAACATTTTTTGTTAATACAGATAGATAGAATTCTAGTCCAATGTTCCTTCTCTAGTAACTATAAGATAATGATTTAATGAGACATCAAGAACTTATAAAACAAAATAAAAAAAATGAAAAAAAAAGATAAAAAAGAAATATGTCATTGAAAAAACAACTAAACTGAAAAATAGATCCAGGAGAGAGAATTTAAGAATTATTGGACTACATGAAAGCCACAATTAAAAAAAAAAAGCATGGACATCATAATATACATAATTATCAAAGAAAACTGCCCAAATATTCTAGAATAAGAGAGTAAAATAGAAATGTAAAGAATCCACAGATCACCTCCAGAAAGAAATCCTCAAATGACAACCTCTGGTAATATAATAGCTAAATTCAAGAGCCCCCCAAGCCAAGGAAAAAATGCTTCAAGGAGCCAGAAAAAGAAATAATTCAAATCCATGGAGTTACAATCAGGATTACATAGGACTTAGAGGCTTCCATATTAAAGGATCAGAAGGTATGCAATATGATCATCAGGAAGGTGATAGATCTAGGTTTACACTTAAACTCACCTATCCAGCAAAACTGTAAATATACTTACGGGGGGGGGGGGGGGATGCTCATTCAATAAGGGAGAGGATTTCCAAGCATTCCTGAAGGACAAAAAAAGAATTAGAACCAAACAAAAATTTTGAAGTCCAATCATGAGACCCAAGAGAAATCTAAAAATGTAAAAAAGAAAGAGAAAATTTAAGGGACTCAATAAGGTCAAACTGTATGTATTCTTACCTGGAAAGAATATATATATATATATATATATATATATATATATATATGATGGAAATTGATAAAGTTGAGGGGAGGGGGAGGGTGGTGATGGGAAATACTTAAACATTACTCTCAAAAGACAATTATTAGGAGTTATTTTGCCTGATTATATGACAATACATATGACAATCTAGGTGAAATGGATGAATATTTACAAAATTACAAATAGCCAAGATTAACAAAAGGAAATAGAATATTTAAATGATCCCATTTCAGAAAAAGAAGTTGAACAAGCAATCAAGGAATTCCCTAAGAAAAAAACCACCAGGTCCACATGGATTACCAAGTGACTTTTATCAAACATTTAAAGATCAATTAATCTCAATACTGTGCAAAGTATTTGACAAAATAAGCAAAGGAGTCTTACCAAATTCTTTTTTATGACATAAATAAGATACTGATACCTGAGCCAGAAAGACCAAAAACAGAGAAAGCAAACTACAGACCAATCTCCTTAAGGAGCAGAGATGCAAAAATCTTGAATAAAATACTAACTAAAAGAATACATCAAATTATTACATGGGTATTTTACTATTAACAGGTTGGATTTGTACCAGGAATGAAAGGATTATTTAATATTAGGAAAACCAATATCATAATTGACCATATCAGTAATCACACTAAAAAAATCATGATCATCTCAATAGATGCAGAATAAGCCTTTGACAAAATACTAACACCCATTCATATCAAAAACACTAGGAAGTTTAGGAATAGAAGGGCCTTTCTTAGAAATAATAAGCAGTATATATTTAAAACCATTAGCAAGCATCATCTCAAATGTAGACAAGTTAAAAACCTTCCCAATAAGATCAGGGGTGAAGCAAGTTTGCCTATTATCACCTCTGCTTTTTAATATTATACTAGAAATGCTAGAAGTAGCATTTGTAGAAAAAAAAGTGAAATTGAAGGGATTAAAGTAGGAAATGAAAAAATTAACTATCACTTTTGGAAATGATATGATGGTATATTTAAAAAATCAAGAATAAAAATCAAATAAAAAGCTAGTGGAAATAATTAAAAACTTTAGCAAAGTGGCAGGGTACAAAATAAACCTACATAAATCATCAGCATTATTGCTGGTGGAGTTGTGAATTGATTCAACCATTCTGGAAGGCAATTTGGAATTATGCCCAAAGGGCTTTAAATAACTGCCTGCCCTTTGATCCAGTGATACTACTTCTGGGTTTGTACCGCAAAGACATAATAAGGAAAAATATGTGTACAAAAATATTTATAGCTGGTCTTTGTGGTGGCAAAAAAAAGAAAATGAGGGGATGTTCTTCATAGGTAATGCTCTTTGTGCTCTTCGTGGATAATGGATGAACAAATTGTGGTATCTGTTGGTGATGGAATACTATTGAGCTAAAAGGAATCATGAACTGGAGGAATTCCATGTGAACTAGAACGACCTCCAGGAATTGATGCATAGTGAAAGGAGCAGAACCAGGAGAACATTATACACAGAGACTGAAACACTTTGGCACAATCTAATGTAATGAACTTCTCTACTAGCAGCAATACAATGATCCAGGACAGTCCCAAAGAAGTTATGAGAAAGAATGCTATCCATATCAAGAGAAAGGACTGTGAGAGGAGAAACACAGAACAAACAAAACAAAACAAAACAAAAACAAAACATATAATTGATTACATGATTCAATGTATATGACTGGGATTTTTGCTTTATTTTTTATTTTATTTTCTATTATAAATATGGATAATATGGAAACAGGTTTTGAATAATTACATATGTGTAATCCAGTGCAATTGAGTGTCAGCTCCTGGAACAGGGAGGGAAAGAACAGGAATTTTGTAACCATGGAGAAATATTCTAAATAAAATTTAAAAAAATAATGAAAGGGAGAACAGAAAGTTCTATGGTTCTTAGGAGAATTTATCAAAGAATGATGTGAGTGGAAGCCTATAGTCACCTTGCCACATTTTATACTTGGTCATGAAAATATTCGTATCTAGGTTTGTTTACTTGGTAGCCGTAAAGGTTACTAGACCTAAATATGGCTGTCACTTCATTATTTAATATCTTAGACAGAATTACTTCCTTGGCAGTCTAGTTTTTTCTCTAAAATTATGTACATTGGATAATTATCTTTCTTTCCTTGTGGTAGTTTGTGAATGGGAGCATTGTGAAACTTAATTGATCAATAACTATGTAGGGACCAGATATCTATATTTTTCTGGCCAATTTTATTCTATTTTGAGACAGGGGAAAAAGTCCAATAGCTTTTTCAATGCATTTAAGAAAATAATGTTATTCTGTCTTCTTTTCTTAAAGATATCAAGCAATTTCTGGTAGAAGTGATAATATGATTAAAGAGTTGATGAGTTATAATTTTTATCTATCCTTTAATCTGTTAAATAGTATGAAGATAAAGTTATTGCATTATTCTATTTGATTTATTTTCTGGCCCTTAGGAACATTTAAAATTATTCACAGTAGGATCACATTACATTTGGTATTTTAGGATCGGAAAAACGGTGATCATATTGAGACATGGAAACATAAATACATAACCATAGCAACTGAGAGCCACAGGTCCACCAGCTTACCATAATTACATTCTCCTCCCCTATCCTATTCAATAAACTCAAGTTACTTCTTTTCACCTCCATGATGAAATATAAAGTCATTTATTTTGCACTCTTAAGATGACTTGAATCCCCCTAGCTTTCCAGTGTCCCAAGGCATCAGATGTACATTAGCCAAAGCTATGCTGAGGCACCTGAGGTTTATGTCCTATGTTGCCAAAATTACCTGACAATTTCTCATCTATGGAGTGAATTACCTGTTGCATGTGATTAATGACAGTGAGGATTCTGTCCCTTCTCAAAAACCAAACACCAGGTGATCACTTCTATAGGAGTACAGTGCCTTCCATCAAAGGGATTGTAGATGACTACTTTAGTTTTTTTTCCCCAATGACACAAATGAAAGATAGCCTTGGCCAGACTTTTATTTCCAAGGAAATTCCTTTAGGGATCTTGAAAGAAAGGGTGCACTCAATTGGCCTCCAGGAACCTAAATGGGAAGAGGAGGGATACTCTGTGCAACAGTGGATGTTGAACTCAATAGAAATACTACTCAATGAATATGTTTTGGTACCTTACTCACACATGGAATATGTGTGTCTTAGAAAAATGAACTTTCAATTATAATCACAAATGTAGAAAAAGTACTTTCCAGCCTTCACTTCAGTTCACTGATACCACGAAAGAAATAAAGAATTGGCAAATTAAAAATAATGTCCTTTCACCAGGGGATATGAAACAGAAATCTATGTCTCTATGATATAATAATAATAGTAACAACAATAACAATAATAGAATAAAATCAAAAGACTAAAAAGGAAAAGAGAAATATAAGGTATCATCTGTCAAAATCAACTCCATATTTCAAGAAACATGAATGAAAATGACAAGAGTTATTAGAATAAGGACAAAGTAGGAAAAATAAAATAAAATTTTCATCACCTCCAATAAATATATGTTTAAATAATATTTTATTTTCCCTCAAATATATGTAAAATTTCTAGCATTCATTTCTTTGTATACTGAATTCTCTCCCTCCTTCCCACTCTCCCAAGATCACTCCCTTCCACCTTTCTCCCTTTTCTGAGACAGTAAGCAATTTGTTGGATATTTTATATGTGCAATCATGTAAGATTTTTTTTCCTTTCCATATTAGTCATTTTGTGGAAAAGATCTCAGATAAAAAGCAAAAAGAAACAGAAAGGTAGTGAAATATAGTATATTTCATTTTCTATTCAGACTCCACTGTATTGATGAAAATAAGGTCACATTTCCAAGGTAAGGAGGAGCACTGCCAGACAAATTCAATAAAGTTCCAGGGTAAGAGTGCTTTTGTTTACTCACAGAGTAGACCATAGGCCAAAAGAGTACTGACCATATCTCTCTTTAGATTTCCTTCGAAAGGAATGAAAAACTACTGATTTTAAGAACTAACTTTTGAAACACCATCACAAAAAAAAACCCTAAAGCTTGGGACAGCTATCTCTCCACCCCAGAAATATAGTTCAATTTTAGCATAAAGACAAAAGTTAAGAAAATGAGCGAAGGACAATAAAAAACCCCCAAAAACCTGAGTATAAGAAATTTCTATGGTAACAGGGAAAATCAAAATACAAACAGAAGAAAATTACAAAATAGGTATTGCAGATTTTTTTCCCTAAGTGAATTGATCTCAAGCCAAATAATAATGGAAAGAAAAAAAAACTCAGAGATAATTTTAAAAATTAAATAAGAGACAGAGGAAAAATAAGAAGAAAAGGAAAACAATGCAGGAAAATCACAGAAAAAAGATTAATGCTTTAGTAAAAGAAGTTCAAAAATAGTGAAGAAAATAACACTAAAATAGAATGGGCCAAATGGCAAAAGAGGCATGAAACTACTGATGAGAACTTCTTAAAAATCAGAATTGAACAGAAATTCACTAAAAAGAATTTCTTAAAAAAGCAGAATTGACCAAATGAAAAAGACAAAGGAATAAATCACTGAATAAAAGCATTCCATTAAAATTAGATTTGAGTAAATGGAAGCTAATGAGTCTATGAGAAATAAAAAAAAAATAGAAAGAATGAAGAGAAGAAAATGAGAAATACCTCATTAAAGAAACAATTGAAAATTTTTAAAAAGTTAGAGGAGATGGAATTTTAAAAAATTATTGAACTATTTGGAAGACATAATAAAAAACAAAATAAAACAAATATACAAATACAACCTACACCTCATTTGAAAAGAAATTATCAAGGAAAATTACCCTGATATCCTGATATCTTGGAACCAGAAGATAAAATTGAATTGACGGAATCTACTAATCAACTCTTGAAAGAGATCCCTGAATGAAATCTTCCAAAAATATTATAAGCAAATTATACCACATGACAAGAATAATATAACCCTCCCCCAAAAGAGACAATTAAAGGACATAGTATTTTAGAAAGGTTAGATATGACAGACTTCTGGAGAAAATTGAATGAAATAGAAATATCCTTTTTATCAATAAAGTAGAATAAGATCAATGAATCACAATGAGTAGGTCAAAGAACAAATCAAATACAATGAATTATTTCATAAAAATATATGATGACAGTGATACAACATAAAATAATGGACTGTACTTGGGAGTACTTCCAAGTTTATATATATTTTTTTCTAGAAAAAAATTAAAATTAATTTTTCTAGAAAAATTAACCCCCCTTAAGTAAATAACAAATTGTAAATTCTAAAACTCAAAGGTGAGACTAATGAAATGGAAAGCAAGAAAACAATTTAACAAGTAAATAAAACCAGAAGCAGTTTTTATGGAAAAAAAAGAGATAAACCATTGTTTAATTTGGTTTAAAAAAAGAAATAAAGAAAACCAAGATACCAGTATCAAGAAATGAAAAACACAAATGCAACACCAAAGAGAAGGAAACAAAATAAACTATTAGGGGCTATCTTGCCAAATTATATGCCAATAAGTAATCATCTCCATCAGATGGAAGAATTACAAAATATAAATTGCCAAGATTAATAGAGGATGAGATACAGCAGTTACATAACCCTGGCTTAGCAAAAAAAAAAAATTGAAAAAGTCACAACGAACTCCCTAAGAAAAAATTCCCTGGACCAGATTTATAAACAAATGAATTCTACCAAATATTTTGAGAACAATTATATCCAATACAATATAAGCTTCTTGTTGAAAAAATAGGCATACTACAAAATTCCTTCTATGACACAAATATGGTGCCAATACATAAACAAAGTAAAGTAAAAAAAAGAGAACAAAACTAGAGATGAGTTTTCTTAATGAATATTGATACACAGATTTTAAGTAAAATCCTAACAAGGAGATTACAGTAAAAAATCACAAAGATATATTCTATGACCAAGTGGAATTTATACCAGGAAATTAGGTCTAGGATCATTTTTTTATCAAAAAGATTAGGAATGGTTTGAGGATGTCCTTTTTTATGGACAAATTAGCTATTTTAATAAGAGGAGAGAATATAGTAAAAGAAAATGAAAGAAAGAAAGAAGGAAGGAAGGAAGAAAAGAAGGAACGAAGGGAGGAAGGAAGAGAGGAAGGGAGGAAGGAAGGAAGGAAAATATATGACTTAGGACTGGGCAAGGGGAAGATAAGAGAAATAAATGGAAAATGAAATAACCAGAAAACTCACAAAAAATATGAGGACCCACTGATTAAGGAAGGGTAGAGGGAAATGGTGTATAGATCTTTATGAGATATATTAGGTAGTAAGGAAATATCAATATGAAGAAGTTAGAGAAACATGAAAGATGTATCAACTGATATAGAGTAAAGAAAACAGGTCCAGAAAAATAATGGCATAGTAGTAATAATAACAACATAAAAGAGAACACCTAAAGATAATGTAATTTAGATAAAATATAATGATCACTGTTGGCTCACGCTGATAAATTTAAAATAAAACTTTCTTTTTTTTTTCTCAGTTGAGAAATAGAAAGTTGTAAACATAAAATACCATGTGATCTAGATGTTTTACTGTGTTGTATATAGAAGTGTTGGCTTTTTAAAAGTAAAGTTCCTTGAGAATATTTTGATGACATATAAAAAAATATATATGTAATGTATATGTATATGTATATGTTGGAGAGACAAGGGAAAGAAAAATATATTATATGCATATATCCATGTATGTGTGTATATTCTTAAATATTTTATGTGTATGAACATATACATACATACTTATATATATAGATATAAAATGATATAAATAAAACTAATAAAAATGAATTAAAGTAAATAAAAAATAAAACTATTTAAATAAATCAAACTATTTGAATAAGAATGAACATGAGTAAATGAGGGCAGATTTATTATCACCTCTTCTAATTCCTTCTTCCATGTCACAGGACATAATCACAGATGGTAAGGTATCAATATACTAATACCATATTAATTTTTTATAAATTTATTCATGAAGTATCAATGTCTCTCTCTCTCTCTCTTTTTTTTTTAATCATAAGGGACCATTAGCATTAGATAAATAAGGACTGATCCTTCCCCAGGTGACCTTGACAATTTGTGATTTTTAGTCATTCCAGGCTTGGAGCAGTTATATACTATGACTTCCACAACTGTAACAGCTGGCAGTAAGGAGGGGCCAAAGACTGGAATTTCTCCTCTTTTTTTTTCATCAATCTCTCCCTTATTGGCCATGATAATTTCAGGAATAATTGAGGGAGTCGAGGCAAAAATTCTCCAGTCAGACACAAATATAGAAAAGCAGTCAGGAAAGGGAAGAAAGAGCTTTAGGAAGCAGGACTTTAGGTAACAAAGAGATGCTTATGCACTTAAGAGGGCACTAATGAGAGTAAAGCTCAGTAGTATAGGAATTGATTCAAAAATTTGTGAAAGGTACTTGAAAATGTGGTTTCCTTTCCGTTGAGATCATTCCAAAAGTCTTAGTGAAGTTTAAACTATCAAGGCTTAAAACTGATGCTCTCTACTTAGCAAATACTTTATGATTTGATAATTTTCCCTTTGGCCCTGAAAATATTCTATTATAATAATTTCTCAACATGTTATTCTGCCATCCATTTTCAGTACTTTTGTACTATATTAGAAATTTCATGTTTTTCATTTTTAGTTTCATGAAGTAACCAGAAAGGGAAAAAATGAGGGAAATAATCATAGATTTGCAAGCAAAAATATTATCTTTGCATTTTTTCAAATATCCCGTAGTGTGTGAAGTTTATACTCATAATAGTTTTTAATTCTGTTCTTCAGTAAGGTCATACATATACAGTATAGTGATGGGCTATTAAAGTTGTTCCCTATGACTTCCTCTTACTTAAGATAGGCATTTTCTATTTGATTTGCACACACATTTTTGAAAACCAGTCAGCCTGATGCTTCCTCTCAGTATCTATGGGGAATAACTAGAAAACCTTTTTGGAGAGGTAATGAGAGCAAATGGCATGTGCCTTCTATTGAAGCTCAGGTTCTAGATTCAAACTGTGTTGCAATAAATATGATTGTTTTTTCCTAATATGATATTTTTTATGCAGTTTCTCTTCAAAGTGCTTCAAGAACTTTTAGATCCCTGAATATTTTTTTTCCCTCTCCATCACCCTTTGTCCATTTAAAGTAACACGATTTGACCATTTACTTTAAATTCCCATTAACACTAAACTAGGATGTAAACATAGAAACTACATCTCTATATTTTCAAACTTGAATTTTCTCACTTTTTATATGAATTTACTACTGTTTTCTTCCCTTCATGTTCACAATAAATGCCCTGATAATTTCAAGTTTTATGAACTTCATATTATCAAAGAAAATTAATGAGACATTAGGTAAGATCTTTATTAGGATGTGAGCAGAAAGAAAACAAATCTAGATTATGCAAAAAGGAAGCAGTCATCAACCTGGAAACATCGTTTCCTCTATCTCCACAATATGGAAATATTTAAAGATTCTAAATATTGTCATCCAAACCTGTGGATTTCATCTGTGTAGAGAACTCACTGTGTAAAAAAAGAAAGCCAAAAATATTATTTGTTTGTAATTTATGTCCTGTAAATTTTTCAATCATCTGGAATTTAGTCACATATTACCTGAGACCCTGAGATAATAAGTGATTTCTTTATGGTAACACAGATCATGTATGTCAAATGAGTGAGTTGAAGCCCACTTTTGCTGTCACAAACTCAACCATTCACCTAAAGTATTTCTCTGACTCTCATTAATCAAATTCATGAAGATTTCCTTTAAAAATTATGTTCACCTAGAAAGTACAATTATGTTATTCAAGAAAGAAGCAATTTCCTTTTACCCAGGAAGTGCAGATTTTAAAATAATATACATGGCAATATCCCAATAAAAGGAGGACCTTAATTGTTTTATTTTAATGTTAGGACTCTGTGGTACTGCAATATGAGTTCATGTGATAGGGCTCATTAATTGATTGTACGAAAACATGAGAAAAAACATTTTATCCACTCAGTAGTCCACTTTAGACTTTACATTCTTTGCTAACCACAGAGTCTTCATGTCCCATTAGCATAGGGGAATTTTTCAATTGCTATGAGGAAGAAGTGAAGCCCCAAAATAAAAACTTGGATTCTGTTTTGCTTCAGGCTTTGGGCAAAGGTTCAGAAACCTTTGCATTTTACCAAAACTAACTATAAGTGCTATTGAATGCACATGAAATTGCCTTAGGGATGTATATTATTTATACATATGTGTGTAGTATCAGGAATTATTCCTGCTTTTGCTCCAAACATGGATATCTGACTTAAGTTAGAGCTCTTTTCAGCTTGAATCTTTAGAGCAGAATTATTGTACATGATCCTTGAGAGAAGTCAGATTCATAAAATTTTGAATTCTTAGCCTAAACAAACTATCTGCAAGCCCAGACTAGTTTAGTATAAATAAGAAGTATATACAAAAGTTCGTAGGATTTATGGACAGTTAAGACCTTTAAAGTTAATTTCAGAACATTCCTTTTATAAGATGGGTAAAGTGAAACCTAAAGATAGTAAAAGTCCAAGGTCATAAAAGTTCATGTTAATAAAAGTGAATTACATCTATACTATTGATATTTTTCATGGATTCAACCATTTTCTAGGAAACTTACTTGTCAAATTAGAGAAATTCACCAGAGGCTTTTGTTTCTTTTGTGTAAATCTAATATTCCCAAATGAGTTGGACATCCTTTCCTCCCCTAACAGTCAACAAACCAGGAAAAAGAAAATCAAGTCAGATTCTGTTTTGACCAATAGCCAGCTTGGATTTACACTGCAAACTAAATCACAGTATGGGAACATATGGACTATATAAAAAAAAAGATTTATATTGAACTTAAAAGAATAACAAATAGCATTTTAAAAGTATAGCTGCATGCAAAAAAAATGGAAAATGAGGGGATGCCCTTCGATTGGGGAAGGGCTGAACAAATTGCGGTACATGTTAGTGATGGAATACTATTGTGCTGTGGTAAAGAAATTGACCAGAGTTCTCCACAGGTGTTTTCTAGGGAGCAGATAAAATCAGGCTAGACTCCAGGGAAAGTTAGGTAGGTTTATTTAGAGCTAGGAAGGGAAAGTTTAGGAAAGTTAGGGAAAGTTGGATCTCCAACAGTTAGTCAGGGATCAAAGCTCTCCAATTAGCTCCTGGGGAAAAAAGGTGCCCAAACCCCATGCTTCTCTCCTCTTTTATTCTCCCTCTGACACCTCCCACAAAGGAAGTAGGATGTGTTAGAGGAAGTTGAAGTAGAGTCCTAGGATATGGAGTCTTCCAGGGCTTAGGTATACTTCAAAACTCACAGCTATAAGGAATAATGAACTGGATAAATTCCATGTGAACTGAAATGTCCTACAGGAATTGATGCAGACTGAAAGAAGCAGAACCAGGAGAATGTTATATACAGAGAATGTTACACAATCAAAAGTAATGGACTTCTCTTCTGGCAGCAATGCAATGATCCAGGACAGTTTTGAGGGACTTATGAGAAAGAATACTATCCATATCCAGAGAAAGAACTGTGGGAGAAGAAACACAGAAGAAAAACATCTGCTTGATCACATGGTTCTATGGGGATATGATTGGGGATGTAGACTCTAAACAATCAACCTAGTGGAAATAGTAATAATATGGAAATAGAACTTGATCAATGACACATGTGGAACCCAGTAGAATTGCTCATTGGCTGGGCAGGGGAGGGAAAGAACATGAATCTTGTAACCATGGAAAAATATTCTAAATTAATTAATTACATAAATAAATAAAAAAGTATAGCCATATGAAAAGCTATCAAAATTATAGTAGTGAGAATGAAAACCAAGAAGGCTAAAAGAGATTCCACAGAAAAAAAAAACATCAGTTGTGATAGAGACATGAAGAGAGAGAGGTTTTGCAGGACTTATGGACCAAGATGCAAGAACCAAGATTCCAATGGAAGATTCCCAGGAGTGACAGTTGGGGCTTTTGCTGGCCACACTGGGAAGAGAAACTGGGCTTTTGGACTTGGTCTCTGTTTCTCTGGCTCTGAGCAGTTGAAGTTAACTCTGAGAAGAAAAACTTGGCTTTTGGGACGTGGTCTCTGACTGGGAGTTACACTCTCTTTCCCAGGAGGCTTGAATCTGGCTGAAAGACCTTTGAGAGGCTGATTTGGTTTTTGGAATTTGTCTCTGACTCTGAGCAGTGGAAGCTGATCAGGGGAGAAGCTTTTGAGTTGGTGGTCTATTTGAGAGTTGAGTTGGCCAGGAGAAAAGGAGAGACTTTGAACTTTGTTTCTTTCTGGGGTTAAGCTGAGGGACTGGCTGATATGTGAAGAAGAAAGAAGATCTTGAAAAGCCATTGTACTCCATCTCCCTAATTGTCTCAGAGTCACATTTTGTGACTGGAATACTTCCTCAAACCTTCCTAAAATTATCCTCGTAGTCCAGGGAAATCCTCATCCCTCTTACCTCAGTTTCCCACCCTGTTATCCCCCTAAAAAAATCCCTGACTGAGAAAGCAACTGGAGTATCTTTATAGTTCACTCAGGAGGGAGGGAAGAAGCAAAGGCTCCAAGAAGATTTGGGAGGTGAGGGAGGCAAAAGGGAGAGGCTGGTTAAGGGAGAGAGTGAGGGAGGAAGGGGGTTAGGAAATATATTGATCCATCAGCAATCAGTAGGGATCAATAGGCAAAACCCCAGAATAAACCCCAGAGCAGTGTCTCCTGTGTACCAGCATCTCTCTGTTTGTGGCATCTCCCAGCATTTCTCTGTTCTACCTCAATTACAAATGAGCAGTCTCAGGTTCTTATAGCAGTCTCTCTAATCTCAGCCAGCCATAGAACAAGTCATTGTAAAGAAACAGGTTTCCCTCAGTTTACTTCTTTATTACACAGTCTAGATTTTCTTCTCATGTGAAATAAGATAAACCAAAAGGTAACAAAGAAGCTTTTCTACCAACACCTATGTCATTTTCTTTTTCGTTTATAGAACTGCTTTCAGATATTGGAACTTTTACTTAACTCCAGGAGCTCTGGAAGAATTGTTAATATATTTAGGATATGGTTATATTTTATGAAGTTTAGGAAATGAAACCATAGCTGAGGGGTATTCAAGTCCTTCAAAACTGTAAGGAAACATAGATGGAGAATCAGCTAATTTCTTCAGGAATGTTTCTTGTTACTTCAGACAGACATTCATCAAAAATTGTTGAAAATTATTTTTCATAAAGTGTTGCCATGTAAATGAGGCAACTACAATAAATGTTTTGTATGTTATTCAACTGAATAATATTTTATTCAATATTATCAATGGACTCATAAAATATCAAATGAAAATGTTACTTTAAATTTAAATTTATTTATGTACAAATATATATAATAAATTACATTTATTGTATTATATATAAATTATATATAATGAAAATAGAAATGTATTATATATAAATAAATATATAAATTAATTACAAATATATCCATACATATATAACTTTAATAAATAAATTTAAAATTATAGAACACATTTGGAAAGAAAGATATTGTGTTGCCAGATTTATATGTCTCATTAGGCAAGAATGCATTCATTTAGAAATTAAAGGTTTATTCTTGCTAACAATGACAGAAAATAATTGAAACATTTTTAAAAGTATAATTAAAAGCAAATCTTTTTAAATTATTAATTTAATCTTGATTCTGCAAAATAAGAAATACAAGATACCATTATTGAAAAAGTATCAGACTTGGAATCATCAAAGCACTAATTGCAAATCTGTCTCTAACAACTTGATTCTTTGATCATGGGCAAATTAATTAACCTATCTGGGCTTTAGTTTCTTCATCTCTCAAATGTAGATCATTATAATAGTAGTGAATAACTAATACAAATTGAGATGTTTGAATGACATAATGTAGAATAACTTGATGTCTTCATACTGAATATTTTAAATAAATAATTTTCTTTTTGAAATTATTCAGAATTCAAAAATATTACAAAATATTCAGAAAAGGATGATAGCCACCTGTAACATTTTAGATCATAACTCTTTTGTGTAATAGTTATGTGCAATATTTTTTCACAAGTTATTAATAAGATAGTATTAGTTATCAATATAAAGAATAATTCAATTTCTTCCAGTTCACAAGAAGTTATCATTATATTGGCATAGAGCTTAACAAAATAACCTTAAAAGTCTTTTCTGACTTGAGAATTATAAATTAAATGTTGAAAATGTGCTCTACTGTGCTAAAGAATCTCCTAAACTAGGTTAGTCTGATTATATGGTGATATTGACTATATTCCTTCAATTAATCACATATATTTCTAGGCCATTTAATAAATTGACAACATGATTTTGTTTTGCATATTAGAAAAAATTCTTGTGAATCCTGACATCAAGTTGAAGGCCAATTTCTCCAGGAAATTACCCTTTTATCTTTAATCTGTCTTCAATATAGCCAATTCAAAATGGATAATGTAGAATACTCTAAATTCCCTGAATATCACTTTCCAAAATGAAAGGAAGACAGATTAGGATGGAATTGCATGTGGATAATTCTAAACATGAGTATTCAATTTAAATGCATTTTCTTAATGGCAATCAATTTTCTCCATACTTTTGCTTTGTTTGAATATTTTCTTTTATTGTAGAATATTTTTCCTTATGTTTATTCTCACAGACAAATACAGGAAAAAGCCCACTTACTCCTTTTGACCTTTCTGTTTAGCAAATGACAATTACTTTCCTCAGCTCCAAGGCAATCCTTTATTTCAGAGTGCCTTATTTAGAACACATGATATGCATTCAGTAGCCTCTGAGCACTACTGAGTATTTATTTACATTGTGTAAAATTAGAGGAAATGAAGGGGTATATGTTTGGACAAGGAACTACTGCCTAATTCTACTTTTTATAAACTCTTCTAATGGAAAGATTTTAGACAATGTCAGAGACAAAAATGAGCACAGCTTACAGATATTCCAGGCATATACGATTTTGTTGTCTTACAATAAAATACATCAGACTGCCTTCTTAATAAGGTAAATCATGGGTTCTGGGTAATTTCTTTTCTGTATAGCAAGCTCAGCTTGCACATTGCTTCTTAGCTTACCAAATTTAGGTGGAATTAACTAACCTCTGTTGACAAAGTCTAATTGAACACTATTTTAAAGGAAAAAAATATTATTCAAAGTATACTTGGATACATCAAATTTCAATTCTTCAGTCCCTGTGCCTCTGTGAATTTCTATTTCAGAAATAATAGGAAAATGATAAATACACAACTTTTGCCCAACATACTGCAAGTTAAATTCACATTATGATAATTATGATTATTGAAGATGACATCTGTTCCCCTGTCCATTAATAAGGGTAAAAATGATATGGATATTTAAAGTTAAAAAATATAGAATAAGTATTCTAGAGTAAAATTCCTGTTAGGAAACTATATTACTAAAAAAAACAATTCCCATTTTTCAGAAATAGAACAGTTAAATACATATACGCACACCCATGTATGTCTATATGTATGTGTGTGTGTGTGTGTGAAAGAGAGAGAAATTGTATTCTCAGTTCAAAAGCAAAAAAAAAATTAAGTTTTTAAAAATAAACTTGCAATGTATTAGATGATATGCCTTTTAATTATTCCTCATTCTTTGTGAACTGAGGATGAATGCAGATATTTTCAGTTTTATTGATTTCTTTATTCAAGATAAACTTTGCCTAATTTCTTCTCATGTTCCAGATTCCAATTATATAACATAATTCATCATATTCTATTTAAAATTTTTTTAAATGAGCATAGAGAAGAAGAAAAACCAGAGGGATTGACATATATATTGGAAAATATATATATATACATATATATATATATAATTTATCACACTCTTGGATTTCTACTTTGCAAAGGAGAGTGTTACAATGTCTTTTCATATATTTTTCTTTAAAGTCATGCCTTATAATTCTGCAACATTCACTTTTATTTATTTTTGCATTGTTCTTTCTCTTTTTGATACTAGTATATAAATCTTATTCTCCTTGTTCTGCTTACTTTGCCCTACATCGTTTCCTGTAAGTCTTATACAAAAGGTTTTCAGTTTCATGTAATCAAAGTTATTAACTTTATTCTTTATAATGACATTTTCGTATATGTATCCATTATTTACAGAGGTTATTGTTCATTTTACAGCAGCAAAATTCTATCTAAAGTGTAATCCTTCTAAAGAATAAACTAAAAATAACCAAAATCAAATATGATTTAGGTCTATGCTTTGAAAATGTAAATGTAAATATCTAAAACAAATCTATCAGACCATAAATGTTTTTTTTACGAGTCCAGTTCCTAGTTTTACTGGTGGAAAATCCCTGTAATTTCAAAAGATTGTAAATAGTAAGAATGTAAAAAAGAATTGTCATACTAATTTATGTTTATAGTAAAAGCTCAATAATATAAAATAATGGAAGGGTTTCAGTTTAATGTGATAGATAGAAATAATAATATATTTATAGAGCAATGAACTTTTCTTTTAAACCCTTACCTTCCATTTTAGAATCAATACTGTGATTTGGTTCTAAGGCAGAAGAATGTTAAAGGCTAGGCAATGGGGGTTAAGTGACTTACCCAGGGTCACACAGCTAGGAAATGTCTGAGGCCAGATTTGAACCTAGGATCTCCTGTTTCTGGGCTTGGCTCTCAATCCATTGAGCCACCTAATTGGCCTTAGCAATTAACTTTTGAAAACAGCATATATATAAATATAAGGCACAAATAGTAATAGCCCTCAGTGATTGACTAATATTCCAGAAACACCAAATGCACTTGGAAAACGATATTGTGTGGCTAATAACAAAATATGATTATATATTGGTGGATTTTTCCATGTTCACACTCTAGTTTAGAAAGGACATCAATTATTTGTAAGAATTGTTTTTATTGTTTCATAATTATTATTATTGCTAAAATTTTTATCAATCAATAAACATTTATTAAGCGTCTACTATATTCAATTATTTAAGTTTTTAAAAATGCATTGCATTATTATCTTATATATAATTATATATATATGTACCCATAAATATTCTGGTCTCTGAGCATGGTTGTTTCAGAAGAAATTTCTTTACTGGGCATTATTCCTTAAAGGATATTGGTTGGGGGCATCACAAATTAAATTTTGTTTTCTTAAAGGACAAGTTTTCTTTGATTTGAAACCTCATTCTCTAAAGTTCCTTTGTAGTAGTAGTAATATCTACAGTATATAATTTAGCTTAATTTCCTCCCTAACAGATAAGGGAATAAACCCTAAAACATATGTCATGGAAATTTATGTCATTTTAGCTTTAATATTTTTTATCTTAATTATAATTTATTTATTTAATAATTTTAATATTTAAAAATTTGATAACCAAAAAAAATGAACATTTCTATAACCTTAATAGAAATGGGAGGTAAAGAATATTCACAAAGTTATTTTCTATGGTTTAAACATTACTTTTCTTATAGAATATATAAAAATTTCTGGGAAAATAAAAAAAAAACCCTTCAACAACACTAAAAAAACCTTTTGCCCTTCCTCCCTCCTCCCTTCCTTCCTTCCTTCCTTCCTTCCTTCCTTCCTTCCTTCCTTCCTTCCTTCCTTCCTTCCTTCCTTCCTTCCTTCCTTCCTTCCTTCCTTCCTTCCTCCCTTCTTTCCTCCCTCCCTTCCTTCCTTCCTTCCTTCCTTCCTTCCTTCCTTCCTTCCTTCCTTCCTTCCTTTCTTCCTTCCTTCCTTCCTTCCTTCCTTCCTTCCTTCCTTCCTTCCTTCCTTCCTTCCTTCCTTCCTTCCTTCCTTCCTTCCTTCCTTCCTTCCTTCCTTCCTTCCTTCCTTCCTTCCTTCCTTCTTTCCCTTTAGTTTCCCCCAATTTTAATTTTTTTGGACTTTATCTTGTTCCCAGAATTCTCTCTTTAATCACTACATTCATCACCCCAAACCCACAAAAGAAGAATAAAAGAAATCTAAAATAAAATTGGGTAACCATATATAGTCAACCAGAAATATGTGTTTATGTATACTAGTCATGAAATCCATGACTTATTTTACATTAACACCCATTACATCTGTCTATATGCAAGTAATATGAGTAGGACCAAAAGAGCAAAAGGGCAACCTAGTTTAACTCTCTCAAAATTATCCTTCCAAAAATTTTAAAATTATACAAATAATTAAATTTTATAGAGGCACAAAAAGTTCCAGATGAGACCTTTTCTATTTGTTTAATTATTTTTTGATTCCAGACACAGTAAAGGGATTGGGCAACCTGGTCAGACAGAGGTATCTTTTGCTGGCACTGGGTACAGCTGGCAGAGATTAGCAAATCTATTTTACATACACAGTTCTGGGTCTTAGTTGCAGGATAGAGAGGAGTGTTGTGGGTCAATCAAAAGGATCAGGGTCTTCACTGTAGTTTTAAGTTAAAAGAACACTAGCACTTGTGTCTGCAGGGCAGCAGAGGCCCTTTTTGGGTAAAGACTAGAGTTTAGATAGGAAGAGTGAACATATTTCACCCTGGATCACACCACATTGGAAGTGCTGAAAACTTTCAGATCCTCAAAACCAGCTCTAAAAACATCAGCAGTAGTAGCACCACACACACACACACACACACACACACACACACACACACACACACACGCAAGATTTCCTGGAAATGTTAAAGAAAGAGAAAAACTGGGAAAAGATATGAGAATGACACAAGAAAATTATGAAAATATAATTAACATATTGGTAAAAAGGAGACACAAAAAAATGAAGAAAATAACATTTTAAAAACATAATGGGCCTAATTGTAAAAGGGATACAAAATTCACTGTTCTTTTCTAGAACCTCATAAAAAGCAGAATATGCCAAATGGACAAAGAAGTACAAAATATCACTGAAGAACATAGTTACTTAAAAATTAGAATTGGAGGAGAGGCAGAGCCAAGGTAATGGAATAGAGAAGCATTCAGCTGAGCTCTCTCAATTTCCCCTAAATATAACTCTAAAATTACACCTCACATTGAATTCTTCATTAGAAGAATAAAAAAAGACAAACAACATGGATGCTACAATAAATAAGACCCTTTAAAAATATATTTATTATATTTATATCTCTCTTCTCAATCAACTCTTCAGAGAAGTTATTTCTCTGATGGCATATTTTAAATTTTATATTTTCTGTTATTGTTCCATTATTTTGATTTTGTTTTATTGTTTACTGTTGTCTCTTAGAGTCTTTATCATCTACTTGCCCAATTTTAATTTTCAAGGAATTATTTTCTTCAGTGGGTTTTTTCTAATATTTTTTCAATTAACCCATTCTAATTTTAATGAATTAATTTTCTTTAGTATTTTTTAAAAAAATTCTTTTAACTAGCCATTAATCTTTTTTCAAATTTTCATTTTTCATCATTCTCATTTCTTTTTCTATTTTTACTCTGCCACCCTAACATCATATTTAAAATCACAGTTTGATGACAAAAAATAGGTTTAGATTAATGTCTCACATCCTATATTAAGATAAAGTCAAAATGGGTATATGGTTTAAATATCAAGAGTGATATAAACAAATTAGGGGAAGGTAGAATAGTTTCATATCTGTGGAGAAGGGAAGACTTTATGACCAAACAAGAGACAGAAAACAATACAATATGTAAAAATGAATAATTTTGATTATATTAAACTAAAGAGGTTTTGTACAAGGAAAAGCAATTCAATCAAGATTATAAAGAACCTAACAAACTGGGGCATTTTTTCATAATACATTTTTCAGATGAAGCTCTGATTTTTCCAAACAAAGAACTAAGTCAAATTCTTAAGAGTTCAAATTAGTCCCCAATTGATAAATGGTCAAAGGATATAAATAAATGGGTTTCAGATGAAGAAATCAAAGCTAACAATAATATTAAAGTATATTTTAAACCCATCTTGATTAGAGAAATGTAAATTAAAACAACTCTAAGCTACCACCTTATATCTATCATATTGGCCAATATGACAGTAAAGGAAAATCATAAATTTTGGAGGGACTTGGCAAAATTGAGACACTAATACATTGTTGATGGAATTGTGAATTGATCCAACCATTATGGAGGGCAATTTGGAATTATGCCTAATGGGCTATAAAAGAATGCATACCTTTTGATTCAGTAATACCACTACTAGTTCTGTATCTCAAAGTGATAAAAAATGGGAAAGGACTTGTTTGTACAAAATATTTATTTCTGTGCTTTTTGTGCTGGCAAAGAATTGAAAATTGAGGGGATGTCTCTCAAATGGGGCATGGCTGAACAAAATGTGGTATATGATTGTGATGAAATACTATTGTGCTATAAGGAATGATAAACAGGATGATTTCAGAAAGAACTGGAAAGATCTACATGAACTGATACAGGGTGAAATAAGTAGAATCAGGAGACTATTATACACAGTAACTATAATCTTGTGTAAGGTCAAATGTGATAGACTTTACTACTAATAGCAATACTTTGAAAAAGGACAAATCTGAGAGACATAAAAAGGAATGCTATCCAACTCTAGAGAAAGAACTATTGAAGTAGAAATGCAGAAGGAAACATATAATTAATTGTTTGTTTATTTGAGTACATGATTTGGGTTTTTTAAATAAGTTTAATCACTTACAAAAATTAATAATGTGGAAATATGATTTATGTGATAATACATGTATAACCCAGATTGAATTGCTTCTCAACTCTGGGAGGGGAAAGGGAAGAGGGGAAAGAGACAACATAAATCATATAACTTTGGAAAACTTAGAAATTTATTAAAATAAAATAAATAAAAATAAAATCATGTTTTGTTCTTTTAAAAAAATTCTCTTTTGCTTTTCTAGGAATTCTCATTTGTCTTGTGAATAATCTGTATTTTTTTTTCTTTTGCAGAACTTTTCACATCATTATCTTCTGATTTGTTGTTGTTGTTTTTTAGCTTCCATACCACCACTGTAGTTGTTTAAGGTTAAATTCTTTTTGTTTGTTTGCTGCTTTGCCTGCCTAATTCTTGACTATAAACTTTAGGTCAGAGTTAGTATTTGCTCTCCTGGAAGAGGGAGTACTGTCCCAAGCACTGGACTTTTAAAATATGCTGTTTCCAGAGCTCATACTCTCTAAAACTTATTTATAATTATGTTAACATTTTCCTTTTTTATATGATTTAAGAAAATGTAATTTTCCAGTTTCTAAGTACAGTAAGCATGTCACTACTACATCAGAAGTGTAGTTTAAATTTATTTTCACATGCTGGCCTAAAAGCTGAAATAAATCTGATAATAAAAAATTCACTTTTTCTCCTTTATTTTATTAACACTACCTTATAGCAGATGTAATTCTTGGTTATATCTTTTTCTATTTTGCCTTTTGATATATCATATTTCAAATTCTTTTCTCCTTCAAATAGTTGTGGCAGTCTGATGTGATAGTGATGACTCCTTAGTTCATTAAATTTTCCTGACTGTTCAAGAACTACATATGTTTATATATCTATATCTATCTATGTCTATTGATCTACTTGTATTTTTATTTTATCATAGCTTATTTGTAGTTTATCATTGAGGGGAGTGTTAAACAATCTGGATGAAGTTTTTGTAGGATATTTTTCTCCTGACATTTTACTTAGGTAGTTGGATGGAAGAGGGACATTTTTATTATGGATGTATTTATTTCTGTATTTTATTTTTGCAAGATGAGGCAAGTATTTTTAAATCTTTCTTTGTTTTATTTATAGTTTTGTTCAGATTAGGTAAGTAGATCATTTTACATTAATCAAAATATTTTTTTAATACAGAAAGCAGTAATCTCTGATTATTTTATGTTTGAATGATTATTGGAAATGAGTTAATACAGTTCCCTTTCTATATTTTATCAAAATAAGGGATTGTGTTTTCCTTTGAGGAAACCTTTCTCTAATGTGACCAAAATACATTTAATTGCACTGGAAAAGTTCATTGTATGTTGTATTTTTTATATTATGAAAACCTCTTTTACACTGACAATACTTCATCTAGAATGACAACCAACTTCAAGACTTACTAAAATTGCTGGGAAAATGTGACAATCATGATTCTCACAAAGTGACTAAGGCTAAGAAGAGCATTAATTCTCTATATGTTCAGGTAAACAGAAAATCTATCTTTAGTGAGAGGGACCACAAATTTCAAGTAGAGTTAATATTATGTAAAAAAAATAAGAATATAAAAGTTATACTACTGTTTAACTGTCTTGAGTCTGACTGCAAGTCTAAGAGGGTTTTGAAGGCCATCAAATGATACAAACATTTCAAAATGATGGGGAAAAAATAAGATTAAGGGACAAATAGATTGTAAACTTCTTTTTCCCCTTGATAAATGCATATATTGTATATATTTTATCATACAACAAATATTTACATGTTTCTCAGATTGTGAAAAAGACACATATCATTTACATAAGGGAAACATTCATGGAGGAAATAAAATGAAGAATGTATACTTCAATTTGTATTTAGACTGTGTTAGTTCCTTCTGTGGTTATGGATAACTTTCATCATCTTGAGTCCCTTGGTGTTGTCCTAGATCCTTGCTTTGCTGATAATAGTTGTCATTCACAGTTGATCATCATACATTATTGCTTTACTATGTACAACGTTTCCCTGGTTTTACTTACTACACTTGATTTAAGTCTGTTCAGATTTTTTCTGAAATCATCCTGTTTTTCAATTCTTATGGCATGATAGTATTCCATTACAATAATATACTATGACTTCTTTAGCCTTTCCTAAATCATAACACACACACACACACACATCTGGTATAAACATTCTGTGTACATATGTTATTTTCCCCTATCTTTAATCCTTTTGGGATGAAAACTCAGTAGTGATATTGTTGGGTTTTTTATTCATCTTTGAGTTGTCTTGGCCAAAGAGAATGTTTTTATCTTTAAAACAATAGTTGGCAGAGGGGCTCAGTCTCACAGAGCTGGCAGAAAACCAGAGGATCAAGGGTACAGAATAGACAGAGAGCCATGGGTATATCCTGTTCCATCCAACCTGAAAAACTCTGTTGGTAGCAGGGGAAAATCTGGTCTTAGGGCATATTAATAGAATTGGTCAGCTCCATCAGCCTAATTCAGTTAATCAGCTGATCAGAGAAGAAGCTCCTTCAGGGAAGAAAATCCCAAACTCACAGATCTAGCAAATGAACAGATGAGCAAGAATATAGCCAAAGACGGGGGTGGAGGGATGGGGTTGGATGAAAAAAATATGAGTAAAAAACAGAAAATGAAAAAAAAAGAAATTATAATTGACAGTTTCTATTCTGATAATGAATAAAGAACAAATGAAACAGAGGAGGACCAAGGAACACTAAGCAAAAACTCAGGAAATCCAGCAAATTGCACATAAGCTCTAGAAGAACTCAAAACCAAATTCAAAAAACAGTTAAGAAAGGTTGAATAAAATTGGGAAAATAACTTAAAAAGCATAATGGGTTGTCTGGAAACAGAGGCACAGGAACTAAAAAAGAAAATAGTGTTTTAAAAGTCAAAATTGGTAAGCTTGAAAATGAGGCCAAGAAGGTAAAAGATAAAAATAATGACCTACAAAGAAAAATAGATCAAAAGGAACAGGAAGGTCAACATGTCAGGGATGAAATTCAGTCTTTAAAAATTAGAAATGAGCAATTAGAAGCAAATGGCTTCACAAGGCAGCAAGAATCTATAAAACACAATCAAACGAATGAAAAAAATGAGGGAAATATGAAACACCTCATTGATAAAACAACAGAGTGGGAAAATAGATTCAGGACAGACAATTTAAGAATTATTAGACTACCAGACAATCACAAAAAAAGAAAAATCCAGGACATCCTCTACAGGAAATTATCCAGGAAAACTTCCCGAACACTCTTGAAATAGAGAGTAAAGTGGAGACTGAAAGAATCCACAAATCACCTCCTGTATTAATCTCTAATTGACAAAGCCCAGGAATGTTATAGGCAAGTTCAAGAACTATAAGACCAAGGAAAAGATATTACAAACTGCTAAAAAGTAACAATTCAGATATCATGGAGTCAAGATAACATAGGACCTGGCTGCATCCACACTGAAGGAGCAGAAGGCATAGAATATAATATTCCAGAAAGCAAGGGAGCTGGGTCTACAACAAAGCATCAACTACTTAGCAAAATTGACTATCTTCTTGTAGGGGAAAGTATGAACATTTAAGAAAGTAGAAGATTTCCAAACATTCCTGAAGAAAAGACTGGACTTAAACAGAAAGTTTAATGTCCTAACACAGAACTCAAGAAAACCTTCAAAAGGTAATTAATAAAGGAAAAAATGAGGGCAGCTGGGTAGCTCAGTGGATTGAGAGCCAGACCTAGAAATGGGAGGTCCTAGGTTCAAATCCGGCCTCAGACACTTCCCAGCTTTGTGACCCTGGGCAAATCACTTAACTCCCATTGCCTAGCCATTACCACTCTTCTTCCTTGGAACCAATACACAGTATTGACTCCAACATGGAAGTTAAGTGTTTTTATATTTTAAAAAAAAAGGAAAAAATGGGACCCAATAAATTCAAATTATTTTTATTCCCATATGAAAAAAAATGACATTGGTAAATCCTAAATCATGTCATTATAATCAAGGTACCTAGAAGAAGTATACCTAGAGTTTACAGTGACATAATGTGTAGGATGATATGTCAAAATAATATTGGGGTGTAAAAGATGATAATACTAAGAGAAATGGGAAAGAGATAAATGAGGAAGATATATATTTCTTAAAGAAGTGCATTGGGGGAGAGGGAGAAAAGATCAATACAATGTAAGGATCAAAGAGATTGGAGACAGGAAATACTTAAATCTTATGCTCATTGGAATTGGCTCAGAAGGGGAAGAACAATCTGATTCATTGGGCAGAGAAATGTATTGTGTCCTATAGAGAATTAGAAAGTTTTCAAATGATCTGGTGGGGAGGGAAGCAATACAATGAAGGAGAGGTTGAGGTGTCATTTAATATAGTACTATAATATATATATATATATATATATATATACTTTTATATAAATAATAATAAAAATAAATATTATAAATAAATGTAATAAACAAAATAATAAGAGAGGAACAATAAGAAGGTGACAGAGTGAGAAGGGGAGTAACATTAGAAAGGGGAAAAGAGAGAAACTGACTAAAAGTGAAAAGTTGGAGGGAAGGGTAAGAGAAAAGGCAGAATCAGAGGAGGAAGTCAAAATAGAGGGAAATGCACAAACAGTAATTCGAACTGTGAATGTGAATGGGAAGAATTCACCTATAAAAAGGAAGCAGACTACAGAATGGATTAAAAGCCAGAATCCTACCATATGTTGCCATTTCTTCTAAGAAACATACTTGAGGCAGCTAGACATACACAGGGTAAAGGTAAGAGGGTGGAGCAGAATTTACTGGGTTGCTACTGAGATAAAGAAGGCAGGAGAGGCAAATTATGATCTCAGAAATAGCTAAACAAAAATATATCTGATTAAAAGAGGTAAGGAAGGTAATTACATCTTGATGAAAGGAAGTATAAATAATGAAGAAAATCAGTATTCAACATATATGCACCAAATGGTATAACATTCAGATTTATTTTTTTTAATTATTCCATTAATAAATTTAGAATATTTTTTCCATAGTTACAAGTTTGATGCTCTTTCCCTCCCCCTCCTGGAGCCGATGAATAATTCCACTGGGTTTACATGTATCATTTTCAAAACTTATTTCTACATTATTAATATTTGCAATGGATTGATTAAAGTCAATATCCCCAATCATATCTCCATCAAACCACTCCCACAGTTCTTTCTCTGAATATGGATAGCATTATTTCTCATAAGTCCCTCAGGTTTGTCCTGGATCATTGCATTGCTGCTAGTAGAGAAGTCCATTACATTTGATTGTGCCACGGCTCTTTGTACAATGTTCTCCTCCTTTCACTCTATATCAGTTCCTAGAGGCATTTCCAATTCATATGGAATTCCTCCAGTTCATTATTACTTTTGATAACAAAATAGTATTCTATCACCATCAGATACCACAATTAGTTCAGCTATTTCCCAATTAATGGATACCCCCTCATTTTCCAGTTTTTTTTTTTTGCCACCACAAAGAATATGGCCATGAATATTTTTTGTACACATATTTTTCCTATTATCTCTTTGGGGTACAAGTCCAGCAGTTGTATGGCTGAATCCTAAAGCCCTTTGGACATAATTCCAAATTGCCTTCCAGTATGTTGGGATCAATTCTTCTTCCCCAGCTGTCAGCAGAAGTTGAAGGTGTTGTAAATATTAAACTTTAATCTCAAATAATAAAAATATTTAAAGGGATTTATAAAATGATCATTAGAAATCAAGGCTTAAAATGTATACAAAATAAAAAACCATGTGCCCATGGCTGGTTAGCCATTTTCAAAATCCCCACCTTACCACTGTCACTGCTGATTGCTACATCATACCAAAGACGGTGTGGGAGGAGTTATAGCCAGTTAAATACCAGTAACATGATCTCGACAATGTGGAGATGTAGGAGAACTCATAGGGAATTTGGGGAAATACCAAGGACTTTTGGGGAATGAAGTCAAAGGAAGGTTCATAATCTCCATTTATACTGTGTGGAGGCTGAAGGTAGATAGTAAAATCATAATAGTGGGGGACTTAACATTCCTCTATCAGATCTAGATAAACCAAACCAAAAAAAATAATAAAAAAGAAGTAAGGGAAGTGAATGAAATGTTAAAAAATAGAGTTTATAGATAAATGGAGAAAAATAAATAGGGATAAAAAGAATATACCTTCTTGCCAGGAGCACATGGCACATATACAAAGATTGAGTATGTACTACAGTATAAAAACATTTCAAACAAATGTAGGAAAGCAGAAATAATGAATTCAATTTTTTCAGACCATAATGCAATAAAAATCATAATCAATAAGGGCTTTTGGAAAGGCAAATTTTAAATTAATTTAATCTAATTCTTGAAAATTGGTGGGCCAAAGAACAAATCAAAGAAACAATTACTGTTTTCATTGAAGAGAATGACAATGAGAAAACATATCAAAATCTATGAGATACAGCTAAAGCAGTACTCAGGGGAAATTTTATATGCCTCAGTACATATATCAACAACTTGGAGATAGAAGAGTTAAATGAATTTGGGATGCAACTTTTAAAATTAGAAAGAGAACAAATTAAAAAACCACAGATAAAAACTAAATTGGAAATCTTAAAAGTCAAAGGAGAAATTAATAAAATTGAAAGTAAAAGAGCTATTGACCTAATAAATAAGACTAGGAGCTGGTACTTTGAAAAAAAAACAAATAAAATAAAGTACCAGTTAATCTAATTTTATAAAAAATAAAGGAGAAAATCAAATTAACAGTACCAAAGATGAAAAAGGCAATCTCACCTCTAATCAAGAGGAAATTAAGATAATTCTTAAAAACTGTTTTACCCAATTATATGGCAATAAATATGCCAATTTATGTTAAGTGGGCAAATATTTACAAAAATAAAAATTGTTTAGATTAACAAAAGAAGAAATAGAATCCTTAGACAATCCCATCTCAGAAAAAGAATTTGAACAAGCCATCAAGGAACTCCCTAAGAAAAAATTCTGAGGGCGAATTCAGAAGTGAATTCTATCAAACATTTAAAGAACAGTTAATCCTAATACTATACCAACTATTGACAAAATAAGCAAAGAACTAATCTTAATTATGTAACTATGTAACACCTTCATTTGACACAGGAACAAATAGAAACCCAGAACCCGCCTGTAACTTGCCCAACGCCACAGATGTAGTAACTAGAAGAATGGAGATCTGAACTCAGCCCCAAATCCGTCATGTTTTCCAGATAACTGCCTCAGAAGGCAAAGTCCTGGTTAAAGAATTTCTTTAGTAGGTGGTTTCCTGAAAATTGTTCAGGACTTTAGTTTATTTTTCAACATTTTTGATGTACTCTGAAAAAAAAAAGAATTCTAGGTTGCTGTTCAGGACTTCAAGAAATAATACTTGACTTCATAAAGTCAAGTAAATTGTGCATACCTTTCCTCTTCTAGAATTACCCATATCAGATACTAGGAAAAAACTAATATTTAGATAAAACATTAGAATGTGGTAGAAAGCCATCTCCAAATTGTTTTAAAAGTATAAGAATATGTTGTGCTTCATAGAAAAAGGCAAAATATCATTTTTCAAATGATATTTTGAAGATAATAGTCCTGATGGTGTCAGGAATCCTAAGGAATCTGCTAAAATATGTACTGTGATATTGCTGTCAAATTGACAAAGGAATGGGTCTGTTGACATTAGCTGAGTTAATCATTATCCTAATTAGACATTCATTTGAGCCACAGTGAAGAGACAGATCACCTTTCACTTTAACTACTCATGCCAATGAGATTTGACTCAAATCTATTACTTTATATCAACAAACTGAATGACTATAAAAATAATTCCACATGTGCTGCTACCTTTTTTTTTTAATAAGTGTCTTCCTCAATTTTCCAAGCTATAAGAGTTTAACACATATACACACACACATACACATACTTCCTCACACACATAATTAAACTTTTTTAAAGGATATTGATGAGAAAATGCTCCCTGAGGATTCTGGAAATGAATAATGATACAGTTTTCAGTATACCCTAATTGGTACCCCTAATCTAAGAAACTTATATTTTTTATAATTTTACACCATTTCTTAAACTGAAATTTTAAAAACATTTTTTTAATGTTTTTAGTATTCCATGATAGTTTTTCTCTTTCTTTACACCTTTACCTTTAGATAGGAAATGATTATGCTGAAGACCTTCATATACTTGGAATCTGAATTTCTTTTCTTTTCTTCATTTTAAATTCTGTCATTTAGAAGTAGTCCATCTAGTTGACAATTAAAAAAATGATTATTCACAAATATAAAACTTTGCCAGTGCTGCCTTGCAATCAATATTAAAATACTATCTGAAGAATATTTCTTCTCTTGCAGATATTTTTCTACTTCTGTTTTTTTCACTAGTAATAATGATTTCTAAGGACAGGTTTTGGAAAATGCTATCATTAAAAATCTGTGTAAAATACATAAGAAGCAAATTCATTATTCTTTCTTTTGGAAATAACAAAACATTACATATAAATGATTAATTCTATTGTAGTGAGCACAGAACCCGTCAGAATCATGTGAATTAAAAAAAAAAAACTTGAATTAAAATAATAGTAATTTACCTGAAAGACTTGAAAGAGAATGCTTATAGTCTTAGTTAAAAAAAAATTCTGCTTTATTTTTGATTTTTTTTTTCTTGTTCCTATTTTACTTGTCCCAGGCTCTCCTAATATGTATGGACTCCATATTTATTGTGGTAGATTCAGATATAAGTCTTGAGATTTTGTGATATATTGAGATTGATATGTTTTATGCATTTTGCCATGAATTTAAAAGGATTTTAAAAATTATTTATTGTTTATTTTGTTATTGCTATATGAAAATTGTGGTGATAGGATACAAGATGAATACCGAAAAGCTTTCATTGTTTCTACATGTCAACTTTTAGAAGAGACTATAATTGAAAGAAAATATGTAAAGTAAGACATTTTAAGATATGTAAATATGTTGGAGTTGTTATAGAAATTGTACTTCTGTACAACACTTTTGTAATTTTTAGCATAAATAAGAGTTGTATTTTATTGAAGGTTTTTTGATACTTAAAGACCCAATCTTGCATAGTTTATGGAGCTGTGAATCAGCATATCATGTTAGAAAAATGGAATTATGCAAATAAGAAACCAACAACTAACAGGTCAATAATCTTTGTCCAAGAGATTTCTGTATTGTTTTCTATTCTAAGGAGATCATTGATAAGAATATGGTCCTTATATATACAATAGAATGTGTACAGAAGCATTTTTAGTGAAACAAAGAATTATAAACCAAGTAAATATCCTCAAATTAGGGAAAAGCTATGCAAATTGTAGTTTGTGAATATGATGGAAAATAAATTCATTGTAATAATAATGAATATGTTGAATTTAGAGAAGCATCCACATTTGCTGTTATATGGTGAAGTCAACAGAGCCAACACAGGCTATCCACCACACAAGACCATAACTGGAGTTGCATTCTAGGAACTAAAATGATGGAATAAAGGATGCTCAGCTTGCATAAACTTTCCAAATATGAAGAAAATAAAATAAAGCACCTTAAAACAAAGGGAAGCAGGAGGAATACATTTCACTAGGGTGAGAGAGGAAAGTAATCCAATGAGTGCAGCACCAGAAATTTATAGAGCACTAATTGTCATAGAGCGATTTCATGTGGCCTGTGGCAATGAGGCAGTCAGTAGCTGAGCAGCCTTATTCTCAACCAAGCTGAGGCAATACACAAGTAGATGGTAAGTAGCCCAAGAACAGATCTACATAGCCTTGAGGTAAGGGAATTTCAGAGCTAGGATCAGCCCCAGTTAGAGCCCAAGGAAACAAAACTGGAAAAGAGGGAGAAAAGCCAACACTAGCCTTACCTGTTTTCTTTGTGGTTTAAGGGAAGTAAAAGATCTAATGAGGAACAGTCCCAGGTACTATCAAATGGCTGGGGACAATGAAACAGCACATCTATGAGAAGAGAAGGCAGACTGGGAAAGCAAGCCAATGCTAGTGATTCCATAGAACTTGAGAAAACAAAAGGGCAGAGTAGAGAAAAAGACACCAATACTAGTCCTTTGTGCTTCCACTAGGTCTGAGATAATGATTTCACATAGTTAGTAACAAATAAAATCAGGACACTACAGGAAAAACAAAAGCTGTGGGTCCAGGATCATGCTGGGGAAAAAAATTATGCAAGCCTTTCCAGGATACATAAGCTGATCTACTACCTGAATGGCACCTGAAAGTGCCCACTGAATGACCGAAGACAGCCTAGCCCACTGCAAGCACCAGAGAAGTCTAAAAGTTTGGAAGAACACTCCCTTTTTCCCAGTAGCAGAGCAGTGTCTCAATACATAGACAAGGAAACAAGAGGGAAAATAATAACCAAAAAAATGAGCAAAAGACAAAGAAAAAGACTAAACTTAGAAAGTTACTTTAGTGACAGGGAAGATCAAAATATAAACTCAAAAGAGGGGATCAATGGCAAAAAGGAAACATATAAAGACTGAAAGAAAAATGAGAAAGAATATCAGGCCCCAAAGGCCTCCTGAAAGTACATGGAAAGTAGTTAATCACATAATAAAAGAAATGATAGAAAGATTCAACAACTTAGAAACTAGAATGAGCCAAATGAAATGAAGGCAAGGGGAAAATGATCTGAAGCAAACAATTTCCTAGAGAATAGAATGGGCCAAATGGAAATGAAGGCAAAAAACACTGAAGAAAAGAACTACCTAAACACTAGACTAAGCCAAATAGAAAAGGAAATCCAAAAGCTTAAAAAAGGAAACAAAACTTAAAAATTAGAATTGAGCAAATAGAAGTCTAATGATTCCAAAAGCATCAGGAAACAATTAAAGTAAATCAAAAGAATGGGGAAAAAAGAAAATCTGAAATGCTTCACTTGGGAAAAAATAAAAATAAAACTATGACCTGAAAGATAGATCCAAAAAACTCTAAGAATCATCAGAGCACCCCAAAACTATGATTTTAAAAAGAGCTTGGACACAATGTTACAAGAAATTATCAAGAAAACCTTCCCTGATAACCTCTAACAAGAGAGGGAAATAGAAATTGAGAGAATCCACCTTCTGAAATAGGCCTTAATATAAAACTTCACAGGAATATTATAACAAAATTCAAAAAAAGTACTGCAAGCAGTCAGAATTTTGGAACTTAAATTTTCCCTCTCAGAAGTAGATGAATCCAACCAAAAATAAATAAGATAGAAGTTAAGGAGTTAAATAGAAATTTAGAAAAAAATGTTAGACTAGATCTGTGGAGGAAACTAAATGGGAATAGAAAGAAATACAGTGTTTTTTCCTTCCAAAGTAAAATGCACCATCACACAATTTGACCATATAATAGGGCACCAAAACCTCACAATTAAATATAGAAAGCAGAAATATTAAATGTATACTTTTTGGACCTTAATGAAACAAAATTATGTTTAACAAAGGAAAGCAGAAAGCCTAAAAGTTAATTCAAAACCCAATAATCTTATCCCAGAGAATGAATAGATCAAAGAACAAATTATAAAATAATCAATAATTTTATTGAAGAAAATGACAATGATGAGACAGTGTACCAAAATGTATGGGATACAGCCAAAGTTGTATTAGGAAGAAATTTATATCCCAGATGCTTATCTCTGAAATCCTCAAATAAAAAAAGAGCAGATCAATGATTTGAGCATGCAACCAAAAATACTAGAAAAATAGCAAAAATTCTTTAAACACCAAATTGAAAATCTTGAATATCAGAGAGATAAATAAAATTGAAAATAATAAAACCATTGAACTAATACATAAGAATAAATAAGACATAGATTCAGTTTTATGTAAAATCAAATGAAATACGTAAACCATTTGTTAATTTATTCTAAAAAATAAGAAGGCTAAATTACCAATTAAAAAATGAAAAGTAAAAATCACCACTAATGAAGAAGAAATTGAAACAATTATGGGGAGTTATTTGCCAAAAAAAATTTGACAATTTCAGTGAAATAGATGAATACTTAAAAAATACAAACTACTTAGATTATTAAAAAAATAGAATACTTAAACTACCTCATCACAGAAAAAGAAATTGGATGAATCATTAAAGAAGTCAACATAGATACTTCATTTAGAAATAAAGGATGATATTATAAATAACTAAGGGAACATAGACAAGTTTTCTTGTCAGACCAATGGAAAAAATAATTCATGACCAAATAAGATGTAGAGAAGATTGCAAAAAATGATACAATTTCTTTTAATTATTTTAAATTTAAAAGTATCTGTGCAAATAAAACAAATGCAATCAAGATCAAAAGGGAAACAATATTTCATGAAAAAATATCAAATTTTTCTGACTAAGGCTTTATTTCTCAATTACATAATATAAACAAATATATAAAACAAATATATAATTCTAAACCATCTCTCAACTGATAACTGGTCAAAGGATATGAATAAGTAATTCTAAGAGTAGTAAATCAAAACTAACTACAGTTATATGGGGAAATGTTCTGAATCACTATTGATTAAAGAAATATAAATTAAAACAACTCTAATAAAGCACCTCAAGCTTATCAAAATAGCTAATATGACCCAAAAGGAAATTGATAAATCTTGGAGGGCATGTGGGAAAATTGGGATATGCACTTTTAGTGGATCTATTAATTAATACAAATATTCTGGAGAGCAATAGGAAACAATGCCAAAAGGTCAATAAAAATGTGAATACCCTTTCACCTCTCAATACCACTATTGGGTCTGCATCCTAAGGAACTCAGAGATAGGGGAAAATTACTGACCTGTACCAAGATAGTTTAACAACTCTTTTTGTAGTGACAAAGGATTGAAAACTGACGGGGGTATCCATTGATCAGAGAATTGAATGAGCAAGTTGTGACTTGGCATTGTAATAGAAAACTATTTTTCCATGAGAAATTATAAATAGAAAGAGTTCAGAAAAACCTGGAAAGGCATATTAATTGCTACAAAGTGAAGTGAACAGAACCTGGAGAATAGTTTATACCGTAACAGAAATATTGTACAAATATTAACTGTTAAATTATTCTCAGTCAAAAATGTACCAAGATAACCCCAAAGGACTTATGATAACATTAAAACATGTTATTCACAGCTAAAGAAGGAACTGTTGGAATTTTATTAAAGATAAAAGCATGCCATCTTTTACTTTATTTCCTTAATGACTTTTAATTGTTTATGTGATATGTATCTTCTGTCACAATATGGGTAATATAGAAATACATATTGTATGAAAATACTGGTATAACTTAAACAGAATCTTTACCACTCTCAGGAAAGGGGACAGGAAGGGAGCAAGGGAGAGAATCTCAATCACAAAATGTCAGAAAAAAATGTCAAAAGTTGTTTTTACATGTAATTGAAAAAAAAACGATAGAAAATTTAGAAGAAAGACTACAACAATGTAAATAGAAAGAAAAATTGAGAAAATAATAAATGTTAAAAAAATTTCATAATAAATTGTTGTTTGTCCTTAGTTTTAAAGAGGATCAGTGATATCACAGAATCTTGTCTTGAATTAGGGATTAATTGGTTTGAAGTGCAGCAGAATTGCAAAGAGTCATCAACCTAACTCTCTCAGAACCATTGAAATCCAGTGGGAAGATGAAATGTAGTTGACTGCTGAGAATGATCTTGAACTCTTTGATGTCTGACCAAGTTCTAAGTGCTCCACAGTACCAGCTTCAGTTGCCATTCTGCCCTTTGCAAAAATTGTTCTTATGCATCCCTTCCACTGGGGAAAGTATAGGTTTGGAAAACACAGTCCTCTTCCTTTCAAATAGGTTTGAGGACTGTTAACTTCACCTAGTTTAGTTCTCCTCCTAAGACCATTTTATCAAGGTATGGCAACTATGCATGCTACATCTTGTATAAAGAATTAACATGGTTCTAAAGAAGAGATAAGAAAAGGTCTCTCTATGCTACCTTTTGCAGTATTGAAACGTCCATAAATGTTATATATTGCACATCTCTTCAGACTTTTTCAATGTTTTTTTTTCCCATAGATATATGCTACATAGTCCCCCCCCCTCTTTTCCTTTTGGGTTTAAAAAATACTATTTGTTAAGGCGGATATCTGGGGTCAAGGAACAATGGTAGAAGAAGTTATGGTGATAAGAAACAAATCATTAAAAAGTAAATTTTAATGGAGTGGAAAATAAAAGTAATACCTGTTGCTCTGAAAAGATAATATCACATTTTAATTTTTTTCTCCTCTCTAAAACTACAGATGTCTTTTTTTCTGCTTGTCCTAGGTTGTAGGGAGGAGGGAGATAGAAATTGATTCTGATTAGAGATCTGCCTGCATTTGATTGTTCAGCTGCATATCAACTAACTAAAGTTCAGCAAAGGTCTTTTGCATTGACACCACCTGAAAATCACCTCCCAACTAGATTAACAATTGTGTGTAAGCCTCATTTTAAGTCGTGTTCTCCTCACATACTTGCATTCAAATAATTTGGAAATGTGTGATTAAAAACCATTATGTGCCCTAACAGATGTGACCTTAAAGAGTCAAAAATGTGTTGTTGTTGAGCTTTTTTTTTTAGGTGCAAAGTAATGGTGCTTAGACTAACACCAGGAAAGTATTACATAATCTGAACCACATTCAAATAATTTTCCATTGATCATCTTCTGTTTCAAGAAAAAAGCACTGCAGCATTTAGGAACAAGTTGAAAAAGTAAGGCTGCTTTCTATCAATCTCTACTCTTTTTCCTCCATTAATCATTCCAATTATACAGAAATGGGTCTCAAGTATTCCAACTTTTAAATTCACTTCATTGAAAAACATTCATTTTCTATTTTCTAAAATAGACTAGATGATGTGCTATATCCAGCTAGGATATCATATATTTACTATTTAGAAAAAAGTCACAAATACTTATCATAAGTACTCTTTCTATCTTCCTTCAGTCATTGTAGTAGATTAAGTTGGGGAAACTGGCCAAATCCTCAGAAAATTTCCATAGTACTTTCCAAGTTTTTTTTTTCATGTAAACTAAAAACACTCTGCTCTTTTAAGGCAGAAATAAAACTACTTATTCATCATCCATATGAAAGATTATATATATATATATATATATATATACATATATATATCCAATAGAATTATCTATTTGTAACCTATTACTAGTGCTTCCTTATAAGAATTGGTGAATATAATTATTTATGTATCTCATCTAGTTGTCATTACACAAGCATTTCCAATATTTAGTTAAATAATCATAGAACAGATATTGTTCTATGTGCTGAGAGAGAAGAGACAAAAAATAAAAACCATTATTCATACTTTATTAAGATAGACAGTCAACCATCAATGAAAAAGCATTTATTGGCACATATAGTCAAGTCAGGTTAAAGCCTATTTTAAACCTTACCATTTGCCAGCTAATATGTTATTTGGGAATTCAAAGAAAGATACAAATTCTCAGCTTTTGAAGAGCTCATGGGTAAATAGAGAATTGAAGAGAAACCAGGAAATACAGAGAGAGTTCCAGGAATGTAGGACAGGCAACAATAACCGAAAAATGGAAGATTGTATTTTAGAAACAAGGCCTATGCCATTCAAATGGAGCAAAAAGTTCAGATTAAGTTATCAAAAGATTGGAAAAATAGCAATAGGTAAGGTTTTGAGAGGAATGAAAAACTAAATAGAAGATTTTTTATTTAATATTGAAGGCAAAATGAACCACTAGAGTTCTTTGAATGGGAGAGTGATCTGATCAGATTTGTGCTGTAGAAATATCAGTTTGACAGCTAAGTGGAGGATGAACAAGGGTGGGAAGATATTTGATATGGGGAGATTAACAAGTAGGCTATTATAAAACGAAAACTAGACTAAAAATTTAAAACATAGCAACAAGGAAGATTATGAAGTATGAAGCGAAAATGTTTTACTAAGAGATTTAAAAGACTATAAATATTCATAGATAATTTTTAAAGAACATTTAATTCATACATGATGAAAGAAAGAGAATCCTATAGATTTTTAATGTCTATGGAACTGCAACAGAATTTTCCAACATGGTTCAAGGAAGAACGAAAAATCTTGAGAAAAATTAAAAGGGAAAATATGGTAGAATTTATCACATACACATGAGAAACAACAGACTAGGAAACAATGAATCAATAATCCTGTTTTTCAAAAATGAAAAACAGAACCATAGCATAGGACTAAAAATATACATATTTAAAGACAACAGGGGATGTGGAAAGATAAAGAAGCAAAATGGGTGAGTAGACACCCCTAACATATGTCCCTAAATAACTTTAAATGAGGTATCAAATCAAATTCTAAAGTGGCTTAGTCAAGGAAAGGTAAGAGTGAGGTACATTTTTTTTTATCACAGGACAAATTAGGAGATTTTAAATAGAAGTCTGTGCCAGTGGAAGATGGTCAGTATGATAGCATGACAGCAACACCAGCTAAGGGCATTAAAGGTTGTCACACTGATAGCATCAATAACAATTCTGGGAGTTCTTACCACCCTGAAGACTATAAGGTTTTCGTGCATTTATTTGTATTTCCTCTTCTGCTATTTCCTCTGTATTCTGGATTTTTTCTCCATAAAAATTTTCTAAGGTCAATGCCTTCTTCTTGGTTTTTTTTTGGGTGTTGGGAAGTTGTTGTTCCTGGGCACTGTCTGCCATCACTATGGTCACTATGGTGGTTTTTCCTTCCCTTTTCAATCAGAAATCTGAGTGAGGAGGGCAGGCTTTCTATATATGGAGCTAAGGAGCAAGGTTTTTGCCTGAGGTCACCTTTCAAGTCTCTGCAGCTTCTACTGTTTGCTGCCCTTCTCTGTGCTATCTCCCTGCTGTTGCCCAAGATCTGCACACTTCAGCTTGGGGGGTTTCAGGTCTAGTTACTCTCAAAGGTAGGTCTTTGATAGTCTTAGTCAGCTGGCAAGGACCTGGAGATGCCCCTCTCTTGCTCTAGAGGTGCCCCTTGCTCACTCACTGATTTTAACATGTGCTGTCTCTGACTCTGGCTCCATAGGTGGGGTGGGGGAGGGTTGATCAGCTCACATTTTGGTGGAATCTTTTTCACTCCTTATAGTATGGAAATGCCCAAATCCCACATACCTTCTATGCTGCACCCTACTGTAGTGTCCATTTGTTCATATCATTTTTTTTTTCCTTTTGAGGTAGTCTATATTGATAGGTGGTGAGGAGAGGAAGAGCCCTGCATCTAGACTGCTGCCATATTTACCTGGAAGTCTCCAGAGGGCTATAATGAAATTGGATAGTTTATCATAAAAGGAGTACAGATATGCCCTGTATAAGCACTAGGTGCAGGAACAGGAAACACCATTCGATAACTTCATTGTCTATTATCCATTTCTGAATTACAGTTGTAAAGTGGAGGGTACTAATTTTGGTCAGAAGGGAGAGGAGAAGGAGTCCTGGTCCTTTTTCCAGGCACAAGTTCTAATGCCTGGTCACAGTTCCCAGATTGAGAAGAGGCCTAGTGCTTGAACTTTATATTGGGTAAGAACCAGAAACCAGACAAACACAATTTTCCTGTCACACAGAATAACTAAAGCAAAACAAATTTAGAGAACTCTAGAACTAGTTGTGTGAAAAAGATTAAAGCTTGGGATAGAGTGAATGGAGAACAACATGAACATACATTTCAAAGTCAAGAGCAAAACCTGGAAAATGAACAAACAATAACAACAACAAAAAATACAAACTTGACCATATAAATCTACTATGGTGACAGGAAAACTCAAGACACAAACTTAGAAGACAATAATGTGAAAACATCTTTAAAAATGATAATTGGACACAAGCCAAACAAGAAATCTTAGAAGAGAGGAAGAAACAGATAAAAAGGAACAAAAACCAAACAGTGAAATAATAGCAATAAAGGAAGAATTAAGAAAAGAAATGAGATCAATGAAAGAAAATTATGAAAAGAAAATTAACAGCTTAGTAAAAAAAGTCCAGCTGGAAGACAACGATCGTGTAAAAGAGCAAGAATTAATAAAACAAAGCCAAAATACCAAGAAATTAGAAGAGAACATAAAATATCTCACCAACAAGGTGACAGATCTGGAAAATAGAGGGAGAAGAGATAATTTAAGAATAATTGGACTTCCAGAAAAACCAGAAATAAACACCAAACTCGACATCGTGATACAAGATATAATCAAAGAAAATTGCCCAGAGATTCTAGAACAAGGGGGTAATACAGCCACTGACAGAGCTCACAGAACACCTTCTACACTAAACCCCCAAAAGACAACTCCCAGGAATGTAATTGCCAAATTCCAAAGCTCTCAAACAAAAGAAAAAATCCTACAGGAAGCCAGAAAAAGACAATTTAGATATAAAGGAATGCCAATCAGGGTCACACAAGACCTTGCAAGTTCTACTCTGAATGATCGTAAGGCATGGAACATGATCTTCAGAAAGGCAAGAGAGCTGGGTCTCCAACCAAGAATCAGCTACCCAGCAAAACTGACTATATACTTCCAAGGGAAAGTATGGGCACTCAACAAAATAGAAGACTTCCAATTTTTTGCAAAGAAAAGACCAGAGCTCTGTGGAAAGTTTGATACCGAAAAACAAAGAGCAAGGAATACCTGAAAAGGTAAATATTAAGGAAAGGGGAAAAATGTTATCTTCTTTTACTCAAACGCTCTTCTATAAGGACTACATCTCTATCAATCTATGTATACTAACATGTGGGGAAAATGTAATGTATAAATAGGGGGTAAAGAAAGACCAAATAGAATAATGGTTCTCACACAAAGATTCACATGGGAAGGGGAGGGGAAGAAAACTCCTATAAGAAGGAGAGGAAGAGAGGGTTTTTTACTTAAACCTTAATCTCAGGGAAATCAACTCTGAGAGGGAAAAACATCAAGATCCATTGGGCTCTTGAATTCTATCTTACCCAACAAGGGTAGGGAGAAGGGAAAACCAAGGGGGGGAGGGGGGAAGGAAAACAAAAAGGGAGGGAAAGAGAGGGGGGAGGGGGAGGAAACAAAAAGGGAGGGACTAAAAAGGGAAACATCAAGGGAGGGGACAAGGGGGACTGATTCAAAGTAAATCACTGGACTAAAAGGTAGAGCCGAAGAAGAAAAGGTTAGAATTAGGGAAGGCTATCAAAATGCCAGGGAGTCCACAAATGACAATCATAACTTTGAACGTGAATGGGATGAACTCACCCATAAAACGTAGACGAATAGCAGAATGGATTAGAATCCAAAACCCTACCATATGCTGTCTTCAAAAAACACACATGAGGCGGGTAGACACCCACAAGGTCAGAATTAAAGGATGGAGTAAGACCTTATGGGCCTCAACTGACAGAAAGAAGGCAGGAGTGGTAATCATGATATCTGATAAAGCCAAAGCAAAAATAGACCTGATCAAAAGGGATAGGGAAGATAATTATATTTTGTTAAAAGGAACTTTAGATAATGAGGAAATATCATTAATCAACATGTATGCACCAAATAATATAGCACCCAAATTTCTAATGGAGAAACTAGGAGAATTGAAGGAAGAAATAGAGAGTAAAACAATATTAGTGGGAGATTTGAACCAACCATTATCAAATTTAGATAAATCAAATCAAAAAATAAATAAGAAAGAGGTAAAAGAAGTGAATGAAATCTTAGAAAAATTAGAGTTAATAGACATATTGAGAAAAATAAATAGGGACAAAAAGGAATACACCTTCTTCTCAGCACCACATGGCACATTCACAAAGATTGACCATACACTAGGTCACAGAAACATGGCATACAAATGCAGAAAACCAGAAATAATAAATGTAGCCTTTTCAGATCACAAGGCAATAAAAATAATGATCAGTAACGGTACGAGGAAAACCAAATAAAAAATTAATTGGAAATTATACAATATGATACACCAAAATCATTGAAGAAATCATAGAAACAATTAATAATTTCATTGAGGAAAATGACAATGGTGAGACATCCTTTCAAACCTTTTGGGATGCAGCCAAAGCAGTAATCAGAGGTAAATTCATATCCCTGAGTGCATATATTAACAAACTAGGGAGAGCAGAGATCATTCAATTGGAAATGCAAATAAAAAAAACTTGAAAGTGATCAAATTAAAACCCCCCAGCAGATAACCAAACTAGAAATCCTAAAAATTAAGGGAGAAATTAATAAAATTGAAAGTGATAGAACTATTGATTTAATAAATAAGACAAGATGCTGGTACTTTGAAAAAACAAACAAAATAGACAAAGTACTGGTCAATCTAATTAAAAAAAGGAAGGAAGAAAAGCAAATTAATAACATCAAAGATGAAAAGGGAGACATCACCTCCGATGAAGAGGAAATTAAGGCAATCATTAAAAATTACTTTGCCCAATTATATGGCAATAAATACACCAAAATAGGTGATATGGATGAATATATACAAAAATACAAACTACCTAGACGAACAGAAGAAGAAATAGAATTCTTAAATAATCCCATATCAGAAAATGAAATCCAACAGGCCATCAAAGAACTCCCTAAGAAAAAATCCCCAGGGCCCAACAGATTCACAAGTGAATTTTATCAAACATTCAGAGAACAGTTAATCCCAATACTATACAAACTATTTGACATAATAAGCAGAGAGGGAGTTCTAAACTCCTTTTATGACACAAACATGGTACTGATTCCAAAGCCAGGCAGGTCAAAAACAGAGAAAGAAAATTATAGACCAATCTTCCTAATGAATATAGATGCAAAAATCTTAAATAGGATACTAGCAAAAAGACTCCAGCAAGTGATCAGAAGGGTCATCCACCATGATCAAGTAGGATTTATACCAGGGATGCAGGGCTGGTTCAATTTTAGGAAAACCATCGACATAATTGACCACATCAATAAGCAAACCAACAAGAAACACATGATTATCTCAATAGAGGCAGAAAAAGCTTTTGATAAAATACAACATCCATTCCTATTAAAAACACTAGAAAGCATAGGAATAGAAAGGCCATTCCTAAAAATAATAAACAGTATATATTTAAAACCATCAGCTAATATCATCTGCAATGGAGATAAACTAGATGCATTCCCAATAAGATCAGGAGTGAAACAAGGATGCCCATTATCACCTCTACTATTTGACATTGTACGAGAAACACTAGCAGTAGCAATTAGAGAAGAAAAAGAAATTGAAGGCATCAAAATAGGCAAGGAGTAGACCAAGTTATCGCTCTTTGCAGATGACATGATGGTCTACTTAAAGAATCCTAGAGATTCAACCAAAAATCTAATTGAAATAATCAACAACTTTAGCAAAGTTGCAGGATACAAAATAAACCCGCATAAGTCATCAACATTTCTACTTATCTCCAACACAGCTCAGCAGCAAAAACTAGAAAGAGAAATCCCATTCAAAATCACCTTAGAGAAAATAAAATACCTAGGAATCTATCTCCCGAGCCATACACAGGAACTATATGAACACAACTACAAAACACTCTCCACACAACTAAAACTAGACTTGAGCAATTGGAAAAACATTAACTGCTTATGGATAGGACGAGCCAATGTAATAAAAATGAACATCCTACCCGAACTTATTTATCTATTTAGTTCCATACCCATTGGACTCCCAAAAATTTCTTTACTGATTTAGAAAAAACATAACAAAGTTTATTTGGAAGAACAAAGGATCAAGGATATCCAGGGAAATAATGAAAAAAAAAAACACAAATGATGGGGGCCTTGCAGTCCCAGACCTTAAACTATATTACAAAGCAGCAGTCATCAAAACAATTTGGTACTGGCTAAGAGACAGAAAAGAGGATCAGTGGAATAGACTGGGGGCAAGCGACCTCAGCAAGACAGTATATGATAAACCCAAAAATCCCAGATTTTGGGACAGAAATCCACTATTTGATAAAAACTGCTGGGAAAACTGGAAGAGAGTGTGGGAGAGATTAGGAATTGATCAACACCTCACACCCTACACCAAGATAAATTCAAAATGGGTGAAAGACTTAAACTTAAAGAAGGAAACCATAAGTAAATTGGGTAAATACAGAATAGTATACAAGTCAGACCTTTGGGAGGGGAAAGACTTTAAAACCAAGCAAGACATAGAAAGAATCACAAAATGAAAAATAAATAATTTCGACTACATCAAATTAAAAATTTTTTGTACAAACAAAACCAATGTAACTAAAATCAGAAGGGAAACAACAAATTGGGAAAAAATCTTCATAGAAACCTCTGACAAAAGTTTAATTACTCAAATTTATAAAGAGCTAAATCAAATGTACAAAAAAATCAAGCCATTCTCCAATTGATAAATGGGCAAGGGACATGGATAGGCAGTTTTCAGATAAAGAAATCAAACTATTAATAAGCACATGAAGAAGTGTTCTCAATCTCTTATACTCAGAGAGATGCAAATCAAAACAACTCTGAGGTATCACCTCACACCTAGCAGATTGGCTAACATGACAGCTATGGAAATAATGAATGCTGGAGAGGATGTGGCAAAGTAGGGACATTAATTCATGGCTAGTAGAGTTGTGAACTGATCCAACCATTCTGGAGGGCAATTTGGAACTATGCCCAAAGGGTGATAAAAGAATGTCTACACTTTAATCCAGCCATAGCACTGCTGGGTTTGTACCCCAAAGAGATAATGGGGACAGAGTCTTGTACAAGAATATTTATCGCTGTGCTCTTTGTGGTGGCCAGAAATTGGAAAACAAGGGGATGCCCATCAATTGGGGAATGGCTGAACAAATTGTGGTATATATTGGTGATGGAATACTATTGTGCTATAAGGAATAATAAAGTGGAGGAATTCCATTGAGACTGGAACCACCTCCAGGAAGTAATGCAGAGCGAGAGGAGCAGAACCAGGAGAATACTGTACAGAGACTGATACACTGTGGTATAATCGAATGTAATGGAATTCTCCATTAGTGGCGGTATAATGTCCCTGAACAATCTGCAGGGATCTAGGAGAAAAATACTATCCATAAGCAGAGTACAAACTGTGGGAGTAGAAACACTGAGGAAAAGCAACTGCCTGACTACAGGGGTTGAGGGGACATGTCAGAGGAGAGAATCTAAATGAACATTCTAATGCAAATACTAATAACATGGGAATGGGTTTGAATCAAGAACACATGTGATACCCAGTGGAATCACGTGTCGGCTATGGTGGGGGAGGAAAAGAAAATGATCTTTGTCTCTAATGAATAATGCTTGGAAATGATCAAATAAAATATTATTTAAAAATATATATATGAGAACCACTGAAGAAAATAATTCCTCAAATAAGAGAATGAGCTAAATGTAAACGATTTTTAAAAGTACAAAACCTAACTGAACAAAATAACTTGTTAAAAACTAAAATTGGTTAAGTAAAGCTAATGACTCCTAGAAGCATCAAGAAATAAGAAAATGAAGTTAAAAAGAATGAAATCATTGAATAAAATGTGAACTAAAGCACTGGAAATAAAACTAAACTATAAACTAGATCAAGGCATCTTAAAACCAGAAGGTAAAATAGAAATTTAAAGAATCTACCAATTCACTCCTGAAAGAGATCACAAAACAAAAACTCCCAAGTGTTTTAGGGTTAAATTTCAGAGCTCCCAGATAAAGAAGGAAATACTGAAATTAGCCAGAATGAAGTTATTCATATACTACAGAGCTACATGCCAAACCACAAGAGATTCATCAAATATTACAAAAAAGACTGGAGATCTTGGTATTTGATGTTCCAGAAGGGAAAGAAGCTAGGATTACAATTATTAACATACCCAGCAAAACTGAGTATAATCCTTGTGGGAGAAAAATGGATATTTAGTGAAATAGAGGATGTTCAAGTATTCATGTTAAAAGACAAGAGGTAATTAAAAATTTGACATTTAAATATGAGCCTCAGGAGTACAAAAGGGTAAATATGAAAAAAAATCACAAGAGACTTAGTGAGTTCAAACAGGTTTTATTCCTATTTTGGAAGACAACACATATATCTCCTAGGAACTAATAATCACTTCAATATCAATCATATTAGTAATCTGATATATGCATTCTTATTTCACTGAAGTTTAGGATATAATCTGAAGAGCTGCCAGAGGGAGTCAGCTATAATTGTAGAGGACTTCCATGTTGATGGTATAAAAGATCAGTGGCACAGTAACTAGAGAGCTCAGCCTGGAATCAGGAATATCTAAGTTCAAATTGAACCTCAGATACTTAATAGCTCAGTAACCTTGGGTAAATTTTTTAACCTCTGTTTGTTTTAATTTCCTTTTTCTGGAAAATTTGGATAACAGTGCTTACCTCCCCAGGTTCTTGCAAAGATCAAAGGAAATAATTGTAAAGCACTTAGTCCAATGCCTGGCATATAGTAAGTGCTATATAAATGTTAGGTATTATATTATTATTACTCAGATTCATGGTTTAGATGGATCAGTAGTGCCTGGAATTAGGAAGAACTGATTTTAAATACAGCTTCAAACATTTACCAGCGATTTGACCCTGAGCAAGTCACTTAACCTCTGTTTGACCTGTTTATATCATCTAAAAACAGAAATAATAATAGGGTTGCTATGATGATGAAATGAGATTAAAATTGGAAAATGATGAGGGCATCTGGGTAGCTCAGTGGATGGAGAGCCAGGCCTAGAGACAGGAGGTTCTAGGTTCAAATCTGGCCTCAGACACTTCCCAGCTGTTTGACCCTGGGCAAGTCACTTGACCCCCATTGTCTAGCCCTTAACACTCTTTTTCCTTGGAGCCAATACTCAGTATTGACTCCAACATGGAAGTTAAGGGGTTTTATATTTAAAAAAAGAAAAGAAAAAATATTTGAACAATGAGGTCCTTTATAACTAAAATTTTCTGATTCTATGATTCAATGATTTAAAAAGAAGTCCCAGATGCAATATGTATAACAGGTGCTAATATATTGTGTTTTATATATTCTTTCTTCTTACTTGTATCTTCTCCTTTGTCACTCCTATCTTCAATATATTCCAAAAATGTCAATCAAGGGTATGTCTTCAATCAGGGAGGATAACTTGAAAATCAGTTTTTATTAAGCTCTTATTAGATAGTAGCAAAGAGTTCAGAGAATAGATATTGATTACTTCACTTTGGTACCAGTGAACTTGATTAACTATGAAATAGCATTATATCCTTACCACAGACCTGCCTTCCCAACTTCTTGCTCTTTACGCTCTAGCTTAATTCTTTCAGAACACAATGATATGTAGTTTTTGACATATACTTTGGGTTAAAGTTCCTTTGGGGTCAAGAGAGGAGGAGATCAATCAAATAAATAAATTCTTCCAATAATTTCTCCTTTGTGGCAAAACAACTGCAGTTTAGAATTTTTGTGCATAGACAACTGACATTTAAAAATATATACATTTTGTAAGAATGTAATTTAAAATACTTGAAAATAATTCCACCTCTCCCAAGAAGCCTGAGTAAGGTATTATTAAAAAGAACCAGAGGGGGAAGCTGGGCAGCTCAGTGGATTGAGAACCAGGCCTAGAGATGGAAGGTCCTAGTTTCAAATCTGGCCTCAGACACATCCCAGCTGTGTGACCCTGGGCAAGTCACTTAACTCTCATTGCCTAGCCCTTGTCACTCTTCTGCCTTGGAACCAGTAGACAGCATTGATTCCAATACAGAAGGTAAGGGTTTAAAAAAAAAAAGAACCAGGAATAGATCTAATAATAGGTCTAATAATCTGATCTAACAGATCATTCCACAATTTTAAAACTTATTCATCATTACTCTTCAAATGTCCAGAGAACAGGAAGTAATTATATATTTATACCAAAAGGGATTGTGGATTTTGAAATGAGAGAAGTAAGGCATTTGCTTCAGGCTAGAAAGAGAAACATGCCATGCTGAAAGTTTCTATGTAAAGACAGTGTGATCCGATATATCTCAAAGAAGACAAATTTAAGAGTTAGGTTTTCTCATAGTTTTGACTCACTTTTAACAACAGGCTAGATAACTAACATAAGTAAGACAAACTAAGTGTAGTATGTGGTAAAAATTGGACTTCCAGGTAGTCATAGATTGAGAAAACTCCAGCTAGGTAAAGTCTGGTAGGTCTCCCCTCACCACCACCACCAATAAATATCTGCTTCTTGCTATTTAAATAAATGGCTCTCTTTTTGTTAATTAAAATTCATCCTAGCCTGGCTCATTCCTACCTTTCCAAACTTCTTACACTTTACTTTGTTTAACTTGCTTGAATATACAGTTACACTGGCCTTCTTGTTTGTTGTTCATCAACAACTATGTCTTCCAATGCTTTGCCTTTTCGCTAGCAATGTCATCTCTCCACATGTTAGTGACTCCACACTGAGTTAATGTTCCATTTTCCACAGTATATCTTATTTGCAAATGTCATTATCTATACCTCATCTCCTTTATTAGGAAATTATTAGGAAATCAGTAGGAAAAAGCTAAGGACAGAATCAATAATTTTCCTGCCTTTGTTATGATTTGATGATTTGAAATGTAAATGACCCATGGTAAACACTGAATAGCTTGTTGATTGACTAAATATTGTTTGTTTGTTTTTGGAAGCTCCTAAAACACAATAAATCTTATTTCCACTCTCATTACACATCTACACATACGCAAACATATATTGCAAGGATAAACTGTGCATGTATTGAAGACATGGTTGATGAAAGTATAGGAAGAGAATAGTCATACTTTTATATAAATACTATTTTTATAATGGAACATATCTTTAAGACTGACTAAATATTGCGCACATACTAGATGGTAAGTCCCTTAAGTATGGAAGCAGAAGCATTTATCTAAATATACTCTGATCATAAGAGTGTCCTGCGGGGCCATATAAATATTTGAAATGAACTAAAGTATACTATCAATTAATTGCTCACATTTTCCAATCTCTGCAATTTCCTAGGATGAATGGATGTGGGAAAAAGAAGATGGGAATCAGCAGCTACTAAATACTTTCTATATAACTAGCCTCTTTCCTGATTGGTTAATGATTGATATTGATAAAATAATGTTAGAGAAGATATATAATCCCTAAATTCCCCAGTTGTCTTTTGATATCTGGATTAATCAATATATCTACCTCAAATATTGACAAGGACAATAAACATTTGCTAGTTGTAGTAATTAAGATGGCCAGAACTGATGTCCTCAACTCATCTCAGTGATTCAATGAAGTAATTAAATGAGTAGTTACAAATCTTTTTATCTATTAAAAAAAAACAACAACCCTTACCTTCTTAGAGTCAATAGTGTGTATTGGTTCTAAGGCAGAAAAATAGTAAGGGCTAGGCAATGGGAGTTGTAGAAGCATGTAAATTCTCTTCCACAGGGTTAAGTGACTTGCCAAGAATCACATATCTGGGAAATATCTGAGGCCATATTTGAACCCAGGACTTTCTGTCTCTGGGCCTGGATCTCAATCCACTGTGCCACCCAGCTGTCCCCCAGTAGTTGCAGATTTATCACAATATATATTAAATTCATTTTGACTGAGCTTTACTATTCATTTATGCTCTCTTAAATAATTTTATAGATCTCTGAAAATATGAATAAAGCATTTTCTCCTTCTCTGACTGACTCAACATTACTTACCTAAAGATGACAACAGGAGTTAAAGTTGAAATAAAAGAGGATAAAGTAGGTAAACTTTACTATATTCTTATATATGCCTGATGTCACAAATATCCCTTAAAGGAAGGAGTGTGGAAATTAAAAATTGAGTAAAAATAAAAAACCAAAAACATAAAACCAAACCAAACCAAACCAACCAACAAACAAACAAAAAAATCAGGAATGTAGATACAATCATCAAAAGATGAAACAGAAAGCAAGACTGCTGTCATAAAGAAGAAAAAAGATAAAATAAAAGAACTGTCCCTAAAAGGATCTGGGATCAGAAGACTCAGTAAGACAGTGCCAGTTAAACTCATCTCCTTAAAGACTAAGAGATATTCCAAGAAAATGGCTTCTTTTCCCCCATCTTCCTCTGGTGTTGCCTATTAAGGGAAAGTGTAATATACTCTGTCATTTCTTTCTCCAAACATTACCCATAACCTAAATTTTCTGTGTGAACAACAACAAAAAAGCAAACATTTAGTACAGGAAACTATAAAACAAAACAAAAAGAATGAAAAAATTGAGGAAAATGTGAAGCATCTCATTCACAAAACAGATGATTTAGAAAATCATTCAAGAAGAGACAATTTAAGAATAATTGGACTACCAGAAGACCACGACAAAAGAAAAAGCCTGGACATAATACTAGAGGAAATTATCCAGGAAAAATGTCCCGAGATCCTAAAACAAGAGGGGAAAGTGGAGATTGAAAGAATCCACAGATCACTTCCTGTATTTAATCCCCAAGTGACAACACCAAGAAATGTTATAGCCAAATTAAAAAACAATCAGATGAAAGAAAAGATATTACAAGCTGCCAAGAAGAAGCCATTCAGATACCATGGAAACATGGTGAGGTTAACACAGGATCTGGCTGCATCCACACTGAAGGACCAAAAGGCATGGAATACGATATTCTGGAAAGCAAGGGAACTAAGTTTACAACCAAGAATAAAATACCCATCAAAACTGACTATATTCTTACAGGGGAAAGTATGGTCATTCAACACAACAGAAGAATTCCAAGCATTCATAAATAAAAGACCAGACCTGAACAGAAAATTTGATGTCCAACCACAGAACTCAAGAGAATCATCAAAAGACCCAGGTTAATGTGCTATAAGAAACAGTGGACAGAATGGTTTCAGAAAGATCTGGGAAGACCTACATGAAGAGTGAAATAGGCAGAACCAGAAGAACATTGTACACAGTAACAGCAATATTATGGAATGATCAGCTGTGATCAACTTAGCTACTCTCAGCAATATAAGAACGTTATCCAAATCCAAAGAAAAAGCTGTTGGAATTGGAAAGCAGATGAAAGAATGCAATTATTCACTCTAATTTATTTGTTTTTTTTTTGAGGGGGAGGTTGATTTATATGATTATTATCTTACAAAAATGATCAACATGGAAATCTATTTTGTATGATAATACATGTATTATCTAGATCAAATTGCTTGCCATCTCTGGGAGGAGAGAGGGAAAGGAGGGAGGAAGACAATTGGGATCATATAACTTTGGAAAACTTATGTTGAAATTTGTTATTACATGAATTGGTAAGATAAAATATCTTTATAATAAAAAAACACCAGGTTAAGCACTAAAACAAACAAACAAACAAACAAAAAAACTAACATGGTTGCTCTATTTTGTTTAGGATATTGGAATTTGTTTCTAACAACGGGTTAAAGTGGAAGTGTTCTGCCCTGACATAGTCATCAGTTTCTGTGTCAGGACATAGGTACATTTTAATAGATGGGAAAAGAGAGAAAAAGAACTGTTTTGTTTTTCAAGGAATTGCTAAAACAGATGTTTAAAAGGGAAGAGAGACTTTTTTGATTGTGCCTGAAAAGGTTCTTCCACTGGATAAAAAATATATCATATACATTTATACTTCATTACAATGTCCTGGCCATATAGCTTTGGTTGATTTCATATCTTGGGCCACTTTAATCATTGTTGAGGTGCCTTTTCCAGGTCACTTGTGATGTGCTGGTGGAATCTGTATTAGAAACATGCAGATTCGCATCTGTTCTGCAGATAAAAGCCATTAATTTCTTTCCTTCACTTTAAGAAAGACAGAAAAGGGTGTTTAAATACAGTGAAACCACCCCCTAATATTGCTACTTATTTAGCCAAGTTTGTTTTATTCTTCCTAAAACAATCATGTCTTGTATTTACTTGCTTTTGATTTTGTTTATATGTTGTTTGATACTCTTATCTTCTTATATCGTCACTTTTTCTTTGTGGTTTCTTTTGGAAAGGACACTTCTCACTGCACTGCATAGGAGATAACTATCTCCTATAGTTTTTGTCACTTTTGTCTGAACAGGTTAACCTGAAACAGATTAAATGTCTGAACAGACATTTTTATAAATGTCATATATCTTAGGGTTATCAGTTTAGAGCTTGAAGGAAGTTTAGAGGTCATCTTGTCACAGGATATGGAGTCACAGATCTATCAGAAGAAAGGACCTCAGAAGCATCCTGTATTATTTCCCCATTTTAACTGAAAAAACAGGTTTAAAGAAGTGATTTTCTTAATGTATATGGACATGGCAGGTCTAGGATTTGAATCTAGGATATTAAAAAGAAATTGAAGGATTTTATGAAAATGTAGGTGTGACTGATTCAGAGTAAATTTCAGCAATCTATCCTTATACTCTAACCTGCATGTAAATTTTAATTTTTCCCAACTGGAATATTCATGTTGAAAGATAAAAATATATCAGAATTGAGAAGTAGAACCCCTGATTTTAAAGATTAGTGCTATGTCATTATTGTGGGGGGCTCGCTAAAGTTCCAAAATATGCCAAAGGATGGCAGTAGTGTCCCACAGATGTATCTTTGAGGCACCACCAAGAAAAAAACCCACACAACATAAATCTCCAAAGAGAAAAACCTTCTTAACACAGATACCTCAGGAAAAAGGGAATTATTACACTTAATTAAAGTGTATTGACACCATATGTGTCCCCACCTCCCCCTTTTGGCTTTATTGGTGATAGAAAAATTGGAAACTTGGAAAGGCTAAATTTCCTAAATTTCTAAATTTCTAAACAATGTCTGCTATTTGTCAGTCAAGTAAAAAAAGATAAACAAATCTAAATCTATTTGTCAATGTATGTATGTATGCATGCATGTATATATGCATGCATATGCATGTTTCTGCCTGCCTTTCTAACTAATTCATCTCTATTTCCATACCCATATGCATATACATACATATAAGCATGCATCAATATATAGACATTTATATGCATATTTACACAAATATGTAATTGATGAGCTGTACACAAATATTTGTATATTCATATATCTCTATGGGGATGTGAATAAGACTGAGATGAATATTGAGACTTCAGAGAAAGCTATGACAGAGTGAATAGAGAGCTGGTCATGAAGTCAGACTTAGATTCAAGTCATGCTTCTGAAACATATGAGTTCTATGACCTGAGCAAATCCTTAACCTAAATGTGCTCCCAATAATTCTCTAAGACCTTAAGTTTCAGACATATTGAGAATCTGAATTGGTAGAGGGTATTTCCTTATCACACATTCCTTTTACTAATGAAATTGCATATCCAATCCAAATATATGTTTGTGCATTTTTATATTTATGTGTGTATTTACTTGTAAGGAGAGAGAGAGATCAAGACAGGCAGAGACTGAGAAAGAGAAGGTTTCTGTAACACCATTTTACAGTCTCGGAGAATCTTGATGAAATTTTTAATCAATAATCTGTTTTCTAAAAATATTCAAAAGTATTTTTTATCTTAGAAAAGAATGACACAATTCTACTTATTTTGATAATGAAGTAGTTAAAATTTATTATTTTGAAAGTCTTTAAAAAGAAAAGTAACTGACACTTATTATCTCAATCTCCCTACTAGCAAATATGCACCAGCCAATAAAAATATAGATGCAATTATTATGTTACATTAACTAACAAATATCTATTGAATTTATTCTCTTAAAAAGAAGAAAATTGATCTGCAGCCTAGAGCTTAATGACCAGTTTTAAAAGAGATTCCATTGTCAATTGAAAACAACAAATGTTGTTGAATGTATGCTTTACAATTTTGTTTTAAAAGTAATCCCTCAATGTTGTGGAAGCTTTATTGGGTTAAAATTTGACTTTGGGAATTTAAATTTGTATATGTACTACTTCCATTTATTGCTCCTAGTTCTTCCCTCTAAATTTCTAATTTCTCTCCCACATGAGAGTTCTTTACATATTTGGAAACAATAGTTGTGGACATTCTGAAGATTTTTTCTCCAAGTAAAAAACAGATAGTTAATTCATTCCTTACATGGTATAATTTTGAGACTCTCCATAATCTTGATTGCTCTCCTCTGGAAGCTCTATGAACTCATCTTCATCCTTTCTAAATCGTGATACCCATAATTGAACTCAACGCCTTGAGTATTGAATGACTAGAGAAGAATAATAATGACTCATATTCAAATGCCTAATTCAATGGCTTTTTCTTCATTTAATGCAACCTGAGATCATGTTAGATTTTTTTGACTGTCATATTACAGCAGTACCTCATACTGAGTTTTATATTAACTCATTACCCTCTCTCCCCGATTTTTTCCAATTAAGAACACCTACATCCTCCATCTTTACATGAGAAATTGATTTATTTTAAACTAAAACTTTGTTTATACATAGGTAATTTCATATTAATAGATTCAGCCTTTTATCCTATTGTGTCAAGATCATAATTAGATACTGTTTTGTCATTTAGTGTATAGCTGTCCCTCCAAATATTATATTATGTAAAATTTTCCCAAGAATGTCATCTGTATTTTTTAAGTAAGAGTTTGAAAAAGAAGATACATGTTTAAAGGTCAAGCACAGGACCCTGTGGTACTCCACTGAAGACTACTTGTCAAGATGAAATTGAATGTTCTTTGAGCCACGCCATTCAAGTGGATTGAAAAGTTTTGTATTTTTCTCTAGTACCATTTCTCTATATTTTCCACAAGTAGAGAATGAAATGCTATATCAAATTCTTTGTTAAAATCTAAATAAATTATGTATCGTCATGCTCCTGATTTAATGGCTTAGTGTTGCTATAAACAAACAAAGGTCATTTAAACATATTCCTCAAAGATGACATTTAAACTTCACATCACAAAGATGCAATTATTTCTTTATTAATAAAGTAACACTATCTAATGTGTTTGTGGGAAAAGCCATTACAGCTGAGGTAACATATATACAGACATATGTAGATAACAATGTCAATAAGCATTAATTGACCACTGTATACCAGCATTATGCTGGGTTAGAAATACAAAGAAAGGCTCACCACCTTGTGATTTAAGAATATAGGTATTTGAAAATTAAGTATTAAAAGTTCTAGACAATTGTGGATGTGCATCTATATATGTACATGTATGTAATATATACTATATATGACATGCATAAACATATACCTATGGAATTATAACTAATGTTGTTAATATTTTTCTTTTCTAAGAGAATTTTCTCTTATAATAAATGCATTATAATTGATAGAGTCAGAAATATCAGTTTATAGTGATTATTATAGTGTGACTTTTATTGTTAAATTGATATATCTTGTTTATTACTGTATATGTTACATGTTTTATGATTAATTTAGTACTGTGAGATATAAATATATACATGCATATACTATTTAAGCTGCACATTTATCTCTCTATATAATAAATTGTCATGACATTTCAACATATGGTCAGATTTAGATGATTAAAAAAAAAAGTTATATCAAATACCTTTGTATACTATTGTCATTGCTCTCATCCAGTCATTCATTCAACTCTTTCTGACCCAATGGCCCATGCTGTCTATGAGCTTTTCTTGATGTAGATACTGTAGTGGTTTGCCATTTTTTACTTCAATGATTTAGGGCAAATAGAGGTTAACGGATTTGTCAGAGTCTGTTACTATAACATTAAGAGGGAGGATTAGGATTAGAGATAATTCATGTAATATGAAGAGATTTAACTATCATATCTGAGACTTTGTAAATTGCAGATTGAAAGTTGAAGGGAAACATTTTTTAGGAGAATATATATATATATATATATATATATATATATATATATATATATATATATAGTGGTAGTCTCTCGGTAACCGAGGATGACGATTGCCTTTGTGTGCTTTCATTTATGATAGATGAGTGTGCACAAAGACACTTGTGTGTGAAGGAGATTTAAGTGGAAGAGTCGATGCACAGAGACAGTCCCACTCTCTCGGCGTTGGAAGCCTGGGTCCAGTGGCACGAAAAGTCGTTACATCTGGAGACTTCCTCAGCTGCATTGGATGGCCGTGTTGTCCTTTGTGCTCCAACAGGCCCTAAGCACTCCACAGTGCTTTGCTGCGTCGCCATCTCAGCCGTTGAACCTTCTTATTGGTTTCTTCCGTCTATTCCGCCGAAGCAGTCTTCACATGCTGGGTGAGCAAAGCCCTGGTTCACCAGGGGTCGATGACCCAATGGCTACCCTCAACAAGGTTTAGCCGGCCTGTCGAAGCTGTTAACCGGGGTGTGGCCGCTGCCACATGCTAGCAGCTACTGGGAGCCACAAGTGAGAGCTGGATGTCAGGTAGGGGTCAGAGGCTGGAGAGCTGCCCTAGAAGGGCACGACAAGCCCTCCATACCAGAGATACCACCCCTCCCTGAACACCCTATATATAGGGTGTTCAGGGAGGGCTAGTGTATATATATATATATATATATATATATATATATATATATATATATACACACATATATATACACATATACATATACAGTGGAGAAAACTTTCTGAGCAGAAATCCTGAGAAAAGACACAACTGGTATCCTTAAAAAAGTGAAGTTTTGGACTATAAGCTATGGAGAAGTCAGAAATTATAGCCTATGGTTAGCGGTGGCACTAGTTGTGATTCTTCTTACATTGATTATATACTGAAATATGTCTTTGTATTGTTCATTACCATGTTAACAAATTTTATAGCTAATCACAATGGTGTAGTTTAAAATTATGAGGAAAGAGGTTTTTCTGCTTAAATTATTTATTTTTTTAAACCCTTACCTTGGATCTTAGAATCAATACTGTGTATTGGTGGTAAGGGTTAGCCAATGGGGATCAAGTGACTTGCCCAGGAAAATACAGCTAGGAAGTGTTTAAGTCCAGATTTGAACCCAGGACCTCCTGTCTCTAGGTCTGGCTCTCAATCCACTGAGCTACCCAGCTGCCCCCCTGCTTAACTTATAAACTAAGTAAAGATGGTATGTTCAGAGAAAAGTAGGCAATTAATGAATGACATCTTTATCTCTATTAATTTATGAGGAATCATCAGAACAGTTTCTTTTGATAGCCCTAGAACAAGGAGAGAAAATTAGAATGAGAACAAACAAGTGGCAGATAGAGAAAAGTGAGGGCCAATACTATTTTCAACTAGTGAATCTGCAGCACTACCAAACCTAGGCTACAAGTGAAGTTCTCATTCCTTAACTTTTATTCTCTATCTCTGTATCTCTCTGCCTCTATCTCTGCCTCTCTCTCTCTCTGCCCCTCTTGTCTTTCTCCAGATATTATCATATCAGTACATAGATAGATAAATGAGTGTATAGATATATAGATTTGTAGCTATAGCTATAGATAAATGTGGTATAGATAAAAAGAGACACATATATCAATTAACAATTTGAGCACATGGGAGCACACATATATATATGCAAAAAAAACCCAAAAATGAAAAACAAAAAAGGCATAGAAATAAATCATGCCAAACTTTTTATCTTTCCTTACTACTGTTTTATTTTCTTATTCTCCTCCTGAGCTGGATTTGAAATACACATGCTAGTATTTGTTTCACATATTAATATAAATGAAAAATATTTTGTTTTGTGTATCTATGTGACATATAAAGTAATATAGTGGGTAGAATTGAACTTGAAGGTAGGAAAAACTGGGTTCAACCCCTCTATGATACATATACTGATGGTATGACTGGACAAGTCAATTAGTCTCAGTGCTCTAGACAACTCTCTAAAACTATTGAGTCACTTGTAAAATGCTAGCTTTAATTGGTTGAAGGTTTTCCTTACTATAAGATCTCTAGACCAATGAAATCAGAGATTCAATCCCTGTCTCTGTGTCTGTCTGTCTGTCTGTCTGTCTGTCTGTCTGTCTGTCTATCTATCTATCTATCGTTCTATCATTCTATTTATCTATCGTTCTATCTATCTATCATTCTATCTATCTGCCACCTATATATGTGTATGTGTTTTTCAGTAACTCTCGGTTCAGAAGTTCAATGTTCAGTATTTAGATAGATATACAGACAGATCTGGATACCCTACTTTGGGACTTTTAAAATTGAATTTTCTACAATGTCTCCTGGTTAGAATCTCTACAACTTCTTTTCAGTTTTCTATTAAGTTTTGTATTCACTCATTATATTGTATTATATTCTTTAAGCACAGGAACTGACTTTCTTGTTTACTTTCTATTTTTTTTTGTATTTTCATCCCCAAAACTTAGCACAGTACAAGGCATGTAGTAGGAGCTTAATAAATGATTATTGACTGTCAATAACAATTACAATGATAGTGATGCAGATATTAATATGTTAAAATACATATAGACACATACTTCCATGAGTTTTATTTTCATAAATTGTTCTGTAAATGATGTTAAATTTTTTTTTAAAGATGGGTTTTAAATGAACAGATGAAAACTAATAACACAAAAATTCATATAGTTGAAGCACTAGTCCATTTTGGACATGAGACTTCTTGAACAGAACATATAGCTGGGCAGATCCTGAGGGAGTTCACCAAACTCTTCAGCTCCCAACTTTTTAAGAGAGGAAGCATTTGTTTCTTCATTTTTCCTTGTTTCTCATCATATGTTTTCCTTATGGAAAAATTTCAGCTTTTATGAAACAGACATTGTAGGGTGTGAAACTGTCAAATAGAGGCAAAAGGTTTCCATGGGGTCTCATGTGGTATTAAAAGTCACTTGCTCCTCATCTCCAAATAGAATTTACTTGAGATCAAGTCTGCTTTTTCTAAGACTTGGCACCAGTTGGCCAGTAAAATTGGGCCTTTGCCGGAAGTCTTAGCTGCAGTGGTGGCAAGGGTTAATATTAAGCCCACCACAGCATTCTGCAAAATATCCCAGGAGGTCTCTCTATGAATTTCTACTGCCACTGGAAATAATAGCTCACAGCTGCAGAAACTCATGGTAACACTTGATATTCCCGTTGCAAGTGCAGTAGGGCCTTTTGTGGAAATGAGAAAATCACTAACACTACACTATACATTGTACCACTGGTCAAAGTTCCTAAACCACAACCCAGAATTGTTTTCTACCCTGACTTCAGAGGGATTTTGTCTGAGGTTTTTTTTTTTATCTCCTAATCCTATGAAAAATGTTTATTGGTAGAAATAAAGTAAACTTGCTGAAGAAAAGAAATAAAGATAACTTATTTATATGTACATGTTTCGGAATATTTTTCCCATGGGTGTAGCCACATTTCCCATGTGCAGAACGTATGAAGATTTGAATAGGATGCAAATAGTTCCTCTTCTTGATATGTGTGTGTGCGTGCATGTGTGTGTGTGTGAGAAGAAGAGTAATTAGAAGAACAAGAAGAGCAAGAATGAGAAGAACAAGAACAAGAAAAACAAGAAGAAGAAAGAAGGAGGAGGAGAGGTAAAGAAGAAGAAAGGAGAGGGAGAGGGGCAGTATGGAAAGAGAGAGGGAAAGGGAGGAAGAGGAGAAGGAGAAAGAGAAAGATAAAAAGATGGAAGGATAGAAGGAAGGAAAGACTCTATTTGAGATTCTTCCATCAGAATTTCATTTATCTGATGTAAAAACTTTTTCTCCAAGAATCCTTTTTTTTAAAGCTAATTCTTACCTCCTTCTCCAAAAAAGTATTACAAAATATGACAGAAAAAGAGTTCTTAGGCCCAATTTTATCCTAATAATGATTTTTCTATGGCCATATTGGAATTAAAAGTGATTCCTACTTTTCATTCCTGGGATTTCCATCATTTCTCTTTTCTTTCTCTCATTGTACCCTTTCCAAACAGGTTTTATAGCAGTAGCGCACATATACATTCAACTGATCAAAATGACAAATTAGTTTGTTCCTTGACTATGTTCCTTGACTATGACCCTTCACTCCTCCCTACTCAGAAAATTGCAATGGGTCCATATTACCTCCAATATTAAATATAAAATCCTGTTTGGCTTTTAAAACCATTCCCACATTAGTCTCTCTTATTTTTCTATTTTAAAATTATTCTCAGGGACATATTGTATCACCCAGTAAATTCCATCCCTCAAATCTGTCTCCATGTTAATTGTATTTTCCATCCTCACTTTGTCTTCTTGACTTCCTTAAAATCTCAGTTTGACTCAATTCATGTCCACCTCCTTCATGACCCAGTCTAGTGCCAGACCTCATTCTCTCAGTTCTCTTAGTGCCTCAATAATATTGATAGGTAACACTTCCTTCAAGGAGGAATAATCTTTTCTTTATTTGACTTTAATTAACTGACTTGATCTTACATTGAAACTTCTTCGTGTCCTGAAAATTTAATTCATGACTTAGAAAGTTAGCTCTAAGTTGTAAGGAATTCAGTAGAAGCTAATAATATTTACTTAACAAACATTTAATATAATGTATTATTAAATATATTTACATTTATTTTAAAATATTATATTTAATATAACAAATGTAATAAAACTCAATAAATTCTTTTTTGTTCTTTGTTTTTCTAAGACATGGTTTCACTAGTTTGTGGAATTATTGGTGAGTAATTGGTCTGTACTAATGAAAATCAGAATCTTCTATTCAATTAATAGTACTAAAATAAGATTTTGTGAGACTATATTTTAAATGATCACATAGACAACATCTTTCAAAACCTGTTTTTGAATTCATCTCCCTTTTTCTAATGATAATTCTCTATACACTATGCCATAATTCTCTATATGGCTTTCATGATCTTTCAATGAAATTGCATATCTGAATTCTGCCTATAAGATTTCCCTGGAATAGGTTTCTTACAATATAACACTTTTCTTTTCTCCCTTAAATTTCTCTGTTTTTTTCTTCTCTCCAAGAATTATCATTTTTAAATCCCAAGCTCTTTCAAAATTTAATATCATTGGACCTCTAATCTCTACTGCTGAATTGTTCTACTCAATCCCCACCTGAGGATTCACCCATTTGTTCAGTCAAATTATCTTTACAAATTAATTAGATTTTGTTCACTGGACCTTGGCAAGACTATAGATAATCCATATTAATTTGAAACAAGTTATGCTTGTCACAAGGAAGAATACAGGAAATTTATTATTCATTGCTAAATCCTATGCCTAAACAAGGTAGGATAATCTATAAGTGTTTTAAAGTGATAGTTAATTAGAAAAACACCTGTGGGAAGAAAAGTGAAGAAAGGATACTAATGGGAGAAATGGAAAAAGAAAGATACCAAAGACTTTTCCCACATTTCTATTTCTCCATATCCCAACCCAGATTCCTAACAATATCAGTGTAAAGAGACATGGCAGAATCCTTTGATTATGTTCTGCAAAAAGAAAAAAAAAACATATGAAAGATAAATATATAGTTTATTTCCCAAAAGAATATCAGCTAATGAAGAGTCCCATTTACCCATTTAAGAGAGCTTTATTCTGTTCCCCCAGGAAGAAACCAGTGCAAGTGATGAGAATCTTTTTTTTTTATTCTCACTTCAAGGAAATCTCCAAAGATTAATATAAATTCCTTGTGATCCAGAATAAATCCTATGATCTATTTAAAGATTTTCAAGTTGCCATTAACTATTTTGTATTTGTTGTCTCTCTTTCTCTCTCTCTCTCTCTCTCTCTCTCTCTCTCTCTCTCTCTCTCTCTCTCTCTCTCTCTCTCTCCCTACCAATATTTAGATATACCACAGATCAAGATATACTATAAATAGAACAGCTAGAAACATTCAACTCAAAGACACCACTGAGTACATTTGTTTAGTAAAGAAAAATAAAGGAAAAAAGAAAAGGTATCCAGGGAACCAAGCCCCAGGCTCATATCACATAGCAGAGACCATTCTTTAACTGCCCTGTGCTCTTAGTCCTCATAGGAGATATTCTTCCTATATGAGAGTCAGTTTTACAAGAGGGTTTCAGAGAATAAGATGAAAAAATAATATATCTCTTTATTAACTGATTCAATTCTCCACTCTTCTGCCATGGCCAAATGGTAGAGCAAGAGGTGGCGAAGGCCAAAAAAACTGTCCTGTATTTTCTATCTTAATAGCAATATAAAGTCCTGAAAATACTGAGGAAAGTTGCCATGGAAGTGGATTATTTAGCTCCAGTAACCAAATACTTTAGAAATATTCCCCATTAGCCCAGAATATCCTCCCAGCAATTGATAGTGTAGCTGAGGCCCCTTGAGAAAACTACATCATTCTGTGAGTTGGTTATATAGAAAAAAATCAGTTAAACAGAAATTTTCCACAATTAATAAATACTTTATAAAGAAGTTATAAAGTACTGGAGAAAACATGTTTCTGTGTCATATTTAATTCCACTTTTTCCATTTTCCACACATAATTTTTGCAAATTGATTAAAGAAATTCTTTTAAAAGACAAATGTATTATAGATTCACCTCCCTCACCATGCCGCCTCTTTATTCAACAGATTTTAGGGGCTCACTATCTCCTCCAGGATCCAATGCAAAATTCTCCATTTCATTAAAAGATCTTTATAGTCTAACCACACCACAACCTTTCTAGTTATTTTACACCTTACTCCTTGCCATACATGCTTCAATCTAGTGACACTGGCCTCTTTGTGGTCCTCAAACAAGATACTCTATCTCTCAGATCAGGATATTTGTCTCTGTCTATTCTTCATGCCTGGAATTATCTCCCTCCTCATTTTAACCTGCTGTCTTCCTTGGTTTCCTTCAAGTACCAACTAAAAACATATCTTTTAAAGGAAGCCTTTTCCTGACCCTCTTAATTCTAGTGCATTCCCTCATTTAATCACTTCCCATATATATGTATATGTATATATACATATATATATACACACACATACATACATATATGTGTGTGTGTATGCACAAACTAATCAAGGAGGCAATAAGTAAAAAAAATATGCGCAAACAAGCACTCTCTCTTTCTCACTATATATATATATATATTATATACTTGATTATTTTGTGAACATCTTGAAGGAATTTGTTTTACTCTTTCTACATCCCTGCTTTCCAGCACAATGGTGGCACATAGTAGGCACTTAACTTGATTAAATGATTGCTAATTCTTTAAGATCTTAGACAGAAATAGTCACCCTTTTCTAAAACACTTTAAAATTCAAAGTGAAACAATAAAATAACAATTCCCACAGCTTTATTTTAAAATCCATTTTTCCTACATCTGCAATGTAGAATTTTAGAATTATAATCATATTGATACCACTCACTGATATTTATCATGAATGAAATCATTTTTCTTTTAAATGATTAAACTGCATGATATTGCAAAAACTCACCTCTTACTTTCCATACTATACTAGTAAAATAGATCACAAATACTTCACTTTCCACTATTCATTTCTTTCCATGTTATATGTAGGAACCATTCATTGGCTCACTTCTATTGATGAAACTTTCAGCATTTTTTATTTGTATACATAGATACAGGATGAGATTAAGATACAAGCTAAGTAAATATTATCTTAGCACCTCATATTAAGAAAGAATCCAGGTTAGAGAGGTATTGATATTAATCTCTAAATTTTGGCATGGTGTAGGAGCATTTAAGCTCCTTGAAGCAAGGGACTATTTCATATTTGTCTTTTTTTTATATAGTGCCTGGCTTATACTAAAGGCTCAATAACTATTTGTTGAGTTGAATTAAATCCATATGAAGGAATTATATAAAATTAAAACATAACTATCTGTAGGAGTTACTAATATTAATATTATGTTATTACTTAAAGAATAGTAGAGTGAATTAGGTTATTAGATTCACTGTAACTCACATTTAACAAAGAAAGATAGGTTTGACTATGGTACAGGGAGGATGGATGAACAGAGCTTATACTTCATTATTTGTTTCATTTTTTTCTCTTAAGAGGATTACTTGTATAGACGTGACAATTTCATCCTTATTTTTAGAAAGCATTTCTGGTTATTCTAAGATACCTATTGAAATGGAGTTATATATAGGAGAATGGTTTACATTTATATAGTGAAGCCACCATTTTTTTTATTTCATTCACATTATATATATATGTCTTCTTTCACAGCATGGAGAATATGGAAACATATGTTGAATGAAAGCACTGGATTAACCTACAACAGACTATTTACTGTCTCAGTAAGGTGGGGAGAGGGAGAGAGAGAAGCTGAATTACAAAATGTCAGGAAATAATTGTCAAAAGTTGTTTGGAAATTGTATGTAATTGTAAATTTTAAAAATTAAGTTAAGAAAAGTATTTATATATGTAATTGAAAATTTTAAAAATTAAGTTAAGAAAAGTATTTATATATGTATGAAGCACTGTGCTAAGGACTTTACAATTATTATTTCATTGAATCATTTGACCCCCACAACAATCCAATTATGGCTATGTAATAAATAAAAGTAAAATTATTAAATGTAATATTAATAAAATATTGTGGTCTCTGTTATACAAATCAATTCTCATGTCAGGAGTCTGCTGTCAGGAGCTCTCAACAATGTAATTTTACTCAAAATTGGAGATATAGAAAAAAAGAAATGTAGGAAGATGACAGAAAATCTCACCTATGTAGAAAAAATCCTCTGTGTAGGGTAGGACAAACTTAGGGAGTGGTTTCTCTCATCACAGTTACTATGTGATCATTCTATTATCTTCTGCTATTATTCCCATTTTACAGTTGAGAAAATTGAGGAGAACTGAGATTTAAGTGATTTGCCAAAATTACACAGATCTTCCTGATTCCAGACCCAAAGCTTTATTCACTGTGCCACTTATCTACCCCTATTTAATTATAATAACAATAACAAATAATGTGTAAAATATTTAAATAATCAAAAAGAACATTATGTAGATTAACTAATTTCATCTTTATAACAAGCCTATGTAATAGGTGCTATCATTTTTCCTATTTTGAAAATGAGAAAACTGAGAAACTTAAAAGCAAAATTAATCACAGCTGATAAATGTCTGAGGTAAGAGATGGGTAGTTAGGTTGGAGAGTGGATATAGTACCAGGCCTAGAGTCAGGAAGACCTGAGTTCAAATTTGATCTTAGATACTCACTAGCTGCATGACCATGGGCAAATTACTTAATTCCACTTGCCTCAGTTTCCTCCTCTATAAAATAACTGGAAAAGGAAATGCCAAACTTCTACATTATCTTTGCAATGAAAACCTCAAATGGAGGAAAGGAATATTAGACAGGACTGAACAACATGGAAAGATTTGAATTTAAGTCTTTATGATTCTCAAGACCATTTCTACATTGGTGTAATATATACTTAAGATTTAGTAAGTTTAAAGTGTCTTACAAATATATCTTAATGTTATTTGATTATACTTTAGCATATTTCTTCAATAGATCAAAAATCATTAGGCATTAGGATTTTTTCAGTCATCTTTAAAAATAATTTCTATTTTATTGATAGCTAACAGCTACCAGTTAACTATTATAGTTATGGCTCTACATCTAGTACACAAAAACTTTACTAACCACATATTCTATTACTAAAACAATTAAAAAGTCTCAACAGCTGCTATCAAAGAAATTAAACTTTGATAACAAGGAGCCTACCATAGGTCCTATGTGGCAAAATCCTAAAACTTGCTTTTGTATTCTTCTTATCCAAAGAGTCTACATGTGGATATCTCATGAATCCATCCAGGAGTATGTATTAATTCAAATTTGGTTCAATCAAAGCACTTTAAACTATGTTAAATCAAACTAAACCAGTGCAGTACCCCAACTTTCTTGTTTATTTCAGTCCTAGCAAATGCTATGGAAGTGTACTTCCAAATGATGTGTTAGATTCTCCTCAGCCTAGCATCTTAGTTACACAGACCCCTTAATCTCCATTTGTTTTTGGCCAAGAGAAAAGCAGGTGCATGGTAGTATGCATGATGATTCAGTAAAGCTAGTAGGATTGTCAAAGACTTTTAGCAATACCTTCTTGATATCCTTATCTTCTTTTTTTTCTTCTTCTTGGATTTATGTGATATTCATTTTTTCTTTTTTGGAGATTCAAAATTTTCTTTTTTGGAGATATACCAAATTTATAAGTATTTATTGGAAAGAAAGAAAGAGAGAAAGAGAGAGAGAGAGAGAAAGAAAGAAAGAAAGAAAGAAAGAAAGAAAGAAAGAAAGAAAGAAAGAAAGAAAGAAAGAAAGAAAGAAAGAAAGAAAGAAAGAAAGAAAGAAAGAAAGAAAGAAAGAAAGAAAGAAAGAAAGAAAGAAAGAAAGAAAGAAAGAAAGAAAGAAAGAAAGAAAGAAAGGAAGGAAGAAAGAAAGAAAGAAAGGAAGAAAGAAAGAAAGAAAGAAAGGAAGAAAGAAAGAAAGAAAGAAAGAAAGAAAAAGAAAGAAAGAAAAAAGGAAGAAAGAAAGTAAGAAGGAAGGAAGGAAGGAAGGAAGGAAGGAAGGAAGGAAGGAAGGAAGGAAGGAAGGAAGGAAGGAAGGAAGGAAGTTACCAATGTAATTACCCAAAATCTCTGGCCATGTTACTTTGCTTCATCAGGTCCTAGATTCCTACAGGGTCCTAGTCCATTTCAAAAGCTTCAGTAAGGGGGCCCAGCTATTCACAACTTTGAGAAGACAAATTAAGGCCAGCTAAAGAGTGGGCTTGAATTCAGGAAAGGACCAGAGTCAAAGAGATTGAGTTACCCCTTGTCCTGGGTCTTATATCTCCCAGGATGCTATGCCTAGTTGACTTTTGATTGGACAATCTGGGTCATATAATCTGTCATCAGGCAATGTTCTGGAGGCTGAGGGATGTTGCATCACCTATTTTGGAAGTCACAAACTACACTGCCATTCTTTGTCTTACCTAAATGCACATGTGCCAACTACCACATTTTATGTTAATTTCACACTTTGCCCACTAGAGGTATTTTCACAATGCATACCATGGGGGAAAGGATGTCTCCAGAATGATGATGGACTCTAGAACTTCATTAACTTTGAGTCTTCTATTTCTTACATTGTGTGTGGCCTGTCAGCTATTTACTTTCATAAAGTCATAAAGAGGATAGATTTCTTAGTATCAATTTCTGGAAATATATTCACCTTTTTCAGTGCCTGCTTCTGAGTTTCCAAAGCAGGAATTCCCAGATCCCTTATTTTGGAACAGAACTATTACAGTGAGAACAGCCTGATGTCTAAGGGTATGGGGAAATCTCTTAAGGCACATTTTATGCCTGGGGCTAGGTAATCTCCGGAAGCATATTAAAACCCCTCCACTTTGTAGAAGACAGTCTTCTTGAGTTTCTGTGGCCCCCAAAATTAATGAGCTATTGACTAAAATTATGGCAATAAGCCTCATCAAACTTAGTTTGGTTGCAGACCCTCACATGGCTGGTGACATTTGCTATTTGCTGTTTAAATATGTGAGGAACCCATACCACCCCTGTAAAAAAATGTGGTGCTAGCCCACCTACAGCATCATTTCTCTAAAAAGCTCTTAATAAAAAGAAGACACTATTTACTACTAAATTTCCTTTAAAAAAAGGTGTAAGAGATGACCAATCTCTTGGAATCTCTCAAAAGCTCTCATTTTATAAGCAATCTACCAAATTTAAACCACGTAAAATTACTTGTAACTGAGACCATGTTTTTAGTGGCTTTATGAGAGCCATGAGCTCTAGCATCTATTAATATTCTGCCAACCATAGTTGCTAAAATTATCTTCTCAAGTAAGAAGTTTATTTTCTGCATCCATCTAGCATCTTCTGGTAGAGTGGATACTAAATTTAGGAAAAATGCATATGTGGAATATGTGTTCATGTGGTTCACTCATAATATAGAAGAGTAAATATAGTGCATAAGTGTTTGCATTTAAGAATTTCTTCAAGAATATTGAATAGTAAAAAAAAATAACATGTGTATTGGGCTGCAGACTATATTTTTGTACTTCTAAAAAGACTTGGAGAAGTGCATGAAATGTCTGAAAAATGGATTCTAAATAATAGCATGAAGTTATACCATGATGACCTGATTTTTTGATAATGTAGATAGCTCTCCAGTTTTTCTCTATCTTGACTTTTTCTCAGGAATTCCTGAAACCTAACATATAAAGACAGAATCACCTCTACTTTACAAAATGTGCCAATCTAAACAAAGTATTTAGATTCATACTTTTTTTTTTCTGGATCCAGGGAAATAGTTGAATATTCTGGTTTAACTACTTAATTTCAAAGACAATGAGATTAATAAGGATATATTATCAACAAAGTAATAAAACAGTTTTTTATCTGAAATAACTCTTCAGAAGTAGGTAGAGGTCTCATTTTGGTATTGACACATTAATTTTTTTGTTTTTTATATATTCAAGTTTGACTTTAGTAGGAGATTAGGTTGGTTATATCATAGAATAATGATTAACTTATGGATTCAGTCATTGGTGAGGTTTGGAGTATGGAACAGAAAAAAAGGCTATGAAAAAATAAATAAACTGAATTTTAAAAATTAAAGAAACATTATACAATGACATAAATGGATAACTAAACCCTGTTCAGTAAACGTCATAGTTAGTTTTTATTTAATTGATGGCATTCGTTTAATTGATTTGCATTTAGCCCATTATAGGCAAGTAGATTTGACTAATGCTTTGTAGGCAGTTTGCTCCCTTAAGTAGGTTAAAAATCTCTTCTACAATCTTGTTTTCATTAAAAACTTGTTCATAAACTCCTTTTTTTTATAAGTTAACACAAAAATAAACCATCCATGATTATATCATCACAAAGACTGACTGAGTAGAGTCTCCAATTAATGAGATTTTCCTGTATTTCTACTTCCTACTCACAGTGGAAATTTAAAACCAGGAAAAAGCAGCGACATTGAACTTAAAATCTGGGATTGGGGGAGGAATTGTGGTACCTCAGTTTTGAGTTGAAATCATCCCTACCAGACATTTACCTGAACAACTAATGGCACTTCACAAACCATTACAAGAAAAAGCAGGCTGGGAAGGTGTTCTTAGTGGGAAGAAACAGCTGGAAATAATTGGCAAACACAGTACAGTGAAAAAGAGTTTCAAAACCACATGGTCTCATGATATTTCATAGTGCTCCAAGCAATTTACTTCCACAAATTCAGTATTTTCAAGTCTCTCCAGCTTAGAATTATGCACACAACATAAATGTCCACAGAGGTAAACTGTGGCGCATGAGAACACAACATTCAGTGCTTCCTGGAGGAAATGCCTTATCCTATTTGTGAATGGCATGCTCCATTCCTGTCATGTCAGAGGCAGCTACTGCTCAGCTTTTGAAATTCACTTTCTCACATCAGTCACATTGGAGAAAATAATTTAAAATATTCACCCAGTACAGGGAAACCACTTTAGGATTCACCATTTGGGATTCTCATTTTTTTTTTTGGAAAAGAGTTAAGCAAACCAAATTGTCAAGAACATTTTTGTCAGTAAATTAATATTTATTGTGGAACTCTTGGTTTTAAAGTTTTCAATGTCTAATCTTCAGATGACTATGAGTTAATTACTACACAGATGAAAGCCTTTTAGTACCTTATTCAAGTATGCTATCTTACCCACCTTTAGATTATTTGGACAGGCATATAAAAGATATTCATATATGGAACTATTTGAAAATCACACATTCCAAATGAAGGTTTTGTCTTAAAATATGTATTCTTGGCCATAGTTATATGAGGGATTTTTTAATTTCATTTTTTTTTCTTTAGAGAGATGCCAGGCACTTTGCATTTGTATGATAAGGTTGCTTTTGGGTCAGAAAAGTCTCATATTAAGAACCCCTTGCAAAATGAAACATTGGTAGTAGTAGTAATAATAGTAATTGTTGTTATACCAGTTGTAGTAGTAGTAGTAGTAGTAGCCCCAGCAGCAGATGCAGCAGCAGCAGTATGATGAGGACCACAAACACTACTATTAATAATAGTTTTCCAGGATACTGTAATAGAGTAAGTAAGCATGGTGTCATGAAAGACTGATGGATTTTGGAGCAAGGGAATGCAAGGTAATTATGTCTCTGAAGCTAGGACTTATAGGTTGTTCTAGTAGCTAAGACTTAAGATTGGAACAAAATAAGGTAGACATAGATGTTATTACCTTGACTGAAGCAATTTTAGTTACCAGCAGCATAGGGAGAATATTCAGCAAACACACAACATTGACTCAGTTGGGTGCAACATCTCTAGCATCATTTGCCATTTTAGTGGGCCTGACTAGAAGGATGAGATGACTTACATGAAAGTAGAATATCCACAAACCTTGATGAGTGCTAATAATGGATGTGTTAGAGTTTTATGCCTTAGGCAAGCAGAAATATTTGTCAAATCTTTGAACTTTGGTCTACAATGTGTAAAAATTAAATTTAGTCTCTAGAAATAGAAATATTATATTTTATGGGGTTTATTAAGGATTATTAGAAATCAAGGATACAAAATAATAAACCACATGCGTAGGGCTGATTTAGCCCATTCAAACCCCCAGCGCTTAGCTTACCCACTACATCATTGTAATGGAAGAGGCCCGCATGTGAGGCAGAGAGTCAGTTAAATACTCATTGTGCTCTCACCCAGGTGGAGACTCAGGTGAGATTATAGGGAATTCTGGGAAATGCCAAGGACTTCTGGGGATTGAAGTCTGGGGTTCAAATCTCCATTTTACAAATATGAATAAATCTTAAGGAGATGTATCATTGCCTTCTTAGAGGAAAAAAAGCTTAAATGATAGGGACCCTACATTTTATTACCATAGATTTCAGATTGTTAATGAAAATGTGCCCCAAAGTCCATTGGTATGAGACCCTCAATTCCTCAGAACAGGAGGGATGATCCCATCTTGGTGAGAAGGGAGAGAAAGGAAATCTAAACTTTTCAGTTCTTTTAATGTTCTTTTGTTTTCCAGCTTTGAGAGAGAAGATGACTATTCTAGCTTCTAATGGATAAGTGAAAATAGAGAACTAAGGGGCTAAGCCAGCATGTAGAACTTCTATTGTATTCCCATTCACACTGTGTCCTCATAAACCTTAGGGAAACTGGTAGATCTCCCCTTGGGTGAGATCTGGAATTGTCTCTCAACTGAGCTGAGATAGTTCATGCCCAATGGGAAAGTTCATTTAATCTGTATTATATTGTATATATTATCCTATGTATTCTCTCTCTCTCTCTGTCTCTCTCTCTCTCCCTCCCTCTCTCTCTCTCTCTCTCTCTCTCTCTCTCTCTCTCTCTCTCTCTCTCTCTCTCTCTCTCTCTCTCTGTCTCTCTCTCAACTTGGATAGTTTATTTGCTATTTGGCAGAGAGTCAAGACTTGCATATAAACTTGGAATGCCCCTTTTCAAATTAGGAAATAGTGATTAGGAATTTAGTTTGAACCCCATAACAACTTCCCTTAGACTATCAATATTTAAAAGCCTTGATAGATGCAAGAGATGTCTACTCTTGTTATCCTGCAATACATATACATGATATTGCTACATTAGTAAATGTTGCTCCCACCAAATCATGCCAAAAGAAAAGTGTAAATACACTCAAGATATTCCATTACCATTCTACAAAACCATTACTGTAAAAGAAAAACTCTTTTGGATGGCAATGGAACCCCTTAAAATTAATAACTGTTGGGGGACAAAATATAGATGTTGGTCATTTTTGTCTATTGGACTATGAGAAAGAGATAGCTTATTTTTCTCCCTCACTGATTCTCCATAATGTCTTTCCATGTCTTTTTTATTTAATTCCAAGTTCAAAATGTCCCTGATCCCATGCACTCTGGACTAATGTTTGATCAATCTCTGTGTTTGTTTCTGTGAATTACATTCCTGTGGCAATATTAACTAAACTAATGAATATGGGGCTAGAATGGTTCTGAGTTTGGGGTTCTTGCCTTGATACTTATAGATTTAAGAAGAGAGTTATGGAATATAGCAGTATAAAAATAAGAGGCTAAAACACCTGGAATATATTCTATTCATTTTTCATTTTTAGATTAGCATTTCACTACTGAGTGATATGCTCAAACAGGGAAATGAATGGCCCCAATTTTAAAGTCCTTTGTGTTTCTAGGTATTCATAATCCATAAATCCATAAATAAATTAGAACTTCAAGGAAGTTGAGGGAATGTTTAGATCCTTAGGAAAGGTGTTGCACATTGCCAAACTCAAGGACTGGCATTAAGTGATATTCAATGTATCTTTACTTCTGATTAATTAATAGTATAATACATTCATCACATTGCAGTTGTGTGTCAGATAAACACAAGAACCTAAGACCAATTTGGCCATTTTAATATTGATTTGAGAGATAAAGTTTTGTGGAGAAAAAGAAATCCTATACCAAGGACCCTTAGATATACAAAAGAAAAAGATCTAGAACATAGTCATACTAGTCATTACTATTATTATAGGGAAGTAAAAAGATATTGTGGTTAGAGAGCTAACCTTGCTATGGGAAGTCCTGTGTTCAAATGTTACCTTTGACTTTGTGACTATGGATAAGTCATTTAACTTCTCAATGCTTCAGGGAAATGTCTAGGACCATTATTTGCAGACAAATTATTTTATTGGCACTGAGTGAATGAATTTCCATACTGGAAATGTCTTACACAACAAAACCACATCTGGACCCCTCCCTCCAATAATATTATTTTAAAATATCAAGATATGTATCATGGTGGCCAAGGAGACTGAATGTTAAAATTTCATGCTCCTTTTCCTGTCTTTGTCTGGAGTCCCAGTGGCTTGCTATTAGTCATTTTATAACTCTGACTATTATTGAGAAAGACATCTATTTGGCTTAATGGCAATATAGCCACAGACAGAATTTACAGAAAGGAAAAAAAAAAGTTGCCAAAGTGTGTTAGTTTGAGATAAAATTTCATTGGATCTTCTCCCTATTACACAATCCTGGCTCCCTCCTCCTCCTACCCCCTATTGATATACCAGTTTAAACCACTTTAGTGTTTTTAATAAGATGTAATTATTTTTGTAGGGTTTTTAAACAAATCTCAGAGGAATTCAAGTATTTTTCCAGAGCTGTCACAGATAGTATGTCTTAAAATAAAACCTAGGCTGTTTCAACTATTTCACATGGGGGTAAAGTGTCAAATTGAATGAAATGATGAAAAAAAAATTAGCTTTTGAGAAATATTGCAAGCAATGAAATCTTGTGAAGATAACTTCTTCATTATGTCTGTTGTCACAATGAAAAAAAGAAGAAAATTAACCCTTTGACGTTTCCTCCCTGTAACATGTCTCTGTCTCCAAATACAAATTATCATAGATCCATAATTTTAGGACCAATTTTTTAGTCACCTTTGTGAGATTAAAAATAAAAAAAAATAAAAGTGTAAACCATCATGTATTTTTTGTCCCATGAACTAAACATGTGTTCACAGAATTTGAGCATCTTAATGCTATGATATCTATAGGTGCCAAAGAACTTGAGTAATGTTTTCAAAACAATAAAGTTATAAGCACACCCAGCAGCTTGTTATATGAAACACTGATCCAGATCAATCACATAAATGAGTAAGCCTAACAGGTTATTTGTACTTGCCAAAGATTTGATGTAATTGAAAGAGATCTGAAGTCAGTGTCAGAAGAAGACCAAGATCTGAGGTCGAAACCTACTTCTTCCACTAGCTTGCTTATTAGACTTTGGGCTAAGTACTTCTTTCTGCTTCTTGCTCTTTCATTTGCAAATAACTGTGGTTGGATCAAGTGATATCTATACCTTCTGTGTCAAATATTTTATAATTTTGTATTCTCAAAGCATAACAATAGTATGAACAATTGTCAAAATATGAATGTAATATTAATCATATTATAATATCATGGAACTGGAAGGATAATCCTAGACATGAGTCCTAATGATGGAATTATAATTCAAATATGTTAATTGCAAATCCAGTGCATTTTTCCTCTATGTCACCCATATTAATGTGATCTTAAACCCTAAAGCTCAAAGTCAATTTCACTGTTTTGAAGAATTACTAATTGAAATCAACATCTTCATTTAACTTGTAATATTTATTGGGAAAGATGGAGAGGATATGAAGAACAGGGGATATGGAAGGTTTGTAGCAGGGAATGGAAGAGTTTAAGGGAGAGAAGAAATATTGGTGCTGGTAAGGCAAAGGTAAGAGATGCCCCCTGCCGAGAGGCAGCAGCAGGGGTCCAATAAGGATTGTTCATCGAATGACTGAGCTGATGTTCAGGTCCTTCTATGCTCAGAAAAGATAGTCCACTTATCTGACTGTGATATTCTAATAAGAGAAATTTTAATAACTAGTTTGGATTGGAGATCTATCAAGGAAAAAGGGAAGAAGGAGGTCCCTAAATAAGGTTGGAGTCTTTCTCCTCTTTGGTGCTGAGGCCAGGCCTTACAGGCTAATGGAGGGTTTCTCCCACTCCCATTTACCCTATATCTGTGCTAGTTTTGTCAATTTCTGAATCTTAGCAGTAGACAGAAAGCAACAAGAACTGTTCTGACCTTCAGAGCTCATTGAACCTGTGTCTTTGGGCTGAACCGAATAGAGGCACTCCTAATCCATACTGGGAAGCCAAAGCTCCTCCCACCTCCAACACCAGGAAACTAGTAAGCCTGGCAGGAAGGAAGTGCTAATCACAAGACCAAACTGCCACTCCCAGTTGCCCCTTCCCCCACCAACTGTCAGTCTTGTTTCCTTTCCACAACTAAGGCAAAAAGCAATATCATAAAAAGTGAAAAAATAACTCAGTAAAATTTCTGAGATCTCTACCTACTTTCAGATAATATGATTCATTTTTTTCTTTAACTTTAAGGAAATTCTACATTTTTTTCTTTTTAAACTAATGTGATTCTCACAGAATAACAGAGGTGGGATACCAATTTCATTAGTCCTGAAGTCAGTCTTCTTAGCTGACTTACCTGAAAATGTTATATCATTTAAATATCTGGTTAATACTAATGTGCAGAGTGATTATAGGATTAAAGAATTCATGAAGAAAGAGACCTCTTCATCTTTCAGATGAGGAAATTCAGTCCCAGAGATGCCAAATGTCTGGTGCAGTGACAAAAATTGTAAATAAAAAACAGAATTTAAAATCAAGTCTTCTGACACCAAAACATATATTCTTTCTACTGTTTCATTGTGTTTGTTTGAAATTGTTATCTGAGAAGTTTGTTGAATTGTATTTTCTTTCATCCACAATGTCATGAATTTATTACACAATCAGTTGGTATCGAGGAATAAATATGTTGAAGTATAACCATGGGACCAAATGCATAACATATCTACCCCTCTCCTCCTCAGATGGCTCAGGTAAGCTTCTCAAGATCAGTGTCTTTTTCTTTTCTTCATATTCCAAGCACATAATTTAGTGTCATGCATACAGTGGACACTTCATGGTTTATTTTTGTTGTTGCTGTTGTTGTTGAATTGAATTTAACCAAAAACTGAATGTCTGTAAGCTTTAAGTATCATGTAGTGAATGGGACTTTGCCCTAGACACTAATATAGAGTATGTTACCCACTTCCTCTCTAATTGGAAATGCTTTCATGTATTCTTCATAAAACAACTACAATCCCCACAGTTTTCTCCAGAAGTCAGGAGTGCAACTGATCTGAATTTTTTTCTGGGTAACAGGCTACATCATTAGGAGTAGAATTTGCATTGTTTTACCTCAGCCCCTCTCAAATAGATGGCCTCTATGCTACTGTTCTCCTAAGTAAATTTTCCCCAGATACTTTTTTTCTCTACTTAAAAGTCTTAGCCATTATGAGAACAAATACATAAATAATCTAGTAACAAAGAACAAAAGAAGAAAAGTTTCTTGGAAAATAATGCTAAAGAAGTCAAGGCAATCAATTTGAATCTTAAAAAAGTCAAATGACAGTGTCCTGGTCTACTACTTTGATTTTATCTCTAATTCTATCTAGATACCTCCTACATTCTTAGTATGTCACATAAAGAACTGAGGAGACAGTTGTAGTTGCATTGATGTTACTTGAATGAATGTAGAGGGCTACCCTGGCATAAACTTGGCTCAAATTGAACACCATTTTAGAAAAAAAATACAGTTAAGAAGTCAAAATTAATCCCCACTGTAAAACCCAAAAATCTTCCCGTATAGCATTTTGTGACTCACTCATGTTGCATGCTGTGGTGGAAAAAGCACTAGTTTTTGTAATCCAGAAAGAACTAAGTTTGTGGCATATGAGAACAGAGAACAGAGAGTAATAGATTTAGGATATGAGGACATAAACTTTGCTACTTATTAACTGTGAGACTTTTAGCAAATTATTTCTCATATTTGGGGCTCAGTATCTTCCTATATAAAATTATAAGTTTGCATAATAACATGCTCTTCAAGTTTGTTTTTTCCCCTTTCTCAAAAGACTAATTGACTGAAAATGAGTCACCAACCTGATACTCAGTTTCTTCATATATTAAACAAGGGAGTTTAAGAGATGATCTCCAAGCCTCTTCTAGAATTTATTATATGATCATAAGGCTTCTTTTACTTTTCTTTTAAAAATAAAATTCCATAGATATCTTTTTTTTCATGAAAAATGTTTTTTGACATGTCCTTACCCTACCCACCCTCCTCCCAGAGTACCAGACTTTATATAAAAGAATAAAAAGTGAGGGGAAAAATTCAGCCAAATTATTAAACAATAAAAATGTTGACAAAATTCTGAATGTTCCATGTATCTGTCTTCCCCATATGTGCTTTGAAAAGAATGCAGGGAGGTGAAATACTCAATTTTATTTAATAAAAAATTTTGTATTTTTAACTCAAATGAAAAAAAATATTTTTTAAAAGTTTGTGTCAGATTCTCACAATTTCTCCCTTCTTCCCTCCTCTCCCTCTTCCCTGAGACAGCAAGCAATATGATATCGATTTTATGTTTAATAGTGTAAAAAGTGTTTCTATATTAGTCATTTAATGAAAAAGAACTTAGACAAAAGAAAGGTTAATGAATATAATATTATTCTGTTTAGCATTTGAACTCCATCAATTCTTTCTCTGGAAGCAGATGGCATTTTTCATTAGTCCTTTGAGGATTTTCCTGGATCAATGTACTGCTATGAATAACTAAACCATTTATAAATGTTCATCATATGATATTGTTACAGTTTATAATTTTCTCCTGGTTCTACTCACTTCACCTACCATCAATTCACAAATATCATTCCAGGCTTTTCTTAAATCATCCTTCTCTTAATTTTTTATAGAATAATAGTTTATCATTCCAATCATATGACACAACTGGTTCAGCCATTCCCCAATTAATGGACATCATTTCAGTTTATAATACTTTGCCATCACAAAAAGACTGGTATTGATATTTTTGCACAAACATATCCTTTCCTTCCTTTCTAAAATCTCATTGGGATGCAGACCTAGTAGTATTATTGCTGGATTAAAGGGTAGGAACAATTTTAAGCTCTTTGGGCATAGTTTCAAATCATTCTCCTAGAATGGCTGGGATCAGTTCAAAACTCCACCAACAGTGAAACACTGCATTTCACATCTCCTGCAGCATTTATTATTTTTTTTTGTTTCTATCACATTAGCTAATCTGATAGGTATAAGGTTGTTTTAATTTACATTTCTTTTATTAAGAGCAATTTATATCATTTTTACATGTAATTTATATATCCTTGATTTCTTCACTTGAAAACCACCACGTCATATCTTTTAACCATTTATCAATTAGGGAATGATTTATATTCTTATAAATTTGACTCAGTTCTTCATATATTTGAGAAATAAGGCCATAGTCAGAGACACTTGGTGTAATCGCCCCATATTTCTCCTTTTCTACTAATTTTGGTTGCATCGGTTTTGTTTGTGCAAAAACTTTTTAGATTAATATAATCAAAGTTACACATTTTACATCCTATAATGCTCTCTATCTTTTGTTTGATACTAAGTTGTTCCCATATCTTTAGATTTGACAGCTAGACTACCTATATGGTCATCTGATTTGCTAATGGTTGTATTATTTATATTATGTCTAATCACATATCCATTTTGACTTTATCTTGGGATGGGGCATGAGATGTTGATTTATATCCAATCTTTTCTTTACACTTTTGCAGTTTTCCCAGAAAATTTTGTCAAATATTGATTTATTTTCCCAGAAGTTTGCATATTTGAGTTTAACAAGCACTAAAGTATCTATAGTCACTTGCTACTTTGTATTATGTAGCTAATGTACCACAACTGTTCTATTTCTGAATAGAAATAGTATTCAGAAATACTGTTCTATTTCTTAGAAAATACCAGATTGTTTTAACGATTGCAGGTTTGTAATACAGCTTGGAGAACTGATACTCCCAAGCCACTTTAACATTTTTTATTGATGCTCTTGATGCTTTGTTCTTCCATATGAATTTTGTTATTATTTTTTCCAATTATGTTAAAAGATTTTTGGATAATTCATTTGGTATGGTGGATGAATTGATTTAGGTGGGGTTGTCATTTTTATTACATCAGTTCAACCAAACCATGAGTAGTTAATATTTTTCCAGTTGTTTAGATGTAACTTTATTTTTCTGAATAATTCTTTTTTAATTGTGTTAATTTAAATGAATTTTTGTGTCTGGGATTTGTTGGTAATATAAAGAAATTCTGATAACTTATGTCCATTTTACATACTGCAATTTTTCTAAAGATTTTAATTATTTCAACTCATTTTAGTTTAGTTGAATCTTTGATTCTCCAAGTGTCATCTTTGCCATCTGCAAAGTGATAGTTTTATTTCTTTATTGTCTATTCTAATGCATTTGCTTCATTTTCTTCTCTTATTGTCATAACTAACATTTCTAGTACAATACTGAATAATAGTGGTGATAATAAACATCCTTGCTTCACCTGTGATCTTATTGGGAAGGCATCTAGTTCATCTCCATCATGGATAATGCCTTCCGATGATTTTAGAAATATATATTATTTATTATTTTAAAGATACTTTCTATATTTTCTTAGTAAAAAATGATCATTTTGTCAAAAACTTTTTTTCTGGATCTATTGAGATACTTATATAGTTTAAGTTGGTTTAAAAAAAATGATGGAGTCAATTATGATGATAGTTTTCCTAACATTGAACCAGCTCTGAATTCCTGGTAAGGTTTAGAAGGGTGGCTTCCTTACTCTGCCATTTCAGCACCAGAAAACTCTTTTATTTTATTTTAATGTCCTTATTTTTATTAAAATTAATTTTGATTGATATTTAATTCAGGCTCAATCTCATAAGAATTATTTCTTTAAAAAAAGAATAAAAAAGATGTGAACACATATGCACAATTTGGCAAACCTACTAACAGAAGAAGTTAAAATTACATGCAGTGTACCACAACCATATTTTCCCACTGGATGTCTTCTTTTATCTCCTTTTTGGGATCAAGCTTTGTTAATATACTTTGATAGAATTGAATTGTGAATGAATCAATAAAATGTTTATTAAATTGTTACAATGCACTAAACAATTAGTGATCCAAATAGAAAAAGTAAAACAGTCTCTTATCTCAAATAGCTATCATCCTAATTGTGGTGATAAAATATATGGAAGATTTTACCTGCAAGTAAAAACCTAGATATATTTTTAAAAGTTATCAAGGAAAACTGCTCTTATATCACAGAACCAGAGGAGAAATTAGAAAATGAAAGAATTCACTGCTGAACAATTGAAGGTAATCCGAAGATGAAAATTCCCAGTAATATTGTAGACAAATTCTAAAACTCAGAGAATAAATAGAAAATGCATCAAGTGGTGAGAAACCATTGAAATATGTTGGAGGAGCCACCGTAAGGATCACATAATATTTATCAATGCCACATTAAATAAGCAAAAAAATTGGAATATGATATTATTGAATGCAAAGGAGTTGTTATTATAACTAAGAATCATCTACCTACCAAAATAGAGTATAATCCTTTAAGAGAAAAATAGGATATTGAATGAAATCAATGATTTTCAAGTATTTCTGATAAAAAGAGTAGAGCTGAATAGAAAATATGTCCATCAAAGACAAGACTTAAAATAAAAACCAAAAGAGAAATCAAGAGGGACCCAATGAAATTAAATTGTTTACTTTTCTATATTCAAATATTGCTCTATAGCAATGTCAAGAAGAAGAAATGAAATCAATTAGGACAGATTATGAGGAAATACAATTATCACCCCTTGCAGATGATATGATGGCATACTTAAAGAATCCTGGACCAAAAAGACCAAACCAAACCAAAACAAAACCTAAAAAAAACTAATGGAAGCAATCAGCAATTTCAGTAAAATTGCAGGAGTTAAAATAAACCCATATATCATTATTATTTCTATAAACTACCAACAAAACCCAACAGAGAAAGAAACAAAGAGGAATTCCATTTAAAATAAGAGAATATAATATAAATTACCTGAGAGTTTACCTGCCAAGATAAATCCAGGGGCCATTTGTAGACTACAGTGAGGTTGTATTCACTGCTATATCATTCAAGGTTGGTGCTTCTGCCATGGCAGCTTTCAGCCAGGACCCCAAATTCCAGAAGCTAGTTCAGTGTCACCAAAAGCCTGGTCTGAACTCAACCTGTGGCAGCTTTTCAAGCCAGACCAGGGCCTCTTCAGCCACTTCATTCTGAATCTTGACTCTCAAAATGGACACATTCTTATGGCTTATTCCAAGAACCTCATCACAGGAGGTGTAATGAAGATGGTAATTAAGCTGGCTAAGTCCTGAGGAGTGGAATAGGTTCAGGAGGAAATATTTGAGGGAAAGAAAATCAATTTCACAGAGGACCAGGCTGTGCTTCAAGTGGCACTGCACAATCGCTCTAACACATCCAAGCTAGTTGATGGCAAGGACGAGGTACCAGAGTGAACAAAGTGTGGAAGAAGATGAAGCCATTCTGTGAGTGAGTCCATGGTGGAGAGTGGAAAGGCTACTCTGGGAAGACAATTACAGATGTGATCAATATTGGCATTGGAGGTTGACTTGGGTCCTCTGATGGTGACAAAAGCCCTGAAGCCCTACTCCAAAGATGGTCCTCATGTCTGGTTTGTCTCCAATACTGATGGTTTCCCATATTGCCAAGACCCTTACTGAATTCAACACGGATACTTCTCTTTTTATCATTACCTCAAAGACTTTCACCACCCAGGAAATCATAACTGATGCAGAGATAGCCAAGAAGTATTGCTGGTGGCTCACTGGATGGATAATCACGTTCTTACCACCTCCCTGGACTGAAATGCCCCTGTTGTGTTTGCCATGCTGGGTATCTGGTATATTAATTGTTTGGGGTGTGAGACTCAGGCTGCTGCTCAATGGCTCAATGGTACATACACCTCTTTGCTGCCTACTTCCAGCAGGGTGACATAGAGTCTAGTGGGAAGTCTGTCACCCAGTCAGGAGCCTGGGTTAACTATAATACAGGCCCCATTGTTTGGGGAGAGCCAGAGATTGATGGACAGCATGCTTTCTACCAGCTTATTCACCAGCCTATGGGGATAATTCCTTGTGATTTTTCTCCTCCCTGTTCAGAAACATAATCCAATTCAGAATGACTTCCATCCCAAGATTCTTCTAGCCAACTTCCTAGCTCAGACTGCAGCCCTGATGAAGGGAAAGAGAGAAGAAGAGGCACACAAGGAGTTGGAGGTTATGAACAAGGGTGGTGATGCACTGCAGAAGCTGCCACCTCATAAAATCTTTGAGGGAAATTGTTCTACTAATTCCATTGGCTTTACAAAGCTCACTCCATTCATTTCTGGAGTGTTAATTGATATGTATGAGCACAAGATCTTTGTTGAGGATGCTGTCTGGGATGTTAACAGTAATGCTCAGTGGGGAGTAGAACTGGGAAGAAAATTAAGCTTGAATTGGATTCTGATAAATCTGTGATGTCTCATGATGCCTCCACCAATGGGCTGATCAGCTTTATCAGGCAGCACTCTCTGCCTAAATAATGAGGCAGATACCTGGGACCCCTGGGACTCAGTGTGTTGTGTTGTGACCTGATCAGTGTTATAGTGACCACTTGGTTCCTTCCTGCCTTGTCACAAAGAGATCTACTTGTCGTCCCCTAAGGTAGGCTCCTTCCTTCTAGTTGGGAAAGTGAGGCCCATCTCCTGAGACCAGTTCAGTTTTGTTTTTGATTTTGTTTTTAATTTTTCAGTTCTCAATGTCACATGGAAGCTCACACTATTCTGCATTTATACCGATAGAAGTGATCAGCCTTTTTCAAACTTTTCAGGCTGATCCTAAAAAATAAAGATGGCCAACAAGAAAAAAAAAGATAAATCCAGGGTTTATGTGAACATAACATAAAACTCTTTTCTCATGAAGACAAGTCTAAACAATTGGAGAAATAATAATTACTCTTCTGTACTCTAAGACAAAATAATAAAAATGACAACCTATTCAATGTCAAGCCAATCAAACTACTCAAAAATATTTCACAGAGATTGGAAGGACACATGATCAAGAATATCAAGGCAATTAATGAAAAAGAAATATGAAGGAAGATTTCTTAGCTGTTCCAGATCTCAAACTGTATTACAAAGTGATAATCATTGAAACAATTTGGTGTTGATCAAGAAATAGTGTTTGATCGGTGGAATTGATTAGGTATACATTTGTGTTCTTTGGTTGTGTTCAATTCTTTGTAACCCCATATGGACTTTTCTTTACAAAGACACTTGAATGGTGCGTTATTTCCTTCTGCAGTGTCTTAGGTAAACAGAGGTTAAAATACTTCCTCAGTCACAAAGCTAGTCATTGCCCAACTTTGGATTTGAATTCAGATCTTCCTGAATCCATGTTTAGTGCTTTATCCTCTGAGTCAATGAGCTCCCTCAGGTACACAATACACAGCCATGGATAACCATAATAACTGAGTGTTGTTTAAATTCAAGGATTCAAGCTTTGAGGGTAAAAAGCTCACTATTTGGCAAAAATTGGTGGGAAAACTTGAAAACAGTATGGCAAAAATGAGGCAGTTATATATTTCACAATTAACCAAGATAAGGTCAAAATAGACAAATGATTTAAACATAAAGGGTAGTAGCATGAATAAATTAGGCAAATATGGAAAAATGTAATTGTAGAAACAATGGATAAGGGAATAATTTATGACCAAAAATATTATAGAGAAGTCTATAGGATGTAAATAAATAATTTTATTACAAAAAAATTAAAAACTTTTGCAAAGCAAATCTAATGTAACTAAAATTAGAAGGAAATTGGGGTGAGGGGAGAAAGTTTCAGTAACAAAGTAACAAAGGCCTCATTTCTCAAATATATTAGTAACTTAGTTAAATTTATAATAATAAGAACTATTATCCAGTTTACAAATGGTCAAAAGATACAAATGGTTAGTTTTCAATGAAGTCAAAACTATCAATAGTCACATAAAAAAGCTCTAAAACAAAATTTATTAGAGAAATGTAAATTATTTCATTTTGTTTTTCCAATTGCATGTAGATATGATTTTTAATAATCATTTTCTGACCTTTGTCATCCATATTTTTCCCTCCTTTCTTCCCTTCCCTCTCCCTTCTCAGAAATAGCAGGTAAAATGATAAAATGTTTTATCATTTAAGAAATATTACCATGTTAATCATATAGATATTTTTTATTCAGTCATGGAGAGTTTTATTCTGATTCATCCAATAAAGCACAGGAGTTTATATAAAACCACATAAGTCCCATATCTGCTAAGTTTTAGGATCTGTCAGCACCATTCCACACCTATAATTTTTTTCTTTATTATTATCAATTATTTTATTTTTATTAATATAATTTATTTACAGATTTCTTAGCCACTATCTTCCCTTTCTGCATCATAGATACCATCATCTGGAAGACACTCACATACACATAAACTATGTATTTCATGTTCCATTTTTCAGTTCATTCTCTGGAGGCAATATTCATAAGTTATCCTTCAAATATTAAATCTATTGCTGTACATAATATTTTCTTGGGTGTTCATTATCCCAGGTAGTTAGTTCCCATAATTAGCCTGTTCTTTGTTTCTTATGACATAACAATATCACAATCACATACCAAAATTTTTTTAGCCATTCCCCAGTTGATGAGCATCCCTTTGATTTCCAGTTCTTTACCACAACAAAGAGAACTGTTACACATATTTGGAATATAGAGATTATTTTTCTTTTTCCCTGATTTCCTTCAGAAACAGACTGTTGATCTAAGGGATTAAAAGCTTTTTATAACTCTCTAGGTATAATTCCAAATTGCTCTCCAGACCAGTCTACTTCCCCAACACTGTATTAGTGTGTCCATTTTTCCAAATCTCCAACATTTGTCATTTCACCCTTCTATCAGTTTAGCCAATCTGATGGGTGTGAGATATCTCCAAGTTATTTTGATTTGTGTCTCTCTCATCAGTAGTGATTTAGATATATTTTTATATACTTATATATGTCTTCGATCTCTTCATCTGAAAATTGTATGTTCATATATTTTGCTCATTTATCAATTAGGGAATATCTCATTTAAAAATAACTTTTTTCTCAGATTATGTGTCAATACAATTTCTCAATATTTGTTTTCTCATATTTCATATTCAATGCTCTATATATCCCTTCCACTCTTCCCCTTCCTTGAAAAAGCAAGTAATATGATATGGTTTGTACACATATAATCACATAATACATATTTCCATCTTCGTGTTTTGTTCAAAGATGCAGAATGTTTACACGATACAAAAATTCATGGAAAAATAAAGAATGGTACATTTAAATTTCCATTCAGACTCTGAATGTTCCTTCTGTGGGAGTGGATTTTTTTTTTATCATGGGTCTCTTAGATTTGTCCTGTATCTTACCTTGTTGATAATAATTGTTATCCATAGTAGATCATCATATATTATTGTTGTTACTGTGTTTAATGGTTTCCTGTTGTGCTCATTTCACTGTGCATCAATTTACATCTTTGTCATTTTTTGTGGAAAAATTATGCTCTATTACAAACATATGCCACAACTTTTTTAATCATTCAGTTCTTTCCCACCACAAAAAGAGGTGCTATTTTTTTTTAAAAGAAGGGTCTTTTTCTCTATCTTCAAATCACTTTGGAATACAGACCTAGTAATGGTATGGTCAGATCAAAGAATATGCATAGTTTGATGGTCCTTTGGATGTGGTTCTGGATTGCTCTCCACAAATATTAATTAGTATATATTCTCCAGCATTTATCATTTTCCTTTCTGCCACATTAGCCAGTCTGATGAGTGTGAGATGGTACTTTAGATTTGTTTTAATTTCAATCTCTCAAATCAATAGTGATTTTAAGTATATTTTCTTATGATCAAAGTTAGTTTTAATTTCCTCCTCTAAGAATTACCTGTTCATCTCCTTTGAGTATATGTCATTTGGAAAATGTTTTGTATCCTTATAAATTTGATTCAGTCCTCTGTGTATTTGTGAAATGAAGACTTTGTCAGAGATAATTGCTTTAAAGATTTTCCCGTTTTTTTTTCCTTTTCATCTTGATTGCTTTGCTTTTATATGTACAGAAAGCTTTTAAAAATAATGTAGTCAAAAGTTATTTATTTTACATATCATAATGCTCTTTATGTCTTATTTTGTCACAAATTCTTCCTTTTTCCATGGGCGTGATAGGTAAACTATTTTGTGCTCTCCTAAATTACTTATTTTATGACTGACTCATATATTTTAAATTTATATTTTAAATTTATTTAAAATATATTTTAAATTTGAATATATTTAAAATATATTTTAAATTTGAATATATTCTCCATATATTTTAGATGAGACTTCTAAAAGAGGATGTTTGTAATTTTATCCAAATTGTCTGCTTCCTTTCTAATCTTGGTAATATTTGTTATTTTGTACAAAATCCTTTCAATTTATTTACTCAAACTTATCCATTTTACTTCTCACAATGCACATCTCTAGTTTAATATTCATTATATTATAAAAAAGAACATATATCAGTGAGAAGAGAAAAAATAATGAAGGAAATAATGTGGAAAATTCTGTTTCAATTTGCATTCAGATTCTAACAGTCCCTTCAGTGGAGGAGAAAAGCCTTTTCAGTTATTAGTCCTTTGGAATTGTCTTAGATTCTTACATTGCTGATAATAGATGTCATTCATCATTGATAATCACACTTTATTGTTGTTACTGTGTACAACATTTTCCTGGTTTTGCTTACTTCATTTTGTGTCAATTCATATATCTTTCCAGGTTTTCAATGTTTGCCTTGCTCATCATTGCTCATGGAACAATAGTATTCTATTACAATCATATTTCACATCTTGTTCAGTTATTTCCCAATTTATGTACATCACTTCATTTTCTAATTCTTTGCCACCACATAAAGAGCTGTTATAAATATTCTTTCAGCAAGTGAATCCTTTCCTCCTATCTTTGATCTCTTTGGGATACAGAGCTAGCAGTGATGCTTAAGACATTTTCTGCTTCCTCTGTCTGGTTTTTTCCATCACCAGAAAGCAACTCAGTTCTACAATCTTCCAATTCCTTTTTGGGAAAATGTTATTCTATAACTACTGAGTATTAAACTGCCATCAATTCTAAATTATAATGAGCAAACAGCTACATTAAAATTGCTTTTACCAAAGCTAATTAAATTGGGGCTTGCATTGATGGTAATACAAATACTATTGCCCCATGCAGCTCACAGAATTGCTGATTTCACTGTCCTCTGATACTTGGGCCTGCACCACTGCCAGCTGCTGCTGCCAGGGCCTGCACTCTGCAACATGTAACCGTACAACAATGTGCTGCTATGCTGTATCAAGGACTACTTTTGGCACTGATGATGCTATCCCCCAAGGAAAAGAGATTCATGGTTAATAGGAGCAAGAACAGAACCTCTCTCTCTCTCTCTCTCTCTCTCTCTCTCTCTCTCTCTCTCTCTCTCTCTCTCTCTCTCTCTCTCTCTCTCTCTCTCTCTTTTAAACTTTTTAAAATGAGACTTGGCTATTTCTGGGTAAATATGGCTGCAACTTAGATTCAGGAGTCTACCTCTCCTCAAAGCCTACCAATATAGACTACCTCAAAAGGACAAAAAACATGAATTCATATGAATGAAGGGACTCCACAGTAGGACTCAGCATTGAAGGTACATGGGATTTGAGTATTTCCACACTATAAGGGAGTAAAATAGCTTCCACCAAAAAATAAGCTGATATACACTCCCCCACCCCTTTGGAGCCAGTGCACTAGATTCAGAGCCAGTGCTTTCTAGAATCAGTGAGGGAGCTAGGGGGACCTCTAGGCCCTTGGCAGCTGACTAAGACAAACAAAGGCATACCAATGAGAGCATCCCAACAGGTGGAAGAGCTCAGACCTCAGGCGCAGAGATAGAGCAGAGAAGGGTTGCAAACAGTAGAAGCTGTGGAGTCTCCAAAGGAAAGGTGGCCTCAGGCAAAAACCTAACTCCTAAGCACCATACGCACAGAGAGCCTGCCTTCTTCACTTAGACTTCTGACTGGAAAGGGAACAAAAAACCAGCACAGTGATAACAAAAAATTAACTTTCCAACACCAAGAAGAACAAGAAGAAGGATTTGACACTGGATAATTTTTATGGAGGAAAAATACAGACGACAGAGGAAATAGCAGAAGAGGAAGAAAAAATAAATGCATCAAAATCTTTCAAAAACAATGGAAATTGGCCACAAGTTCTTGAAGAATTTAAAACAGAGCTTATCAAAAAGATAGAAGAATTTTGGCAAGAAAAATGGGAAATAGTTAAAAAAGAAAATAACAGTTTAAAATACAAGAACTCCCAATTGGAGAAAGCAGCACAGAAATCAAACGAAATGATAAATAAATTTGAGACCAAAATTAAAAAGCTAGAAGCCATGAAAAGCAGGATAGACCAAATTGAAAAGGAAAACCAAAAGATTATAGCAGAAAATCAAAAGATTATGGTGGAAAACTAGTCTCTAACAACCAGACTTGGGCAATTAGAAGCCAATGGTCTTGTAAAACAACAAGAATTAATAAAACAAAATCAAAATATTGACAAAATAGAAGGAAACATGAAATATTTGAGAAAATGACTGACCAAGAAAATAGGTTAAGAAGAGACAATTTGAGAATCATTGGTCTACCTGAAAACCCAGAAATAATCAGATATCTTGACATCATACTACAAGAAATTATCCAAGAAAACTGCCCTAATGTTCTTGAACAAGAGGGCAAAATAGATGTTGAAAGAGTTCATAGAACACCCTCTACACGAAATCCTCAAAAGACAACACCCAGGAATATAATTGCCAAATTTACGAGCTTCCAAGCTAAGGAGAAAATTTTACAAGAAGTCAAAAAGAGACAATTCAGATATCAAGGAGCACCAATCGGGATTACACAAGATCTGACAGCTTCCACACTAAAGGACTGCAAGACTTGGAATATGATATTCAGAAAAGCAAGAGAATTGTATCTTCAACCAAGGATCACCTACCCATCAAAAATGACTATAGACTTCCAGGGGAAAGTTTGGGTATTTAACAAATGGAAGATTTCCAAGTATTTGTAAAGAAAAGACCAGAACTAAGTGGAAAGTTTGATATCCAAACACAAAGATAAAGAGAAACATGAAAAGCTAAAAAGGAAAAAGAGAGGAAAGAGGGAAAAATGTTTTTATTTATTTAAATTTTCTTCTTTAAGGGTTTCAATAAGATCAAATTGTTTATATTAATATTTGTAAAAATGTTATTTGTAAATTTCAAAATTATATTCACAATTATAGTAATACTAATAAGAATTCATAGGTAAAGATTGGGGTAATAAGTGGTCTAAGATGATATGTTAAAAAAGAAAAGAAAAAGGGGGGAAAAAGATAGCACCAAGAGAAACTTGAAGGAATAAGATAAATAGGAAATCTGTATCACACAAAGAGGTGCATGGGAAGGGGAGGGGAAGAATATTATTATAAGAAGGAGGGAAAGAGAATGCTAATAGGAAATACATAAATTTTACTCTCAGTGAAATCAATTCTGAGAATGAAGAGCATCTAGATACATTGGGGCATATAATTCTATCTTACCCTACAGGGAATCTGAGAAGGGAAAAACTAAGGGGGGGGAGTGGTGTGAGGAGTACAAAAAAGGAGGGAAGGGAGGGAGGGAATTTAATAGACACTAAAAATATAAAAAGAAGGGAACAAAAGGGCAGGAGTAGAAAGGGAAGTATAATAAGAGTGGTGATTAGGGGGACTGATGAAAAGCAAACCATTGGTTTAAAATATATAGTGAAAGAAGAAAGGACAGAACTAGGAGAGGTTATCATAATGTTGGGGAATACAGAGGTGGTTATCATGATACTGAATGTGAATGGAATAAACTCATTCATAAAATAAAAGCAAATGTCAGAGTGTATTAGAAACCCAAATCCTAGCATATGTTGTCTACAGGAAACACATATGAGGCAGACATGAAGTAGACATTCACAGAATAAAGATCAAAGGCTGGATCGAGTTCTATTGGACTTCAACTGAGAAAAAGAAGGCAGGAGTCACAATCATAATATCTGACAAAGATAAAGTAAAAATTGTAGCATCCCAAGTATATTCACATCTATGAAATATAAATGACTGTATGATTACTGTGTCTCCAAGCATAAGGTTATACCAATGAGGCTTGTGACTGTAACCTTGAACTGGCCATGTGGCCTGTGGCTAAGACAAACTCATTAACATGCTCGGACTCAATTCCCCCGGAAAGGCTGGTTTGCAATCTACACGCCCAAAGGTGTTCCCTCTACCTTGCCACCCAATCTTAATTGTCTATACTTTGTGATGTGGTTACTACCTGCTTGGGAGTACCACCCAAACAGGACAGGAATAAATTCAGAGGCAAACTCATGAACTTCCTCTTGGCTTTTCTCTCCCCTTCCATGGAGCTCCACTGGGCTCCTCTATGACTATGTCTCTCTCCTCTTAACCTTCTCCTTCCCCGAGGCTGTAACCATCTCGGCCTGCATTCCCTATCTTAATCTCCTCCTCCACCTCATGTTCCTTTGTACTCATACTTTCCTATCAAAGGGAGTATCATAGGGATTGCCTGCCCTATTCAAACACTGACTTGTCCCTGTCTTTCATTTCCACCCTGGTTCTGGTTCCTACCTCTCCTTGGGTCCCATCACAAAGGTGAGCCCCTTCCCTTGTGGGCCCCTGCTGGTCAGGGAAGTCCATTAAGGAAAACCCCACAAAAATAGATGTGATCAAAAGAGATAGGGAAGGTAATTACATCCTGATAAAAGACTAGCAGTTCTCAACCTCTCAATTTGTACCACCAATGAGAATACATAATGCATATCAGGTATTTACATTCCGAATCATAACTGTAGCAAAATTATAGTTTTGAAGTAGCCACCAAAATAATTTTTTGGTTTGGGGTCACTGCAACATGAGGTACTGTATAGTGGGGTCACGGAATTAGAAAGGTTGAGAACCACTGGTATAGACAATGAGGAAATATCAGTACTCACCATGTATGCACCAAATAGTGCAGCATCCAAATTTCTAAAGGAGAAACTAGTTGAGTTGAAGGAGGAAATAAATAGTAAAACTATATTAGTGGGAGACCTGAACCTTCCTCTATCAGATCTAGAAAAATCAAACAAAAAATTAGAAAGAGGTAAGAGATGTGAAAGAAAACTTGGAAAAATTAGAGTTCATAAATATATGAAGAAAAATAAATAGGGATAAAAAGGAATATACCTTCTTTTCAGCAGCACATGGTACATTCACAAAGATTGACCATGTATTAGGTCATAAAAACATAGGAAACAAGTGCAATAAAGCAGAAGTAATAAATGTGATCTTTATATATCATAATGTAATAAAATAATAAATAGTAAGGGTATTTGGAGAGGCAAATCAAAAAATAATTTGAAACTGAATAATAGGATTCTTCAAAACAGGTTAAATAACAAATCATAGAAACAATTAATAATTACACTGAAGAAATTGACAATGATGAGACATCCTTTCAAAATCTATGGGACACAGCCAAAGTAGTAATTAGGGGCAAATTTATATCATTGAGTTCATATATATTAACAAATTATGGAAGGAAGAGTTCAAAGAATTGGGCATTCAAATCAAAATACTTGAAAGGGAACAAATTAAAAATCCCCAGATGAAAACTAAATTGGAGATACTAAAAATTAAAGGAGAAATTAATAAAATCAAAAGTGAAAGAACTATTGAATAAATAAATAAGACTAGAAGCTGGTACTTTGAAAAAACAAATAAACTAGGCAAAGTACTATTCAATATGATTAAAAAAAGGAAAGAAGAAAACCAAATTAATAGTATAGATGAAAAGGGAGACATCACCTCTAATAAAGAGGAAATTAAGGTAATCATTAAAAACTATTTTGTCCAATTATATGACAAAAATGTGAAAATCTAGGTAATATGGATGAATATTTACAAAAATGTAAATTGCCTAGATTAACAGAAGAAGAAAAATCATATTTTAATAAACCCATATTAGAAAAAGAAATTGAAAAAGTCATCAAAGTACTTCCTAAGAAAAAATCCTCAGGGCCTGATGGATTCACAAGTGAATTCTATCAAACATTCATAGAACAGCTAATCCAAATATTATACAAATAATTTGACATAGTTTGCAAAGAAAGATTTCTACCAAATTCCTTTTATGATACAACTATTGTACTAATTCCAAAGCCAGGCAGGTCAAAAACAGAGAAAGAAAATTATAGACCAATCTCCTTAATGAATATAGATGCAAAATTTTTAAATAGAATATTAGCAAAAAGAGTTCAGCAAGTAATCATGAGAGTCATTCATTATGATCAGGTGGGATTTATACCAAGAATGCAAGAATGGTTTACTATTAGGAAAACCATACACATAATTGACCATATCAATAAGTAAACCAACAAAAAACCCATAATTATCTCAATAGATGCAGAAAAATCCTTTGACAAAATACAATACTCATTCCTATTGAAAACACTATAAAATATAGGAATAAAAGGTCCTTTCCTAAGAATATCAAAAAGTATATATATAAAACCATGAGCAAACATGATCTGAAATTGGAACAAACTAGATACTTTCTCAATAAGATCAGAAGTGAAACAAGGATGCCCATTATCACCTCTATTATTTAACATTTTACTAGAAACCCTAACAGTAGCAATTAGAGAAGAAAAAGAAATTGAAGGTATTTATTAAAATTGGCAATGAGGTGAACAAGCTATCACTCTTTGCAGATGATATCATGGTCTACTTAATGAATCCTAGGGAATCTACCAAAAAGCTAGTGTAAATAATCAACAACTTTAGCAAAGTTGCAGTTTACAAAATACACCCAGATAAGTCATTAGAATTTCTATATATTTCCAACACATCTCAGCAGCATGAATTAGAAAGAAAAATTTCATTTAAAATCACCCTAGACAATATAAAATACTTAGGAATCTATCTGCAAAATCAAACACTGGAACTATTTGAACACAAGACAAAACACTCTGCTCATAATTAAAATTATATCTAAATAATTGGAAAAAACATTAATTGCTCATGGGTAGAATGAGCTAACATAATAAAAATAACAATCCACCAAAACTAATTTACATATTTAGTGGCATACCGATTAAACTATCAAGAAACCTTTTTACTGAATTAAAAAAATAAACTATAACAAAGTTCCTTTTGGAAGAACAAAAAATCAAGAATATCAAGGGAAATAATGTAAAAAATCCAAAGGAAGGCTGTCTAGTAATACCAGATCTTAAAATGTACTAAAAAGCAGTGGTCATCAAAACAATATAGTACTGGCTAAGAGACAGAAGGGAGGATAAGTGGAATAGACTTGGGGTAAATGATCTCAGCAAGACAGTCTATGATAAACCCAAAGATCCCAGCTTTTGGGACCAAAATTCACTATTTGACAAACACTACTGGGAAAATTGGAAAACAACATGGGACAGACTAGGTTTGAATCAACATCTAACACCCTACACCAAGATATATTCAGAAAGGGTGAATGACTTGAATATAAAAAATGAAACTAAAATTAGATGAACACAAAATAGTATATTTGTCAGATATTTGGGAAATGAAAGATTTTAAGACCAAGAAAGAGTTAGAAAAAATTACAAAATGTAAGATGAATAATTTGATTACATTAAATTAAAAAGTTTTTGTACAAAAAAAAAAACAATGCAACCAAAATTAGAAGGGAAGCAACAAATTTGGAAAAATCTTCATAACACAAACCTCTGACAAAGATCTAATTACTCAAATTTATAAAATGCTAAATCAATTATATGAAAAATCAAGCCATTCCCCAAATGATAAATGGGCAAGGAACATGAAAAGGCAATTTTCCAATAAAGAAATCAATAAATGCATGAAAAAATGTTATATATCTTTCATAATCTGAGAAATGCAAATCAAAACAACTCTGAGGTACCACCTCATATCTAGAAGATTGGCTAACATGACAGCAAAGGAAAGTAATAAATGTTGGAGGGGATGTGGCAAAATTGGGATGTGAATTCATTGCTGGTGGAGTTTGTGAATTCATCCAACCATTCTGGAAGGCAATTTGGAACTATGCTCAAAGGGCACTAAAAGACTGCCTACCCTTTGATCCAGCCATAGCACTACTGGGTTTTTACCCAAAAAGATAATAAAGGAATAAGACTTGTACAAACATATTCATAGATGCACTCTTTGTGGTGGCAAAAAATTGGAAAATGAGGAGATACCCTCAAATTGAGGAATGACTGAATAAATTGTGGTATCTGTTGGTGATGGAATACTATTGTGCTCAAAGAAACAATGAACTGGAGGAATTTCATTTGAACTGGAATGACTTTCAGGAATTAATGCAGAGTGAAAGGAGCAGAACCAGGAGAATATTGTGCACAGAGACTGATACACTGTTACAATCGAATGTAATAGACTTCTCTACTAGCAGCAAAGCAATGATGCAGGACATGGCTGAAAAACTTATGAGAAAGAATACTATCCACATTCAGAGGAAAATTTGTGGGAGTAGAAACACTGAAGAAAAACAACTGCTTGATCACATGTGTCAATGGGGATATGATTGAGGTTATAAATCCTAAATGATCACCCTAGTGCAAATATCAATAATGTGCGAATGTCTTGACCAAAGACACAAGTAAAACCAAGTAGAATTGTGAATTAGATATGGAAGGGGGTTTGAGGGTAGGGAGGGAAAGAACATGATTTTTGTTATCTAGGAAAAGTGCTCTAAATTAATCAATTAAATAAAATTTTAAAAAGACAAAGTTCCTATAAACAAAAAGTGTCCTTAGCCTCAATTGGAATTCTTCTGATACATTTGTACACATTTGTCTATTTTCCTAATTCTTCAGTGGCCTTTGTGTCTTTGTGAAGCATCAAGCACTGACATTTATTTCTTAATTTTTAAAAATTATTATCAACCATTTATTCTTTTCCTTTGTTATTCCTGAAGGGGAACAATAAAATTTAAGCCCTTATTGTAAATATGAATAATCAAATAAAAGACATTTACATTTTAGTCATATATGTAAATGTGTGCCTCAATCTGTAAATTTACTCTGTCACCCTTCTGTAAGAAATTTGGCAGCATTCTTCCTTAATGGTCCTTTGGAATCATATATGATCATTTCCTTGATAAGAGCTCTTGTCTTTAAAAATGTTATATTATAAATTCTTCCTTTGGTTCTCTTTACTTCATGAAAGTCTCCCCAGATTTCTTTTAAACTGTCTTCTTTAATATATGTTATGGAAACACACACACACACACACACACAATATTCACAAAATTTAGTGCACTTTCAGTTTTAGTTCCAAATTGCTTTTAAAAATGGTTGAAGTAATTTGTGGCTCTGTGCTGTATGCATCAAGATGCCTGTTCTCTCAAAGTTCCTTAAACATTTAATAGCATTCGTCACCTTCCCATTTAGGCAATTGTTTTTAAGCATAAAGAACACATTTACATCTGTCTCTAGTTGATAAAATGAAGCATTTTGTTGTCTGACCACCACTGAGCAGGAGACAAATTGTAAAATTTATATTAGGTTTTAACTCAATATGAGAGTTATAAAAATGGTTGCCATTTATAAAATATTAGTCTTTAAGTAAAAATATGACTAAAGCAGCTTTTATTTACAACAAAGTAGTGATAGTAAAAGTGGGAAATATAGGAAGGAGATAAAGCCTGGTCTAGCCTACCAGCCCTATGTACTGTTCTGAAGTCTAGCCCCCGGCAGGGGCTTCCCCAAGTCCTAATATCCATGTGGAAGTCCCAGTGGCATCTTCAGCCAGAAATCCACCAATGTAGCTTCTTCCTTCAGAAGCCCAAGTCACTCACTCAGCAAGCCTCTACAGTGTAGAAAGCTCCAGTCTTTCAAGAATCTTCCTTCAGCCTGCCTCAGAGTGAATGAATTAGTACTTGGGTTTGGCCTTTTATTCCTCTTTTTTTCACATCACTTCCTGTCTCTCCCCATCTTTACAGGAACCAATTGCAGTCTCTTAATTTGCATAGCCCTGCAGGAGGGGGGAACAGTACTTGTGGCCTTTTGGGGTGTAAACCAGTAAGTGACTTTTGAGCTCTCTTACCCAGTAGTGCTATGGCTGGATCAAAGGGTAGGCAGTCTTTTAGTGCCCTTTGAGCATAGTTCCAAATTGCCTTCCAGAATGGTTGGATGAATTCACAATCAATATCCAGTACTAAGTAGGGTACTTTAAGTTCTTGATTTGATTAACTAAAAATAGATGAAGGGAGAGTTAAGTCTATCTTCACACAATGTTAGGTGTCCAGTTCTGCTACTTACCTTCCTTTGCATCACATTTCTTTCACTTCTGTGAAGCAGATCTGATTCAGTTCTGCTAAGTACCATCAGTTATTGGTGGTTGGATCTAAAGCAAAGCTGTTTGGTGTTAACATTTAAAAGGAAGAAAAGGAGGCTTACTTAGCTGTAGCATAGGAAAACTACTCAGAAAGGTACAGCATTGATTCAGTTGTGCACAGCTTCCTTGATTCGTGTTGTCCATGCTGGTATGCCAGTCAGTCTTTATTTTTTTCCTCTGTACTTGTCACCAAGAAGTTAAATAATTTATTTGATCATTAAACTTCTGAGACAATTAAGCTTTACCAATGGTTTTAATATCTCATTAAGAAAAGAATTTTAAAAAGAATATAGATGACTTGATTGATAAGGTTCTTACTATACCAACAACATGCCATGCTTGTATCTGAGGTTGCATTAGCACTGTTCACACTATAATTTTCACTGTCATATAACCAAATACATCTATATTTTCTGTAATTCAGCAACAATCAATCTCTAGAGTCTTTTCTACAGCTCTTATATTTAAGAGGGCTTTTACATCTGTGTAAACTATTGTTTTGTTAAAAATGCACTCACTAGCCAGAGCCTTTAAGATACTTGATCTGTTTATCATCTCATTTTTATGGTATGCCTTTCTTCTTTAAAATTTTTATTTAATTAATCCATTTAAAATGTGTTTCCATGGTTACATGATTTATGTTCTTTCTCTCCCCTCCTTTCTTCTTCCTCTCAGATCCAACAAGCAATTCCACTAGTTTTCACATGTATCATATGCTTTTTAATGTTCTAGTTGTTATGTTTTCAATGAATTTAAGAGTTTCATCCTCATGTGACTCTTTAATTAGCACAGTTAAAATCTGTTTAGGAATTCAATTGACATTACATTTTTGTCAATGACATGGTAATATATGGAGATACAATCTAGTCTAAGGAGAAAAGCCAGGAAATTTGTCCACTGGGCCTTACTCATGAAACTGTCAGCCCATTTTTCAGACAGGTCTGAGCAGTTTGGTAGAATTCTGAATGGAAAGTTCAGTGACCATCCAAACCAAACATAATTCTCAGATACACACCCATCATTTAAACAGGCCACAAGGCAAAATGTCAAGTTGCACATCCTAGTTAGGGTGGATTCAGCAGTATCCTAGAAATGATGTTATAAAGCTTCTATTTCTGGCTCCATGAATGAGTTTTTCTATGTCTGGATTGCTCTTATCTCTAAAAAGGGAGAGAATTTATATCCCTCCCAGTTGGTCTCCCCAATGTATTGTTTCTGGGCAGATTTCAACAACAATCCAACTGACATTTATTTAGCTCCTACTATAAGTCCAAAGACAAAAACAAAATGTTCCTTCCTTTGAAAATATTAAATTCTGGGAGGAATATAGAAAAAGTACACAAATGAGTAAATAAAATATTCAAATTTCAAGAGGGAAAGAGTAAGATCAGAAAAGACCTTGTATATAAGCGGGTATTTGAGATATGCTTTGAAGGACATGAAGGATTAACACAAAGTGGAGTTAAAAAAAGTGCATGCCAAATGTATGAGGCTACTTGTGAAAAGGCACAAAAGTGAACGATAGAATGTTATATATGGAAAATAATTTGTGGGTCAGTTTGACTAATTGAATATATTAAGAGGACTAAAAAAGAAGTAGATGGGAAACAACTTTTGCTGGTTTTAAATGCTAGTCATAGAATTATATATTTTAACCTGGAATCAATGAAAATGATTTTTTAATAAGAGGTTTGATATTTTAAGAACAGACTTCTATAGTAGGAATATCAGATTTGAGAAGTATATAAAGAATAGTTTGGAAAGGGAAAAGCCTGAAAATAAAATTAATTTAGAAGTTGTTGTATTTGTCTTGACTTACAAATATTACTATGCTCATTTGTCTCCTATAATTACCTCTTTATTATAATGACCTGCTTTGTTTTTAATTAGTTATTGATTTTATTACAGTACCTGACACTTTCTAATCTATAGACTCAACCCTCCCATGTAATAAAGAAAATAATTAAGCAAAAAGATAACTCATTGACTGCATCTGACATCACATACTGCATTCTACCTTAATAGACCTCTGCTTCTAACACATGAAAGGGAATCATGGTTTATTAAATATACTTTAGGATCAAACTTGCTTTTTCAATAATAATAATTTTTAGTACTCACATCACTGAAATGCAATGAGGTTGAAATGAGAAAGAATCTTCTATCTTTCTGTCTTATGTCTTTAGAGTTTGGCAGGGTCCTCAGAAAATACTAAGATGAATTCCTTAATTTTAAAGCTGAGGAAGATGAGACCTTAGTAGCTTACACGACTTGCTCAAAGTCTCTCAGGGCAAAACATCCAATGCCCGGTTTGAACTAAAGTCTTGTGACACCAGAGGCAGTATCCTTTATACCCCACCATGCTATCTCACCTAAAGGAACGTAAAACACTTTCCATACTTTCATATATTGTGTTACCGTATCTTATTATTATTACACGTTGTGTGATCATGGACAAAGTACTTATATTCTTTGATCCATAAACCACTCTCTAAGATTATAAATTATAGATGAGTTGCCATATATGTCATTGAAGATAGAGTAGCTACCAAGAAAACAATCTTAGCCATTGACATATTGATGTATAATTTTCAAAAAATTAGAGTAAAATAGCAGCAATACTGTAATTAACTAAATCTATAATGAAAATTTACTCATTCTGTAATAATTTAAGAGACATAAGCACCTTCCCTGTATTATTCTGTAATCTGAATACCTTAATACTATAGAATGTGTCCATATCTTTATATTGACAAAGTTCTAAGTAGGGTTGTTGTCCCTCTGGATTTTGATGTCAGAAAATTCTACAAAAGTTTGTTTTACAAGGAAATGATTCCATATTCATCCTTTAAGGTAGGAAGTGAAAATATATCCAGTTTACATATAAAAAGACAGTACAATAGTAGTGGATAGAGTATTAGTCCTGAAATTCAAAAGACATTAGTTCAAATCTCTCACCAGGTATTTACTATCTGGGTGATTTGGGGCAAATGATTTAAACTCAGTTTGCCTCAATTTTCTCATTTGTAAAATGGGGATAATACAACCACATAGTGGTTGTAAAGATAAAATGATATAATATTTGTAAGGTGTTTTTTGCATCTTAATGTACCTAGATGACAGCTATTATCATTTATAACTATTGTCATCAATTATCATTATTATAAAGAAGCTGAGGCCTAGAGAGGCAAAGTGCCTTATTTAGGGTTATACTGTTAATAAATTTTATGGCCAAGATTTGAATTTAGACATTTTGACTCCTAGACTTATGTTCCTACCATGAAATTTATAATTGCCATAATCAGGGAATGTTAGTACTGGAGAGAACTTCAGAGATCATCTTGCCCTAAGTCATGCAGCAATAGAGCCAACTTTAGAATCTAGGTCTTCTGACTACCCAGTCCTAATGAATGCCAGATTACTATTCAATGCTGATTTCATTTTCTCTATCTACTCAGAGAAGGATGGTTTAATGTGAAAATAAATTGTGGTCTGGTGATTTCTGTAGTTATTTGCAAGCAACATTTTTAGAGCACTTCAAATTCCACAAAAACAACAAAAAGAAAGTATCACAGGAACTTAAAAAAATCAACTAAGTGATTTTGATTCTATGAAATTTGTCATTGTGGCATATGGCATAGGATGCTAGTGAATATTGAATGCTTAGTATATTAGTCACCCATATCTTTTCCAAGAATTATCATTTTACCCACTACCAAAAGTGTAACAGATATAAATGGGTTTGGTCAAATTTTATGCATGTTATAATTCTTAGTCACAACTTTGGGAAAGGCTGACTTCTCCAATCAATTTGCAATTTGAGATGATTAAGAACATATTCAACCCACACCACTTAGAAAGGTGCTTGAATATCAGGTTACCATCACAAAGCATCGCCTCTGGCAAAAGTTGTCTTCTTAACAGCAAGGAAAGTAAAAATACAGAAAATCAGCAAGTCCCAGAAAATTCAGTTTAATACAGAGCATTCTTTTACTAAGAATTGCATCTAGAATTACATTTGTATTAGACAAGGTTTGAGAAGGACAAGTCAGATGGAATAAGAGTAGTGTATCTAATGGCAGAAAGGTATATGTGTAATTCAATTGGCAGGGGATAAATATATTCTATTTTGGACCTTGAATATTTCAAGAGGTTTTTTTTAAGCATTTGGAGTTTGACCAAATGCATTTTGCCTTGCATTTTTATTTTTTTGGACTGCTGTACTCTCTTTAATACCATCAGGTATTTATAAGAAAGTCGATCCATATGTTTCTTATTCATTTTTACTTAATTGATCAAAATGCAATTGGATAAGGTTTTTTCAACATGAAAAATGCATCATGGTTCTTTTGCAAGCTTGTTCTATGAAAAAAATAAGTGATGCTTTTCCTAAATCAAATGATTTGAACCTCAAATACACAGAGACATTTTTAGTTTGAACTTCCATTTCAGTTAGAAAATAATTATATTCACCAAAATAATACCACTGCAAAGGTATTGACTTCATAAGAGCAATAAGAGATGAAGATTTTTCCAATTACTCAAAGATCAAAAACAAAGAACTCAAATGAGAATGATTGATAATTGAATATTTCATTATGTTCTGTTAATTAATCAATTAACATTTATTAAGATATTATCTCATGCTAAACACTATGAGCAAAACTAAGAATAATAAAAGTAACAGTTCAGTCTTTGCCCTCAAGGAGTTTACATAATGGACAAACTAAGTTGTGCATATGAAAACATAAAAAATTATTAAATATACTTTAGGATCAAACTTGCTTTTTCAATAATAATAATTTTTAGTACTCACATCACTGAAATGCAATGAGGTTGAAATGAGAATCTTCTATCTTTATGTCTTATGTCTTTAGAGTTTAGTAGGGAGAATACAAAGGTAAAAACTTCCAACCCCCAAAAATCCCTCAAGGAATTTATATTCTCTGAGTCAAGACAATATGTCTATATATTATCTGAATACATATTCAGAGCATTAAAATAATAATAAATGGAAAGTCATATTGGGAGGGAGGCACTAGAAGTAGAGGGGATCCAAATAAGCTCTCATAGAAAATAGTAATTCAATTGAGTGTCGAAGGAAGTCAGGATTTCAAAGAGATGATTATATTACTTGAATAGGGCACCATTAATACAAAGATACAATAAGAAAAATAACATCATTTACGGAGGGCAGCAAGTAGCCTAGACCATAGAGTTTTGGTTTAAAGTAATTTGCAAAAAAAACTACAAAGAAAGGAAAGGTAGGGGTTATGAAGAGTTTATTTTTAAAAATGTACTTCATTTTTTATTTCCATATTATTCATTTTTGTAAGTCAATCTTATAAAACCAAAATCCCAAATCATTTACCCCAAAAAAACAAATAATAAATCTTATGTTCACTCCAATGACTCTTTCTCTGGAGGTAGATAGTATTTTTTTTTCATAAGTTCCTCAGAACTGTCCTGGATCATTGAATTGCTGTTAGTGGCAAAGTCTATCACATTTGATTGTTCCACAGTATTTCAGTTACTGTGTATAATGTTCTCCGGATTCTGCTTATTTCACTCTGCATTGGTTCACATAGGTCTTTCCAGTTCTTTCTGAAATCATCCTGTTCATCATTCCTTGTAGCAGAATAGTATTCTACCACCATCATATACCACAATATATTCAGCCATTCCCCACTTAAGGGACATCCCTTTAGTTTCTGAATCTTTGCCAACACAAAAAGCACACCTATACATTTTTGTATAAATTGACCCTTTCCCATTTTTTATCTCTTTTGGATACAGACTTAGTGGTATTACTAGGTCAAAAGTTTTACATTTTTTAATAGGCTTTGGAGCATAATTCCAAATTATCCTCCATAATGGTTGGATCAATTCACAACTCTACTAGCAATGCATTAGTGCCCCAATTTTGCCACATTCCCTCCAATATTTATTACTTTCCTTCACTGTCATTTTGGCCAATCTGATATGTGTGAGGTGGTACCTGAGAGTTGCTTTAATATGCATTTCTCTAAGTAAGAGGGATTTAGCACATTTTTTCATATGATTATAGATAGCTTTGATTTCTTCATCTGAAAACTTCTTATTCATATCTTTGACCACTTATAAACTGGGAATTATTTAGATTCTTATAAATTTGATTTAGTTCTTTATATAATTGAGAAATGAGAACTTTATATGAAGAGCCTTTTTAATGGTAGGGAAGTTTGATCATAGAGGTAATTGATAGACGTTAACATTCATTAAGTAGGGAAGTGACATGATTTTGGAAAATCACTTTGCAGGAAAAAAAAATTGAATAGGGTATCAAACAATATTTTAAATCACTCTTGATTAGAGAAATTAAAATTAAAACAATGTTGAAGTACCATTCCACACCTATCAGATTGGCCAAAATGATAGTGAAGTGATAAATTGTTGAAGGGGGGGAATGAAACACATTTATTTTTGATGGAGCGGTTAACATATCAAACCATTTTAGAGGTCAGGTTGGAGCTATTGTCAAAGGGATTTAAAACTGCAAACCCTTTGATCCAATAATATGACTACTAGGTCTGTATCCCAAAGAGAGAAAAAAGAAGGGGAGGAAGGACCTAAATGTACAAAAATATTTATGGCAGCTCTTTTTGTGTTGGGAAAGAATTGGAAACTAAAGGGATGATCCCCAAAAATTAGAGAATGACTAAACAAATTGTGATGTGTGTTGGGAATAGAATAGTATTATGCTTTAAGACATGATGAATAGAATTATTTCAGAAAAAGCTGGAATGATCAAAATAAATCAATACGGAATGTAATAAGTCGAATCAGGACACCATTGTCCACAGTAAAAGCAGTACTATATAATGATTAACTATGAAAGACTCAGCTACTCTCAGCAATGCAAAGATCCAGGACAATTCTGAAGGACTTATGAAAACAAGTGCTGTCCATCTCTAGAGAAAGTGCTATTGGAGTCATTTTGCAGATCAGAAAATACCATTATTCACTTTAGTTTATTTTTGTTTTATTTTGGAATTTTGGTTTTATCTTTGGCATTCTCTTACAACACTAAACAAGATGGAAATATGTTTAGCATGATAATACATGTATAACCTAGGTCAAATTGATTATCATCTCTAGGAAGTGGGAAAAAATGGAGGGAAAGAAACAATTTGGATCTTATAACTTCAGAAAATGTATGTGGGAAATTGCTATTATATGTTATTAAGAAAATAAAATATTTTCAAAAAAAGAAAATCACATTGCTAGCTTCATGGGGGAGAGTTAAGGTAGAGGGATACTGGAAAAATAATATCAAATTGAAATTGAATCAAAGCTATCAAAATAATATAAGATTAAAGTCTAAGATAAGGTGGTGGCTGTGTGTCTGGACAGAACTGAATACATGAAAGACATGGTATAGATATCTGGCATACCATTAGGCAACTGGCTATATGACAATAATCATAAGGAGTCAGAGCTGCAAATCCAAATAACTAAAAAATTACTATTTTCTGGAACACTGAAAGAGATATTAGGAAGAGGGGTAGTATATTAAGGAGACAGATAATTCTTATGAGTAGTTCTTGAGTTCAAAATGTACATAAGACATCCACTATTGAAAAGTTTTTTAATTGGTAATATGGAACTGGAGCTCATTCTACATATAAAAATCTGACTAGAAATGATCATTGGACTCATGACAGAAGAGACTCATGACAGATCCTTGGAGGACATCAATAGAAGCAATGATGTGAATGATGATCTAGTAATGGTGAGTGAGGAATGGTCAAACTGAAGAAGAGAACCAGCAGAGTGTAGTGGATACATACCAATTAATTGGCAAGTTAAGAGGTCAGCTGAGAAAATAAATTTATCGTAAAATTTTAAACATAATTTTAAAAAACACTTTTGGAACAGGGATGGTACTAGAAGTAGTTAACGAAAGCATAGTTTTATAAAAGATACTGAATTGCCATTGTAAGAAACAAAACCATGAAATTATTGTTGAATAAACATATGGTTCCTTTAGGTGACTGGACATTTAGAATGTGATCATTGGTACTACACAGTCTTACAGATATGGAGACAATATTTATCTAAAGGCAATGAGCATTGGACAAACAGTTCCATAAAATATAATCAGCAAAATGTCTTCCCTAATTTAATCAAAGATAAAAAATGGATTATATCTCTAAGCAAAAGTGTACAGAAGACTAACATGAAATGATAAGAGCTTTTCCCCAGGGTGACATGGGGTACATTTACTGCTTCCTCTCCTTTTATATTCTATACCAATGATGAAAGTATAAATAGCTATTTGACTATTGAGAAACATTTGTTTTACATATTCTCATTCCTAAAAAGCAGTCATATAGTTGTGTCACATCAGAGAATCCTGGCAAAACTTGATTTTTTGTTTAGATACAATCAATCAAACTTGTTTACCTTCATGAATACTGAGTTTAGCAAGCTTTCTTGAAAGCAGTGAGGGAAGAAATTTTTTTTGTTTCCCATTCACTTACTCTTATAACTAAAAAACAAACAAACTAACTAAAAAAAAAAGGCTACTTCCCATGTCTCCAAAATATTAGTGTCTTATATAGAGTTTTACATAATGCTCTTTTAAGAAATAAGGCATTAAACTCTAATTTTAAAGCAAAAGAAAAATTTGATTGCTGATTTCCTTAGGGGAATTTATATGTAATTTAAAATGAGGAGAAAATTAAAATTACACCTCAATTTCTAAAGATGGACTAACATTTAATAGTAAAGCCTTTAATTTTTCATTCAAAAAATTCTGAATAAAAAAAATTCCTTCACAAAATCCTAATAATATATAAAATTTACTCCACATTCACTGATGGCTTCTTTTAGTACTATAAGATATCATGATAAATCATAATTCAAACCAAACCTATTTTTGTAATGGGGTATGATTAATGATGAGCTACTTACTGTTCCCTAAGCCTTTTTTGGGGTTTCCTTACTTTACTCCCACTGTTTCCTCTGCTTGGAATGCACTCTCCTTTCCTATCTCCATTGCCAGCTCTGCCTGTCAGTTTAATTCTTATGCAATTACACCCAGTCATCTAATAATAATCTTTCCCACTTCTGATATAAGAGCATTTTATATTTATTTTATTATAATTTCTTATGTCTTCTTTCACATGTGAGTTTATAACCACAAATTATGCCAATTTCAAATTTTTTTGAGAATTTTTTTCCATGGTTACATGATTCATGTTCTTCCTCTCCCTTCTTTCCTGCCCACTCCTGGAGCTTACAAGCAGTTCCACTGGGTTATACATTTATTATTATTCAAAACCTATTTCATGTTATTCATATTTGCAGTATTATGATCTTTTAACATCAAAACCTTAATCATATCCCCATTAACCATATGATTGATCATATGTTTTTCTTCTGAATTTCTGCTTCCACATTTCTTTCTCTGGATGTGGATAGTGTTCTTTCTCATAAGTCCATCAGAATCATCCTGGGTCATTACATTGCCATTGTTAAAAAAAATCTATTACATTTGATTGTGCCACAATGTATCCATCTCTGTCTTCAAAGTATTATATAATTCTTTATCTACTCAAAAACTATAGCTCAAAAGCCCCCACATATATATCTAGTTTCCTTTGAAATTCAAAGAAGATAATTAGTTCAAAGAAAAGGCATTTAATGAAATAATCTAATAAGAAACAATGATACATTTCCTCCATGAACCTTGCATGGACTCTCTCATAAATACACACCATCAGTTGGAAGAGTCATGATTTATAGAAAGGCACATAGGTATGAAGCAGATAAAACCACCCCACATACAAGGAAAGGTACACATATAGAAAACATGAAGCCAGGGTACATTCATGGAAGACAAAATTATATCTCTGCTATTGTTGGACCATGAATTCTCTTCTGATCATGTGATTACAGTTATCCAGTTGAGCCTGATACCCATTAGCCTAGTAAAGTGTTCAATATCTGCCAAATATATTGACCTTGTCTTAAATGTGGCCATAGTCTCGTTCCTGCTGGGTATTGTTTTCTCTCTTATGTGACCATTGCTAGATGATGCTCTGCTGGTCTTCTGTGTGGCTTTTGGCATGGTTTTAGTTGGAGTCCTCAGGTAAGAGATTCTTCCCCTATGAGAGAGAATGAGCTTGACCATCTCTATTTTATCTTAGAGTCCAGATGCTTAAGTTTAGGTTCATTTATGGAAGTTAGTCCTTCACCAACAATTTCAAAGTGTAGAAAATACCTTAGGTGCTTTAACTAACAAGAAAAAAGGAGAAAATACCTTAGGTGCTATAATTAACATAAGAGAAACCTGTACTCAGAACCTTGATCATATTAGGGTTTTCCTTTCCAAAATTTGATTTATATTGCTGTCTCACCAGGAAATTCATTTAGCTTTTCTGAATCTTATTTTTCTCATATGTAAAATGGGGTTAATAATCTCAATTATTCCACAGAACTGTTGTGAATATAAAATGAGATAATGTATGTAAAATATTTTGGAAACATTAAAATGTTGCATAAATATCAATTAGTTACTGCAGTAGAGACAATGGTGAGGTCATGGATAGGGTGCTAAGCTGGAGTTAGGGAGGCTTAGTTTCAAATCCCATTTCTAATATTTATTAGTTATGTAGCTATGTACCAGCAATGTGCTGTTACATATATAAAGAAGTAAGAAAACTTAGGTCATTAGATCAAGATATAATAACAATATTTTAATCATTTTAAAATAAAATTTATGGTATAGAAATTCAAGTTATTTTTAAAATAAACATCATTTTCCAGTCCCAGAGTTGATTGTAATTTTAAATATTATTTAGTGGTAAATATACTATGTACTTAGTTATTAAGATGAAATGACCTGAAAACTATAAAGATTTAAGAAATGTTTATATATGTATGAGAAGATGGACAAAATCTTGCTTTGACTTGTTATTACTTGTGATATTTGGAGGGAGTCTTTTAACTTCTCTAGACCTTGTTTTTCTTAGCTGTAAAAAGTGATGATTGGATTATGTCCTTTTCAGTCTTAAGTCTATGACTATAATTTATTATCTTCCTAGAATATTAATAAAGTGATATATTTCTATGCAAGCAAAATACATTTAAATCCTTTAATATTAGAACTTTAATTTCACTTAATCATTAAACATTTATTAAATAAATACCCAATATGTGCTAGCCACTCTGCTAAATATTCATGATAAAAATAAAGAATTCAAAAATCATGGAGCCACAGTCAGGATAACACAAGATTTAGCATCTTCTACACATAAATGATTGGAGGACCTAGAATAATATACCAGAGGGCAAAGGAGCTAGGACTGCAACCAAGAATCACTGACCCAGAAAGTTGAACATAATCTTTCAGGGATAAAAATGGATATTCAATGAAATAGAGACCTTTCAAACATTCCTGATCAAAACACCAGAGTTGGAAGGAAAATTAGACTCTGAAATACAAGACTCAAGAGAATCTTAAAAAAGGTAAATACGGGAATCAAAGGACATTCAATAAGGTTGAACTGTACATGAGGAGATGATTCTTGTAATGTCAAAGAGCTTTTCCATTAGGAAGTTTCTTAGAAGAAGTAAACATAAGCAGAGGATGCATATGAAAATTGAATAGGACAGGGTGATATAAAAAATAAAATAAAATTAAGCCATGAGAGAAAGGAATATTTCAGGAGGAGCAGGAAGGGAAAATAAAATGGATCAAATTACTGAATGTAAAAGAGACATGTAAGAACATTCATAGTGGAGAGAAAGATGGAAAAGAAGGGAGGAGAGCATGTGAACTTCATTCTTATCAGAATTGGCTCAATGAAGGAAGAACATACATAATCAATTGAGTATAAAATGCTATCTTGCTTACAGGGAAATAGGAGGGGAAGCTGATATGAAAAAGGATGGGCAGATAGAAAACAGGCAAATGGAGGGAGGTGTAGGTAAGTAACAAAACAAGGGTAAATGTGATGAAAAGTAATATGGAGTAATACTAGTGCAATTTTTTACAAGTCTCTAATAAAGGCCTCATTTCTCAAATATATAAAGAAATGAGATGAATATATAAGGATACAAATCATTACCTAATTGATAAATGATCAAAGGATATGAAGAGATATTTTTCAGAGAGAGTAATTAAAGCTTTCTATAGTCATGCAAAAATGCTCTAAATCAATATTATTCAGGGAAATGCAAATTAAAAGAACTTTTAAGTATCTCCCTACTTCTATCATATTGACTATTATGACAGAAAAGGAAAATGCCAAAACTTGGAGTATAATATTATGAACTGATTCAGTCATTAAGGACAGTAATTTGGATCTATGCCCAAAGGACTATAAAACAGCAATTTAACTCAACGATACCATGATGAAGCATGTATCCCAAAGAGGTTTCTTTTAAAGGTGAAGGGCCTGGACTTCCAGGTAAACATGGTGGCAGTCTAGGCGCAAGACTCATCCTCTCCTCAGCACCCACCAATATAGACTACCACAAAAGACCAAAAACAAAAAATTCATAAGAACTAAGGGACTCTACAGTAGGGCTCAGCATTGAAGGTACATGGGATTTTGGCAGTTCCACACTATAAGGGGGTGAAAAATCTCTCATCAAAATGTGAGCTGATCTACCCTTCCCCACCCCACCTATGGAGCCAAAGACAGAGCCAACATGTGCCAGAATCAGTGAGTGAGCAAGAAGAACCTCTAGATTGAGTAAGGGGCACCTCTAGGTTCCTGGGAGCTAACAAAGACCAACAAAGACCTGTCCCTGAGAGCAGCTACACCAGAAACCCCAGAAGGCTGAAGAGCTCAGACCATGGGCACTCACAGGAAGATAACACAAAGAAGGGCAGCAAACAGCAAGAGCTGCGAAGATTTAAGAGCCTGCCTCAGGCAAAATACTTATTCCTTAACTCCATACACAGAGAGCCTGACCTCTTCACTCAGACTTCTGACTGGAAATGGAAGGAAAAATCAGCACAGTGATGGCAAATTGTGCCCAGGAGCTACAACCTCCCCCCACCAAAAGAAAAAAAAAACAAGAAGAGGGGTTTTACACTGGAAAAATGTTTATGGAGAAAAAACCAAGGCTACAGAGGAAATGGAGGATGAAATTCAAACAAACCCAAAATCTTCCAAAAAAAAAATGGAAATTGTCCACAAGCTCTTGAAGAATTTAAATTGGAACTTATCAAAAAGATGGAATCCTTCTTGCAAGAAAAGTGAGAAATAGTTCAAAGAGAAAATAACAGTGTAAAGGACAAGAACTCCCAATTTGAGAAACAGCTAGAAGCCACAAAAAGCAAGATTGACCAAACTGAAAAGGAAAACCTGTCTTTAAAGACCAGAATTAGGCAATTGGAAGACAATGAAATTGCAAAACAGCAAGAATTAATAAAGCAAAGCCAAAAGACTGACAAAATAGAATAAAACATAAAATATCTCACAGAGAAGATGACAGATCAAGAAAACAGAGCAAAGAGAGACAAACTGGGAATCATTGGTCTACCTGAAAACCCAGAAATAAACAGAAATCTTGAAATCATACTACAAGAAATCATCCAAGAAAACTGCCCTCATGTTCTTGGACAAGGGGGCAAAATAGACGTTGAACGATTCATAGAACACCCTCTATACTAAATCCTCAAAAGACAAATCCCAGGAATGTAATTGCCAAATTCCAGAGCTTTCAAACTAAGGAGAAAATTCTACAAGAAGTCAAAAAGAGACAATTCAGATACCAAGGAGCACCAATCAGGATCACACAAGACCAGGCAGCTTCTACACTAAAGGACCACAAAGATTGGAACATGATATTCAGAAAGGCAAGAAGATTGGGTCGAAAACCAAGGATCACCTATCCATCAAAACTGACTACATACTTCCAGGGGAAAGTATGGGAATAAAACAAAATAGAAGATCACCAAGTATTTGTAAAGAAAAGACCAGAACTAAGTGGAATGTTTGATATCCAAACACAAAGATCAAGAGAAGCATGAAAAGGTAAATGAGAAAAATAGGGAAAGGGGGGGAAATATATATTTTTAATTTAAGATCTCTTCTTTAAGGGCTACAATTAGATCAAATCATATATATGTATATGTATATACATATATATATATTAACATATGGGGAAAATGTTATTTGTAATTCTCAAAAATTATATTCATTATTATAATAATTAGAAGAATCGTTCATAGGAAGAGATTGGGACATTATGGGCTATAAGATGATATGCAAAAAAAGAAAAAGGGAGGGGAGGAATTGAAGATGGCACCAAGAGATATTTGAAGAAATAAAATAAATAAGATAATCTTTATCACACAAAGATACACATGGGAGGGGGAGGGGAAGAATACTTTTATAAGAAGGAGAGGAAGAGAGTATTAATAGATAACACTTAAAACTTACTCTCAGTGAAATCAATTCTGAGAGGGAAAAGCATCCAGATCCATTGGGGTCTTGGATTCTATCATATTCTACAGGGAAAGTGAGAAGGGAAAACTAAAGGAGGTAGGGGGGAGGGAGTAAAAAATAGAGGGTAAAGGGGGGGAAAGGAACTTAACAAAAAACCCCCAAAACAAGAAAGGGATAGAAAGGGAGGGGACAGAAAGGGAAGCATGTTAAGGGAGGGGATTAGGGGGATTAATTAAAAGTAAACCACTGCTTTAAAAGGATATAGCAAAAGAATAAAGGACAGAATTAGAAGAGGATATCAAAATGCTGGCATTTTGTGACAATCATAACTTTGAATGTGAATGGAATGAAGTCACCCATAAAATAAAAACAAATAGGAGAGTGGATTAGAATCCAAAATCCTACCATATGTTGTCCACAAGAAACACACCTGAGGCAGGTAGATACTCACATGTTTAGTATTAGAGGTTGGAGTAAAACTGATTGGGCCTCAACTTATAGAAAGAAGGCAGGAGTTGCAATCATGATATCTGATAAAGCCAAAGTAAAAATAGATCTGATTAAAAGGGATATGGAAGATAAATACATCTTGATAAAAGGGAGTATAGACAATTAGGAAATATCAATAATCAACATGTATGCACTAAATGGTATAGCATCCAAATTTCTAAGGAAAAACTAGTGGGATTGAAGCAGGAAATGGATACTAAAACTATACTCGTGAGAGACCTGAACTTAGCACTATCAAATTTGGATAAATCAAATAAAAAAATAAATAAGAAAGAGGTAAAAGATGTGAATGAAATCTTAGAAAAATTGGAGTTAATAGATATATGGAGAAAAATAAATAGTGACAAAAAGGAATACACCTTCCTTTCAGCAGCACATAGTATATTCACAAAGATTGACCATATACTAGGTCATAAAAACATGGCAAACAAATTCAGAAAAGCAGAAATAATAAATACAACCTTTTCAGACCATAATGCAAAAAAAATGATCAGTAAGGGTTCATGGAGAGCCAAATCAAAAATTAATTGGAAATTAAATAATATGATTCTCAAAAATTGTTTAGTTAGGGAACACATCATAGAAACACTTAATAATTTTATTTAAAAAATGACAATGATGAGATATCCTTTCAAATCTATGGAATGCAGCCAAAGCAGTATTCAGGGGAAAATCTATGTACTTGAGTTCATATATTAACAAATTAGGGAGGGCAGAGGTCAATGAATTGGACATGCAAATAAAAAAAAATTAAAAGCGACCAAATTAAAAATCCCCAGAAGAAAATTAAATTAGAGTTCCTAAAATTAAGGGAGACATTAATAAAATCAAAATTGAAAGAACTACTGAACTAATAAATAAGTCTAGAAGCTGGTACTTTTAAAAAACAAACAAAATAGACAATGCACTGATCAATCTAATAAAAAAAGGAAAGAAGAAAACCAAATTAACAGTATCATAGATGAAAAGGGAGAACTCACCTCCAATGAAGAGGAAATTAAGGCAATCATTAAAAACTATTTTGCTCAATAATTGGCAATTGGCAATAAATTTGCCAATCAAGGTGATATGGATGAATATTTACAAAAATATAATTTTCCTAGATTAAGAGAGGAAGAAATGGAATTCTTAAATAATCCCATAGCAGAAAAAGAAATTGAACAAGCCATCAAAGAATTTCCTAAGACAATGTGCCTAGGGCCTAATGGATTCACAAATGAATTCTATCAAACATTCAAAGAACAGCTAATCCCAATACTATACAAGGATATATCAAGGATGTCCAGGGAAATAATGAAAAAATGCAGAGGAAAGTTGCCTTGCAGTACCAGATCTCAAACTATACTATAAAGCAATGGTCATCAAAACAATATAGTACTGGCTAAGAGATAGAAAGGAGGATCAATGGAAGAGAATTGGGATAAGTGACCTCAGCAAGACAGTTTATGACAAGCCAAATGATCCCAGCTTTAGGGACCAAAATCCACTATTTCATAAAAACTCCTGGGAAAATTAGAATACAGTGTGGGAGAGATTAGGTTTGGATCAACATCTCACACCCAACACCAAGATAAATGGGTGAAAGACTTGAACATAAAGAAGGAAACTATAAGTAAATTAGGTGAACACAGAATAGTATACATGTCAGAACTTTGGGAAAGGAAAGATTTTAAAACCAAGCAAGACTTAGAAAAAGTCACAAAATGTAAAATGAATAATTTTGATTACATGAAATTAAAAAGTTTTTGCAGAAACAAAATTAATGTAATCAAAATTAGAAGGGAAGTAACAAATTGGGAAACAATCTTCATAACAAAAACCTCTGATAAAGTCTAATTACTCAAATTTACAAAGAGCTAAGTCAATTTTACAAAAAAATCAAGGCATTCTCCAATTGATAATTGGGCAAAAGACATGAATAGGCAATTTTCAATCAAAGAAATGAAAAACATTAATAAACACAGAAAAAATGTTCTACATCACTTATAATCAGAGAAAAGCAAATTAAAGCAACTCTAAGGTATCACCTCCTACCTAGCATGTTGGCTAACATGACAGCAAAGGAAAGTAATGAATGTTGGATTGGATGTGGCAAAGTTAGGACATTAATGCATTGATGGTGGAGTTTTGAATTTATCCTGCCATTCTGGAAGGCAATTCGGTACTATGCCCATAGTGCACTAACGGATTGTCTGCCCTTTGATCCAGCCATAGTACTGCTGGTTTTGTACCCCAAAGAGTTAATAAGGAAAAATACATGTACAAGAATATCCACAGCTGCACTCTTTGTGATAGCAAAAAATTGGAAAATGAGGGAATGTCCTTCAATTGGGAAATGGCTGAACAAATTGTGGCATATGTTGGTGATGGAATACTATGGTGCTAAAAGGAATAATAAAGTGTAGGGATTCTATGGGAACTGGAATAACCTCCAGGAAGTGATGCAGAGCGAAAGGTGCAGATCCAGGAGAACATTGCACACTGAGAGTGATACACTGTGGTACAATCTAATGTAATGGACTTCTCCATTAGTGGCAAAGCAGTGATCCTGAACAACCCATAGGGATCTATGAGAAAGAACACTATCCACATAGAGGGGAAAAACTGTGGGAACAGAAACACAGAAGAAAAACAACTGTTTGATTACATGGGTCAAGGGGCATATGATTGGGGATATAGACACTAAAGGGACATCCTACTGCAAACATCAACAGTGTGGAAATAGGTTCTGATCAAGGACACATGTAATATCCAGTGGAATTGCATGATGGCAATGGGAGGGATGGGGAGAGGGGAGGGAGTAATAGATTATGATTTTTGTAACCAAGGAATAATGTTTGAAATTGACCAAATAAAAGAAAATAAAATAAAAACTCTATGGGATTGCAAAATAACTAGTAGGAAGAATGCTTCTCCAAAAAGGAAAATCTGCAATTATAAAATCACAATTAATACCTGGAGTTAACAATGTAATCTATAAGACTATAAAGAATTGAAGAAACCTCTGAGAAATATTTCTCTAATAAAAGAATGCCTTTTGTTTTGGGAAAAAAAGAAAGGTGAAGGACCTGTATGAACAAAATTATTTAAAGCAGTTCTTTTTAGGTGGCGGGGGTGGGAGGGTGCAAAGATTTGTAAAGTGAAGGGATACCTATCAATTAGGCAATGGTTGAGAAAATTATACAAGAAATGTAAGAAATTTAAGATGACAAGCAGGAACAGCCTTTGACACAGTAATGCCATTACTAGGTATGTTTCCCACAGAAATTAAATAAAGGTGGCAGAAAGACCTATATGTACAAAAATACTTAATACAGTTCTTTTATTTGGGGAGTGGACAAAGTGAAATAAGCAGAAACAGAAGAACATTGTACAGTGACATGAATACTTTACAATGAACAACTGTAAATAACATCTATTCTCAGCAATACAATGATTCAAAACTCTCCCACAGGACACATGATAAAAAAAAAATAATATGCCATCCATTTCTAGAGAAAAATAACTGAATCTGAATCCAGATGGAAACAAACTTAACTAACCTTTTAATTTAATTTTTGTTTCTATTTGGGTTTCCTTCCACAAAATAATTAATATGGGAAAATGCTTTACATGATTGCATATGTAAAACCCATATAAGATTGCTTACCCTCTGAAAGGGGGTGGGGTTGCTGGGGGAAGGATGGAGTGAGAGAATTTGAGATTCAATATTCCTTGAAAATGTTGTTTTTATATGTCATTGGGGGGATTTTTTTTTGAGGAAGAAGCAAAGAGTATTTTAATGTATTATTCTCAGCATAACAAATGAACATTGGGGTTCCCTCTCTTAAGGACCTACATTATGTCTTGGGGACCAAAAGTCAAGAAGAGAGAAAGTCAAAAACTTTGAGGGGTTCAGCAAGACTTTCTGTTTTTCTTTGTATTCTTCAAGCTTAACACAGTGTTTGACACAAAGCTGATGATTAAGAAATATTTGACTGACTGATTGACATTCTCTAATACCCAAATGAGTACCCACTGCTTATGTTTTTTACTAGATCTATGAATTTTTCAGCATAGTAAGTATTTGCTTAGGACTTGTTCTGCCAGAGTCCCCTCCACCTCCTCCAGCATCCTGCACCTCATGCTCTGCAAACATTTTCTCTGAATCTTGCCTGGGGCCCTTCAGGTGAGTTGGCTCCATTCACACAGGTCAGCATGTGTCAGAGATGGAACTTGATCTGATGTCTCTAACTATTGTCTCACTCTCTTTTGTCAAATCCAGCAAGGAACAGCTGACTTTCCATCCCTGAGCAATTCTATTGCTCTTCTCAGTGTAATCCATGCTGGGAATGTTCTCTCTCCAGGGGGAATTAATTTTTTTTAAAGCACATAGTTATTGATGTCTCCAATAATTCCTTCACCTAAAAACAGAAAAAAAAGTAGACATGATATTCTCACAAGACATATTGTGGCAACCCCAGTGGGAAGAAATTATTTTTTAAATTGTCAGAGCTTCACAGAAGAACCTTTCGCTATACTACACTGTAACTGGGTGACAAAAAAGTAAGACTAAGAGAATCTCTTTTGAATGTACTATAGTTACATTTCTTAAGTCAATTAGAAATGCTTATAAGGACTGGGTTTATTGGCTCATCCCCTCTACCCTCACCCAACCCAATTACATTAGCAAGTATATTATTAGCTTTTCTACCCTTAATAGTAAAAATCCAATTTGTGTATTCATTATTCATGGTATTTATCCTTATATAATGACCCTATCTTCTTTTTAACCTGCTAATACATTTAGAAACTACTAAATCTCTTGGAGGATGTGGAAGATGGGATATGCTGCCATGACATTTTTATATGAAGTGCAATTGTTCCCAGGAAATAACTATTCATAGTTTAGTTTAAATCTCCATTTTATGTATTAACATCAGTTTACAATGTGATTCAAGTTATTTCCAGATGACAAAAATTCAAAAAATTCAACATGTAATGTGAAAAGGGAAAAACTTTTCCAGTACTTATTTGTTGTTGTTGTTGTTTTCATTGTTGGTGCATATTTTATGAAAAGACAGATCTTATGTATTGAGTTTGTGAAACTCTTCTTTAAAGTGTTGCTCCTAATAATAGAATTTGAGTTGTGGCATATAGAGTTTGGGATAGTGGGGGGGTAATTACTTTTTTTTAAAGAGCAATATGTATATTTATAGAAACAAGCTCCATTTCTCTGGATAGACATGAAAACCCTTTTGAAGGCTATATTTTTATAAGTATAGGCTGCTTCTTGTGTGTAAAGCCATTAAAAGTAGATTTAATTTCATCTTGTTTTTAAACAAACAAATATGTGCTTTTATATTAATATATTTTTTACTAAATTGATGGTGTGTGGCCACTCTCCCCAAACCATATATGGCTGGATGAAAAAAAATCTGTATCTTTTACATGTTTTCACTCATTATTTTATATTAGCGATTGTTTAGTACTTTTTTTCATAGTATAAAAGTTGATGATGGCAACATACTTTTCAGTTCTGCTTCACTTCTAAAGAAAGCACAATTAATCTTTTAGAAGACATGTGCTAAGCCAGAAGATGACCTCACATTGTGGAAGATACCTCATGTGCTCTTCAGAAGGCATATGTTTAATTGTGACCTTGGAGACGCTACCTCATAGGCAGTGGACTTAGTGGCCCTAGGATGGACAAAGAAGTTACTGAGATGTGTTATTGCAGATGACTGCCACTGGAAGGCTCATGGTAACACACTGACTTGGCCAATCTCAAACAACTTGGCCAAATATGCAATAGGGTTCCATCCAAGGCCTGTGTCATGGTAGGCAAGGGAAATGTGGAAAAGGAACTTCATCCTCCAGTGGGCTATGAAGAAGTAACAGTTGGTTAGAGAATTTTTATTATAAAGCCAAGCTTTGATAACATGAAGAACTTTTTGGCTTCCCATATTTCTGTGGTCACATTCTTCATCCTCTAATATAAAATGGGCAAAAAAAGGATTGTATTATAGATATTCATAACTGATTAGCATAGGGAGACAGAATGGATACTTCAAAGAGTATTCATCTCCATCAATGGAAAAATAAAGTGTTTATCTTAGAGGTGGTTTGAGTCATAAAATCTTTGTATATGAAAGCTAGCATATAATAATTGAATGATTTCTTTTATTTTCCTTCAGGAAATGTCTTGGAATTTATGTGGCCTATATGGTCAGAATGAGCAGCTAAGTGGCTCACTGAATAGAGTGCTAGGTTTGAACATGGGAGGATTTGTCTTCCTGAGTTCAAATCTAGCCTCAGGCACTTATTAGCTGTGTGACTGGGCAAGTCAATTAACCCAATTACCCAAGTTTTCTCAACTGCAAAAGGAGCTAAAGAAAAGAAGTAGCAAGCCACTCATCTATCTTTACCAAGAAAACTTCACTTGCATTTATGAAGAGTCAGACACTAAATAATTGTTCAGTCCCATTGAACAGGAATATGATGGTCAATGAATAATCATTGACTAAGGAGATAATTTAACTGCTAGGATATATGGGTTAGATAGCTGGACTTTGATTTAGGAAAAAGCAAAAAAAAAAATTGAGTTTGAATCCTGCCTCAGACACTTATGCTTATGTTGCCCTGTTCTAGTTACTTACCCTCTTTTTAAATTATTTTCTCATCTGTAAAATGAGTACAATACAATAATAGCATTCAGTTCTCACAAAGTTGTAATGAAGATCAAATCTGATAACTTATGAAGATGTTAAACTAAATTTAAAGTGCTTATATAAATTTTAGATTTTATTATTTTTATTTTTTTCAATCCCTGTAAAAAACTCATATTTTAAAAGATGTGAAAACCGAGGTTATAGTTTGAGTGCCCTGAAAAAATTAGTCTAAGATCAAGCCTATGTTACAGTTGAGGTGTTCTGACTCCAAAAGCTTCAAGAAACTGAGATAGATTCCACAGAATGAAATCTTCTTGGTTGCCATACAATTGGAATCATGGCTGCCCAAATTTCATGAGTATTTTTAATGCTACAGAAGACCAAGATATCTTACTTATACTCAGAAAAGAATTTAGCTAATTAATCATTCTCACTTTTTATTATCATTTTCATACTACCTATACCAATGAATATCCCATTCCAGATTTATACCGCATCATATCTGGATTTCCTTTTCTATTTTTTTTCAATATCATTTTGCAAATAGATTCTAAAAGAGTATGGGCTTGATGGCAAAACCCTGCTGGTTTGACAGCAGTTTTTCTTTTCTTTTACTTCACCTCCAGGAAGTGATGCAGAGTGAAAGGAGCAGAACCAGGAGAACATTGTACACAGAGACCAATACACTGTGGTACAATCGAATGTAATGGTCTTCTGTATTAATGGCAATGCAGTGATCCTGAACAACTTGGAGGGATTTATGAGAAAGAATGCTATCCACATTCAGAGGAAAAACTGTGGGAACAGAAACACAGAAGAAAAACAACTGCTTGATTACATGGGTTGAGGGGGATATGATTGGGTGTAGACTCTAAATGATCATCCTAGTGCAAACATCAACAACATGAAAATAGGATTTGATTGAGGATACATATAAAACTCAGTGTAATTGTGCATCAGATCAGTGAAGGGGTGTGAGGAGGGAAGGGAAAGAATATGATTCTTGTAACCAAGGAATAATGTTCTAAACTGACTAATTAAATACAATTTTCAGAAAAAAACGTATGAAGAAGAAAAATAATTGCTTGATAATTAAAATATTTTTCCATTGAAATTGAATGAAATTGAGATGAAATTAAAATGATCTAAATCTAATTTTTTCCATATTTTTTTTCCAATTTTCCCAGCAGTTTTTGTCAAATAGTAAGATCTTGTCCCAAAAGCTGGGATCTTTGGGTTTATTAAACACTAGTTTGCTGATGTCATTTGTACCTAGTCCATTCCACTGAGCCATCCTTCTGTCTTTTAGCCATATTGTTTTGATGACTACTGCTCTCCAGTACAGTTTAAGATCTGGTACTTCTAGGCCCCCATCCTTCACATTTTTTTTCATTAGTTCCATTGATATTCTTGATCTCTTGTTCTTCCAGATGAACTTGAAGTTAAATTTTAAAAATGAAATTATAAGTTTTTTTTAAAGAAGGACCTTCTTGATTTTTAAAAAAAGGAAAAGCAATGCAGAACATTATAGACATATAGTTTTTAAATATTCTCACTACTGGAGGAAAAAAGGAAGTGATCATTTAAAAAATAATACCATTGTTCTATACATGTTTGAAAAGGAGCCCAGTAGTAAGACTCATGGAATTAAGGTCAGACTCAGTTTGAATGCTTACTGGGCATATGACTAAGGTGAAGTAAATTCCTCTCTCTCATCCTCTGTTTCTTCTTCTGTAAATTGGCAATGATATTCACACTGCCTACTCTCAAATAAGAGGTACAAGTATAATTCAGTGAAGTTGGACTTTTCTTCAGGATGCCAAAATAAGATGGCTACAATCCTAAAGGGTGTCAGAATTGGAATGTCCTAACATTATTTGTACTAACTTAACAGCATCAAATAATAGCACTTAGTACTAAGGTAGCAAAAATAATTAGTTAAAATAGCTAGTTACCAAAACATAAGATGCAGAGAACTCCCACACACCACCTCACAACCCAGATGACAATTTCTCTTGCAAAGTTCTCATGCTCATGTTCTGAGATGTCTCTATTTCCTTACCATAGGGTGGTGTGCTACTCCCTCCCACAAGTAAGGACATGTTTTGCGCTACTTGCCAAGTGTGGTCTCTATTATTTGTGCAATGGAACAGAATACCTGGAGTGTGTGTTTAGAGGAGAGGGACAGAGAAAATGTTGAGGTACAGAAATCATAGACTATTTACCCAGGACAAATTTCAGTTTTGATTAGGACCAGCCCCATTCTCATAACACCTTTCTAAATAAAAGTCCATAGGTCCAGCCTTATTATTTCTTAGGTGCTTTACTGAGTTTTGAACATAAACATTCATGATAGTGAAGTGAGTGCCATTCCATGCATTTTTCATGAGAGAAATTTCAGTAATATAAAATAACTTGGTGTCCTATACACTGAGTCAATATAAGAGAAAGTTGTTTATGTTTGGATTGTACAAGCAGAACGGTTCTGGTTTCCTGTGTTCCCAGTTACCAGCCAGACATTTGAGTTAATCCAATTTTGATTTTTTTAAAACTGTAGAATGAGTATAGAATATAAAAAGGTCATATATTATTAGGCAGTTTTAGTAATTAGTAGCTAAATACATATTTTTGCAACTTACACATATATTTTCAAGTTATAGTGGAATTTGTACAAAATATCTCCATGTTGTTAGTATAAAAAACAATAGTATTTGATTCTGAACAAGTCTTTTAGCCCTAATTGCCTAGCCCTTGCTGTTACTCTTCAGCCTTGGAACCAATACATAAAGGTTAAAAAACAACAACTACATATTCAAGACTACTGCAATAGTTTCCTTTCTCCTTTCTAACTTATTCTGCAATACAACTGACCAAATGATTTTGCTCAAATGCAAGCTTGACTTGTCACTGTCCTTCCCAATAAACTCTAATGGTTCCATATGCTAGAGGTGTCAAAGTGTGGCAAACAGTATGCTGCTTAATCAGCAAAACATCCAAATGTAGCCTTATCTATATTAAAATATAATTGAGAAATGTTTAACAAAATTAATAAAAATACAATGTAAATAATATTCATTTGTGGTTTTCTCAGGCAATACATCTCTGACAGATAACCATTTCTATTTTAATTTTAAAGATTTTCACAACTTATCATTAAACTACTTTTCTAACATTATCACATATCACTCCTTTTTACTCTCTATACCATCTAATTATTGGTATTAATTGGCTTTCTCAATGTTGATCATGTGAGACACTTCATCTCCTGCCCCTGAGGGCAACTTTGACTTGACTTTCCTGGATACTTGGGATATACTTCTTCTTAAATCCCACTATTTTAAAATTCACATCAATTCCTACCTTATACATAAAAAAAATTTCTTTTTCCCCACATTTTTGATGGTATCTTCCTCTAACCGCACTCCAGCCAGTTATTTTGCATAAATCTTCAATGGTTGAATCTAAGTTCATTGAGGTCAGAAACTGGTTCATTTTTGGTCTTTGTATTTTCTTGCCTAGCACAATACCTGGCATATTGAACATATTTAATAAATACCTATTGGACAATTAATTGATGAGTGTTATTTTGAACAAAGGTTCATACTATATAAAAACAATGAAGGTTATAAACCTTGATACTTGACTCTTCACGTAAGAGAGAGGAACTATTCTTTGATAAGGCCAAACGATGGGGGCAAAAGTAATATAAAAGCTTTTTCACATCAAGAAATGATTTTTATTTTTGTCCTTTATATGCTGAGTACCTAGCACAAGTGCCTGATCTATAGTAGTTATTTAAAAAATGTTGGTTGGTCAATTGAGCTAAGGATGAGGAGGAGGAGGAGAAGGTGGGGAAGAAGAAGGAGGACAAGGAGTAGGAAGAGGAGGGGGAGGAGGAGGAAGAAAAGGAGAAAGAGGAATAGGAGAAAAAAGAAAGAAAGAAGAAAGAAAGAAAGAAAGAAAGAAAGAAAGAAAGAAAGAAAGAAAGAAAGAAAGAAAGAAAGAAAGAAAGAAAGAAAGAAAGAAAGAAAGAAAGAAAGAAAGAAAGAAAGAAAGAAAGAAAGAAAGAAGAAAGAAAGAAAGAAAGAAAGAAAGAAAGAAAGAAAGAAAGTGTACAGTGTTTTCCTGGTTCTGCTCCTTTTGCTCTGCATCACTTCCTGGAGGTTGTTCCAGTCTCTGTGGAATTCATCCACTTTATTATTCCTTTTAGCACAATAGTATTCCATCACTATCAGATACCACAATTTGTTCAGCCATTCCCCAATTGAAGGGCATCCCCTCATTTTCCAATTTTTGGCCACCACAAAGAGCGCAGCTATGAATATACTTGTTCAAGTCTTTTTCCTTATCTCTATGGGGTACAAACCCAGCAGTGCTATGGCTGGATCAAAGGGTAGATATTCTTTTGTCGCCCTTTGGTCATAGTTCCAAATTGCCCTCCAGAATGGTTGGATCAGTTCACAACTCCACCAGCAATGAATTAATGTCCCTACTTTGCCGCATCCCCTCCAGCATTCATTACTTTCCATAGCTGTCATGTTAGCCAATCTGCTAGATGTAAGGTGATACTTCAGAGTTCTTTTGATTTGCATCTCTCTGATTATAAGAGATGTAGAGCACTTTTTCATGTGCTTATTAATAGTTTTGATTTCTTTGGCTGAGAACTGCCTGTTCATGTCCCTTGCCCATTTTTCAATTGGAGAATGGCTTAATTTTTTGTACAATTGATTTAGCTCTTTGTAAACTTGAGTAATTAAACCTTTGTCAGAGATTTTTATGAAGATTGCTTCCCAATTTGTTGCTTTCCTTCTGATTTTAGTTATATTGGTTTTGTTTGTACAAAAGCTTCTTAATTTGATGTAGTTGAAATTATTTATTTTACATTTTGTGACTCTTTCTATGTCTTGCTTGGTTTTAAAGTCTTTCCCTTCCCAAAGGTCTGACATGTATACTATTCTGTGTTTACCTAATTTACTTATAGTTTCCTTCTTTATGTTCATGTCAGTCACCCATTTTGAATTTATCTTGGTGTAGGGTGTGAGGTGTTGATCTAATCCTAATCTCTCCCACACTGTCTTCCAGTTTTCCCAGTAGGTTTTATCGAATAGTGGATTTTTGACCCAAAAGCTGGGATCTTTGGGTTTATCATATATTGTCTTGCTGAGGTCACTTGCCCCAAGTCTATTCCATTGATCCTCCTTTCTGTCTCTTAGCCAGTACCAAATTGTTTTAATGACTGCTGCTTTGTAATATAGTTTGAGATCTGGGACTGCAAGGCCCCCTTCCTTTTTTTTTCCATTATTTCCCTGGATATTCTTGATCCTTTGTTATTCCAAATGAACTTTGTTATGTTTTTTTCTAAATCAGTAAAGAAATTTTTTGGAAGTTCTATGGGTATGGCACTAAGTAGATAGATAAGTTTGGGTAGAATGGTCATTTTTACTATATTGGCTCGTCCTACCCATGAGCAGTTAATGTTTTTCCACTTGTTCAAGTCTAGTTTTAGTTGTGTGAAGAGTGTTTTGTAGTTGTGTTCATATAGTTCCTGTGTTTGTCTCGGGAGATAGATTCCTAGGTATTTTATTTTGAATGAAATTTCTCTTTCTAGTTTTTGCTGCTGAAATATTTTGGAGATGTATAGAAATGCTGATGACTTATGTGGGTTTATTTTGTATCCTGCAACTATGCTAAAGTTGTTGATTATTTCAATTAGCTTTTTGGTTGAATCTCTAGGATTCTTTAAGTAGACCATCATGTCATCTGCAAAGAGTGATAATTTGGTCTCATCCTTGCCTATTTTGATGCCTTCAATTTCTTTTTCTTCTCTAATTGCTACTGCTAGTGTTTCTAGTACAATGTCAAATAGTAGAGACGATAATGGGCATCCTTGTTTCACTCCTGATTTTATTGGGAATGCATTTAGTTTATCCCAACTGCAGATGATAATGGCTGATGGTTTTAGATATATACTGTTTATTATTTTTAGGAACGACCCTCCTATTTCTATGCTTTCTAGTGTTTTCAATAGGAATGGATGTTGTATTTTTCAAAGGCTTTTTCTGCGTCTATTGAAATAATCATGTGATTTTTGTTGGTTTGCTTGTTGATATGGTCCATTATGTGGATAGTTTTCCTAATATTGAACCAGCCCTGCATCCCTGGTATAAATCCTACTTGATCATGGTGGATGACCCTTCTGATCACTTGCTGGAGTCTTTTTGCTAGTATCCTATTTAAGATTTTTGCATCTATATTCATTAGGGAGATTGGTCTATAATTTTCTTTCTCTGTTTTTGATATGCCTGGCTTTGGAATCAGTACAATGTTTGTGTAATAAAAGGAGTTTGGTAGAATTCCCTCTTTGCTATTATGTCAAATAGTTTGTATAATATTGGGATTAACTGTTCTCTGAATGTTTGATAGAATTCACTTGTGAATCTGTCGGGCCCTGGGGATTTTTTCTTAGGGAGTTCTTTGATGGCCTGTTGGATTTCAATTTCTGATATGGGATTATTTAAGAATTCTATTTCTTCTTCTGTTAGTCTAGGCAGTTTGCATTTTTGTATATATTCATCCATATCGCCTAGATTGCTGTATTTATTGCCATATATTTGGACAAAGTAATTTTTAATGATTGCCTTGATTTCCTCTTCATTGGAGGTGATGTCCCCCTTTTCATCTTTGATGCTGTAAATTAGCTTTTCTTCTTTCCTCTTTTTAATTAGATTGACCAGTACTTTGTCTATTTTGTTTGTTTTTTTCAAAGTACCAGCTTCTAGTCTTAATTATTAAATCAATAGTTCTATTACTTTCAATTTTATTAATTTCTCCCTTAATTTTTAGGATTTCTAGTTTGATTTTCTGCTGGGGGTTTTTAATTTGATCGCTTTCGAGATTTTTTATTTGAACTTCCAATTGATTGATCTCTGCTCTCCCTAGTTTGTTCATATATGCACTCAGGGATATGAATTTACCTCTGATTACTGCTTTGGCTGCATCCCAAAAGGTTTGAAAGGATGTCTCGCCTTTGTAATTTTCCTTGATGAAATTATTAATTGTTTCTGTGATTTCTTCTCTAACTAAATGATTTTGGAGTATCATATTGCTTAATTTCCAATTAATTTTTCATTTGGTTTTCCTCGTACCATTACTGATCATTATTTTTATTGCCTTGTGATCTGAAAAGGCTGCATTCATTATTTCTGCTTTTCTGCATTTGTATGCCATGTTTCTGTGACCTAGTGTATGGTCAATCTTTGTGAATGTGCCATGTGGTGCTGAGAAGAAGGTGTATTCCTTTTTGTCCCTATTTATTTTTCTCAATATGTCTATTAACTCTAATTTTTCTAAGATTTCATTCACTTCTTTTACCTCTTTCTTATTTATTTTTTGATTTGATTTATCTAAATTTGATAACGGTTGGTTCAAATCTCCCACTAATATTGTTTTACTGTCTATTTCTTCCTTCAATTCTCCTAGTTTCTCCATTAGAAATTTGGGTGCTATATTATTTGGTGTATACATGTTGATTAGTGATATTTCCTCATTGTCTAAAGTCCCTTTTAACAAAATATAATTACCTTCCCTATCCCTTTTAATCAGGTCTATTTTTGCTTTGGCTTTATCAGATATCATGATTGCAACTCCTGTCTTCTTTCTGTCAGTTGAGGCCCAGTAGGTCTTACTCCATCCTTTAATTCTGACCTTGTGGGTGTCTACCCGCCTCATGTGTGTTTCTTGAAGACAACATATGGTAGGGTTTTGGATTCTAACCCATTCTGCGATTTGTCTACGTTTTATGGGTGAGTTCATCCCATTCACTTTCAAAGTTATGATTGTGACTTGTGAATTCTTTGGCATTTTGATATCCTTCCCTAATTCTAACCTTTCTTCTTTAGCTCTAACCTTTTAATCCAGTGATTTACTTTAAATCAGTCCCCCTTGTCCCCTCACTTGATATGTTTCCCTTTCTAGCCCCTCCCTTTTTCTTCCCTCCCCATCCCCCCTCTCCTTCCCTCCCCTTTTGTTTTCCCTCCCCCCTCCCTCCTTTGGATTTCCCTTCTCCTTACCCTTGTTGGGTAAGATAGAATTCAAGATCCCAATGGATCTGGACGTTTTTCCCTCTCAGAATTTATTTCCCTGAGAGTAAGGTTTAAGAAAATACTCTCTTCCTCTCCTTCTTATAGGAGTTTTCTTCTCCTCCCCTTCCAGTGTGAATCTTTGTGTGAGAAAGATTATTATATTTGATTTTTCTTTCCCCCCTATTTACACATTGCATTTTCCACATATCAATATACATAGATTGATATAAATGTAGTCCTTATAGAAGAGAGTTTGAATAAATGAAAAGATAACAATTTTCTCCTTTTCTCTTTCCATCATATTTACCTTTTCAGGTATTCCATGCTCTTTGTTTTTGATCTCAAACTTTCCACAGAACTCTGGTCTTTTCTTTGCAAAAAGTTTGAAATCTTCTATTTTGTTGAATGCCCATATTTTCCATTGGAAGTATATAGTCAGTTTTCTTGGATAGCTGATTCTTGGTTGGAGACCCAGCTCTCTTGCCTTTCTGAAGATCATGTTCCATGCCTTACGATCATTCAGAGTGGAACTTGCAAGGTCTTGTGTGACCCTGATTGGCATTCCTTTATATCTAAATTGTCTTTTTCTGGCTTCTTGTAGGATTTTTTCTTTTGCTTGAAAGCTTTGGAATTTGGCAATTACATTCCTGGGAGTTGTCTTTTGGGGATTTAGTGTAGAGGGTGTTCTGTGAGCTCTTTCAGTGGCTGTATTGTCCCCTTGTTCTAGAATCTCTGGGCAATTTTCTTTGATTATATCTTGTATTATGATGTCGAGTTTGCTGTTTATTTCTGGCTTTTCTGGTAGTCCAATTATTCTTAAATCATCTCTTCTCCCTCTATTTTCCAGGTCTGTCATTTTGTCAGTGAGATATTTTATGTTCTCTTCTAATTTCTTGATCTTTTGGCTTTGCTTTATTGACTCTTGCTCTTTTACCTGCTTGTTGTCTTCCAGTTGCCTAATTCTGACCATTAAAGTCTGGTTTTCCTTTTCAGTTTGTTCAAACCAATTTTGTAGTTGCGTGAAATTCTTTTGCATTAATTCCCACTTTTCCTGCCAGAAGGCTTCCATCTTTTTGATCATTTTCAATTCAAATTCTTCAAAAGTTTGTGGAGAGTTTCCATTTTCTTTGGAAGTTTTTGGCACATTTGCCTGTGTTTCCTCTTCTATCTCCTCTGCATTTGGTATTTTTGCTCCATAAAATGTGTCCAAAGTTGCCCCCTTCTTGTTTTTCCTGTTGTTTTGAGGCTTTTTTGCTTCTGTGCTATTTTCCATCTCTATCTGAGTGAGGGGGGCTGACTCTTCTGTTATCTGTCTGGTATTCAGTGGCTATAGCCCCAGGCAAATTGTCTGTCTTCCCCAGGAAGCCAGGAATTGTTGGTGTTTCAGTGTTTCGGTGTTACTATCCTCCTCAGTTCCCTCCCGATGCTTCTCTGTTTCCTTACTTCTATGCTCTGCGCCTGGCTTGACACTCTCAGATGTATTTCAATGCCTTTGCTGGCCAGAGGAGCCTGCACTCTGAGGGGGAGGGGCCGTGGCTTCCAGGAGCTCTGAGGGCTGGTGATAGGATTAACCTCAAACTGAGTATGCCCTGGGGAGGCAGGGACCTTCAGTGAGACTCAGATGGAAGGATCTGGTCAGGTGGCTACAGGCTCCTCCTGTCTCTCTCTGTTTCCCTGCTGTCTGGGTCTCCCCTAGACTGTGTCAGGTTGTTTTCAGGATTTGGCCTTCAGCTCTGAGGCCCTTTTGCCAGCCCTGAGGGTTACTGTTGTTTCAGAAGACCCTGCACTCTGAGGGGGAGGGCCCATGGCTTCCAGGAGCTCTGAGGGCTGATGATAGGATTAACCTCAGACTGAGTATGCCCTGGGGAGGCAGGGACCTTTGGTGAGACTCAGATGGAAGAATCTGGTCAGGGGGCTACAGGCTTCCCCCATCTCTCTCTGTTTCCCTGCTGTCTGGGTGCCCCCACGACTGGCTCAGGTTGTTTTCAGGGTGTGGCCTTCAGAATAGCTGGCTCCCGTGGCCCTTTTGCCTGCCCTGAGGTTCCTGCTGCTGCCTCAGATTCAGCGCTCTGGGTTGGGGGGATGGGTCCTGGGACCTTCCTTTTGCCTACCCCTTAGATCCAAGTGATCTCGGGTTCTGACTTTTGGGGGGCCATACCTTTTGATCCAGGTCCAGGAGGATCTATTCTGTTGTTGGTTTTGAATTCTGGTGCCCTAGGATCATTCAGTTTGAGATCGGTAAGGAAGAGTTTCTGGAGCTCTGAACTTTAGCTTTCTCTAAGCTGCCATATTGACTGGAAGTCTCTTCACTTTCTTATGTAATATTGGCCTGTGCCTGCTGGCAAACAGTTGGCTGAATTTCAGAGAATCCCAGGTTTGCTATTATGTGTTCCTGCATACCACTTATTTTACATGTGAATCTACAACTCTCTAGTTTTTAATATTTGTGCTGGTGGTTTTATTTTTATTATTTGGAATATGGCAGATGGAGGAAAGGAAAGGAGGAGGAAGGAAGGAACGGAGGAAAGAATTTTTCTTAATTTGGTTAAGGGGTAGGCTGAATCAATGTTTTGCAAGGACAGCTGACAAATATGATATAGCTCACAAAATAATTCATCTCACATTTTAATTGAATAAATTAAAATAAATCAGTTTTAATTAAATATTCTATTTCTATTTCTATAAATATTAAATAAATAATTTCTAATTAATTGTATGGTGTGTTGGAAAGGGGGTAATGCTAGAATCAGATGAATAAGAATCAGAGACTCTGCCATATATTACCTGTGTAACATTGGCCAAGTCACTTATAGTTTCCAGGGCTTGGGATCCTTATCTATAAAATGAGCAGATGGGAGTAAATTACCTCTAACATTCCTTCCAGCTCCAAATTTGTGAACTCCACTATTAATATGAGAGTGATAATTTCATGTATATCTAATTCCCTACTCACTGTGTCTGTTTCTGTCTTTCTCTCACAAAAGTAATCACACTCACTCCCACCACTGCTACTTCTGGATGAAAAGAAGCAGTCAGTACAATCAGTAATAGGTAGGGTACAAAACATCTCTTGCACCCTGAAAACAAAACAGAACAAAACAAAAATAAAAGTCTCTCAAAATGTGAGCTTGTCTCTTTAAAGGGGTTTGTGTGAAAAAAAATGGAAAGTAATTCCATTTCCATCAAGAGGTGAATCTACCTCACCATGGGTGGAGTTGGGTCACAGCCATGAATACAGGCAGTCAGAGAAAGTGGACAACTTCAGGAAAGTACAAGCAGTACAGGGAAAAGGCTGAAGCTGGATAATAGCCAAATGAAACCTTGTTGAGGGAAAATAAATATCTCTGTTGGATGTTTTTCAGAGATAGAGATTAGTCCTGGTGTTACCCCATGCCTAAGTAATCATGAGGACGAAAGTAACCTTGGTGCCTTAGCCAGTAAACCAAAACCACTTTCAGAACAACAACAACATGAAAACCAATTTGTCTTTATATAAACAGGATCCAGGTGTGTCATTAGTTCTGTGTGTGCTGATATTCTGAAAAAAAAATGGTATTCCCCTCTAACACCGGAGGCTTGTTACCTCTCACCTGAACTATTACACTAACTTCCTAATTTGATCTCCTGTCCCCAGTCTTTCCTCTGTTCACTCCCATCTTTTATAAGGATGATAAACTGGTATTCCTAAGACTCAGGTCTGACCATGTCATTCTCTTGGTCAAAAAGCACATATGACAACTTATCAACTTTAGGATAAAAGGAGAGAGTCTTATGTTTAGCATTTAATTCCTTTTTAATGTGTCTCTAAAATATTTTCTATATTGTTATTCTTCCTTCCACACCATAGATTATCAAACTGGTATGCTCAGGGGTCCCTATATATAACATTGCATCTCCATCTCCATGATGTTTGCAGGCTGTCCCCTGCATCTTAAAGGTACTTTGTAATCAGCTCCATAGCTTTCTTCAAAGTTCAGCTGAAATGCCCACATCCAATATAAAGCTTTTATTGAAAAAAAATTCATTCATCACATCACTATTATTTTATATATATTCTATATTTACTTATCTATGTTATGTGTTGTTTCTCCCAAAAATGAATAATTTCAAAAATAATAAATAAGCTCCTTGAGGGCAGAAACTTCTTCATTTTTTGTATTCTTATTGCCTAGCAGTGACTATCACATAGCTATAAATCAATAATTTCTTAATTGATTAAATGTTTATTAAGCAAATGAATGAAACCATGAATCATGTAAACCAAGAGAAAGGAATCAAGGAAGATTTAAAGGAAACTGAGTACCGCAGTGAGATTTCATTGGAATAATAAAATTGAAAAATTTTCTTTGGGAAAAATAAAATTTATTTCCTAAAAATTTTAAAACATAAAGATATGGCCTACATTTCTATCATTGACTGTTATGTATTCACAAGATTTTTTATTATTTATCAATTTGCTAGAGTATGATCAATCATTCAATACAACTTTCTTTCATTCCTACTATGTGCCCAACCACTGTGCTAGCGACCAACAATATATGTTGTATTCATACTTGTGAAAATACACAAGTAAGCTCAAGTTAAAAAGCACCTTCAAAAAAGGAAAGGAAATTGGAAAATGAATATTAAAGTCACTGTATTTTTTGTCAATATAAGCAATCTCAGCATTGTGCTCAAACTTGATCTCAGTAATGAATGTCTCCACTTATAAAGGATAAATTTTAATATGTGAGAATCAGCTCAAAAATAAGCATACATCAAATCCTAATTTCAAGAATTCTTGTCTTTCCTCTTGCTTTACAGAGTCAGCAATTGGAAACAAGTTAATTTTACACATAAAATAAAGCGACTTAATTGGCCTTGAATTTGACAGGTGTCTGGGTCATTTGGGAATGTCAGAACAATAAAAAAGATCATGTACTAAAATTTCCTCAAAACATTACAAAGGAATACCTTTTATTTCTTCTTGAAAACACAAAAGCATTAGTGAAGAATTAAGTTTATTTCATTTTTATATTACCATACCATTGAAGTTAAATTATATTAGATTTGTTTTCAGTGAGCCATTTGATATGAGGAAAGGATGGGGGCGGATTTCCAGAGGTCACTAATTCATTTTTTGTCCTTGTCCCCATCCACTGATAAATGACTTATTTTGGTGAACTATAACTCCTTCATAAACTGATTTCTGACAGTGACATTTCTTTTGGAATGAATATCACTGGCACTAAGATCATCTCAAAATAAACCAAATGGTTGATTGGTGATGAGTGGTTTACTCTTTTTTTTTTAATTCTATATAGACTGATTGATGAATTTATATTATAAGCATCCAAATGATGACTGGGAAATGGGTGATTGGAGGTGGTGGAAGTGCTAGAGGTTTTAGTTAGACTTTTTCATCTATCCAAACAAGTGTTTCATTTTTTAAGTAAGCAGGATATAATATCAGACTGTGTAAGATGACTGGCTGCTATATTTAACTCAGAAAAACACATAACAAATCATTATTCTGTAGCAAGGAGGCACACCTTATAGGCTCCTTTTTTCCCTCTTATGGCCTGGATATAAGACCACAGGCAACCAAATAATCCTCCAGAAATAAACCAATGAAACAGTGAGGCTGACAACAGACACTGCATTATACCTGCAGCTGGTAAATGTTTCCACAGTTGAACCACCTTCGAATAAAAATTTTGTCCCAGGGGAAAAGCAGCTAAGATTTTTAAACTTTTTTTTTTTTGTGAGAGAGAAAAAAAAAAGTTTGAAGCATTTGTACCTTTTTGAATGTGAATGTTTATAGCTTTTCCTCCACTTCACATCAAGTAAATTGAGAGAATATCACTACTATCTTTTTAGATGTAGTTTGCCCCAATCTGACTGAATTCTTATAACTGAGCTAATCTCACGCATTTAGCACAAAAATTGAATCTCAACAGGGATTTTCCTAATGTTGTGGCATCACTGGGTCATGTTTCCTAGCCATAAAGGTCACATAGAGACAAATGTAGGATTGGGTTTAGGGGAGGTGAAAAAAATTATTTCTTCTTTTTGGACCAAATACCGTTTGACCTATCAGGAGCCAAATGCATGTTCTTGTGCTTACTTCTTATTTCATGCACTTCTCTTACTGGGAAGCAGATTTTTACCAATGTTATAGTGATGGAGATACTTCTTGCTGACATCCACATGACCAAAAAAACATGCCAAATATATATAGGAATGAAACTTTTGGAGTTTAAAAGAACTACATCGATGTAAGTTATTAGGAATCATATTTTAGTTTTAAAGTATTTTTTGGAAAGTTTAGTGTATTGAGGTTTGTGAATTTTTCATTTTGTTTAAAGAATAAATATGACAATGACCATTCTATGAAAAAGTAAAATAGGTAATATTGCCCAAGGAAAAGAAGATTATATATGAAATTAAAGGACTGATTCAAATTCTTTCTCATCCACTTGTCTGAATGCCCTCAGATAAACCATTTAATCTTTTTTTTTCCACTTTTTAACTGGAAATTTCCCAATTGCATATAGGACTGATTTTTTTATATTTGTTTTCTGATATTTTGTGATTCTAAATCTCTCCTTCCTCATTCTTTCATGCCACTCATAACGGCAAACAATAGGCTATAAGACAATTAGATGCTATCATGAAATACATAATTCCACATTTGTCATGTTGTGAAAGAAAACACATCACATATTTAAGAAAAATTCATAAAGAAAAAAGTGAAATAATCAAGTGCTTCAACATTCAAACTATTCTCCAATGACAAAGAAAAAAATGATAAAATTTGGAGGGTATGGTAGAAAATTGTGACACTGATACACTATTAGGGGAGCTGTGAACTTATACAACCATTCTGGAGAGCAATTTGAGACTATTCCCAAAAAAAACATAAAATTATACATACCCTTTGATGCAGCAATTCTACTACTAGGTCTGTATTCCAAAGACATCAAAGATAGGTGAAACGGATTTCCTAGTACAAAAAAAATTAATAGCAGTACTCTTTGTGGTGGCAAAGAATTGGAAACCAGGGGGATGCCCATCAGTTGGGGAATGGCTGAACAATTTGTGTCATGTGAATATGATGAAATACATCATGCAATGAAAAATCATAAATAGGGCAATCAAAAAACTGGAAAGATATTAAATCATTAATAGTGAAGTGACCAGGAAAAGGAGAGTATTATACATATAAACAACATTAATGTGTGATGATCAATTGAGAATAACGACTATTATCAGCAGTGCAAGAATCTCAGACAACTCTAAGAGAATCATGCTTAAAAAGCTATCCACTACCACAGAAAGAACTAATTGAGTCTGAATGCAAATAAAAGAATAACATTTTTCACTTTATATTTCATGAGTTTTTTCTTGTAGAAGTGATTTGTCTTCTTTCTAACCATGACAGACTTGGAAATATATATTACATGATAGCAAATATATATCGTATGTCATATTACTCCCTGGCATATGGAGTGTAGAATAGAGGGAGGAAGATAGGGATGGAGAAAACATGGATCCCAATCAGAAAGGGATTATTAACAATTTTATCAACATGTAAAAAATAAAATTGTTCTCCAGAATGGTTGTATCAGTTTACAGCTCTAGCAACAGTGTTTTATTCTTGCAGTTTTCTCACATCCTGTCCAACATTTATCCCTTTTTTTTTTTCATGTTAGCAGGTCTGATAGGTGTGAGGTAGTACATTGTAATTGTTTTAATTTATATTTCCCTAATCAATACTAATTCAGAACATTTTATATGACAAAGATATTATTAATTTCTTCATCTCAGAATTATCTGCTGATATTATTTGACAATTTATTAATTGGGGAATGAAGTATATTCTTATAAATTTTACTCAATGCTCTATATATCTGAGAAATGAGTCCTTTGTCAAAGGAATTTGATATGTTTCCCTTCTAATCCTGATTGAATTAATTTTGTTTGTACAAAACCTTTGAATGTAATTCAATCAAAATTATTCATTTTACATTTATTAATGTTCTCTATATCTTATCTGGACAAAAATTCCCTTATCCATAGGTCTGACAGATGGATTATTCTGTGCTCCCCTAAACTGTTTATTGTATCACCCTTTATTTCTAAATCAGGCACCCATTTTGACTTTGTCTTGAAACATGGTATGACATAGTGGTTTATATTGGTTTATGCTCAAGTTCTATGACACTGTTTTCCAGTATTCCCAGTAGTTTTTTTCAGTGAATTCATCTACCAAAAGTTTAAATGGTTGGGTTTAGCTAACACTATGACCATTTAGAGCTACCTATTATCTGCCCTTAAAATCTGCTGATCTAATACTCTTACTTGGGCAGTACATGTTTTTGATGATAGTTCATGTTTTGATGATGTTTTTATAATATAGTTTGAGAACTTATGTAGAAGGCTCCTAACTTCATATTTTTAAGAACTAATTTGACATTCTCATTTTTTTTTGTTTTCCTGGATGTATTTTATTAGTATTTTTCTAGTTCTATTAAATATTTATTCTGGAGTTTTGTATGGCATCAACAGAGGTAAATTAATTTAGGTAGAATTATAATTTTTATTATATGTCTTGCCCTACCCATGAGTAATTAATGCTTTCCAAATTTTTAGATCTGAATTTCATTGTGTAAAAAGTGTTCTGTAATTGTGTAATAACTCTTGGGTGTGTCTTGGGAAGTAGATTCCTAGATATTTTATATTACCTAAATTGATTTTATTTAAATTTTTTCCAATCTGGGTTATATCTATGATATCACACAAAACATATCTCCACATAAAAATGAAACCCTCAAACATAACCCATATAAGCTAGCAAAAAAGATATGCTTGGATTTGCATACTGGCTCCAAAAGTTCTTTCTTTAGTGGAGGATAGCATTCTTTGTCATAAGTTCTTCAGAACTATCCTGTTTCAATGAATTACTGAGAATAGCTAAGTCTATCACAGTTGATCTATTTCTGATACCATGTACAATATTTTCCTTGTTCTGCTTTTTTCACTCTATGTCAGTTCATGTGCATCTTTTCAGTTCTGAAATTATCCTATTTATAGCACAACAGTATTCCATAACTATCATATATAGCACAGTCTGTTTAGCCATTGCACAATTGATGGACATCTCTTCAATTTCCAATTCTTTGCTATCACAACAAAGCAGTTATCAATACCTTTGTATATGTATATCCTTTTCCCCTGTTTAAAAAATCAACTAGGGATATAGACAAGTGTTACTGCATTAAAGGATATGCATTGTTTTATAGCCCTTTGGGCATAGTTCTAACTCCACTAGCAATGCATTAGTGTCCCAATTTTGCTACATCTCCTCCACTATTTATTACCTTAATTTACTGTCATATTGGCTAATCTAATAGATGTGAGGTGGTTGTTTTATTTTTAATTTTTCTAATCACGAGAGATTTAGATTAAAAAAAAACATGATTACTGATAGTTTTAATTTCTTTATCTAAAAACTACTTATTCATATTCTTTGATCATTTGTCATCTGGAGAATTTCTTGTCCTCTTATAAATTTGTGTTAGTTCTTATTTATTTGAGAAATGAGACCTTTTTCAGAGAAAATTGATTTAATTCTTCCCCAGTTTATTTCCCTTATCTTGATTACTTTGGATTTTTTGTACAAACACTTTTCAATTTAATATAGTCAATTTTTTTTCATTTTTTCTTGTAATGTTCTCTATTTCTTATTTGGTCATAAATTCTTTCCATCTCCATAGATATGACAAGTAAACTATTCTATTTCCCCCAATTTACTTATAATATCACCCTTTATGTCCAAATCTTATACCCTTTTTGACTTTATCTTGGTATATGATGTGAGATATTAAACTCATTTACAAAAAAAGATAAATAACTTATGAAGAACCATATAAAAAGGAGATAAAATGATAAGGAAATATGAATAGACATATTCTATACAATCACATTATCTATGTAATAATATGTAATCACCTGGTCATCAAACTGATCCAGCTCTTTCATGTTGACATGATAGGGGAAGTCCTATCTGGTGGAGAGACTTCTGGCTGCTTCAGCATCTCCAATGGCGTGAAACAAGGCTGCATCCTTGCTCCGGTGCTATTCAACCTATCCTTCACACAAGTATTATGACATGCTGTGATGGATCTAGACCTAGGTGTTTACATCAAATGCCCACTGGATGGCTCACTATTCGACCTTCGCTCCCTGACCACAAAAACAAAGACAACAGAGAGACTCATCCGGGAAGCTCTCTTTGCAGATGACTGTGCTCTCATGGCCCACCAAGAAAATCATTTTCAAACCATAGTGGACAGGTTCTATACCGCAACAAAACTGTTTGGCCTGACTATCAGCCTCAGCAAAACAGAGGTGCTGCTTCAACCTGCACCAGGGAGGCCAACTAACCAGATGTGCATAACTATCGATGGCACGCAGCTTTCTAAGGTCAACATTTTCAAGTACCAGGGCCGCACCATCGCCAACGATGGTCCCTAGACCATGAGATCAATGCCAGGATCCAAAAGGCCAGCCAGGCGCTTGGGCGGCTGCCCTCTAAAGTCCTCCAACACAGCAGTGTAAGCACTGCAACGAAGCTCAAAGTGTACAATGTAGTGGTCCTCTGTTCACTCCTGTATGGCTGTGAGACATGGACACTGTACTGGACGCACATGAAACAGCTGGAGCAATTCCACCAACGCTCCCTCCGGTCAATCATGAGGATCCAATGGCAGGACAGAATCACCAATCAGGAAGTCCTCGACAGAGCCAACTCCACCAGCATCGAAGTCATGGTCCTCAAAACCCAGCTACGATGGTCTGGACACGTCATCCGCATGGACCCACAGCAAATACCAAGACAGGTATTCTATGGTGAACTGTCAGCTGGACTCAGGAAACAAGGTTGACCAAAGAAAAGATACAAGGATCAGCTAAAGTCAAACTTGAAGTGGGCTGGCATTACACCAAAGCAACTAGAACTTGCTGCCTCTGACAGAAGCAGCTGGTGAACCCACATTAACCATGCCGCCACCACCTTTGAAGATAAACGACGTCGACGTCTTGCCGCTGCACGTGAACACCGACACCAGGCCACAACTGCACTTCCCGTAACAACTGGCGTCCCATGCCCCATGTGCCACAAACTTTGTGCCTCAGTCTTTGGACTTCAAAGCCACATGAGGGTACATCAATAGATGATAATGCACAAAGACAATAGTCATTCTCGGCTTCCGAGAGACTACTACTGATCTCAGTTGTGGTCTAGCCTAGTCTTCAAAAGGAGAGACCAGCCTTTTTCTCAACATATCTCCCTCTTCATGCTTTCCTTTTCACTTCTACAATAGAACCCTGAGGTAAGTTGATTAAACCTTAGAGCTGAGTTATGTCTGGTATCACCAAAAAGAGCATATAGAAAAATGTTGAGTATAAAATATAGACCATGTAAAGGGCAGATATTTATTTCCACCACCCAAAATAAATGTTCATCACACAAAAGATTCACAAGTATACATTGACAAAGACTTTAAAATGCAACAATTGCAGAACTACTATTATCTTCACTCAGGAGATAAATATATCATTAAAAATATCAATGGGCAGTCAGGTGGCTCACTAGATTGAGAGCCAGCCTAGAGATAGGAAGTACTGGGTTCAAATCTGTCCTCAGACATTTCCTAGCTGTGTGACCCTGGGCAAGTCACTTAATCCCCATTGCCTAGACCTAACTCTTCTTCTGTTTTAGAACCAATATGCAATATTGATTCTAAGAAGGAAGGTAAGGGTTTAGAAATAAATAAATAAAACATCAAAATATGAAGCACTGAATTGGTATTTCATATCCACCTCAACTCTGCCTTGTCTCCCTCAGGATTCAGTTTTTTTGGAATGTCAGAGAAGATGTACTTCCTGTACCTCCTCTGGTTTTCTTTTTCTTCAAGAAATAATTCAATAGCACTGCTGGGCTTGTACCCCAAAGAAATAATAAGGAAAAAGACTTGTACAAGAATATTCTTAGATGCACTCTTTGTGGTGGCCAAAAATTGGAAAATGAGGGGATGCCCTTCAATTGGGGAATGGCTGAACAAATTGTGGTATATGTTGGTGATGGAATACTATTTTGCTCAAAGGAATAATAAAGTGGAGGAATTCCATGGAGACTGGAACAACCTCCAGGAAGTGATGCAGAGCGAAAGGAGCAGAACCAGGAAAACATTGTACACAGAGACTGATACATTGTGGTACAATCGAAGGTAATGGACTTCTCCATTAGTGGCCCTGAACAATCTGTAGGGATCTAAAAAACACTATCCACAAGCAGAAGATAAACTGTGGGAGTAAAAACAAGGATGAAAAGCAACTGCTTGACTACAGGGGTGGAGGGGATATGACTGAGGAGAGACTCTGAATGAACACTCCAATGCAAATACCAACAACATGGAAATGGGTTTGAATCAAGAACATATATGATACCCAGTGGAATCACACATGGGCTATGGGAGAGGTGGTAGGAGGCGGGGTGAGGGAAGAAAAGAAAATTAACTTTGTTTCCAATGAATAATATTTGGAAATGACCAAATAAAAATAAAAAAAAAAGAAATAATTGAGTATCTTTGGGAGTATAACCCACAGAACAGTCAGTACTAAAGGGATTCAAGAAACAACAGTTCTCAAAGTAACAAGGTTGCCACCAACCCTAGAAACATCCAATTTAGGATTATCCTTTGGCCACTTAATATCAGGAAAGAAACACAATGCAGAAGAGACAGCTAGGTCATTGATATCCTATCTCAGAATTACACAGACAAAGGTTTTTGCCACATGGAAACAATTGACTAATTCTGCTAAAGAAAGGCAGTGTATTTTGTCCAGTATTGTATTAAATGTAATCTGTATTTTTAAAAGTTATATGAAAGTCCAGTTTCACGTGCCATATTTTTTTCTGCTTTCTTTACTGTGTCATTAATGGTTATTAATTTCATAATAGAAAATAAATTTTAAAAAGATGAACATTGACAAAAATCTGCTGATAAAACTGGTAGTATCAATGGAACATATGGACATCTGAAATTCCAGAAGAACTGTGCTAAGAAATTCCATGGAATTTTTACTTATGGATTTTTTTACTACCTTTACAAATTTGGTGGTAAAAAATTGAGGGATACCAAGGTTGTTCAGGGTCTTCACATCCTTATTTACCCACGAGTTCCTTTAGGTATTTCTGATATTAGTTCTCCTAATTCCACTGCTTAGCATTGCCTTGATCTTCTAAGCTTTCACATACTTAGTGCCCCTGCTCCAGTAGCCTTAGGAAATTTCAAAAAAGTCCTCCTTCCCCAAAGTAATAACTATGATTTCCACTGTTTAGTAACATAACTCCTAGTATAATCTCCTATAGGTTTGACCTCCTATAGGTCAAAACCTCAAAACATAAGCCATTTTTTTAAATGTGTAAATTATCAATTTACCTTCATCTCTGTGCAGTATTCTCAATGTCCATGTCTTTTGGCAAACAGAGCCAAGAGTTGAGTTCCTCCTCCTTTTGAGAATGATTTTTTACCATGTATTGTAGAGTTGGAGAAATGTTCTCTCACTGCCAGTTAGCACCCTTTGAGGAACCCAGAGGCTATTTAAACTTTTGAATTTGCAAAGCTGCTAACAAGATTATTGGGTCACTTTTTAGGCTTTTGGATTGAGGCAAAGAAAAAGAAAGAAGAAGAATGATCTAATAATCTTAATATCATTACTCAGGTTTACTTGGACATGTTTCTTACAAAGAACTATTATTTCTGACAAGATGAATATGGGAATTCCTCTCTTCTCCTCAAGAGATCTAGGAAGCTTTTGTTCTTTCTTTCATATAATTTAAATTTATTTATTGCATTAAAATTTCCAGGTAAAACTTCCTTCCCTCCTTCCCCTCCTGGCACTTGAGAAGGCATCATTTGACAAAAAGAAAATCTCTATATAAAATCTCTCATTCTTGTTTCTATTTATTAATTTTTTTCTTGGGAGGTGGAAGTACACCAGTCATTATTAAAAAAATATATTTCTGTTTGCTGTATATATTGTTTTCATGGTCCTGTTCATTTCACTTTTCATAATTTCATGTAGGTCTTTCCATGTTTTTTTTTTAATCAACCACCATTTCTTAAGTTTCAGTATATGCCATAACTTGTTTAGTTATTCTTCCTATTTATTTGTAATTTAGTTGTTCTTCAGTTCATGGGTACCCCCTAAGTTTTCAAGTCTTGCTATAGAAAAGAAAACTGCTACTTAATATATTTTGAAAGTTTTAAAAGGTACATATTCAGGAGAGGAAAGAAGAGAAAGAATACAAGGATGGAGATATCAATATGGTCTATTGAGTGGGAAGTTCTCTCCTTGGTTAAATTAAGATGACTTACTCCCAGTAGAAAAGTTTATTAACTCTGCTTTATTCCCTCTACTGTATTTTTGTCTATATACTATCTGTTTGCTATTACCTTGAGTATGTTTGCAGAGGTGGCATTTAGTGGCAATGAAGTAATATTTTGGATATATAACTTGAATCACTTATTCTCCATTAAAGGATAGTGATAAGAAACTCAGTTTAAACCTTAAAATTATTTCCTTTGAGTAACAATATTTACATTGCAAACAATATAATTCTAGGCCAATAGCCTATTCTTCTGAGGAAAGCAGAGTGACCAGTTTTTGGTGCCAATATCCTGCTTCCCTTCTTGGCAGGAATTAAGCATTTACATTGTAGCAGTGTGGGCAGGGCTATTAGAGATATCTATTATACTTCTGATCTAAACAGACACAGGTAGACACATAAAATAATTACAAGGGCATTGTGCCCAAATTTATACACACATGTGCACATACCCAATAAATATAATGTAATATTAATATGACACAATAATAATGAATATGATAAATATAAAGATTCATAGAAAGTTTTAGAAATGATGTAAAGTGAAGAAAAGAAAATGACATATACACATATGATAACTAAAACAATTGAAATTAAAGGAACAATTCCCCAAACTGAAAATCAATGTTGCAAAATATGCAAAGAATTACCTTGGTTACCCCCTTCAAAAAAAAAAGACTTGAGAAGACTTTTCTCCCTATTTCTTCAAAAAGGTGAAAGAGACAGGTGGGTGGCTCAGTGGATTAAGAGTCAGGCCCAGACATTTCCTAGCTGTGTGACCCTGGGCAAGTCACTTAACCCTCATTGCCTAGCCCATGACACTCTTCTGACTTAGGACAAATACCCAGTATTGATTCTAAGATGGAGGGTAAGGTTTAAAAAAAAGGGGGGGAAAGTACCAGAGGTGGGGTATGTTGCATATATTATTAGATTTTGGGGGGCTATATTGTTTTGCTCTTTTTACCTTCTCTTTAAAATTATAAAATGGACTTCCGGGTAATCATGGCTGCAATCTAGACGCCACAGGCTTCCTCTCCCCGGCACCGAATGAAATAGACTACATCAAAGGAGCATAAAATCACCTTTGGAGGAACAGAAGGACTCCCCAGTACCCCACAGAGGCAAAGGTATGTGGGGCTTGAACATTTACACACTAAAATAAGAAGGAAAAGCTTGCACAGAAAAGTGAACTGAGCCGCCATTCCCCCACTCCACCTCCCCCACTAAACCAGAGTGAGCTACCTGAGTGCTCACTGGGACAGCGAGTGAGTGGGGAACATCTCTGTCTGGGGGGGGGCACTCCAGGGTCCTTGGGATCTGGGGACTGCCAGGAAAAAAACATCTCAGGGCAGATTCACTGGAGAATCCAGCGGAGCTGTACTTGGGGCGGGCGGCGCAGAACACTGGGGCAGACCACGCACTGATTATCTGGGTGGTGCTGAACACCTGGGCAGTGTGGCTGTGATCAGGGACCCAGCGCTCTAAGAAACCTCGGAGGCTGGGAAGAACTAGTCTGAAGCAACCTAAATTCACAGAAAAACCATCCATATAACCCAGATCCCAGACCAAAAAGGAAAGGGGAATAAAACCACCAAAGGGATGGCTCACATGGCCCAAAATCAAGCCTCCAGGAAGAAAGGGAAAAAAGTGACTATTGAAAACTTTTATGGTGGAAGTACCCAAGGAAAAGAGGATAATGAGGAGGAAATCCAAAAAAATTCAGAACACGCCTCCCAAAATGGAAACTATCAACAAGCTCTGGAAGATCTCAAACTGGAACTTATCCAAAAGATGGAAACCTGGAAAGAAAAATGGGAGAAAGAGATCAGCTGTCTGACAGATAAGAATGCTCAATTGGAAAAAGAACTCGAAGCATCCAATAGAAGGGCAGACAAGGCTGAAAAGCAAAACCAGTCCCTAATGACCAGAATTAAGCACCTCGAAGAAAGTGAGATGATAAAACAGCAAGAATCAATAAAGCAAGCCCAAAAAATTAATGAATTAGAAGAAAACATAAAATATCTCACTGAGAAGGTCACGGACCTGGAAAACAGAGGGAGACGAGAAAATCTCCGAATTATCGGACTCCCAGAAAAACCAGAGGTAAACAACAAACTGGATATTATTCTACAGGAGATTCTAAAAGAAAATTGCCCTCACGTTCTGGAGCAACGGGGCAAAATAGAAATAGAAAGGATTCATAGAACACCTTCTATACTAAATCCCCAAAAGACAACCCCTAGGAATGTAATTGCCAAATTCAAGAGCTTCCAAGTAAAGGAGAAAATCCTACAAGAAGCCAAGAAGAAGAGCTTCAGATATAAGGGGGCTCCCATAAGGATCACACACTACTTAGCGGCTAACACACTAAGAGACTGCAAAGCATGGAACATGATATTTAGAAAGGCAAGAGAGCTGGGTCTCCAACCAAGAATCAACTACCCAGCAAAACTGACTATATACTTCCAGGGGAAAGTATGGGCATTCAACAAAATAGAAGATTTCCAAGCATTTGCTAAGAAAAGACCAGAGCTCTGTGGAAAGTTCGATATCCAAGCACAGAAAGCAAGAGAAACATGAAAAGGTAAATATGAAAGAAAGGGAAAAGGAGATAAATCTTATCTTTTTCTTTAAGTCAAACTCTCTTCTATAAGGACTACATTTACATCAAATTATATATATTAATATGTGGGGAAAATGTTTTGTGTAACTCTCATAAATTGTATCATAAGAGTAGTTAGAAGAAACATGCATAGGGAAAGATTGGGACATTAAGAAGATTTGGGGAAAGTTGAGGCAAAGAAAGGAAAAGGGAGGGGGGAACCGCGATAATACTAAGATTAACTTCAAGAAATAGGGGGGGAATCAATAGAATAATCTTTCCCATATAAAGATACATATGGGAAGGGGAGGGGAAGAACTCTCATATGAGAAGGGAGGAAGAAAGCGTGAAGTGGTATTACTTAAACCTTACTCTCAGTGAAATCAAATCTGAGAGGGAAGAACATCTATATCCAGTGGGATCCTGAATTCTATCTTATCCATTAGGGCAAGAAAGAAAGGAAACTCAAGGAGGGGGAGGGAGGAGGGAGTACAAAAAGGGAGGGAAGGATAGGGGGGAGGGGAAGGGAGCATAAAAAGGGAGGGGCTAGAAAGGGAAGCATCTCAAGGGAGGGGACTAGGGGGACTGACCTAAAGTAAATCACTGGTTCAAAAGGAGAAAGCTAAAGAAGAAAGGTCAGAACTAGGGGAAGATATCAAAATGCCAGCGAATCCACAAATAACAATCATAACTTTGAACGTGAATGGGATGAACTCACCCATAAAACGTAGACAAATAGCAGATTGGATTAGAACCCAAAACCCCACCATATGTTGCCTTCAAGAAACACATATGAGATGGGTTGACACTCACAAGGTTAGAATTAAAGGTTGGAGTAAGACCTTTTGGGCCTCACCGATAGAAAGAAGGCAGGAGTTGCAATCATGATATCTGACAAAGCCAAAGTACAAATAGACCTGATCAAAAGGGATAGGGAAGGTAATTATATTCTGCTAAAAGGGAGTATAGACAATGAGGAAATATCACTAATCAACATGTATGCACCAAATGGTATAGCATCCAAATTTTTAATAGAGAAACTAGGAGAATTGAAGGAGGAAATAGACAGTAAAACCATATTAGTGGGAGACTTGAACCAAAAACTATCAAATTTAGATAAATCAAACCAAAAAATAAACAAGAAAGAGGTAAAAGAGGTGAATGAAATCTTAGAAAAATTAGAGTTAATAGACATATGGAGAAAAATAAATAGGGACAAAAAAGACTACACCTTCTTTTCAGCACCACATGGCACATTCACAAAAATAGATCATACACTAGGTCATAGAAACATGGCACTCAAATGCAGAAAAGCAGAAATATTAACTGCAGCCTTTTCAGATCACAAGGCAATTAAAATATTGATCGGCAAGGGTACATGGAGACCCAAATCAAAAATTAATTGGAAATTAAATAACATGATACTCCAAAATCGGATAGTTAGAGAAGAAATCATAGAAACAATTAACAATTTCGTTGAAGAAAATGACAAGGGCGAAACATCCTTTCAAACCTTATGGGATGCAGCCAAGGCAGTACTTAGAGGAAAATTCATATCCCTGAGTGCATATATTAACAAATTAGGGAGGACAGAGACCAAGGAATTGGAAATGCAAATCAAAAAACTTGAGAATGAACAAATTAAAACCCCCCAGAAGAAAATCATACTAGAGATCCTAAAAATTAAGGGAGAAATTAATAAAATAGAAAGTGACAGAACTATTAAGCTAATAAACAAGACTAGAAGCTGGTACTTTGAAAAAAAACAGACAAAATAGACAAAGTACTGGTTAATTTAATTAAAAAAAGGAAAGAAGAAAGGCAAATTAACAGCATCAAGGATGAGAAGGGGGACAGCACCTCCAAAGAAGAGGAAATTAAGTCAATCATTAAAAACTACTTTGCCCAACTATATGGCAATAAATATACCAACCTAGGTGATATGGATGAATATTTACAAAAATATAAATTGCCTAGACTAACAGAAGAAGAAATAGTTTTCTTAAATAATCTCATATCAGAAAAAGAAATCCAACAGGCCATCAAAGAACTTCCTAAGAAAAAATCCCCAGGGCCTGATGGATTCACCAGCGAATTCTATCAAACATTCAAAGAACAGCTAACCCTAATACTATACAAACTATTTGACAGAATAAGCAAAGAGGGAGTTCTACCAAACTCCTTTTATGACACAAGCATGGTACTGATTCCAAAACCAGGCAGATCAAAAACAGAGAAAGAAAATTATAGACCAATCTCCCTAATGAATATAGATGCAAAAATCTTAAATAGGATACTAGCAAAAAGACTCCAGCAAGTGATTAGAAGGGTCATCCACCATGATCAAGTAGGATTTATACCAGGGATGCAGGGCTGGTTCAACATTAGGAAAACTATCCACATAATTGACCACATCAACAAGCAAACCAACAAGAACCACATGATTGTCTCAATAGATGCAGAAAAAGCCTTTGATAAAATACAACACCCATTCCTACTAAAAACACTAGAAAGCATAGGAATAGAAGGGTCATTCCTAAAAATAATAAACAGTATATATCTAAAACCATCAGCTAATATCATCTGCAATGGGCATAAACTAAATCCATTCCCATTAAGATCAGGAGTGAAACAAGGATGCCCATTATCACCTATATTATTTGACATTGTATTAGAAACACTAGCAGTAGCAATTAGAGAAGAAAAAGAAATTGAAGGCATCAAAATAGGCAAGGAGGAGACCAAATTATCGCTCTTTGCAGATGACATGATGGTCTACTTAAAGAATCCTAGAGATTCAACCAAAAAGCTAATCGAAATAATCAACAACTTTAGCAAAGTTGCAGGATACAAAATAAACCCACATAAGTCATCAGCATTTCTATATAATTCCAACACAGCTCAGCAGCAAGAACTAGAAAGAGAAATCCCATTCAAAATTACCCTAGACAAAATAAAATACTTAGGAATATATCTCCTGAGACAAACACAGGATCTATATGAACACAACTACAAAACACTTTCCACACAAATAAAACTAGATTTGAACAATTGGAAGAACATTAACTGCTCATGGATAGGACGAGCCAATATAATAAAAATGACCATCCTACCCAAACTCATCTATCTATTTAGTGCCATACCCAGGGAACTTCCAAAAATTTTTTTTACTGATTTAGAAAAAACCATAACAAAGTTCATTTGGAAGAACAAAAGATCAAGGATATCCAGGGAAATAATGAAAAAAACACAAAGGAAGGGGGTCTTGCAGTCCCAGATCTCAGACTATATTACAAAGCAGCGGTCATCAAAACAATTTGGTACTGGCTAAGAGACAGAAAGGAGGATCAGTGGAATAGAATGGGGGCAAGCAACCTCAGCAAGACAGTATATGACAAACCCAAAGATCCCAGCTTTTGGGACAAAAATCCACTATTTCATAAAAACTGCTGGGAAAATTGGAGGACAGTGTGGGAAAGATTAGGCTTAGATCAACACCTCACACCCTACACCAAGATAAATTCAAAATGGGTGAATGACTTGAACATAAAGAAGGAAACTATAAGAAAATTAGGCGAACACAGAATAGTATACATGTCAGACCTTTGGGAAGGGAAATACTTCAAAACCAAGCAAGAATTAGAAAGAGTTACAAAATGCAAAATAAATAATCTGGATTACATCAAATTGAAAAGTTTTTGTACAAACAAAACCAATGTAACTAAAATCAGAAGGGTAGCAACAAATTGGGAAACAATCTTCATAAAAACCTCTGACAAAGATTTAATTACTCAAATTTATAAAGAACTAAATCAATTGTACAAAAAATCAAGCCATTCTCCAATTGACAAATGGGCAAGGGACATGAACAGGCAGTTCTCAGCCAAAGAAATCAAAACTATTAATAAGCACATGAAAAATTTCTCTACATCTCTCATAATCAGAGAGATGAAAATCAAAACAACTCTGAGTTATCATCTCACACCTAGCAGATTGGCTAACATGACAGCTATGCAAAGTAATGAATACTGGAGGGGATGTGGCAAAGTGGGGACATTAATTCATTGCTGGTGGAGTTGTGAATTGATCCAACCATTCTGGAGGGCAATTTGGAACTACGTCCAAAGGGCAATAAAAGATTGTTTGCCCTTTGATCCAGCCATAGCACTGCTGGGTCTGTACCCCAAAGAGATAATGGACAAAAAGCCTTGTACAAAATTATTCATAGCTGCGCTCTTTGTGGTGGCCAAAAACTGGAAAACGAGGGGATGCCCATCAATTGGGGAATGGCTGAACAAATTGTGGTATATGTTGGTGATGGAATACTATTGTGCTCAAAGGAATAATAAAGTGGAGGAATTCCATGGAGACTGGAACAACCTCCAGGAAGTGATGCAGAGCGAAAGGAGCAGAACCAGGAAAACATTATACACAGAGACTGATACATTGTGGTACAATCGAAGGTGATGGACTTCTCCATTAGTATCAATGCAATTTCCCTGAACAATCTGCAGGGATCTAAAAAAAAAAATATAATACTACCCACAAGCAGAGGATAAACTGTGGGAGTAAAAACACCAATGAAAAACAACTGCTTGGCTACAGGGTTGGAGGAGATAAGACTGAGGAGAGACTCTAAATGAACACTATAATGCAAATTCCAACAACAGGGAAATGGATTCGAGTCAAGGACACATGTGATAACCAGTGGAATCATGCGTCAGCTATGGGAGAGGGAAAGGCGGGGGAGTGGGAGGGGAGGAAAAGAAAACGATCTTTGTTTGCAATGAATAATGTATGAAAACGACCAAATAAAATAATGTTAAAAAATTATAAAATAAGAACAATACCTTAAATGTATAGTAAAATATCTCTAGTATTTGAAATTTATGAGACGTGTTGAACATCACACAAGTAAAATGAGAAGCCAGGATTTCCAATTCCTAGAATCAATGATCTTTCCATGCATCCCCACTTTAATTACTTATGTGCTTTAATTCTTATCACTTAATATTTCTTGGCATTAGTTTACTCATCTTCAAAAACTGGCAAAATTAATACTTTTCTAGTTTACCTTATGGATGAGGTTGATGGTGGAAGTTTTATTTGAAGGTTTTCAGAGTAGGTTTGTTAAGAGAAATGCTAAATTAAAGTTTTACTACTCTATCATGAGTTTTGTTTACGATCTTCAACTAAAAAGTTTTCCATAATGTCATTGGCAGTAATATCCTCAGATGAAATTATTTTCCTCTGCCTAGATTTAACTCAGAAACCATCATATAAGGGGATTTTTGACATTTCAATGAAGATTAAGATAATCATCACAACATAATAAACTTTACCCTTCTAGTTACTTAAATTAGTATTTCATCCTTTTTTGGAAGCTCAGAGAAAGGATGGTGGGGAGTTTAGAGGAAAGTAATTGGATTTTCAGTACCTCCCCCAAATGATGCCCAGATATTGATTTTGCGATATAAGTTTATACTGGCAGTATGTCAATATGAACTCAGTTTGTCATGAGTGACTTTGAAGGGGGGGGTCAAGATTGTTGGCCTTTGCTACTGAAATATTGAAACATGTATACATTTTCCTTTAGCTCTCTAGATCTCAAGGTTTAAAAATCCATTGGGTTTCCCTTTCAATTTTAAATATAATTCATATTAATGACGTTTTGAAACCCCCTATGGTAGACATAAAATCACAAAACTTTCTAAATATTTGAGCAGTATCTTCATAGGAGGTATTACCAATATTTTGGCTGGTGGGAATATTGCAACTAAAGCAAAGGTTTGCAAGTAACCACATCTGTGTTCATTCTATGTAATATTAGTTAAATATATTAATGCATTTCTATGGTTAAATTTCTGGATTATTGATTATAATATTCATGTTTAGATTTTCCTTAAGTAAATCTGATCAAACAGGTAAAATATAAACTAAAAGAAACAGACAGACTATTCTGTCTATATTGTGACAAATTGTTGATTTGACTGTTTTTTTTCCCTCTTCTGACAATTTTGATCACTTTCTTTGAAATTGAATAGAAAAAGTTTAACTCAAGCATCAATTATTATGGAGAGACATACAGAATACATTGTAAAAACAAATATGCACATTTTTATTTATAGCTCATCTGGAAATTCAAGGTTGATATTTCAGGTTATTAGAAGAACAATATCATAAATGTTAAGTACAATAATTATTTAATAATAAGGGTAATTAGTTGGGACAATGGTTAGAGTGTTAGACCTGGATCATCTGCCCAAGTTCAAATCTGGCTTAAACATTTTCTAGCTGTGTGACACTGGGAAAGTCATATACCTGTGTTTGCCTCAGTTTTCTTAACCATAAAATGATCTGAGAATGAAATGACAAGTCTCTATTTTATCTTTACCAAGAAAATCCCAAAGGGAGTCAAGAAGAGTCAGACAAAACTAAAATAGCTATACATCAACAAAAACAATTGAAGATTTTTAGTGAGTTATGACTATCACAAGGAAAAGTGCTCTTTTCTTTTCTTTTTTTTAGTTTATTTTTCTTTTTTTTTAAATTTGGAAGACTTTATTTAATTAGTTAATTTAGAATATTTTTCCATTGTTACAAGATTCATGTTCTTTCCCTACCCCCTCTCCAGTTCCGTCCCATAGCCAACATGCAATTCCACTGGGTTTTACATTACATTAATAGTTTTTATTTCTTTGGCTGAAAACTGCCTGTTCATGTCCCTTGCCCATTTAACAATTGGAGAATGGCTTGCGTTTTTGTAAAATTTATTTATCTCTTTATAAATCTGAGTAATTAGACCTTTGTCAGAAGTTTTTGTTATGAAAATTGTTTCCCAATTTGTTACTACCCTTCAAATTTTGGTTTTGATTATAATAGATATGTAACTCTTTTTCATATGCTTATTAATATTTTTGATTTCTTGACTTCCAGGTAAGCATTGTGGCAGTCTAAACATGGGTTAATTACTCTCCCCAGCACACACCCACAAGGACTACCAGAAAAGACCTTAAGAATAATTTTCAGAGTAGTGAAGGACCTGTATAGTAGGATGCAGAATTGTAGGTGCATGGGATTGGGGCTTTTCCAGTCTATAAGAGGATGAAAAGGCTTCCATCCAAATGCGAGCCTATCCATCCTCCCCCATCCTCACCTACAGAGCCAGAGCCAGAGCCAGGACATGCCAAGATGAATGAGCAAGGGACAACTCTGGAGTGAGTAGGGGGCACCTCTGGGTCATTGGGAGCTGACTAGGGATGCAGGATACCCACCACTGAAGGCAGCTAGGAGGAAAAGCCCAGTGTGCGAGAGAGTGGAGACCTTAGGTACCCAGAGCCAGTGTGCTCGACAGAGCCAGGGAGTGAGTGAGGAGTGCTTCTGGAGTGAGTAGGGAGCACTTTTGGGTCCTTGGGATCCAAATAGGATCATAGGGCACCCAACACTGAAAGCAGCTAGACAGGAAAACCAGGTGGACAGGAGAGCACAGACCCTGAGTGCTTCTGGGAGGGTGGCACCGAGAAGAGCTGCAAAGGACTGCAGAGAACCGAGAGCTTGCCCCAGGCAAAATCCTTGCACCTTAACTCCATACACGGAGAATCTCCCCAACTAACTCAGATTTCTGACTAAAGAGAGAAGACTAAACACCCAGGAAAAATGACTAATTGCGCAAGGAGCCTCAAAATCCTTCCAAAAAACCCAAAAGAAGGCTGAGAACCTCAAGAATTTTTACAGAGGAAAAACCTAAGCTACAGAGGAAACACTGGATGAAACTCAAACAAAGGCAAAACCAAAAGACAAACAAACAAACAAACAAACAGACAAACAAACAAACAAACAAACAAACAAAAAAACCCAGAAATTGTCCACAAGATCTGGAAGAATATCAAATGGAGCTTATCAAAAAGATGGAAGCCTTCTGGAAAGAGAAATGGGAAATGGTTCAAAAAAATTAAGAAATCATAGCTGAATACCAAAAGATTAAAGCAGAAAATGAGGTCTTAAAGATCAGAATTGAGCAATTGGAAACCAATGATCTTGCAGAATAGCAAGAATTAATAAAGCAAAGTCAAAAGAATGACAAAATAGAAGAAAGCATAAAATATCTCACTGACATGGTGACAGATCAGGAAAACAGAGGAAGGAGAGACAATTTGAGAATCATTGGTCTACCTGAAGAGCCAGAAATAAACAGAAACATTAACACTATACTACAAGAGATCATCCAAGAAAACTGCCCTGAAGTTCTTGAACAAGGGAGAAAAATAGACATTGAAAGAGTTCATAGAAAACCCTCGACCCCAAACCCCCCAAAACAACTCCCAGAAATGTAATTGCCAAATTCCAGAGCTTTCAAGCTAAGGAGAAAATCCTATAAGAAGCCAAAAAGAAATAATTCAGATACAAAGGAGCACCAAAAGATCACACAAGACCTGGCAGCACCAACGCTAAAAGACCACAAGGCCTGGAACATGAAATTCAGAAAGGCAAGAGAACATAGTCTTAAACCAAGGATCACCTATGTTAGATTTAAAATGGTTGAAGGCCTTAAACTGTAACAGTTAAAAGAGTGATGTTGTAAACTGTAGTGAGTTAAAATGGTGGAAGATATAAATTGTGATAGATATAAGAGAGGGTGAGTAAATTTGACCACAGAAAATATGTTTCACTACAGAGTCTTGGTTTTTAAATCAAATATAAGGTGGTTGCCAGGGAAATAGTCCCAATTATTCAAATACCCAAGTCAACTGGGTTTTATAGAGATTTTAATTAATACAAATGTGGAATTAAAGAAAAGAGAGAAAAAAGGAAATAAGTATGAAGGGCCTTAAGCCAACATGACCTAGACCTGAGTCTTAAGAGAGAGAGAGATCAGTCAGTCAGTCTTTTAACACTCACTACAAGGTCTGTCTAAGCAAGGAATCTAGTGACACCAGGCCAGCTCCATCTCAGCTGACTTCACCAGAGAGAGTTCCAGCCAGAGTCCTCCTTAAAGAGCCTTCCAGCCAGAGACTGTTCCAAAGGGCCTCTCTCCAGAGCCTCCAGAGGGACAGAGTCCCCTCAGAGGAGCTCCAGTGAGACCTCCTTAGAGATTGTCCTCCAAGAGCTTCCCTTCTCCAGAGCCTCTCTCCAGAGATTCTTTCCAAGCGATCCTCATCAGAGATCCTCCAAAAGGATTTTTTCTCAAGAGATCTCTGCTTTTTCTTATATAGGGGTTTTTTTCCTATGTCACCTCTCCTAAGTCCTTACATCTACCAATCACTGTAGATGTTTTCCAAAGGACTGCCCATCTGAATTCCTGCTAAGTCGACTAATCTCCTCAGTAAGTCTGAACCAGTGAAAACACAGCTGAGTCAACTAATCTCATTAAGAGAAAACTTTCCTGACCCTTTTAGGTACCTAGCATCTCATTGTATCAATTCTAAAAAAACAGGCATGGCTCAAAGAACTCCTTGCCTTATTATAAGCATGGGTCCAAGTACTTTCATTGTTTAGCAAGGAGTTTTCTCCCCTAAAGCAGTCTTAAGTACGGGTGGAGTAGAGGTCCTCCCATTTCTGATCCTGGCGAGTTCTCACATCAAAATGGGGAACGTTTCCCAGTAGGGAATTTGTTCCAATGGAGGATTTCTCAATGTGGAAATTTTTAACATTCACAAGTCTCAGAAATTTCAAGATTTACACTTATCCATCAAAACTGATTATATACTTCCAGGAGAAAGTATGGGCATTCAACAAAATAGAAGATATCCAAGTATTTGTAAGGAAAAGTCCAGAACTAAGTGGAAAGTTTGATATCCAAATGCAAAGACCAAGAGAAACATGAAAAGATAAATATGAAAGAGAGGGGAAAAGAGAAAAATGTTTTCCCTTTTTTTATTCAAACTCTCTTCTTTAAGGGCTACAATTAGATCAAATTATATATATATATGAGGAAAATGTTATTTGTGACACTCAAAAATTTTATCATTATTATAGTAAATAGAAGAATCATTCATAGGAAAAAGCCTGGGGCAATAAGGCTATAAAATTGTATGAAAAAAAAGGGTGGGGGGAATAGGTATTGGTACTAAGAAATACTTGAAGAAATAAAATAAATATAATTATCTTTGTCACACAAAGATACACATGGGAAGGGGAGGGGAAGAATACTCTTATAAGAGGGAGAGGAAGAGAAAGCTAATAGGTAATACTTAAACCTTACTCTCAGTGAAATCAATTCTGAGAGGGAAGAGAATCTAAATTCATTGGGACATTTAAGTCTATCTTATCTTACAGGATAAGGAAGAAGGGAAAACTAAGGGGGGTAGGAGGTAGGGAGCTCAAAAAAAGGGAGGGAAGGAGAGGGAGGTGGTTATTTAACAGACACAAAAAACCAAGAAGGGAACAAAAAGGGAGGGAACAGGAATGGAAGCACATCAAGGGAGGGGAATAGGGGCAATAACTAAAAGTAAACCACAGGTTTAAAAGGATATAGCAAAAGAAGAAAGATGGGAACTAGGAGAGGATATCAAAATGCTAGGGAATTCAAAAGTGACAATCATAACTTTGAACGTGAATGGGATGAACTCAGCCATAAAACATAGATGAATATGAGAGTGGATTTGAATCCAGAATCCTACCATATGTTGTCTACAAGAAACACACATGAGGTGGGTAGATACTAACAAGGTCATAATTCAAGGGTGGAGCAACACCTATTGGGCCTCAACTGAGAGAAAAAAGGCAGGAGTTACAATCATAATATCTGACAAAGCCAAAGTAAAAATAAACCTGATTAAAAGGGATAGGGAAGGTAAATACATCCTGATAAAAGGGAGTATAGATAATGAGGAAATATTACTAATTCACATGTATGAACCAAATGGTAAAGCACCCAAATTTCTAATGGAGAAATCAGTAGAACTGAAAGAGGAAATAGATAGTAAAACTATACTAGTGGGAGACCTGAACCTACCATTATCAAATTTAGATAAATCAAATAAAAAAATAAATAAGAAAGATGTAAAAGATATGAATGAGATCTTAGAAAAATTAGAGTTAGTAGATATATGGAGAAAAGTAAATAGGTGCAAAAAAGGAATATACCTTCTGTTCAGCAGCACATAGTACATTCACAAGATTGACCATATACTAGGTCACAGAAACATGGCATACAAATGCAAAAAAGCAGAAATAATAAATGCAGCCTTTTCATATAATAAGGCAATAAATAATGATAAGTAAGGGTACATGGAGAGCTAAATTAAAAATTAATTGGAAATTAAATAATATGATTCTCCAAAATTGACTATTCAAAGAACAAATCATAGATACATTTAATAATCCCATTGAAGAAAATGACAGTGATGAGACTTCCTTTCAAAATCTATGGGATCCAGCCAAAGCAGTATTAATGGGAAAATTTATATCCTTGATTTCATATATTAACAAATTAGGGAGGTCAGAGATCAGTGAATTGGACATGCAAATAAAAAAAAATTAAAAGCTAACAAATTAAAACACCCCTGAAGAAAACTGAATTAGAGATCCTAAAAATTAAGGGAGAAATTAATAAAATCGCAAGTGATAGACCTACTGAACTCATAAATAAGACTAGAAGCTGGTATTTTGAAAAAACAAACAAAATAAGCACAGTATTGGTCAGTCTAATAAAAAAAATAAAAGAAGAAAACCAAATTAACAGTATTAGGAATTGAAAGGGATAATTCACCTCCAATGCAGAGGAAATTAAGGCAATCATTAAAAACTATTTTCCCCAATTATATGACAATAGATATAGGTGATATGGATGAATGTTTACAAAAATATAAATTGCCTAGATTAAAAGAAGTAGAAATAGAATTCTTAAACAATCCCATAACAGAAAAAGAAATTGAACAGCCCATCAAAGAACTCCCAAAGAAAAAATTCCCAGAGCCTGATGGAATCACAAGTGAATTCTATCAAACATTCAAAGAACAGCTAATCCCAATACTATACAAAGTATTTGACATAATTAGCAAAGGGGGAGTTCTACCAAATTCATTTTATGACACAAATATAGTACTGATTCCAAAGCCAGGAAGGCCAAAAACAGAGAAAGAAAACTACAGACCAATCTCTTTAATGAACATATATGCAAAAATCTTAAACAGGATACTAGCAGAAAGACTCAAGCAAGTTATCATGAGGGTTATTCACTTTGATCAGTTGGGATTTATACCAGGAATGCAAGGATGGTTCAATATTAGGAAAAATCATACACATAATTGACCATGTCAACAAGAAAACTCACAAATATCACATGATTATCTCAATAGATGCAGAAAACGTCTTTGACAAAATACAACACTCGTTCCTATTGAAAACACTAGAAAGTATAAACAGCATATATCTAAAACCATCAACAAACATCATCTACAATGGGGATAAACTCGAAACCTTCCCAATAAGATTAGGAGTGAAACAAGGATGTCCCTCATCACCTTTATTATTCAATATTGTACTAGAAACACTAGCAGTAGCAATTAGAGAAGAAAAATAAATTGAAGATATTAAAATTGGCAAGGAGGAGAACAAGATATCACTCTTTGTGGATGACATTATGGCCTACTTAATGAATCCTAGAGAATCAACTAAAATGCTAGTGGAAATAATCAACAACTTTAGTAAATTTGCAGGATAAAAAATAAACCCACATTAGTCATTAGCATTCCTATATATCTCTGACACATTTCAGCATCAGGAATTAGAAAGAGAAATTCCATTTAAAATCACCCTATACAATATAAAATACTTAGGAATCTATCTGCCGAGACAAACACAGGAACTATATGAACACAACTACAAAACACTTTCCACACAAGTAAAAGATTTGAGCAATTGGAAAATCATTAACTGCTCATGGGTAGGATGAGCTAATATGGTAAAAATGACCATCCTACCCAAACCTATCTATCTGTTTAGTGCCATACCCATTGAACTTCCAAAAATATTTCTTACTGAACTAGAAAACACCACAACAAAGTTCATTTGGACGAACAAAGATCAAGGATATCCAGGGAAATTATGAAAAAAAAATACAAAGGAAGAGGCCTTGCAATCCCAGATCTCAAACTAAATTTTAAGCAATGGATATCAAAACAATTGTGTACTGGCCAAGAGAGAGAATGGAGGATCAATGGAATAGACTTGGGGTAAATGACCTCAGGAAGACAGTCTATGACAAACCCAAAGACCCAAGCTTTTGGAACAAGAATCCACTATTTGATAAAAACTTCTGGGAAAACTGGAAGACAGTGTGGGTAAGATTTGGTTTGGATCAATACCTCATACCCTACATCAAGATAAGCTCAGAATGGATGAATGACTTGAATTTAAAAAATTAAACAATAAGTAAATTATCTGAACACAGATTAGCATACATGTCTGACCTTTCGGAAGGGAAAAATTGCAAAACCAAGCAAGACTTAGAAAGAGCCACAAAATGTAAAATAAATAATTTTGACTACATCGAATTAAAATTTTTTGTATAAACAAAACCAATGTAACCAAAAATCAGAAGAGTAACAACAAATTGGGAAACAATGTTCATAACAAAAACCTCTGACAAAGGTTTAATTACTCTAATTTACAAGGATCTAAATCAATTGTACAAAAAATCAAGCCACTCTCCAATTGATAAATGGGCAAGGGACATGAATAGGCAGTTTTCTGGTAAAAAAAAATCAAAACTATTAATAAGCACATGAAAAAGTGCTCTAAATCTCTGATATTTAGAGAGATGCAAATCTAAACAACTCTGAGGTATCACCTCACACCTAGGAGATTGGCTAACATGACAGCTATGGTAAGTAATGAATGTTGGGGGGATGTGACAAAGTAGGGACAATTCATTGCTGGTGGAGTTGTGAATTGATCCAACCATTCTGGAGGGAAATTTGGAACTATGCCCAAAGGGCACTAAAAGACTGCCTACATTTTTACCCAGCCATAGCATTGCTGGGTTTGTACCCCAAAGAGATAATAAGGAAATAGACATGTACAAGAATATTAATAGCTGCTCTCTTTGTGGTGGCAAAACACTGGAAAATGAGGAGATGACCTTCAATTGGGGAATGGCTGAACAAATTGTGATATATGTTGGTAATGGAATACTATCTTGCTCAAAGGAATAATAAAGTGGAGGAATTCCTTGGAGACTGGAACAATCTCCAGGAAGTGATGCAGTGCAAATGGAGCAGAACCAGGAAAACATTTTACACAGAGACTGATACACCATGTTACAATCAAATGTAATGTGCTTCTCCATTAGTGTCAATGTTATGTCCCTGAACAACCTGCAGGGATCTATGAGAAAAAATGCTCTCCACAAGCAGAGGACAAACTGTGGGAGTAAAAACACCAAGGAAAAGCAAGTGCTTGACTACAGGGGCCAAAGGGATGTGATTGGGGATGTATACTCTAGATCAGTGGTTCTCAACCTTTCTAATGCCGTGATCCCATAATACAGTTTCTCATGTTGCAGTGACCCCAAACCAAAAAATTATTTTGGTGACTACTTCAAAACTGTAATTTTGCTACAATTATGATTTGGAATATAAATACCTGATATTCATTATGTATTCTCATTGCTACAAATTGAGAGGTTGAGAACAGGTGCTCTAGATGAACATCCTAGTGCAAATGCCAACAACATGGAAATGGTTTTGGATCAAGGGCATAAGTGATACCCAGTGGAATCACACTTTGGCTGTGGGAGGGGTGGTGGGATGGGAGGAAGGAAAAGAAAATTATTTTTGTATTCAATGAATAGTGTTTGAAATTGACCAAATAAAAATAATGTATTAAGGACAAAAAAATAAAGATGTGCTTAGAGATCTCATTTAAGGAATTCTGTGGTGTTTCAGAATTTTATGCAATCAGTACAGTGCTATTCACAAAGAGATGTGTGTGGAGAAACTCTCCATAAATAGATAATATCTTTCATATTTAGAGTGTTCAAAAAACATTCTATATGATATGAATGGACATAAGTATACATTTCCTTGTTTATACCTTGCTGGGTATTGATAATAAATGTCAAACAAAGTTAAAAAAAAAGTTTTGATTTCTTTATCTGAAAGTTTCATGTCACTTCCCCATTTATCGATTGGGGAATAGTTTGATTTCTTTGTACAACTGATTTAGCTGCTAATAAATTTGAGTCATTACACCTTCATCAGAGGTTTTTGTTAAAAAGATTTTTTCCCAATTTGTTGCTACCCCTCTAATTTTGGTTGCATTGGTTTTGTTTGTACAAAACCTGTTAAATTTAATGTAATCAAAGTTGTTTATTTTACATCTTGTAATATTCTCTGTCTTTTGTTTGGTCTTAAATTCTTTCTTTTCCAGTCAATATTTCCAAATATTCCAGTCAAGATTTAATGGTAGATGAGTTATTACAGGTATACTAGTCTATGTTCATCTAATTTACTTACAGTCTCCTTCTTTATATTTAAGCTGTTTGCCCATGACTATCACCTGGAAAAGTGCTCTTTTCTTTTCTCTTATCTGAGATAACATTGTAGTATTTCAATTGTAACTCTAGTTGACTTATTATATTAAAATATCTGATTTTTCCATAGAATTTTAAAATTTTTATATTACCCTTCACACAATATCTTATGTGATTCTTTTAACATGAAGATCTCATCAGACACTCATAGCCCTAATTCAATTTAATTCAGTCAATCAGAAAATATACATTTATTAAGCACCTACTATGTGTCAGACACTGGAAAAAACTGCAGGGATATAAAGAGGTTCAAAGAATGAATTTACTAGAGCATTTATTAACCGGGTTTCGTGTTCAATTCTGAAGGTAATTTGAAAATATTGCCTTGAACTCAGATACATGGAAAAATCAATTATTAAGATTCAGTATCTATTCTAGAGTCTTTGAGAGAGTTCATTCTGGTTAGTAAAATTAGATAATTTGATTTGATTTATTAGCTGTTGTTACTGAGTTTAATGGAGTTAATTAAAACTCATCAAATGCACTCCAGACATTGGAATATTTATAATAAAAATGGATAGACTTTCAGGTCTCAGGCAAGGGAGTTTGGAATTGGTATATTTGCTCTGATTCAGTCATCTTTTGGATTAATACTAGTCTTCCAGGATTTGTACTTATCTGAAAGTCTTTGGCTCGAAGTTCAAATTCCATATCTCTTGAGTATATTTTCTCTTGGGAAATGATAGGCACTTCTTGCTTTCATCCATATCAAAAACAGCATGAGATCAATCTTTTGGATGGCATCAATGTCTATCACTTCAGAATTCAATGTAATCATGGTTATCCCATTATTTTACCAAGTTAAAACTGAACCCTTGAGGATGTGTTGATTAATGTCTTCAGAGAAGCCGGGATAAAATCAGAAAATGTGGTTTTATACATTCTTTCCAAAATACATTCAACAGTCCAAAAGTCCACCTCACCAGGATGTTTTTCAGCTTCATTCACTCCACATTTCTTACTTTATCTTGTTATAATTTGTTTTCCTCTGTTGTAACAGGATAAATGTTTCCTGTTACTCTTTGGTGTTTACTTATTCTAAATATGTGTAGGTGGCCATTATGTGGTCTTTATGAGTAATAACTTAGAGAAGAAAAATATATGAGAGGCGTTTTAGCACCATATTTTTATGTAACATAAATTGCTATCTAAGAAATGGATTGTGTCATCTAATCATTTTTTTCTTTCTTGCAATTATTGTCTCTGTAGGCAAGGCTTACATTCCTTGGTAAGTAGGCAGAAGGAGCTGTGTTGAGAGTAGAATTTTACCACCTTTCTACCAAAAATAAACTGTCCAACTTTAGAAAAAGCAAAGACTTGTAAATAAAACATTACAGAGACTAAAGTTCTAGAGAGATTATTTTCATTTAAGATATAAAAGGCTTTTAGAACAGCCCATATATTCCACAAATATTCCAGTCAAGATTTAAAAGGGTAGACCAGATGACAGTGAATCAGAAGGATAAGGGGGAATTTCAGTAAGATTCTATATTTAATATAGGTCTTTATAAGAAGAAACGAAAAAGTCCATGGGTACTTAGACAGAGGATGTTTCAGGAGAATCAGGAAGCATAAACTATGTGATCTCCAAAAACATGTCTAGAAGCCATTGGGATATTGGTTCTAAGCAGTTAGAACCAGAGCAGATGATGAAGGCAGTTCATGATCAATGTGTAGTGATACAGGTTTGGAAAACACTAATATGTTTTAGGGATCTCCAAGAGGCCTGAAGTCAGAGCTCCTGTTGGAGGGACAGCAAGAAATAGGGATAGTAAAATGACTAAGTAATAGCAAAATGGCACTGTAGGAGGCTAAGAAAACTAGATACTTGTAATCTTATTCCTGGACTTTTATGATTTCTCTGTGTGTGTGTGTGTGTGTGTGTGTGTGTGTGTGCTCACACAAGTGTAACAACTTCTGTTTGGTGTTTGAAGTTAAATGTGTTTCTGAAGGTAGAAACAAAGATTGTGAAAGTGCTTTCATCCCCTTCAAAGCTTCTTTTAAGGTACTCATATAGAGACCACAGAGGAGATGGGACAAAAGTAAGTTTACATTTTATTCTTTGATCATATTTATATAGGGGAAATCTAAATAATTAAAAAATAATAAGCTGAAAAATTAAAATATGAAAACTTCTATTACAAAAAGAAAGGAACCTATAAGACAGGTTGAGAAAAGATTCTACCTATTTGAGTAAATATTCACCATATATAAAAAATTACTAAGAATTCAGTTTTTAGAAATTAGTTTTAGACCAAAATGACATACCATATATCATAATAACATGCAAGTAGGCATGTGATTCATATAGAAGAGGTCATATCAGAAGAAAATGGGAAGAAATATGCACAACTATGGGTAGTAGAAGAATCCTTGACTAAACAGGAGATAGAAAGGGTTATTTCCCAAATGATAAATGATTAAAGGATATGAATAGGCAATTTTCAGATGAAGAAATCAAAATGATCAATAATCATATGAAAATATGTTCTAAATCCTTCTTAATTAGATGAATGTGAATTAAAACAATTTTGAGCTACCATTTCACATCTATTAGATTGGCCAATATGACAGTAAAGGAAAATGAAAAATGTTGAAGAGGATGTGGCAAAATTAGGATCCTAATGCAGTGCTGGTGGAGTTTTAAACTGATCCAACTATTCTGTAGGTCAATCTAGAATTATGTCCAAGGGGCTTTTTAAAGAATGCAACTCCAGAGAAAGAACTGTTGGAGTAAGAATGAAAATGAACAAATATGATTTGTCACTTTTTAAATAACATATGTTTTAGGGTTTTGGTTTTATTCTTAGTATTTCCCCAAATTCCCTATAATCTTTCCTGTGTCTCCATGTGGGCAGGATCACATGATTGGTATTTAACTGGTGGTGACTCCTCCCATGTCCTTTTTTGGGGGGCAACAATCAGAAGTGATGGTGGTGAGTGGGGATTGCTGAAATGGCTAACCAGCCATGGGCACATAGTTTTTAGTTTGTATCCTCTTTATTCCTTGATTTCTATTGATCTTTAATAAACTTCATCAAATAGAATATTTTTATTATTTGAGATATAATTTTAGATTTCACATATGGAAACATGTTTCATGTGATAATACCTCTATAATGCCAATTGAACTGCTTGTGAAGTCTGAGAGAATGAAGGGAAAAGGGGAGGGAGATATTTTGGATTATATAATTTCAGAAAACTCAAGGAAATTTGGTATTAAAATTAAAAATAAACAAATAATACTTAAAGACAAAAAAAAGAAATGCAAACCAAAACAATTCTGAAATATTACCTCACACCCATTAGTCTGGTTGCAATGACAGAAGGGCAAAGTGAGAAATGTTGAAGGGGATGTGAAAAAATGGGGACATTGATACATCTCTTGATGGAACTGTGAACTTATTCAATCACTTTGGTGAGCAATTAGGAATTGCATTCAGAGAGTAATAAAACTATATAGATTCTTAGACCCAGTATTGCTTAGGCTATTTTTTAAGGAGATCATGGTAAGAGGAAAAGAGCATATATGTTTCAAAATATTTATAGGAGCTCTCTTTGTGAAGGCAAAGAATTGAAAACTGAGGGTATGCCATCCTTTTGGGGAATGGCTGAACAGATTGTGGTTTATGATTATGATGGAATACTAATGTGCCATAACAAAAGATGAACAGAATGATTAAAAAATAGAAAGAACTCCATGGAATTATGAACAGTGAAATGAATAGAACCAGGAAAACAATATACACAGTCACAGACTTAATCCTGGAAAAATAAACTGTGAGTGTCCATAAAGTGAATAGAATGGTGAAATATGAAAAATAATTCATAATTTCATTTTGGCAACTCTGAAGAAATCTTTTTTTTGTGTGATGGGAGGAGGGTGGGGAGGAATAGGGACACTAGTGGATGGAAATTATTCTGTTGATACAAAGAAAAGTAAACTAAATATTGAGGAGATCTTTTATTTCATTTATGTAGAATCTTATTTTTCATGCTATATGGAAATGCATGTTTGATTTCATTTTGTAAAAGAGTTGGATAACATTCTTTTTTATAAGTCCAACAGAATTGTTTTGGATCATTTTGTTGTTGATTGTAGGTAAGTCCAAGTCTATCACATTTGATCATTCCACAATAATGCTGTTGCTGTGTACAATGTTTTCCTCTGATTCTGAATATTTCACTCTGCACCAGTTCATCTCTTTCTGAAATCATTCTAATCATTATTCTTTATTGCACAATAGAATTCCATCACCATCCTGGATTTAATTTCTGTCATAGTTGGAAAAGATATTATGCAAAGATACACAATTCCAAATGGAAGAACATTTTCGGCTTTGTTTATTTAAAGACTTGTTTAACTTATTTACATACACTTACTAAAATATGATATTTCTTTTGCAATCCCTTTTATTTATTACTTTCTATATTCCATGCACTGTTGAAGCTTTTCAAATATCTTATTTGATCTTCAAAACTACTCTGAGAAGCAGGTATTATAATTAAAGCCCTGTCTCAAATGTTCTTTTTTCCTGATTCTCCAATTTAAAAAAAAAATTACCATGCTCATTACATATATATTTATTTATATTTATATATATATATGTTTACATTTAGGATATATGCCTATATCCTAAATTTATTTAAATGTCCATATATTAGAATATTCTGGAATGCAATGCAGGGATTACTTTAGTTTTATACTTACATCAAGTGTCTATCATATAGAACAGTGATGGTGAACCCAAGGCATGGGGTACCAAAGATGGTACACAGCCCTCTCTATGGCCACATGACTGCCCTTCCCTCTCCCACCCCTCACCAGAGTTTGTTACTAGAAAGGCAGAGGGTCTTGGATGGAGTTGCTCCCCTCCTCCACCCCACTGTCTCTGATGACATTTTTCCACATCACCTGCCCCTCTGCCCAGTAGCCCAATGGAAGTACTTTCTCCCTCCCCTATGTAGCATAAAGATAGGGTGGGGTGCACCTGACACTCAGTGGGGGGTAAAGGCACAGCACAGTTTGTTTTTTTGGGGGGGTTGGGCATGGCACACACATGGGAAAATTTTAAATAATCAGTGAGAGTGGCTTCTGTTTTTTTACTATTTTTTTTTGAGATTTATATACTTCCTACATACATATATAAGAATGAGAGGAAAAGTGCTATTCTTAAAAGCAAGGTAATGAGTGAAAAAAGTCAGAAAAGGTCTAGATTCAATTCTTTTCTGTTGATTTGGCACTACCATATTTGATGGTGAGCAACTTGAGAGTAAAGATTAATTTAGTAGTTTGCTTTTGTCTTTGCATTGGTACTCAATAATTCTTGTTGCCTTGACCTGAGTATTCATTTAATGAATCTAAGTTTTAATTTACTCAATTCAAAAACAATGCTTCTTAGTACTTATCTCACAGGATTGTCCTGAGGACTAAATGTAATCATATAGGCAAAACATTATATGCATTTCAGTTATTATTATTAGTATTCAGTGAAGTCCTACAGTTGTTCATGTAGATGCTGGAATTGCCATATTGCTGCTGAAATTTCATTTAGGATGGAATTTTAAATATCATAGACAAGAGCTTTGCCAAAATCAAAATCAATATAAGTCAATTGCTACAGAAGTATGAACCCATATTTTCTTTATTAAGATTTCAGCTTTTCAGCATGACAGTGAGACTTGTTAGGTCGGTTGAGCTCTTGAAAACTTACGTCCTTCAAGTCAGGTTTTATGTCTTCATTTTAAAAATACAGCCAACCAATATGAAGACATCAGAATAGATGAGTGAATATATGAGGGAGAGAGAGAGTGGGAGGGGGAGAGAGAGAGAGAGAGAGAGAGAGAGAGAGAGAGAGAGAGAGAGAGAGAGAGAGAGAGAGAGAGAGAGAGAGAGAGAGAGAGAGAGAGAAGTCTTGATAATGATTCTCTTCTGGTTGCTATTGTTCTTTGTTCAGGTTGATGAGAAAAATAAGTAAATATGAATTTGGATACTAGGATAGTAGTAGAACACTATGGAGGAAAAGGGAGTTTTCTTTGTATCTTGGCAGGCTCTGAATTGCTGCCTCTGAAATCATAGGCTCTCTTAATGAAATATTAATGGCTCTGTTTTTAATAGGAATTTCAACACAACCCAAATTAAGCCATTGGAAAAGGAATATGGCCCAGTTAAGTATAGTAAAATCATGAGCTCCTTTCCTGAAGAGTAGCTGTGAGCAGTTAAAGTGACAATCAATTTAACCAGGTGATATTGCTTTATAAGTCTCTGAAGTGTTAGGTCTCAGCAAGGCTAATGTAATTCACTTTAATTTCCTTTTGGACAGAGCAATGGTTAGTAAGGAACATCACAGGAGCATACACACACAAATATATGCACACAGCTAGGGACAAAAAATCTTAGTAATCAGAGGAAAAGGAAATTATTTAACCCTTCGTGAAAAGGTATATGATTCCTCTAGCTAAATGGAGAAAAATAAGCAAGAAGAGATTTTGTTTCTTATGGAAAACTAATGCAGAAAATCACTTGGTTAATTTTTACTAAAGACTTTAGTATTAATTTCTAAAACAAGACTGGAAAGCTTTAGTGGAAATTATTCTTCAAGCTTTCCTCAAAGGTAGGAAACCATGATGACGATTTTAATTATTTTATGTGATATAAATTTTACAACATAAGAATGATGATGTCATTTCATGTTTTCCAACTTCCTGATCCTTTCTTTGATGCCATACCACATGGGTTTTTTTTTTTCTTTCTTTTAATTAAATATGGCATTTTACCTATCCAGGTAAAATATTAATTTATGCATTTAATTTGATTTCATTTTATAATATGGACTTAAACATTAACAAACATAAATATTTTATTTGAATAGAATAGAAAAGGGAATCTTTTTTCTTCAGTCATGTGAAGTGAGTTTGGAATTGTAGTCAGTGCCTACCTTATGCTGGTTCTGCTGATTTCACTGTAAATCAATTCATATAGATATTTCTATGTTTACTTGAATTTCCATAATTTACCATAGCACATACATATTTCATTACAATTACATATTTTAATGTGTTTAGCAATCCTAAAATGCATGGGTATCTACTTTGTTTTTCATATTTTAGTATAAAAAAAGCAAAAAGTAGTGGGGTAAAAATTTTTTTACACTGACATTTTAGAATTTAACAAATTTGACACCAATTTCATAGGGTGAATGAACTCACACAAACACACATACCTTTGTGTATGCATTTCAAATTAATTCATAGTTCTACCAACACAAGATTAATATGTTTATTTTCCAATATAATTCTCTCTCTTTCTTTTTTTTTTACCTTTCCAATCTGGAAAATGTGGAATACAAATTCAATTTTAATTTTTTTATATCTTATTATTGCTGATTTTTTTTGGGGGGTACAGCTTGCATTCTTTTTTCCTCTTGATGACTTCATATTTTCTGACTATATCTATTAGAGAAAACATCTTACATATTTGTGTCAATTCTCATAAAATATTTGTCACAAAATTTTACTTCAAAGTTATTTTCCTCCAGTTAAAGGTTTGTCAATTAATAAAAATTGTATTCTTTTAAATATACCAAAAATATTGGGGGCAGCTGGGTAGCTCAGTGGATTGAGAGCCAGGCCCAGAGATGGGAGGCCCTGGGTGCAAATATGGCCTCAGATATTTCCCAGCTGTGTGACCCTGGGCAAGTCACTTTAAGTCACAATCCCCATTGCCTAGCCCTTACTACTCTTCTGCTTTGGAACCAATACACAGTATTGATTCCAAGATGGAAGATAAGGGTATAACAAAAATAAATAAATAAATGTACCAAAAATCTTTCAATTTCATAGAATCAAAATTGTAAGTTTTACATTCTGTTTTCCTCTATATTTATTTTTTGGTTAAGGATACTTTTGCACATTGTTGTGAAATGTATTTTTCCATTATTTTCTAATTTCTTTATGACATTCCTTTTGTATATCTTGCACATTATAGAGTTGTTTAAGCCTAATTTCTTCCATGATACGTTACATTTTCCCATGTTTTTTTTCCTGAAAACATCGTCTTTAATCTAATAGTTTGTTTTGTATTTGACATCTGTGCTATTTGTTTGACTACTTAGATATCTTCTTTACCAAATCTGTTCCACTGACTGCTTTATATGTTATTGAACCAATATTTAATCTTCTTCATATTTATAGCTGTGTAATAGTTGAGATTTGGTAGTGCTAGTCAGTTTTCATACACGTATACACCCTAACTTATTTTCCCTCAGGTTCTTGAACCTTAACACCTTTGGATGAATTTTGTAATTATTTTTTTCAATTTTTCTAAAATATCTACTTATAATTTTATTTGTATGGCAATAAACATATAACTTAATTTAGGTAATGTTTATATGAATTTTATACAACTGAGATCAAAGGACATATCTCCAAATATTTGTATATTTTATTCCTATAAAGTGTTTTTTGTTTCATTCCTACTCTTTGTATGTGTGTCAGAGTTAGATTTTTAGTTACTATTAGTGTCTATTTCAAGAATAATTAATTTTTTTCTTTATCATTCTTTTGGGATTTGGTGTTTAAAAGCATATTGACAGATGAATTTTATAAAGTTACTTTATATCCTGCTACTTTATTGGTCATTAATTCAATTGAATATTTAGGGTTCTCTAGGTAAACCATCATATCATTTTCAGAAAAGAGAATATGCTTGTCCCTTCCACATCATGGGACTCAGGGGAACACTGTTCTAGCAGTTTGGAAAATCCATATAAATATATTTGGACCTCCATTTTTGCCAGAAAAGAAGTCTGATTCTTTTATGTAGTATTTACAGAACTTTATTGTAAATTTTGGGTTCAATATTAATTTCTGAGTTTCAAATTGTTTTCTAATTTTTTTTCATCTGATGTCCTTTTTGTATAGTCTATGGCTTCCACAAAACTCTCCAAAAATTCCAGTTTGTTTTCTTATGCTGACCCCTTAATATAACAAATTTGCTAAGGGGAAAGTCCTGATATGGAAGGGATAACTGTATTTTGTTTCTTCTTTGTCTTTTTTTATTCCCTAAATTTCTTTATTCTGCCCCATTTAAATGCTATTATTTTTAGAATTCTATCAAATAATAGTAGTGACAATAGATATCTATACTTTATCACTAATCTTATTTGAAAGGATTATGATTTTTCTTCTCATTCAAAATAAAGCTAAGAAGCTAAGGAGCAGCTGTTTAGCTCAATGGATTGAGAGCTAGGCCTAGAGTCAGGAGGTCCTAGGTTCAAATTTGGCCTCAGTGACTTCCTAGCTGTGTGACCCTGGGCGAGTTATTTAATCCCCATTGCCCAGCCCTTACCACTCTTCTGCCTTATCCCAAAATTATGTATTGATTCTAAAGCAGAAGGTAGGATTTAAAAAAAAAACTTAATAAATAAAATAAAATAAAGCTAGTATTTGGTTTTCCCATGTTATAAAAGAAATATATTTGTTATTATTCTTCAGTTTTTCTTGTTATTATTTTAACATAAATAGTGATATATTTTTCATTTTCTTTCTTGTATGTTGGTACATTGTGCTATTTTATGGATTTTGTTATTAAAATGATCAATTATGTTTATAATTTTCATAAAATTAAATTAATCTACTATTCCTTGTTTATTCTAAACTAGCCATGTTATATAACCTGTTTGTTAATATTTTAAATTATCATAAATTTAAAGTATTCATATTTTATCACTCTGAAATATCTCTCTTGTTTGGTATCAAGATTACATATATATATATTTCATTTTAAAATGTATTTATATGTATGTTTGTTTGTTACTTTGAAATTCTCAAGTATCTTCCTCTTACCCTCATCTCCCTGCACTAGAGAAGGCATAATTTGACAAAACTATATATACATATATATTATAGATATATAACTACATCTTGCTTATTTCTTTTTTATCAGTTCTTTCTCTGGAGATGTGCATGCAGAAGTAATTCTTCAAATAATATTCTTTTCATTCTTATAACATTCTCTCCAATTGGCTCATTTCATTCTTTATAACTTCAGTAATATCTTTGCGTGTTTTATTTTTTAGTTACCTGCTTATCATTTTTTAAGGTAAAATAGTATTCCATCACAATTATGTGTCACAAGTTGTTTGCCCATTCCCCAACTGATAGGCAACTCCTCAGTTTCCTTTTCTTAGTCACTATAAAGAGAGATGTTATTAATATTTTACAAATATAGGTTCTTTTCATTTTTACCTGGTTGCCAAAGGAAACAAACCTAATAGTGGTATTATTGGGTCAAAAGGTATCCTCAGTGTTATAACATTTTTTTAATAATTTCATATTGCTCTTTTTTCTTGTTGTTGAATTGTTGAATAGTGCACAGTTTCACCAACAGTTCCATTTTTCCACATCCCCTCTAATATACCTTAGGAGTTTGGTAATGTGCTTTCCCCCCATTTTTGAAAATAATTTGTCTGATATTGAAGCAAATTGCTGCCTGTACTTTTGATCTAAGTATATATCCATTTGGTCTTGATATTCACACCTACCCTATAAAAGTTCATTTATGAATCCTTCATTTTTCATTTTTTGAAATTAGGTTATTTAACTATCTATGGTTCTTTGATTCAAGTATTACATATTTTTGTGACTATTAATCTTTTTCATTGTTGTTGTTCAATTGTTTTGGTTGTGTCCAATTTTGCATGACACTATTTTGGGATTTTTTTGGCTAAGATTCTGAAATTGTTTGCCATTTCCTTCTGCAGGTCATTTTTTTATGAGGAAACAGATAAAGTTAAATGACTTGCCTAGAGTTACATAGCTATTGTGTCTGAGTACAGATTTGAATTCAGAAAGATGAGTCTTCCCATCTCTAATTCCATCACTCTATCTAATGAGACATTTAATTGCCTCTTATCCTATTCCTATAAATTGTCAATTTTGTTTGTATATTATCTTGCAACTTATTCACTAGTAATTCCATTTTTATTTTTAATTATAAACCATTTTCCTATTTTTTATTTTGATAATTGGATTGTCCTTATATTTTTTCTGTGTAATTATCTAAAATTGTTTATTTTAACTTGAGTTTTAAAATGTTATTATGGACTTAAATGTTATCTCTAATTTGAAATGTTCATTTTTCTTGCTAATTTTGGTTTATTTTCTAGTTCTTAATGTTGTTTTATAACTCTTTTCTTGCCCATAGATGACCAAGATCAATCTGGTAGTTCAGATTCATTAAATCTGAGAAGGGTATTCTATGGCTTTGTTGTGGCATCCTTAATTTATGAGTTCCTGGATTCTTTAATCTAAGCTGGCTGGCAGCAAAAGGAATTGATGTATCAAAATGGACAATTTCCAACATTTCTTATGTTTATTTCCTCTGCATATACCACTAAGGTTAAGGATACCCTGGTCTTCAGGCAATGAGCTGGTAGGATTCTGGACCTGGAAGTACTAGTAATGTGGTTGGATGTCAATGTTTTAATTTTGCCCTGTTTTTTTTTCCTGCTTTGAGAATCCAATGCAGAAAAAAGCACTAGCACGTGTAGCAGCATGATAATAGAGAACATGGTTATAATTCCAGTGCCAAGAGGATTGATAGCATTGTGGATTTTGGGAATTAGAGGCATCTCTGAGAAAAGATCAGAGCACAGACCAGGAGAGCAGTTACCCTCCTTCCCTTTTGATCATAACTAGTTAAAAATATCACAAACATATGAACTATAAGTACTAGCTTTGAAAACATTAGTACGAAACCCCTGAAACTTGCAATAGTACCCTAACTACCACAGTACTAGAGAACAACTTTAACAAAAGTTAAAGTTAAGAAATAGTCTGAAAAAATGAGTAAACATCAAAATAAAGGAACTATTAAAAGGTATTATGGGGATAAGGCAGATCAAGAAAAAAACTCAGAAGACAGAAAAGTCAAAAGAGCTTCAAGTCAAGGCTCCAACATATGAAACAACCACAAGCCCAAAAAGAATTTCTGGAACACCTCAAAAATTAAATCAAATAAGAAAGGGAAAGGAAATATTTGGAGAGGGGAAGGAGAGGAATACATGAAAGTTATGAAAAGTGAGTCAAAAGTGGCACAAAAATTTTACATAAAATAACATCTTGAAAAGAAAACTGGCTAAATGGTAAAAGAGATATAAAAATCCACATTATAAAAGTTGGCAAAGATGGCAGAGTAAGAGAGCTTGTCAATGATCCTCTAAATGAATACAGAAAAAAAATGATTGAAAGTTACTTCTGTGGTGACAAAACCAACAGAAGGAGTGAAGCAGTGATCTGTAAGAAATAGAAAGTAAAAATATACTAGTAGGTGAACTCAACTTTCCCCTCAAAGAATTAGATAAATCTAACAAAAATTAACAATCAAGAAAGAATTTAAGGAGATGAATAGAATTTTAGAATAGTTATATTTGTTAACTCTGGAGAAAGCTTAATGGAAATAAAAAAGAATATAACTTTTTCTTAGCCATATATGGCACCTTTAAAAATATAATGTATTATGACATTAAAAGTCTCCCATACATTTGCAGAACAGCAAAAACAAAATTAAATGCATTCTTTTCAGATCATAAAGAAATAAAATTACATTCAATGAAAGGTTGTAAAAAGGTGAATTAAAAATATTTGGAAACTAAATAATCTAAACCCAAGGAATAAGTGGGTAAAAAACAAATAATAGAATAATATATTATTTCTTTAAAGGGAATGACAATAAGACAACATACAAAAATTCATGCAATGCAGCCAGGGAGAAAGTACATAGGGTGAAATTTATGCCTAAATACATATATCAATAAAGTCTAAAAAGAGCAGATCAATTCATTGAAGATGAAGCTAAAAACTCTAAAAACAACAAATTAGGACTTCTGGGTTAGCATGGCAGCAGTCTAGAAATGGGAAGCTTCCCCTCCTCAGACCCACTGATATAGACGAACTAAAAAGATTGCAGGAAAACATTTTAATAAGAACAAAGGGACTATACAGTAGGGCGCAGAATTGAAGGTATGTGGGATTTGGGCACTTCTACATTATAAGGGAGTGAAAAAGCTCCCACCCAAACTTGAGCTGATCTACCCTACCCCACCTACGGAGCCAGAGGTAGAGCACACGTGCACCACAACCAAAGAGTGAGTAAGAGGCACCTCTGGAACGTGCAAGGGGCACCTCTAGGTTTTGGAAGCTGACTAAAACAACCAAGGACCTACCCATGAGACCAGTTACACTCGAAACCCCGGTGGGTTGGGGAGCACAGACCTTGGATACCCCTGGGAAGGCATCGAGCAACTGGAAACCAAAGATCTTGCAAAACAACATGTATGCACCAAATAGTACAGCACCCAAAAACTAATGGAAAAACTAGTAGAATTGAAGGAGGAAATAGATAGTAAAACTATACTAGTGGGAGACCTGAACCTACCACTATCAAATTTAGATAAATCAAATAAAAAAATAAATAAGAATGAAGTAAAAGAGGTAAATGACATCTTGTAAAAATTAGAGGTAATAGATACATGGAGAAAAATAAATAGGGACAAAAAGGAATACACCTTTTCTTCAACAGAACATGGCACATTCACAAAGATTGACCATATATTAGGTCATAAAAACATGGCATACAACTGCAGAAAAACAGAAATAATAAATGCAAACTTTTCAGATCATAAGCAATAAAAATAATGATCAGTAAGGGTACATGGAGAGCCAAATAAAACATTATTTGGTAATTAAACAATATGATTCTCCTAAATTGGTTAGAGAACAAATCATAGAAACAATGAATAATTTAATTAAAGAAAATGACAATGATGAGACTTCCTTTAAGAATCTATGGGAAAATTTATATCCTTGAGTTCACATATTAAGAAATTAGGGAGGGCCAATGATTTGGACATGCAAATTCAAACATTGAAAGTGAACAAATTAAAAATCCCCAGAAGAAAACCAAATTAGAGATCCTATAAATCAAGGGAGAAATTAACAAAATTAAAAGTGATAGAACTATTGAACTAATAAATAAGACAAGAAGCTGCTATTTTGAAAAAACAAACAAACAAAACAGACAAAATACTGGTCAATCTAATAAAAAAGAAGGAAAGAAGAAAATCAAATTAACAGTATCATTGATGAAAAGGGAGAACTCACCTACAATAAAGAGGAAAGTAAAGCAATCATTAAAATATTTTGCCCAATTGTATGGCAATAAACATGCCAATCAAGGTGATATGGATGAATATTTACAAAAATATAAATTGCTTAGATTAACAGAAGTAATAGAATTCTTAAATAATCCTATATCAGAAAAAAAGAAATTGAACAGGCCATCAAAGAACTCCCAAAGAAAAAATCCCCAGGGTCTGATGGATTCACAAGTGAATTCTATAAATCTTTCAATGAACAGCTAATCCCATTATTATACAAACTATTTGAAATAATAAGTGAAGAGGGAATTCTACCAAATTCCTTTTATGACACAAATATGGTACTGATTCCAAAGCCAGGCAGGTCAAAATCGGGGAAAGAAAACTGCAGGCCAATCTCCTTAATGAACATAGATTCAAAAATCTTAAATAGGATACTAGCAAAAAGACTCTAGCAAGTGACCATGAGGGTTATACACTATGATCAGGTGGGATTTATACCAGGAATGCAAGAATGGTTCAATATCAGCATCCACATAATTGACCATATCAACAAGAAAATCAACAAAAATCACATTATTTTCTTAATAGACACAGAAAAGGCCTTTGACAAAATACAATACTAATTAGTATTAAAAAGACTAGAAAGTATAGGACTTGAAGGGTCTTTCCTAGAAATAATAAACAGTATCTATTTAAAACCATCAGCCAACATCAACTGCAATGGGGAAAACTAGAAGCCTTCCCAATAAGATCAGGAGTGAAACAAGGATACCCATTATCATCTATATTATGTAACATTGTACTAGAAACACTAGCAGTAGCAATTAGAGAAGAAAAAGAAATTGAAGCTATTAAAATTGGCAATGAGGAGACCAAGCTATCGCTCTTTATGGATATGATGGTCTACTTAAAGAATCCTAAAGAATCAATTAAAAAGCTAGTGGAAATAATCAACAACTTTAGCACAGTTGTAGGATACAAAATAAACCGACATAAGTCATTAGCATTTTTATTTATCTCTGACACATCTCAGCAGCAGGAATTAGAATGACAAATTCCATTTAAAATCACCCTATACAATATACAATACTTAGGAATCTATCTACCAAGACAAACACAGAAACTATATGAACACAACTACAAAACAGTTTCCACACAACTAAAGCTACATCTGAGCAATTGGAAAAATCATTAACTGCTCATGGTTTAGGATGAGCTAACATAATAAAAATGACCATCTTACCCAAACTTATCTATTTATTTAATGCCATGCCCATTGAACTTCCAAAAAAACTTTTTTTACTGAATTAGAAAAAACAATAAAAAAGTTCATTTGGAAGAACAAAAGTTCAAGGATATCCAGGGAAATAATGAAAAAAAAATACAAAGGAAGGTGGCTTTGCAGGAACAGATCTCAAACTATACTATTAAGCAGTAGTCATCAAAACAATTTGGTACTGCCTAAGAGACGGAAAGGAGGATCAGTGGAATTGACTTGGGGTAAATGACCTTAGCAAGACAGTCTATGAGAAGCCAAAAGATTCCAGCTTTTGGGACAAAAACACAGTATTTGATAAAAACTACTGGGAAAATTGGAAGACAATGTGGGAGAGATTAGGCTTGGATCAACACCTCACACCCTATAACAAGATAAACTCAGAATGGGTGAATGACTTGAACATAAAGAAGGAAACTATAAGTAAATTATGTGAACACCAAATAGTATGCATGTCAGACCTTTGGGAAGGGAAAATTTTAAAAACCAAGTAAGACTTAGAAAGAGTCACGAAATGCAAAATAAATAATTTTGACTGTATCAAACTAAAAAGTTTTTGTACAAACAAAACCAATGTAACCAAAATCAAAAGGGCAATAACAAACTGGGGAAAAAATCTTCATAACAAAATCCTCTGACAAAGGTCTAATTACTCAAATTTACAAAGAGCTAAATCAATTGTACAATAAATCCAGCCATTCTCCAATGATAAATGGGCAAGGGACATGAATAGGCAATTTTCAGATAAAGAAATAAAAACTATTAATGAGCACATGAAAAAGTGTTCTAAATCTCTTATAATCAGAGAGATGCAAATCAAAACAACTCTGAGGTATCACCTCAAACCTAAGAGATTGGCTAACATGACAGCTATGGAAAGTAAAGAACGTTGGAAGGGATGTGGCAAAGTCACGACATTATTTCATTATTGGTGGAGTTGTGAATTGATCCAACCATTCTGGAGGGCAATTTGGAACTATGCCTATAAAGTGCTAAAAGACTCTCCTCCCTTTGATCCAAACATAGCATTGTTGGGTTTGTACCCCAAAGAGATAATAAAGAAAAAAATACATATACAAGAATATTCATAGCTGCGCTCTTGTGGTGTCTAAAAATTGGAAAATGAGAGGATGCCCTTCAATTGGGGAATGTCTGAACAAATTGTTGTATATTTTGGTGATGGAATACTATTGTGCTCAAAGGAACACTAAAGTGAAGCAATTCCATGGGGTCTGGAACAACCACCAGGAAGTGATACAGACCGAAAGGAGCAGAACCAGGAGGACAATATACCCAGAGACTGATACACTGTGGTACAATCGAATGTAATGGACTTCTCCATTAGTGGCAATGCAATGATCCTGAATAACTTGGAGGGATTTGTGATAAAGAACAGTATCCACATTCAGAGGAAAAACTGATGGAGTAAAAACATCAAAGAAAAAACAACAGCTTGATTACATGGGTTAAGGGGAATAAGATTGGAGATATAGACTGTGAATGAACATCCTAGTGCAAATACCAACCACATGGAAATGGGTTCTGACAAAGGACACATGTAATACCCAATGGAATTGTGTGTCAGCTATGGGAGGGGAGTTGTGGGGGGAGGGAAGGTAGGAATAGAATATGATTTCTTAAACAGGGGATAATGTTCAAAAATGACCAAATTAAAAAAAACAAAACATCAAATTAAAAATCACTAATTAAACACCAAATTGGGAATTCTGAAAATCAAGGAAGGAAAAACAAGTAAAATTGAATGTATCCTGTCTAATAAAGAAAATTAACAGATTGTTTTAAGGGAAGAAATAAAATGGATCAAACATTGCTTGATTTGATTTAAAGAAGAAAGAAGAAAACCAAATTAGCAGTTTCAAAGGTGAAAAGAGTAAATGCACTCTGAATTAAAATCAATTTAAAACAATTATTAGGAGTTATTTCCATAATTATGCCAAATAAATCTAACAATATATGAGAAATAGATGAATATTTACAAAAACAAAAATTAAGAGAAATAGAATAATTTAATAACTATTTTAGAAGTAGAAATTGAACAAATGATTAATGAGCTCCTGGGGGTTTAGGGGGGAACCAGAAGAATAGATGGATTCATAATGAATTCTACCAAATAATTAAGGAACTATTAATTCTATTACTACATAATAGATTTTTAGAAAAAATGACAAATTATTTCTATGAGGTTCTTTTTATTATGTAAATATGGTGTGATACTTAACCTATTAAGAACAAAAAATAGATAAAGAAAATGATATACCAGTTTCCTTAAAGAATACTGATACAAAAATTTAAATAAAATACTAACAAAGAAATTACAGCAATATATCACATGGGTCATTCTTTATTAGCAGAAGGGGTTTATCAGCATAATAGAGTATATTAATAACAAAATCATCAGAAAACAGATTTCTCAATGTATGCAGAAAAAAGTTGACAAAAATAGCTATTCCTATTAAAAAGAAATCACATTGGAGAAAAAAGGAATAAACCAAAACAAGTTCCCTTAAAATGATAAGTAATATTTATCTAAAGTCATCAACAACTACTATTTATAATTGGGACTAGCTATAACACCTTCCCTGAAAATTCAAGGATGAAACAAGGATGACCATTGGGTCCTTTATTATTTGATATTGTACTAGAAATAGCAATAAAAAAGGAAAAACAAATTGAAGGAATTAGAATAGGCATTAAAGAAATAAAACTATCACTCTTCTCAGATGGTATTATACTTCAAGCATTTTAAAGAATCAACTAAGATTAATTGAAATAATTAACAATTTTAGCAAAGTTATAGGATAGAAAATAACTGTCATGTCATTTCTATATATTATCCAAAAAGTCCACCAGAAAGATAGAAAAATAAATGTCATTTAAATTAATGATAGATGATATAAACTTTGAAGTCAAACTGCCAAGCTAAACATAGGAACTACATAAACATAATTACGAAACACTTTACCTACATATAGTTGGGTCTAAATAATTTGGAAAAATAGTAATTGCTTATGTATATGCTAAACCAGTATAAAATGACCATAGAGATTGATATCCTTTCATATATCAGCACATGGTCTTCATGTGTTATTGTGAAAAGGAAAAAAAAATCACTACTTTTGGACAGACTTCTTATGAAGAGCTTCTCTGAATTTAGCTAAAGGTATCTTAAGGAATAGACTCAATCTGTCATCCAGTCAATTTGAGACACATTTTTAGTTTGTTAGGATTTGGAAGAGCTTTTATTATGTTGGTAAAACCTTCTAGAAGCAGGGTAACCTGTGTATAAAGATGAAATATTGGATGATGGTTTTAGTAGAAATTCATATGCTCTATCATGATCAAAATAAAGTTTTAAATTTAATAACAGCTAAGTTATTGCATCACAATAACTTTTCCGCTTTATTTTCACAGAGTGTTTGTTAGGAAAAATTGAAAACAAAAGAATACTGAATTTGTTACATATCATAACAATGCTCCTTTCTCTGAGCATCTTTCACACTTCAAAATATGCACTAGTTAATTCAAATGAGCTGTTCTTAGTAATTATGACAATATAGTCTGCATTTTCCTCTTTTGTTATACTGATCCTTAGTTCCTCAAGTGAAAAGTTAGCTTGATATTTTCACAGGGCTTATTTTTTTATAGTCCAAGGTTAATGAGCTGTGGTTTAGTTTAGTGCAGGGAGTGCTAAGCTAGCACCTAATATGTTAAGTTAGGCATGATTCAAACCTTCCAAGGTAAGTGATCTCAGACATTACAAATGGGGGCAGGGAGTGCAGCAAGGCTTGTATTATTACTCAAGAAAGGTGATCCCAGTCAGCATATATTGGTATTTTCAAGTTTATGTATAGACCATTCTGAGTAGAAACATAAATATCCCACATTCCATTTTGAAAGTCTTTGGGTTATAGGTTATTGACCACTTAATTTTATAGCTAGAATCAACCATTGTTAAGTAAAAAATAAACTGTCTTAAAATTTTCATTATGTTGGATGTGTGTTAGAAAAAAAATCAATCTAAAAACTAATGAGCCTTTTAAGGAAGACTAGGTGTTTCTATATTATGAGTTGCCTAGTAAAATAAAGTGCAGGATTTGGGGGCAGAGCATTTGTTTTCAAATCAAGGGTTCAATATTTTTTAGACTATTTGGAATTTAATATTGAAATTGCTTTAGAAAATTAGTCCTCTCTTTTTATAAAGCAAACTGAGATTCAAAGGTTAATGACTTAACCAAGAGCATATAGATAATAACAGAATGAGGATTTGGAACTCAAACTTTTGAATCCTTATTGCCTGTATGACTGTGAGAATGTCACTTAAACCTAGAGTCTATATGTTCTATCCTTTACATAGGTATAGTACTGCAGAGGATTATTGTTAAGAAATCATTCTGTAAGTCATAAAGCACCATGTAAATACTATAGTGCACAATATTTTTTTTGTAAAGGAAACTATATATATATATATATGCTGAAAATATCCCATAGTTTACTATAGTCTGATTTATGCAAACATTTTTTAAAAAGAAGGCCTTGTATAAATACTAATACAATAAATATTCAAGTAGCTGATGTTAGAAGAATTTTTATGAAAGAACTCACACACTTTTGAAAGGAGTTAGAATAATCTTTCCACTCATCACTATCCTGGTCAGAATCAGAGCCAGAGACATCTGTAAGAAAAAAAAGTTTTATGATGGTCCAACTAAGCCAGGAACACAGACTGGATGGAGATCAGAATCAGGAGACGTGTCTGTGGATATTGAAAGAATAAGGAAACCCTGGAAAGCCATTAGATTGATGCAGACCTGCCAAAAGCTAAGCTAAAAGGTGATGGGAAGGCAGAGAAACTGTAGTAGCAAAGCTACTTTCCTGTCCCGTTCATATTCTGGAACATTTTCTGCGTGATACTATGAGTTTAAAGGAAGTATACAAATTAGATTTTTTTTTCATTAAAATTTATCTACTCAGAACCCAAGGGTTATTTAATATACCTTTAGATTAAGGTTCATATCTAGATCACATCAGGTACAGGACAGTTATTTATTCTATCAATATAAATAAGTTTAAAAAAAGGACTCATGAGTCTCCATTGACAAATAAATAAATATTATTATTCTGTTCTTGGAATTGATGCTTAAAATAGTAAAATTTGAAATACTTCATGGGACTCTCGAACTGATATTTCCCCTTCACCTAGATCTGCCTTCTTCTGAGCAACTCCTCCAAAAGTTGGAAATGTGGAATGTAAATAAGATATAAGGTAGATATTTATATCTTCTTCAAAAAAAATGAAAATCACAACACATTACATATGAGGCTAATAGAAGCCTCATAAGGATACATTGGTAGAGATTTACAAAGCAATAATAACAGAAGTTACACTATATTCTCTCCCAGTAGGAAGATAATTAAAATATCAAAACATGAAGCATTTTATAGAACTTCTCAACATATGTTTTATGTTTTCTAAACTTTCTGGCAAGCCAGACCAAGGACTGGAAGTAGAAGTGCAAGAGAGTGAAGAGACAGAAAGAAAGAGACACAGACAGAGAAAGAGGCAGAGACAGAAAGTGAGAGGGAAGAGGTGAGAGTGGGGTGGCTTTCTGAAGTGCAATCAACATTTCCCAACACCCAGGAGCTCTCAATATTTCTGAGTCCCAAATTTGCCTTCAAAACTGAAAACATTCATCTCACAATTACATCTCAGTTATCCATTTTCAGAAAAAGAGGAAAAAGTGAAAGATCAAGTGCATTTAATATTTGATTTATAATCCAGTCTCATGCTTCCTATAGCTGTTATATTAAGAAAATTAATATAACATGAGGGTTGACACTACCACACCACTCATAGATAAGGTATTTGCATACTCTCTGGAGGGAAAAAATAAAATGAAAGAAAGAGAGAAAAAGCCATTTATCCTTCTTCAATTACTGTGTCCTTCCATTTGTCTTATGTCATCAGCAAAGGGGTTTGCTTTATTATTTCAAAAACAGAAATCTCTTCAAATGTTCAGTCAATCATGTCTGCAGAATTTAGTAGGGAAGTTATGCACACATTACATGGTAGTACTCCAAACTAAACCCTAATAAAAAACATTAAGGAAATAAAAGAAGAAATTCTCAAGGCTAACAGTCATAATGCTAATTTAAAATATTTTAATAAATCCAATCAAATACAAGGAAATAGAAGGATAAATAAGAAAATATATTCCAATATCTTCTTCTTTGAAGAACACACAATTAACTAAATATAGAAAATGAAAATGAGAAATTAAAGCAAAATTAGAGCAAAATGAATCATACAGCCAATAAATCAGACAATATTGAAACTCCAAATTCTATAGATTCAAGATGGAAAAGTTTTCTCCTATTGCTTCTTTTGGCCAAACTTTATTCTTCATAACTTGTCAACATTCATTTCTTTTTTTTTTTTGCTTTCTGATATTTCTATTTACATTTTTTTGTGAATGGTTATATTTTCAATTACACAAGCTGTGAGGCATCATGCCATAGAAAGGAAATATGACCTCAGAGTCATAAAGTCCAAGATTCTAGTCCCATTTTGAATATATATTTTTATGGGTTTCTTTCTGAGAAAAGTCACTTAATGACTCAGTGTTTCCTTATCCAGTGTAAGAAAATGACAATTCCCGAGGGTGTATAATCGATTGATTCTCTAAATGACTAATGGATCAAGTTTTTCCTACCTTCTTCCCTTTACGTCCCACTTCTTAAGGCTTTCAGCTTCCCCCACCCCCTTTCCCCTCAAGTCACTCAGGGTAAACTATGAGATTTAGAGAAGATACATTTTTCTCTTCTTTCTCAAGTAAGGGGTTTATTTTGGGGTAGACAGGAAAAGGGTAGAGGATAAGGTAAGAGGAATAGGTTTCCCTAGTCTCTACAAGGAGCCTTAGTTTGGAGTATATTGGGGAAATGGCAATCAGTCACTAGCAGGGACAGTCTGAGAGATAGGAGGACACCTTTATGTCTTCTTTTCTTCTAACCAGCCAGCTAACCTCAGTCAGTCAGCAAAAGCTTAAAGGTCTTCACCATCAGCTACAAGCAGCCAAAACTTAGTCCAAAAGCCAGAAACCACAGCTTTTTCTCTACCATTCTGTCAGAAGCCAAAGGGTCCAGTCCAGTTTAGCTGTTACCTTAGCTCCAACTGTTTTCCCGGGAACATTCCAAATGGAATGTTCCTATTGATTGACAGCTCTTCTGTCCTTAGCTTTCTCTCTTGCATGCATGCCTTCTCCACATCCCTCCCTTTTTTGTCTTAAAAAATTTTGCACCCAGCAAATTTTAATGATACTTACCTTTCATATATTTCTAACCAACTATTCTTACCCTATACTATCTTCAACATTCCTTTACCCTCCCAAAATAACAAATCCTAACTTATCTTAGCTATTCTTGTCTACCTACTTCTATGCTAAGATTGGGTATAGGAAAATGGTTTAGGTAATAGGAATTTACATGAACATGGTTTTTACATAATAACAAATCATGTAACAATTATCAAACCATTCCAACAATATCCATAACATTTTGAATATGCAATTGTCTTATCTCCTAATGTCTATAAATTCACTAAGTAGCATTTTCTATCACTAACAATTGCTAACCTACCATTGCAATACAATCTAACTTCTATATCTAAGTAGTTCTATATCTGTCTCTACTTTCCTAAGACTTTGAACAAATTTACTAAGTTGTCACAATTGTTAGTAATTAGAATATTAATAAATTATTCTAATAAAATTAGTTTGTTAGTACATTAGTATCTACATGTGTACATAAGTTGTACCTATATAAATTTACATATGTGCATGGGTATACATTTTTCTCGATTTCTGTGCAAACTCATGCAGATAAAATTTTTCTGTTACAGATTGGTACCTCTATAACAGACCGAGCCCCACAATCCTTAGAAACAATATTATGAAAGATGTTTAAGCAGGTTATCTGTGTAGCTGTAGTTATGGCAGTTTTTGTTGGATTCTGGGTCTACAACATACTTTACAGTAAAATGACCCACATGATATTTTATTCTTTGGACTACATAAGCAACCAAACCATGTTTATATTGCAGTTACCTTTTCAAACTGAAACAATGCTCTGGCAAATTCTGAATCAAGTTTATGTGATCTTTATGGCAGTTTTACAGACCCTAACCCAGTTGAGAAAGTTCTTTAGATTTGTGATCCCCAAAAAGGCAGAACAGATACTGGTTATTGATAACAACCTGGAAAACATCATTAAGAACTTGTTTGAAGAATTGATCAAGGAAAAAGAGCTAGATAAGATTGAGGACAAGAACAATGGACAGGAAGACAGTGCACCCAAAGAAAAAGAGAAAGACTAAGAAAGCTAAGGTCAATGCTAAGGTAAATGAAGGTGACAATGACATCAAGCCTGACAGTGAACCAGAGAAGATTTGTCTATTAAAGGAGGTCACCAAGCTATCAACTACAACTGGTGTACTGCAATCTAAAGTTCACAGGCAATTCACATCACAGGAACTTGAATCCCTAAAGAAACATTTTCCAAATTTCATAGAACAACCTTTCAAAACACAAAAGGAACTGAAATGTGCTTTTAGGATCTTTGACCCTGATTTTGAAGATGTAGAGTTTCTTTTCTCTGAACTGTTTAACCCCCATGAGCAAAGGCAAATCCTTGAAAAGACCAGAACTGATAATAACTTAACTAGCTGGCCAACTCAGGAGCAAAGGGAAGATCTCGACTTTGCAAACCTCACTAGCATGTACTACCTGAGAAAATGCAGGGAAGATTTGCTCCAAATGATAAAGCAGTGTTGCTCAAAGCCAAATGCATGAGCTAGGTTTGATAAACTCTTGCAGAACAAAGGGGAAAATCCAGCCACATACATTGATCATCTGTCAGAAATGGCAGAATAGATATTGGGTCTAGAGGCTAATAGTGAAGTCTTCAAGTCATGTTCATAGACAGTTTTTGAGGGGTTGCACACCTCACTTAAAGAACTTCTTTAAGCACTATTTCCATAAATATGACATGGTCAGTCTGATTGAGCTGTGTGAAACAGCTAGTGACCTCCATGATAATCACACAGAACAAAACAAACAAATGCAAGACTTGAAAGATAAATTAGACATATCAAAGAAAAATCTAAAAGAAAAGGAGATAGAGGAAATCAAGGAACTAAACATGGTTAGGATTTACAGAAAATCTATTTACACAAAACCAAAGCCAGTACAAAGAGAAACTGAGGAATGCTTTTTTTTTGCCACAAGAGAGGACACCTTATAAAAATTGTCTTTTGAAGAAGAAATATGAAGTACATGACAACAAAAATACACAAACTAGATACAAAAAGTCCATTTACTGTTCTCATTACATGCTAAAGTCCACTAAGCAAGCAAATGATTTGCAAGAGATGCAAAAAGCCATTAATTCTGGAGCCAAACCTAAGTACTCAGATATGGTTAGGAAAGAATTATGTAGCCAGACCTTTAGAGTATATACTGTGCCACATGGAGATAGAAAAAATAGTGAAATGGAAGCTGCTATTAAAATTAGGAAAAAGTTGAGAAACAATGAAAAATGTGTGCAAGAAAGTGAATCTGTGAGTGATAGTATATGCAATAAATCAAGAGAAAGGCAGAGACAAATTAAAGAAATTGATTTAGAAATTAAGGAAATAACATCTCTAATAGCAAATGATGAGAGACTTAGAAAAAAATCTATATAGTATCCACATAAGAAAAGAGTACAAATGAAATCAAATTATTATTAGAGAACTTTCTTCAGTGTAGAGTGGGCAATAGGATTGAATTGTGCAAAAAAAAAAAGAAAGAAAAAGTCATAAGAACTCAAGCAAGATTTAGTGAAACATAATTTTAATTCCCTACAGGTTACTGTTACTAAAGAATAAAATGCTTTGAAACCATTCACAGATTAGCATGACATCCCACCAAACTCATTTAATTCTTCCAATAGTTTTATGGCACAAAATCCCTTAGAAAAAAACATCTAATCTGAATCCAGGAGAAATTTTCCATCCATCAATGACTAATTTAGAGAATATAAAATTAACTGAAAATGGAGCTGACATTACATTTGAAAACAATAATCCTATTCAAAGTAATGGAGGTGACACAACAGTTGAATTTGAAAAGGGGGATGGAATGGAAATCTTAGTAACTGAAAGAACAACCAAGGATTCAAATGGCAGACTTGAAGCCAACATTCTAAGTGGCAGGGGTGGATCTGTCCAAGCAAACTTATGTCAGATAAGCAACAGCTATGATTTAAAGTCATGTTCCAATGTAGTAGAGGATATTGTACATTTAATCTCAAATGTAGACTTCATAGGAAATTATTTGAATCAAAAAGAATTTACTGATTCTAACATGCAGCTGGCAGAGGGTAGTAAAGGAGTGAACAGTGACTCAGTGGTTATAAACACCTTAGTTACACAGCCAGACACACATGTATATAGTACTGTGGGAAAGAATGAAGGCACACGTCCTACTGAAGATGCAGGGGAAAATGTAGATGGACTGAACTTGTTCCCAAAAGAAAATAACAACAGAGAAGGAAAGATTTCTATCTCTATACAGTCAAAAGAGAGTGAAGATGAACATAAACCTCAGACTGGTGTTAGAGTAGGATCTATGATTAACAGCATAGACTATCTGCAAGAAGAATCTAACCCCATACCATAAAGTTTACCAATTCAAAATGGCAATTTAAAGCTCAGTAGTGAGAAACTACCTGAAACTGATTTGGGAAAGATAAAAGCTGGTGATACAGGCTTAGGTCAAAACACAAAGCCAGAGTAAGCAACAAAGTCTGACAGAAGTTTACTTGGCACTGAGAAAAATCCAATGAACATAGTGATTGGATTCAGTGAGTCAGATTCAGATACTGAATCAGAAGGAATACCAGCAGTTATAATAATAATAATAATAATAATAATAATAATAATAATAATAATAATAATAATAATAATGGATCAAGATGATTTAGAACAAATGCCTTATCAATTTTATAAGCTTTATGAAGAGATAGATGAAGAAGGGGATGTGTGGGACACAAGTGAGAAAATGGAATATCTGAAACCAGTACAATCAAAAATCTCACCAAGATTATGATGATGAGATATTCTTTGGGAACAGAACAAGTTGCATACCATTAGAAACACTTTATGCAAGATTGGGGGATGATAATGAAGATGACTTTATAGAGAAGTTGAATTACATGACTTGTACTGATACAGATTTTGAATGGAAAGGTGGATATCAAGGGACATATTAAGAACTGGAGGAGGAAAGATGGATATACAACTTCACTTCTATTCTCTAACTTCAAAAACATTACAAATACCATTCATGCTGTAACAGTGAAACCAAGATTAGTTGGAGTTCCATAGGGTAACATACTATACAAGACCTTATGGGAATGAAGACTAGTCTTAGGTAGAAAAGAAAATATGCAAGCACAAAAACAACTGAGTAATTCAACAACAAGTACACTCCTAAACTTGTAGCATAAAACTCCAATTTCATAACTAGCACAGACACAAACACCTAGAATGCTATGGAAGCATAAATTTACATTGGATGAATTTGTTATTAAGATTTAGTTGAGAACTGAAAAAGGTTATCTATTTCTCTCAACCTTCACCCTAAATTAATCTCTACCTGGGGAAGGGAGAGAGGGAGGTTATACAATGAAGATATTATCTCATAGTTTCAGATACCTCACAAGAAGCAACAATGTGATCATGCCATCACTGAAGAAGCATACAAAGGACATCTGATTAAAAAAAAGAACCCTAGTCATGAGCAGCAACACAAGTAGCCAAAGAAGGAATCAATAACAGTCCTTGTGAATGAAAGCCTATGAAAACAAAGAAAAGCACATGAGAGAACTTATCAACAAATAGTACAGACAAGAGAGCACTGCACATGTTGAAATGATAACAGGAAAGCATCCCTGAAGCAAATAGAACAGTTCCAGAAAGAAAAGCCGGTGAAACAAAAAGAAATATGCATTTAAAAGACTAGCAACCACAGAAAAATCTCTACATTATATACAAAGTCTCTGCCAGCCATAGTAACAGAAAAGAAACAATGTTATTTCAAATGAAAATGTAACTCCATGACCATACAAATGCATTATATCTAAAGTCTATCTCCAAAACCTTACATAAGAAAACATACAATAAACCTCCTTGTGAAAAAATTCAAACATCAAAAAGGTTAGCAAACTTCAAATCATATACTTGATAAAATTCTTAGAACTTATGCACAATACTTTTATTCTTACACCACCAATGAAGATAAACACATGTAAAGCTTACTTCCATGTATGAAGATGTACACATATGCCTACTTCCACACATGAAGATAAACACATGTAATGCTTACTGCCACACATGAAGAATAACTGATAAATTCTGACAAGCATTCATGAAGAACTCAGTTTCCTTCCATGCACATGAGAATTTCAATCTTACATACATGCACATATAAAATCTTATATGCATGCATGTTCATTTTTGTTCCAGTTGTTCCTGAATTGAAGAACACAGGTCTTCAATCAAGAGTAAATGAAAACAGGAGAGTGGTATGCTGACCAGAAGATGAAGACAGAGGTTATACAATCAACATAAAAGGACATGGAAGGACTGTGAAAGTCTGTATTTTTGAAAATGAGGATATGTAAGAATGCATCATACATGTTAACATCACATATATGCATGCACATCCTACATAAAAATGGAAGATATCCAATGGAATGGGTAAGTATACAAAGTACAGCATAGTTGCATAACACAAAGTCACACTGATATAAAATTTCTGTGGAAAATTCACACAGATGAGATATTTCTTATCTGCATGAGTTTATACAGAAATCATAAACAATTCATATAGATGTACATATGTAAATTTGTAATAAATACAACTTATGTACACATGTAGATACTAATGTACTAATAAACTAACTATATTAGAATAGTTTATTAATATTATAATGACTAACAATAGTGACAGCTTAGTGAATTTATTCACAGAATTAGGGAAGTAGAGGCAGACATAGAACTACTTAAGTATAGAAGTTAGATTGCATTATGATTTTACGTTAGCAATTGTTAGTACTTGAAAATTTTACTTAGTTAAATTTATAGAAATTAGGATATTGCATATTCAAAATATTATGGAAATTTTTGGAATGGTTTGAAAATTGTTACATAATTTGTTATTATGTAAAAACCATGTTCATGTAAATCCCTATTACCTAAACCATTTTCCTATTCCCAATCTTAGCATAGAACTAGATAGACAGAATAGTTAAGATAAGTTAGGATTTTTGTTATTTTGGAAGGGTAAAGTAATATTTTAAGATAGCATAGGGTAAGAATTAGTTAGAAATATATGAAAGTTAAGTATCATTACAATTTTTCCGTTTGCAAAATTTTTTTTAAGACAAAAAAGGGAGGGATGTGGAGGAGGCATGCATGCAAGACAGAAAGCTAAGGATAGAAGAGCTGTCAATCAAAAGAGCTCAGCCAGGAAAGACAGGCTGAACTGGGCTGAGAGGCTTCTGAACTGGACTCGTTTTGGCTTCTGACAGAGGGGGGTGGAGAAGTAACTGGAGTTTCTGGATTTTGAACTAAGTTTTTGGCTGCCTGTGGCTGATGGTGAAGACCCTGAATCTTTTGCTGATTGACTGAGGTTACCCGGCTGGTTAGAAAAAAGAAGACATACAGTTGTCCTTCTAATCTCTCTGACTGTCCCTGCTAGTGACTGATTACTATTTCCCCAATATCCTTCTAACCCTCATTTTAGAGAATAGGGAAACCTATTGCTCTTACCTTATCCTCCATCCTTTCCTGTCTTCCCCAAATAAACCCTTACTTGAGTTAAAGAAGAGAAAAGAGTATTTTCTCTAAAGCATAGTAGTTCACACTGAGTGAAACTGGAAAAGGGGGAGGGGAAGCTGAAAGGTTTTGAAGAGAGGGTGGAAATAGGGAGTAGGGTAGGAAAAACTTTATCCATTAGTCATCCAGGAGAATTAATAGACACCCTCAAGAATTACTATCTATTACATCAGGCATTCTTATGGTGAAAACCCTGATCTAGGTTCTACCATGATCACATATAAAGATCCATTTAGGTTATATTGGGAGGGGAATTGCTAATACTTTCATCTTTTGGAAACAGATATTTATGCCTTTCATTTAGAAAATTATAGAATAAAAAAAGGATAGGAGGATTTAATGGTGCAAAGTGATGTAAAAAGAGATAAGAAAAAATAGACATGACCAAAAGGGTTGATGGGAGCAATGTGCATAAAACAAAATAAATGAATGCTGTAAATTACAAGGAACAATTTTGGCCCTAATGAAGAAATAAGAGAGATTCATTCCTTTTCAAGTTCCAAATTGCTAAGAGAAAGAAATTGAACAATTATTCTTTGCAGAGGTTGGAGGGAATGTTGGAGTGGGATATCTTTCTTTTCTTCTTTCTCCTTTCTTCTTTCTCCTTTCTTCTTTCTCCTTTCTTCTCTCTCTCTCTCTCTCTCTCTCTCTCTCTCTCTCTCTCTCTCTCTCTCTCTCTCTTCTTTCTTTCTTTCATTCTTTCATTCTTTCTCCTTTCCTTCCATCCCTTCATCCCTTCCTCCTTCTTTCTTCCTTTCTCCTTCCTCTCTTCCTTCTTCCTTCCTTCCTTCCTTCCTTCCTTCCTTCCTTCCTTCCTTCCTTCCTTCCTTCCTTCCTTCCTTCCTTCCTTCTTTCCTTCCTTCCTTCCTTCCTTCCTTCCTTCCTTCCTTCCTTCCTTCCTTCCTTCCTTCCTTCCTTCCTTCCTTCCTTCCTTCCTTCCTTCCTCCCTCTTCTGGTCAAGATGGAGGCTTAGAGGCAGCAAAAGTTCAGACCTCTGAACACCCCTCCTTACCGATCACAAACTGAATGCTCCTAGAGCACCAAAATTCAAACTGAACAACACGACAGACCTGGGGAACCCTCCTCCTGGACTGGGATCAAGAGGTATGCCCCCCAAAAGCCAGAATCCTAGATCATTAGGATCTAAGGGGAAGGCAGAAGGAAGGTCTCAGGACCCATCCCCCCAAACCAGAGCACTGAGCCTGAGGCACCAGCGGGAACCTCAGGTCCGGCAAAAGGGCCTGAGGGCCGGCTATTCTGAAGGGCGCATCTTGAAAGCAACGTGAGCCAGTCTCGGGGGGCAACACAGAAGGCAGGGAAACAGAGAGAGACGGGGGGAGCCTGTAGCCCCTTGGCTGGATCCTTCCATCTGAGTCTCACCAGAGGTTCCTGCTTTGGGGCACATTAAGTCCAACCCAGCTGAACCTAATCCCATCAGGATCTCTCAGAGCTTCTGAAAGGACAGAAACCTCAGGGCCGGCAAAGGGGTTGCTCTGAAGGGTATACCTTGAAAGTAACCTGGGCATCCAACAAAGACTGCAGGGGAGGTTTTTTGCTTCTGGGCATATTCAGCCCAACCCAGCTGAATGTAAACCCATCAGAAGCCCTCAGAGCTCAGGGAAGTGAGGACCCCCCCCCCCTTAGAGTGCAGGGTCTTATGAAAAAACAGAAACCTCAGGGCTGGCAAAGGCACTGAGGTACGTTGAGGACAGTGCTGTGCCAGGCTCAGAGTTTGGAAGTAAGGCAGTGGAGAAGTAACTGGAGGGAACTCGGAGCAGTAATACCTGAAACGCCGGCAGACAGGAGAGGCAGACCCTGGGCTTCCCCAGGAAGACAGAGCAGCTGCAGGGAATGGACAATTTGCCTGGGGCTAAAGCCTCAGACCATCAAACAGATACACGAAGAGCCAGTCCTCCTCAATCAGATAGAGATGGCAAACAGTACAGAAGTGTAAAAGTCTCCAAACACCAAGAATAGCAAGAAGAAGGGGGTAACTTTGGACACATTTTATGAAGCAAAAATACAAAATACAGAGGAGATAGAAGAGGAAACACAAGAAAATGCTCTGAAACCTTCCAAAGGAAATGGAAACTCTCCACAAACTCTTGAAGAATTTAAATCTGAAATTATAAAAAAAGATGGAAGCCTTCTGGCAGGAAAAGTGGGAAATTATGCAAAAGAAATCAACAACCTGAAGCAGAAAAAAAACGCAACTACAGAAACAGCTTGACCAAACTGAAAAAGAAAACCAGGCATTAAAACTCAGAATCAGGCAAGTGGAAGACAATGATCTTGTAAAAGAGCAAGAATTAATAAAGCAAAGCCAAAAGACCAAGAAATTAGAAGATAACATAAAATATCTCACTGACAAGGTGATAGACCTGGAAAATGGAGGAAGGAGAGACAATCTGAGAATAATTTGCCTACCAGAAAATCCAGAAATAAATACTAATATTGACATCATAATACAAGATATCATCAAAGAAAACTGCCCAGAGATTCTAGAACAAGGGGGCAATACAGCCACTGAAAGAGCTCACAGAACACCCTCTACACTAAATCCCCAAAAGACAACTCCCAGGAATGTAATTGCCAAATTCCAAAGCTTTCAAGCAAAAGAAAAAATCTTACAAGAAGCCAGAAAAAGACAACATAGATATAAAGGAATGTCAATCAGGGTCACACAGAACCTTGCAATTTCCACTCTGAATGACCGTAAGGCATGGCACATGATTTTCAGACAGGCAAGAGAGCTGGGTCTTCAATCAAGAATCAGCTATCCAAAACTGACTATATACTTCCAGGGGAAAGTATGGGCATTCAACAAAATAGACGATTTCCAAATTTTTGCAAAGAAAAGACCAGAGCTCTGTGTAAAATTCGACATCCAAACACAAAGACCAAGGAATACCTGAATAGGTAAATATGAAGGAAAGGGAAAAGAATAAAAATGTTATCTTTTTCTTTTATTCAAACTCTCTTCTATAAGGACTACATTTATATCAATTTATATATATATATTTACATATATATATATATTAATATATAGGGAAAATGTAATGTGTAATTCTCAAAAATTGTATGCATCATTAGAGTAGTAAGAAGAATCATGAATAGGGAACATTTGGGGCATCAAGATGACATGGAGAAAGGGGGTGAATAGAGAGAAAAAGAGAGGGAGGAATCATTGATGGTACTAAGATATACTCCAAGAAATAAGGGGAAAAAACTAAATAGAATAATCTTTCTCACACAAAGATACACATGGGAAGGGGAGGGGAAGAATTCTCTTCTAAGTAGGAGAGAAAGAGCATTTCTACTTAAACCTTACTCTCAGTGAAATCAACTCTGAGAGAGAAGAGCATCCAGATCCATTGGGATCTTGATTTCTATCTTATCCAACAGAGTAAGGGAGAAAGGAAAACCAAGAGGGGGGGGAGGGAACACAAAAATGGAAGGAAGGAGAGGGGGGATGGGGAGGGAACAAAAAGGGAGGGCCTAGAAATGGAAACATATCAAGGGAGGGGACTAGGGGGACTGATTTAAAGTAAATCACTGGCTTAAAAGGTTATAGCTAAAGAAGAAAGGCCAGAATTTGGGGAGGATATCGAAATGCCAGGGAGTCCACAAGTGACAATCATAACTTTGAATGTGAATGGCATGAACTCACCCATAAAACATAGATGAATAGCAGAATGGATTAGAATCCCAAACCCTACCATATGTTTTCTTCAAGAAACACGTATGAGGTGGGTAGGCACCCACCTACCCATAGGTAGGTATTATTAATTAATTATTATATAATATATATATATGTATAATATAATAATTAATTAAGTAGGTAGAATTAAAGGATGGAGTAAGACCTTCTGGGCCTCAACTGATAGAAAGAAGGCTGGAGTTGCAATCATGATATCTGACAAAGCAAAAATAGAACTGATTAAAAGGGACAGGGAAGGTAACTATATTTTGTTAAAAGGGACTTTAGATAATGAGGAAATATCACTAATCAACATGTATGCAAGTTGAAATAGACAGTAAAACCATATTAGTGGGAGACTTGAACCAACCACTATCAAATTTAGATAAATCAAATAAAAAAATAAACAAGAAAGAGGTAAAAGAAGTGAATGAAATCTTAGAAAAATTAGAGTTAATAGACATATTGAGAAAAATAAATAGGGACAAAAAGGAATACACCTTCTTCTCAGCACCACATGGCACATTCACAAAGATTGAACATACACTAGGTCACAGAAACATGGCATACAAATGCAAAAAAGCAGAAATAATAAATGCAGCTTTCCTTCCTTCCTTCCTTCCTTCCTTCCTTCCTTCCTTCCTTCCTTTTTCTCTTTCTCCTTTATACATTATTTTGCATCAATATTCATTAGGAATATGAGTCTTCAGTTTTCTTTCTGTTTTAGCTCTCCCAGTTTAGCCAGCAGTAGTATATTTGTCTGATAAAGATAATTTGGAAGACTTCCTTCTTCTATTTTTCTAAATAGTTCATATAGTATTGGAATTTATTATTCCATTAATGTTTGGTAGAACTTGCCTTTTTATCCACCTGACCATCAGACCTTTTTCTATGATGTGAATGTATAAGTATTCTGCTTCTTTTTTGTTAATCTGGGATGCTTATATTTTTGTAATTTTTATATATTTCACTTAGATTATCACATTATTAATATATAGCAGGGTAACAAAACTTCTAATAATTGCTTTAATTTTTTCTTGTTTTCATTTTTGATACTGGTTATTTGATTTCCTTATTTCTTTTTTTAAATCAAATGAATTAATGTTTTATCTATTTTATTTCTTTTTCATATAAGCAGCATTTTTTCTTATTAATTAGTTCATTTTTTTTTACTTTTGATTTTGTTTTATAGATTCTTGCTGCCTTGTGTAATCATTAGCTTTTTGTTGTTGTTTTCTAATTCTTAAGGATCGAATTTCATTCCTGGCTTTTTGGTCATTCTTCTCCTTCTGGTCTGATTTTCTTTGTAGGTCATCTTTCACTTTCTTTGCCTCATTTTCAGGTTGGTCAATTCTGACTTTCAAGATAATATTTTCTTGTTTTAGTTCATTTGCCTCTGGTTCCAGATGACTTCTTTTGTTTTTTTAAGTTCTTTTCCCAATTGTCTTCAGCCTCTCTTAAATGTTTTCTTGAAATGTGTATCAAGTTCTTCAAAAGCCTGTGTCTAATTCACTGGTATTCCTGCATTTTTGCTTGGTGTTCCTTGATCCTCCTCTGTTCCATTTGTTCATTATTCATTATGTGGATAGAAACTGTTTCCTTTTTATATTGTTTACTCCTATATTTTTCCTTCTTTCTCCCCTGCCATTGACTGTAATCTTGCTTCTCTGTTTATTTGTTGGATCTGTGAATTTGGAATATCCTGTCTTGAAGGGGCTTCTTCTCTGCTCTGCTGATTAAGTAGATTAGGCTGATGGAGTATTAATGAACTCTGTGGGTCAGATATTTCCAAGCTGGCAGCAGAAGCTGAAGGTGTAAGTGAACATGTGGAAGCTAAAAGGAGCTCTGCTTCCCACCCTGTTATCATGGTATTCTGTAGTGGTTGCAGCCTTCTCCTTGGGAACTTAGTCTGCAAGGCTCTCAGTGCAGTCAGTGGGGGGGGAGGTGTTAGAGATTGAGCTTCTCTGCCCTTTGAAGGCTTCTTGCCATTATTTAGAAGATTAAGCCAGGGTAGATATTATCCCTGGAGATGGATGTGCCATGAGACCAAAACCTTGAGGAAGGAGGGGGGGTGGGAATAGAAAGTTTTGGCTGCAACTAAACTTCCCTCTCTGTGCTTCACCTTCAGCTGTCCCCTTGATGACTGTGGTAAGCACCCTGAGCCTGGCACAGCTGTGCCAGCAAGGCACTCCCTCTAGGCTAGAGCCCTTGCTAAGAGATTCCAGCAACCACTGGATACTCAGTACAGTAAGTGAGAGAGGGGTTCTGTGACATTCCTTCTTCTTTTCCTTAAATCTGGGAGTTCAAGAATTCTTGGTATACTTTTTAAGTTGAATATAGCAGAAGGGTCCCCTGATTCTGTCCTATTGTTAGATGTGGTTTTCTGTCCCGCTGAAGCACTTTGTTTTTGACTGGTATGAAAGGGTTTTCATAGAGGTTTGAATATTTGCTGTGCCTAAATGGCCATCTTGACTCCCCCGCTCTCCCATTTTTCTTATTTTCAATTCAATTAATCTCTATTTTAATTTTAAGAATTTCCAATGTGGTGCTTAATTGGGGATTTTCTTTCCTTTTTTTCTTTTTCTAGTCTGTTCAAAATGCCCAACAATGGATTCTGGGTAAACATTGTGGTAGTCTAGACACAGGACTCTTCCTCTCCTCAGCACCTATCAAAATAGACTACCTCAAAAGACCAAAAAAAACAAATTCATATGAATAAAGGGACACCACAGTAGGGCACAGCATTGAAGGTATGTGGGATTTGGGCATTTCCACACTATAAGGGGGTGAAAAAGCTTCCATCAAAACTCAAGCTGATTCACCCTCTCCCACCTCACCTACGGAACCAGAGTCAGAGACAATGCACACAAAAATCAGTGAATGGTTGAGTGGAATCTCTAGAGTGAGGGAGGGGCATATCTAGGTCATAGGCAGCTGACTAAGAACACCAAAGACCTACCCCTGAAGGAAGCTAGACCTGAAACTCCAGCAGTCTGAAGAGCTCAGACTGTAGGCGCCTGCAGGGAGATAGCCCAGAAAAGGGCAGCAACCAGTAGATGCTGAAAAGATTCGAGAGCTGACAGGCAAAATCCTAGTTTAATTTCATACACAGAGACCCTGCACATCTCACTCAGATATTTGAGTAGAAAGGGAAGGAAAAACCACCACAGTGATGTCAAACAGTGCCAAAGAACAACAACTTCCCAACAGCAAAAAAAAAGAAGAAGAAGGGGGTGACCCTGGATAATTTTTTTATGGAGGAAAAACCCAGGCTACAGAGGAAATACAAATAAATGCATCAAAACATGAGAAAAAATGGAAATTGGCCACAAACTCTTTCCCCCCTCTTTAAATGGAGACTTTTATTTATTTATTTATTTGTTTATTTATTTATTTATTTATTTAATTTTTCCCATTTGAATTAATTTAGTCAATTTAAAACATTATTCCTTGGTTATTATAATCACATTATTCCGCCCCCCCCATCCACCCACTCTTCCCACAACCAATATGAAATGTCATTGGGTATTACTTGTGTACTTGATCAGAACCTATTTCCATGTTTTTGTTTACACTAGGATGTTCATTTAGAGTCTACATGCCCAACACTATGCCTTCAACCCATGTATTTAAGCAGTTGTTTTCCTTCCTTGTTTTTACTCCCACTGTGTTTCCTCTGAATGTGGATAGTGGTTTTCCTCGTAGGTTCCAACAAGTTGTTCAGGGTCATTGCATTGTCACTAATGGAGAAGTCCATTACATTCGATTGTACCACAGTGTATCAGTCTCTGGGTACATTGTGATCCTGGTTCTGCTCCTTTTGGTCTGTATCACTTCCTGGAGTTTTTTTCCAGTCCCCATGGAATTCCTCCACTTTATTGTTCCTTTGACCACAATAGTATTCCATCATCAACATATACCACAATTTGATCAGACATTCCCCAATTGAAGGGCATCCCCTCATTTTCCAATTTTTTGCCACCACAAAGAGCGCAGCTAAGAATATTCTTGTGCACGTCTTTTTCCTTATTATCTTTTTGGGGTATAAACCCAGCAGTGCTATAGCTGGATCAAAGGGCAGACAGTCTTTTAGTGCCCTTTGGGCATAGTTCCAAATTGCCCTCCAGAATGGTTGGATCAATTCACAACTCCACCAGTAATGAAATAATGTGGCGACTTTGCCACATCCTTTCCAATGTTCTTTACTTTCCATAGCTGTCATGTTAGCCAATCTCCTAGGTTTGAGGTGACACCTCAGAGTTGTTTTGATTTGCATCTCTCTGATTACAAGATATTTAGAGCACTTTTTCATGTGCTTATTAATGGTTTTTATTTCTTTAACTGAAGATTGCCTATTCATGTCCCTTGCCCATTTTTCAATTGGAGAATGGCTGGATTTATTGTACAATTGATTTAGCTCTTTGTAAATTTGAGTAATTATACCATAGCCAGAGGTTTTTGTAATGAAGATTGTTTCCGAATTTGTTGATTCCCTTGTAATTTTGGGTGGATTAACTTTGTACAAAAACTTTTTAATCTGATGTAAAAAAAATTTGATTCTACATTTTGTGATTTTTTTCTAGCTCTTGCTTGGTTTTAAAGTCTTTCCTTTCCCAACGATCTGAGAAGTATACTATTCTGTGTTTGCCTAATTTGCTTATCGTTTCCTTCTTTATATTCAGGTCATTCACTCATTCTGAGTTTATCTTGTTGTAGAGTGTGAGATTTTGATCCAAACATAATCTCTCTCATTCTGTCTCCCAATTTTCTCAGCAGTATTTATCAAATAGTGGGTTTTGTTCCCCAAAACTGGGATCTTTGGGTTTATCATAGACTATCAACCACTGCTTTATAGTATAGTTTGAGATCTGGTACTGCAAGTCCTCCTTCCTTTGAATATTTTTTTAAATAATTTCCCTGGATATCCTTGAACATTTGTTCTTCCAAATATTTTTTTTTATTTTTTTTCTAATTCATTAAAAAAGTTTTTTGTAGTTTAATGGGTATGGCACTAAATAAGGAAATTAATTTGGGTAGGATGGCCATTTTTATTATGTTAGCTTGTCCTACCCATGAGCAATCACTGTTTTTTCCTATTGTTTAGATCTAGTTTTAATTGTCTGGAGAGTTTTGTAGTTGTGCTCATATAGTTCATGTGTTTGTCTTGGGAGATATATTTCCAAGTATTTTATATTGTCTAGGGTGTTTTTAAATTGAATTTCTCTTTCTAATTCTTTCTGCTGAAATGGGTTGGAGATATATAGTAATGCTGATGAGTAATGTGTGTTGATTTTGTGTCCAGCAACTTTGTTAAAGTTGTTGATTATTTCGACTAGCTTTTTGGTTGATTTTCTAGGATTCTTTAAGTAGACCATGATATCATCTCCAAAGAGTGATAGCTTGGTCTTCTCATAGCCAATTATAATAATTATAATAATTAATATTAATTAATAAATAATAATAATAATTATTATTATAAATATATATAAATAAATATAATTATAATTATAATAAATTATAATAGCTTCATTTCATGTCATCTGCAAAGAGCGATAATTTGGTCTCCTCCTTGCCTATTTTGATGCCTTCAATTTCTTTTTCTTCTCTAATTGCTACTGCTAGTGTTTCTAGTACAATGTTAAATAATAGTGGTGATAATAGGCATCCTTGTTTCACTCCTGATCTTATTGGCAAGGCTTCGAGTTTAATCCCATTGCAGATGATTTTTATTGATGGTTTTAGATATATACTGTTAATTATTTTTAGGAAAGGCCCTTCTCTTCCTATATTTTCTAGAATGGGTGTTGTATTTTATCAAAGGTTTTTTTCTGCATCTATTGAGATAATTGTGATTTTTGTCAGTTTACTTGTTAATATGGCCAATTATGTGGACGGTTCTCCTAATATTGAATCATACTTGCATGCCTGATATGAATACTACCTGGTCATAGTGAATAACCTTCGTGATGACCTGCTGGACTCTTTTTGCCAGTATCCTATTTAAGATTTTTGCATCTATATTCATTAAGGAGATTGGTTGATAGTTCTCTTTCTCTGTTTTTAACCTGCCTGGCTTTGGGATCAGTACCATGTTTGTGTCTTAAAAGGGATTTGGTAGAACTCCTTATTTGCTTATTCTGTCAAACTGTATAATATTGGGATTATTTGTTCTTAGAGTGTTTGATAGAATTCATATGTGAATTCATCTGGACCTGGGAATTTTTTCTTAGGGAGTTCTTTGATGGCTTGTTCAATTTCTTTTTCTGATATGGGGTTGTTTAGGTAATTTATTTCTTCTTCTGTTAGTCTAGGCAATTTATATTTTTGTAAGTATTCATCCATATATTCTAGATTGCCATATTTGTTGCCATATAATTGGGAATAGTAGTTTTTAATGATTGTCTTAATTGTCTCTTCATTAGAGGATAGGTCTCCCTTTTCATCTATGATACTGTCAATTTGTTTTTTTCTTTCCTTTTTTAATTAGACTGACTAGTTCTTTGTCTATTTTATTTGTTATTTTTCAATGTAACAGATTCTAGTCTTATTTATTAAATCAATAGTTCTTTGACTTTCAATTTTATTAATTTCTCCTTTGATTTTTAGGGTCTCTAATTTAGTCTTCATCTAAGGATTTTTAATTTGTTCTCTTTCTACTTTTTTTAATTTGCATGCCCAATTCATTGACCTTTGCCATTCTTAATTTGTTAACATATGAAATAAAGGATATAAATTTCCCCCTGTGTACTGCTTTGGCTGCCTCCCATAGGTTTTGAAAGCATGTCTCATCATTGTCATTTTCTTCAATGAAGTCATTAATTGTTTCTATGATTTGTTCTTTAACAGATTTTGGAAAATCATGTTTTTTAATTTCCAAGTAATTTTTTATTTACTTCTCCATGTAATCTTATTAATTATTCTTTTCATTGCATTGTGATCAGAGAAATTTGAATTTATTATTTCTGCTCTTTTGTGCTTGCTTGCAATGTTTTTTATATCCTAATTCATAGTCATTTTTTGTAAATGCATGATATGCTGTTGAAAAGAAGGTGTATTCCTATTTGTCCCTATTTATTTTTCTCCACATGTCTACTATCTAATTTTTCTAACCTTTCATTCACTTCTATTGCCTCTTATTTCTTATTTCTTATTTGGTTTGATTTATCTATCTTGGATAAAGGAAGGTTCAGGACACCCACTTGTATAGTTTTCCTATCTATTTTATCCTTGAGCTCTACTAGTTTCTCCTTTAGAAATTTGGATGGGACTTCCGGGTAATCATGGCTACAATCTAGATGCCACACGCTTCCTCTCCTTGGCACCGAACGAAACAGACTACATCAAAGGAGCATAAAAATCACCTTTGGAGGAACAGAAGGACACCCCAGTACTCCCCAGTACTCCACAGAGGCAAAGGTATGTGGGGTTTGAACATTTCTACACTATAATAAGAAGGAGGAAAAGCTTGCACAGAAATGTGAACTGAGCCGCCTTTCCCCCCGCCCCACCTCACCCACCAAACCAGAGTGATCTACCTGAGCACTCACTGTGACAGCTAGTGAGTGGGGAAAGTCTCTGTCTGGGAGGGGGGCACAACAGGGTAATTGGGATCTGGGGACTGCCAGGAAAAAACGTCTCAGGGTGGTTTCACTGGAGAACCCGGCGCTGAGCACGGGGGTCAGCGGAGCTGTACATGAGGTGGTTGCGCTGAACATCTGGGCGGAGCTAAACACCAGGGGTGGACGACGTGCTGATTATCTGGGCAGAGCTGAAAAACCGGGCCGTGTGGCTGTGATCAGGGTCCCAGCACTCTAAGAAACCTCGGAGACTGGGAAGAACTAGTCTGAGGCAACATAAATTCACAGAAAACCAGCCCACATCACCCAGATCCCAGACCAAAAAGGAAAGGGGAATAAAACCACCAAAGGGATTGCTCACATGGCCCAAAATCAAGCCTCCAGGAAGAAAGGGAAAAAGGTGACTATTGAAAACTTTTATGGTGGAAGTACCCAAGGAAAAGAAGAGAATGAGGAGGAAATCCAAAAAAAATCAGAACATGCCTCCCAAAATGGAAACTATCAACAAGCTCTGGAAGATCTCAAACTGGAGCTTACCCAAAAGATGGAAACCTGGAAAGAAAAATGGGAGAAAGAGATCAGCAGTCTGACAGATAAGAATGCTCAATTGGAAAAAGAGCTCGAAGCATCCAATAGAAGGGCAGACAAAGCTGAAAAGCAAAACCAGTCCCTAAAGACCAGAATTAAGCAACTCGAAGAAAGTGAGATCATAAAACAGCAAGAATCAATAAAGCAAACCCAAAAAATAAATTAGAAGAAAACATAAACTATCTCACTGAGAAGGTCACCGATCTGGAAAACAGAGGGAGAAGAGAAAACCTCCGAATTATCGGTCTCCCAGAAAAACCAGAGATAAACAATAAACTCGATATTAATCTACAGGAGATTATAAAAGAAAATTGCCCCCACGTTCTGGAGCAAGGGGGCAAAATAGAAATAGAAAGGATTCATAGAACACCTTCTATACTAAATCCCCAAAAGGCAACCCCTAGGAATGTAATTGCCAAATTCAAGAGCTTCCAAGAAAAGGAGAAAATCCTACAAGAAGCCAAGAAGAGGAGCTTCAGATATAGGGGGGTTCCCATAAAGATCACACACGACTTAGCGTCTAAAACACTAAGAGACCGCAAAGCATGGAACACGATATTTAGAAAGACAAAAGAGCTGGGTCTCCAACCAAGAATCAATTACCCAGCAAAACTGACTATATACTTCCAGGGGAAAGTAGGGTATTCAAAAAAAATAGAAGATTTCCAAGCATTTGCTTGGAAAAAAGACCAGAGCTCTGGGAAACCTAAATTCACAGAAAACCCGCCCACATCACCCAGACCCCAGACCAAAAAGGAAAGGGGAATAAAACCACCAAAGGGATGGCTCATATGGCCCAAAATCAAGCCTCCAGGAAGAAAGGGGAAAAGGTGACTATTGAAAACTTTTATGGTGGAAGTACCCAAGGAAAAGAAGAGAATGAGGAGGAAATCCAGAAAGTTTGATATCCAAGCACAGAAAGCAAGAGAAGCATGAAAATGTAAATATGAAAGAAAGGGAAAAGGAGATAAATCTTATCTTTTTCTTTAAGTCAAACTCTCTTCTATAAGGACTACATTTACATCAAATTATATATATTAATATGTAGGGAAAATGTTTTGTGTAACTTTCAAAAATTGTAGCATCATAAGAGTAGTTAGAAGACACATGCATAGGGAAAGATTGGGGCATTAAGAAGATTTGGGGAAAGTGGGAGCAAAGAAAGGAAAAGGGAGGGGGGAACCATCAATAATACTAAGACTTACTTCAAGAAATAGGGGGTGACTTAATAGAATAATATTTCCCATATAAAGATACAAATGGGAAGGGGAGGGGAAGAACTCTCATATGAAAAGGAGAGGAAGAGAGCGTGAAGTGGAATTACATAAACCTTACTCTCAGTGAAATGAAATCTGAGAGGGAAGAACATCTAGATCCAGTGGGATCCTGAATTCTATCTTATCCATTAGGGCAAGAAAGAAAGGAAAATTAAGGGGGGGGCATAAAAAGGAAGGGAAGAGGAGGGGGGAGGGAGCATAAAAAGGGATGGAAGAGGAGGGGGGAGGGGAAGGGAGCACAAAAAGGGAGGGGCTAGAAAGTGAAGCATCTCAAGGGAGGGGACTAGGGGGACTGACCTAAAGCAAATCACTGGTTCAAAAGGAGATAGCTAAAGAAGAAAGGTCAGAACTAGGGGAAGATATCAAAATGCCAGTGAATCCACAAATGACAATCATAACTTTGAATGTGAATGGGATGAACTCACCCATAAAATGTAGACAAATAGCAGATTGGATTAGAACCCCAAACCCTACCATTTGTTGTCTTTAAGAAACACATATGAGGTGGGTTGACACTCACAAGGTTAGAATTAGAGGTTGGAGTAAGACCTTTTGGGCCTCAACTGATAGAAAGAAGGCAGGAGCTTCAATCATGATATCTGACAAAGCCAAAGCACAAATAGACCTGATCAAAAGGGATAGGGAAGGTAAATATATTCTGTTAAAAGGGAGTTTAGACAATGAGGAAATATCACTAATCAACATGTATGCACCAAATGGTGAAGCATCCAAATTTTTAATAGAGAAACTCGGAGAATTGAAGGAGGATATAGACAGTAAAACCATATTAGTGGGAGACTTGAACCAACCACTATCAAATGTAGATAAATCAAACCAAAAAATAAACAAGAAAGAGGTAAAAGAGGTGAATCAAATTTTAGAAAAATTAGAGTTAATAGACATATGGAGAAAATAAACAGGGGCAAAAAGGAATACACCTTCTTCTCAGCACCATATGGCACATTCACAAAAATAGATCATACAGTAGGTCACAGAAACATCACACTCAAATGCAGAAAAGCAGAAATAATAAATGCAGCCTTTTCAGATCACAAGGCAATAAAAATATTGATCGGTAAGGGTACATAGAGAGCCAAATCAAAAATTAATTGGAAATTAAATAATATCATACTCCAAAATTGGATAGTTAGAGAAGAAATAATAGAAACAATTAAAATCACTTTAAAAGACTGATATATATTAATTTAATGTCGCCAAGGAATTCAGCTATGTAATTCCTAAATGAAAACTCAAGTCAGCAGTCAACACTTTGGTGTTTTTAATTACAAACAGGAGGAAGAAAGGTATTAGAGAGAGAGAGGGAGATAAAGAGAGACAGACAGAGAGACAGAGAGACAGAGAGAGAGACAGAGAGACAGAGAGAGAGAGAGAGAGACAGAGAGACAGAGAGAGAGAGAGAGAGAGAGAGAGAGAGAGAGAGAGAGAGAGAGAGAGAGAGAGAGAGAGAGAGAGAAAGGGGAGAGAAGGGAAAAGGACTTAAATACCCCCTCTCCTTAGGCTGGGCCAAAGGCCCAAGCCCTTAGATAGCTGAGGCAAAGAAAAGAGATCAGTCCCTATCACTCAGGTGACCAAAATGGAGAAACAGTCTCAGGGGCCTCCACCTCCAGACTCCTTCAAAGCAAAACCTCTCAGAGCAAAAACCTCCTCAGAGCAAAACCTCCTCAGAGCAAAACCTCTCAGAAAAAAAATCTCCTCCTTCCTCTGTCCTCAGACCCCGCTATCTTTAAGGAAACCATCTAAGTTCCCTCCCCTCAGTTCTCACATCTACCAATCACTGTCAATGTCTCCTCTGTGCCAATGGTGGCTCTAGCTGAACCCAGGACTGCCCAGAGGTCTCTCTCCTTTGCACATGTCTGTTGAAGGTCATATTCTCAATATAATTAAATCTTGATCTTTGCTGCAGCCCTTCCTAAATCCTGTTACTCTAACTAGGGTGGAGATTGTAGTTTCTAAGACCTGGTTCTGTCATTCCAAGTATCTCTATTGTATCAATTCTAAAATTAATCATGACTCAAAGAACTTCCTGTTCTATGCTTAAGCATAGTCAAAACCCTTTCCATTGTTTAGCAAAAAGTTTCTGTCCTAAAGTAGTCTTAAGTAGGGAGGAGAAGGATCCTCCCATGCCAAGGGGTTTCACATTCCAATAGAGTTCCTACTATCAGTAGGTAATTTTTTCAAGTATGAAATTTCCCAATGGGGAAATTTCCAACATTCATAAGTCTAAGAAATTATAAGGTTTACAATCACCCCTGATGATCATTGGGAGACTAGTCTCCCCATTGATCATTTAACATAATCATTTTGTAGTTCTAAATGCACTTCTCACTATAGATATACACAATATTCAATTTTCTAAGAGAATTTAGAATAGTGAGAGAGGAAATAGAAAAGAAAAGAAAGCAAAACCAATGTTTTGCTAGGCTCATTGACAGAAAGCCAAATTACGGGCATTCCCTTTTGGCATAAATGTGTACAATTACAATAAATGTTCAATCAAAAGTTCAGTCCAATCAATCATATCCAAAGTTCATTCTTGATATTCTTGATGAAGTGTAGGTTTTCAGCATCTTTCTGCAACAGTTCATTCTCTGGATATAAAAGTTTCAAGCTTCTTTCTTGAAGATCTTTTCTCGAACAGAATCAAAATCTTTGATTTTTTTTTATAACAGTAAAATCTTAAACAAAATTCAAAATTCAGAATTCTTGGATTTTTATAAAAATACAATCTCAAGACTTCCGGTTAAGATGGCGGCTTAGAGAAAGCTAAAGCTCAGATCTCCTGAAAACCCTTCCCGACCGATCTCAAACGATAAGCTCCTAAGGCGCCGAAATTCAAAATGATCAACAGCACAGACCCTGGGAACCCTCCTCCTGGACCTGGACCCGGATCAAAAGGTACGGCTCCCCTTAAAAGCCAGAACCCGAGATCCCTCGGACCTCAGGGGTAGGAGCGCAGAGTCCAAGGCTCCCGGAAGCCGCAGCCCGGCCGGGCTCAGAGAGTAGAACCCTCAGGGCCTTCTACAGTCCCGGTGAAAGTTACTGCCTGGGGCTTCCGCTGCAGAGAGCTGGTCGAAACAACAGCAACCCTCAGGGTGGGCAAGACAGCCTCACGGGCTGGATCCTGCTATCCAAGTCTCAGTGAAAGTCCTCGCCCTCGGAGCTTGGGCTAGCTGCAGCCCATCCCCCCGCAGGCCGAGAAACAGCCTCACGGCCAGCGATTCTGAAGGCAACTTCCGGAAAGCGAGCCGGGGGGAGAGTGTGGCCTCGTGGTCCGACCCTTCCATTCCAGTTCCAGTGAGGCATATTCAGTTTAACCCAGGGAAAGCTCATAGAACTATCTGCCCAGGACTAAAGCCTCTGAACACCAGACAGAGACAAGAAAAACTAATCCTCCACATTCAGAAATGGCAAACTCCACAGAACCACAGAAGCCCCAAAATACCAAGAAAAATAAGAAGAAAGGGGCGACTTTGGACACATTCTATGGAGCCAAAATACAAAATACAGAGCAGACAGAAGATAATATAAAAGAAAATGCTCCAAAACCTTCCAAAGGAAATGGAAACTCTCCACAAACCTATGAAGAATTTGAATCAGAAATGACCAAAAAGATGGAAGCCTTCTGGGAGGAAAAGTTGGAAATAATGCAAAAGAAATTCACGCATCTACAAAACCAGTTTGACCAAACTGTAAAAGAAAACCAGGCTTTAAAGGCCAGAATCAGGCAGCTGGAAGACAACGATCGTGTAAAAGAGCAAGAATCAATAAAGCAAAGCCAAAATACCAAGAAATTAGAAGAGAACATAAAATATCTCACCGACAAGGTGATAGATCTGGAAAATAGGGGGAGAAGGGATAATTTAAGAATAATTGGACTCCCTGAAAAGCCAGAAATAAACACCAAACTGGACATGGTGATACAAGATATAATCAAAGAAAATTGCCCCGAGATTCTAGAACAAGGGGGCAATACAGCCACTGACAGAGCTCACAGAACACCTTCTACACTAAACCCCCAAAAGACAACTCCCAGGAATGTAATTGCCAAATTCCAAAGCTATCAAACAAAAGAAAAAATCCTACAGGAAGCCAGAAAAAGACAATTTAGATATAAAGGAATGCCAATCAGGGTCACACAAGACCTTGCAAGTTCTACTCTGAATGATCGTAAGGCATGGAACATGATCTTCAGAAAGGCAAGAGAGCTGGGTCTCCAACCAAGAATCAGCTACCCAGCAAAACTGACTATATACTTCCAAGGGAAAGTATGGGCACTCAACAAAATAGAAGACTTCCAATTTTTTGCAAAGAAAAGACCAGAGCTCTGTGGAAAGTTTGATACCGAAAATCAAAGAGCAAGGAATACCTGAAAAGGTAAATATTAAGGAAAGGGGAAAATGTTATCTTCTTCTTTTACTCAAACTCTCTTCTATAAGGACTACATTTATATCAACCTATGTATACTAACATGTGGGGAAAATGTAATGTATAAATAGGGGGTAAAGAAAGACCAAATAGAATAATCATTCTCACACAAAGATTCACATGGGAAGGGGAGGGGAAGAAAACTCCTATAAGAAGGAGAGGAAGAGAGGGGGGGAGTTACTTAAACCTCAATCTCAGGGAAATCAGCTCTGAGAGGGAAAAACATCCAGATCCATTGGGATCTTGAATTCTATCTTACCCAACAAGGGTAAGGAGAAGGGAAAACCAAGGGGGGGAGGGGGAGAAGGAGAACAAAAAGGGAGGGAAAGAGAGGGGGGAGGGGGAGGGAACAAAAAGGGAGGGACTAAAAAGGGAAACATCAAGGGAGGGGACAAGGGGCACTGTTTCAAAGTAAATCACTGGACTAAAAGGTAGAGCCAAAGAAGAAAAGGTTAGAATTAGGGAAGGCAATCAAAATGCCAGGGAGTCCACAAATGACAATCATAACTTTGAACGTGAATGGGATGAACTCACCCATAAAACGTAGACGAATACCAGAATGGATTAGAATCCAAAACCCTACCATATGTTGTCTTCAAGAAACACACATGAGGCGGGTTAACACCCACAAGGTCAGAATTAAAGGATGGAGTAAGACCTTCCGGGCTTCAACTGATAGAAAGAAGGCAGGAGTGGTAATCATGATATCTGATAAAGCCAATGCAAAAATAGACCTGATCAAAAGGGATAGGGAAGGTAATTATATTTTGTTAAAAGGGACTATAGACAATGAGGAAATATCATTAATCAATATGCATGCACCAAATAATAGAGCACCCAAATTTCTAATGGAGAAACTAGGAGAATTGAAGGAAGAAATAGACAATAAAACCATACTAGTGGGAGACTTAAACCAACCATTATCAAATTTAGATAAATCAAATCAAAAAATAAATAAGAAAGAGGTAAAAGAAGTGAATGAAATCTTAGAAAAATTAGAATTAATAGACATATGGAGAAAAATAAATAGGGATAAAAAGGAATACACCTTCTTCTCAGCACCACATGGCACATTCACAAAAATTGACCATACATTAGGTCACAGAAACATAGCACACAAATGCAGAAAAGCAGAAATAATGAATGCAGCCTTCTCAGATCACAAGGCAATAAAAATAATGATTAGTAATGGTACATGGAAAACCAAATCAAAAACCAATTGGAAATTAAACAATATGATACTCCAAAACCGTTTAGTTAAAGAAGAAATCATAGAAACAATTAATAATTTCATCGAGGAAAATGACAATGGCGAAACATCCTTTCAAACCTTTTGGGATGCAGCCAAAGCGGTAATCAGAGGTAAATTCATATCCCTGAATGCTTATATTAACAAACAAGGGAGAGCAGAGATCAATCAATTGGAAATGCAAATGAAAAAACTCGAAAGCGATCAAATTAAAAACCCCCAGCAGAAAACCAAATTAGAAATCCTAAAAATTAAGGGAGAAATTAATAAAATCGAAAGTGATAGAACTATTGATTTAATAAATGAGACAAGAAGCTGGTACTTTGAAAAAACAAACAAAATAGACAAGGTACTGGTCAATCTAGTTAAAAAAAGGAAGGAAGAAAAGCAAATTCACAGCATTAAAGATGAAAAGGGGGACAACACCTCCAATGAGGAGGAAATTAAGGCAATCATTAGAAATTACTTTGCCCAATTATATGGCAATAAATACACCAATTTAGGAGAAATGGATGAATATATACAAAAATACAAACTGCCTAGACTAACAGAAGAGGAAATAGAATTCCTAAATAATCCCATATCAGAAATTGAAATCCAACAAGCCATCAAAGAACTTCCTAAGAAAAAGTCCCCAGGGCCTGATGGATTCACCTGTGAATTCTATCAAACATTCAGAGAACAGTTAATCCCAATACTATACAAACTATTTGACATAATAAGCAAAGAGGGAGTTCTACCAAACTCCTTTTACGACACAAACATGGTACTGATTCCAAAACCAGGCAGGTCAAAAACAGAGAAAGAAAACTATAGGCCAATCTCCCTAATGAATATAGATGCAAAAATCTTAAATAGGATACTAGCAAAAAGACTCCAGCAAGTGATCAGAAGGATCATTCACCATGATCAAGTAGGATTCATACCAGGGATGCAGGGCTGGTTCAACATTAGGAAAACCATCCACATAATTGACCACATCAACAAGCACACTAGCAAGAATCACATGATTATTTCAATAGATGCAGAAAAAGCCTTTGATAAAATACAACACCCATTCCTATTAAAAACACTAGAAAGCATAGGAATAGAAGGGTCATTCCTAAAAATAATAAACAGTATGTATCTAAAACCAACAGCTAATATCATCTGCAATGGGGATAAACTAGATGCATTCCCAATAAGATCAGGAGTGAAACAAGGATGCACATTATCACCTCTACTATTTGACATTGTACTAGAAACACTAGCAGTAGCAATTAGAGAAGATAAAGGAATTGAAGGCATCAAAATAGGCAAGGAGGAGACCAAGTTATCACTCTTTGCGGATGACATGATGGTCTACTTAAAGAATCCAAAGATTCAACCAAAAAGCTAATTGAAATAATCAACAACTTTAGCAAAGTTGCAGGATACAAAATAAACCCACATAAATCATCAGCTTTTCTATATATCTCCAACACAGCTCAGCAGCAAGAACTAGAAAGAGAAATCCCATTCAAAATCACCTTAGACAAAATAAAATACCTAGGAATCTACCTCCCAAGACAAACACAGGAACTATATGAACACAACTACAAAACACTCGCCACACAACTAAAACTAGACTTGAACAAATGGAAAAACATTAACTGCTCATGGATAGGACGAGCCAATATAATAAAAATGACCATCCTACCCAAACTTATTTATCTATTTAGTGCCATACCCATTGAACTACCAAAATACTTCTTCACTGATTTAGAAAAAAACATAACAAAGTTCATTTGGAAGAACAAAAGATCAAGGATATCCAGGGAAATAATGAAAAAAAACACATATGATGGGGGCCTTGCAGTCCCTGACCTAAAACTATATTACAAAGCAGCAGTCATCAAAACAATTTGGTACTGGCTAAGAAACAGAAAGGAAGATCAGTGGAATAGACTGGGGGAAAGCGACCTCAGCAAGACAGTATACGATAAACCCAAAGATCCCAGCTTTTGGGACAAAAATCCACTATTCGATAAAAACTGCTGGGAAAATTGGAAGACAGTGTGGGAGAGACTAGGAATAGATCAACACCTCACACCCTACACCAAGATAAATTCCAAATGGGTGAGTGACTTAAACATAAAGAAGGAAACCATAAGTAAATTGGGTAAACACAGAATAGTATACATGTCAGACCTTTGGGAGGGGAAAGGCTTTAAAACCAAGCAAGATATAGAAAGAATCACAAAATGTAAAATAAATAATTTTGACTACATCAAACCTAAAAGCTTTTGTACAAACAAAACCAATATAACTAAAATCAGAAGGGAAACAACAAATTGGGAAAAAATCTTCATAGAAACCTCTGACAAAGGTTTAATTACTCATATTTATAAAGAGCTAAATCAATTGTACACAAAATCAAGCCATTCTCCAATTGATAAATGGCAAGGGAAATGGATAGGCAGTTCTCAGATAAAGAAATCAAAACTATTAACAAGCACATGAAGAAGTGTTCTACATCTCTTATAATCAGAGAGATGCAAATCAAAACAACTCTGAGGTATCACCTCACACCTAGCAGATTGGCTAACATAACAGCAAAGGAAAGTAATGAATGCTGGAGGGGATGTGGCAAAATAGGGACATTAATTCATTGCTGGTGGAGCTGTGAACTGATCCAACTATTCTGGAGGGCAATTTGGAACTATGCCCAAAGGGCGACAAAAGAATATCTACCCTTTGACCCAGCCATAGCACTGCTGGGTCTGTACCCCAAAGAGATAATGGACACAAAGACTTGTACAAAAATATTTATAGCTGCGCTCTTTGTGGTGGCCCAAAACTGGAAAATGAGGGGATGCCCATCAATTGGGGAATGGCTGAACAAACTGTGGTATATGTTGGTGATGGAGTACTATTGTGCTAAAAGGAATAATAAAGTGGAGAAGTTCCATGGAGACTGGAACAACCTCCAGGAAGTGATGCAGAGCGAGAGGAGCAGAACCAGGAGAACATTGTACACAGAGGCAAACACACTGTGGTATCATCGAACGTAATGGACTTTTCCATTAGTGGTGGTGTAATGTCCCTGAACAACTTGCAGGGACCCAGGAGAAATAAACACCATTCATAAGCAAAGGATAAACTATGGGAGTGGAAACACCGAGAAAAAGCAACTGCCTGAATACAGAGGTTGAGGGGACATGACAGAGGATAGACTCTAAATGAACACTCTAATGCAAATACTATCAACAAAGCAATGGGTTCAAATCAAGAAAACATCTAATGCCCAGTGGACTTACGCGTCGGCTATGGGGGGTGGGGGGGGGGAGGAAAAGAAAATGATCTATGTCTTTAACGAATAATGCTTGGAAATGATCAAATAAAATATATTTTAAAAAAATACAATCTCAAACAAAAAAATTGAAAAAAAAATTCTTAGATTTTAAATTAAAATACTCTGAAGTAAGTATTAAAAAATATATCAAGTTTAGCTCAGAATGCAATGTTCAGTTATGGGGGTGTATGTGTCAATTATCAAAGAATAGAAAAATAATCAAAAACATAAGAAAAATTCAAAATAGGCCTTGTATAGGTCCGGTTTAAAGTAATTTCTATCCCACAAGTATGTAGGACAGAATGCAGTAATATTTCACTTAGCCATTTGTAGCCAAGACTACAGGAAGTTGCCATAATATAAGAAGAAAAGAATTAGAATTCTATTTTGATGGGGAAATGTCATTCCCTCGTCTGATTTTTTTTCATTCAGGGATATAGGGAGCCAGCATGATAGTCAAGCTTTGTACTTGTTTGAGTACTTTGTAAAGAGTGTAGATACAAGGAAGTCCTATGACTTAAACATAAGTTAAGCATCGCAACCTCGAGTCTCACTTTAATATTTCTTGTGTGCTCTATTGGCACTATTAAGGTTTAGTCTGTGCTCCTTGTTTTTATCCCTTTCCTGGAATCAGACACAAACATTAATCACAGTCCAATAATATTTTATCAATAAATGGCAGGTTCCCATATTTTCAAGCTTTTAGGCATAGTTTGACATTATAGCAAGAGTATATATATTAACTTGTATTACTGCAGGAAAAAATAATATTAATATTAATTATGTGTACCTTCAGTACAAAAAATGAGAAAAAAATCAAATATTCTGATCAAAAAATAAAAGAAAAGAAATAAGAAAAAATCAGTAATTCAATATATTCTTGAAAAAACAGCATCCATTTACCTATGGATTATTATCTCCAATTCATATGATAAGATAGAGTCACAATTCATATGATAGGATAGAGTCAATCAGTCTCAGCAGAAGATGCTTTCTTCACATGTGAGCAGTGAATCCAAGAGTCCCTTTCTCCAATCTTTATAGATTTTGGAGTAGTTAATAATATTTGGAATGGTCCTTCCTATGAAGTTTGAGTTGCTCCAGTTCGCTTGAAATTCTTGATATAAACTATCTCCTGGGTTCTGGTCATGCAGAGAAAAGTCTAATGGTCCAGCTTGTACTGCAGCTCCAGATTCATGAAGTTCATGTAGTTTGTGCTGTAACTCCTGTATATAGGAAGCAATAGTAATATCTCCCCCTAATAGCGATGTATAAGCCTGGGAGAAAGGCTTAGCCTGTATAGGTGGATGTCCAAAAAGCATCTCAAATGGTGAAATATGTAAGTCTCCTCTAGGCCTGCTTCTAAGATAAAATAGGGCCAGAGGGAGAATTTCAGGCCATTTTAAATGGGTCTCAGTGCATAATTTGCCAATCATAGTCTTAAGTTCTTTATTCATCCTCTCCACTTGGCCTGAGCTCTGGGGGTGATATGGAACATGGAATTTGGGAGTTATCCCCAAGCAAGAATATATTTCATTTAAGACAGAATCGGTAAAATGATTCCCTCTATCGGAGTCAATACGTGCTGGCAGGCCAAAACGAGGAATAATTTCCTTTAAAAGTATCTTTGCAACAAAATCTGCTGTGGATTGGGTCGTAGGAAATGTTTCCAGGCATCTGGTTAGTTGATCTATAATTACTAGACAAAATTTATAACGTCCAGCCTTAGGCATCGTTATGAAATCTATCTTTAGATGTTCAAAAGGTGTGTAAGCCAGAGGACGTCCCCCAAAGGCTTTTCCACGATATGCATGTTGGTTATATGCCTGGCAAATGGAGCAGGCTGAAGATACTTTAGAGACTATAGTAGTTATACCAGGGGCTATCCATACTCTCTTGACAGAGTCCATGATGCCCTGGGTGCCAACAGGAAGAGATTTGGTAAAAAAGTGGTATAAGATGACATGCAAAAAAAGGGAGGGGGGATAGAAGATTACACCAAGAGATACTTGAAGAAACAAGATAAATGGGATAACCTTTATCACTCAAATATACGCATGGGAAGGGGATGGGAATAATACTCTCATAAGAATGAGCAGAAGAGAGTGCTAATAGATAATACTTAAACCTTACTCTCAGTGAAATCAATTCTGAGAATGAAGAACATTTAGATCCATTGGGGTATTGAATTCTATCTTACCCAACAGGGAAAGGGAGTAGACAAAACCAATGTGGGTAGAAAGGTGGGAAGTAGAAAAGGGAGGGAAAGAGTGGGGGGAGGGAACTGTTAAGATTAAAATTTTAGTTTCTCTGCTAAAGTTATTATATTTTTATGAGGTTTATTAAATATTAAGAAATAAAGAAAATACAAAATAAGAAAGCATGTGCAATTTACATTTTGCTGTCTAAGTAGAGAGCCACCTGTCCCTAGAAGTGGAAGCTGAGAGAGCGAGAGGTAGGCAGAGTCAGTTTAAATACAAATTGTGTTCTTGCACTCAGGTGAGGAATCAGGGTGAGATTACAGGGCAATCTGGGAACTAGAGAGGATTTCTGGGGATTGAAGTCTGGGTTTCAAATCTCCATTTTTACATTTCCCTATTTGATCCTTGTAGGGAAAGATTTTCCCCAAAAGGATCATGAAAACATAATCAACTTAAAGATTACAATAATTTGTGGATAAGAGGAAAACAGAACAAAATAATTGCTAGATACATTGACAAAAGCGAATTAGGGGGCAGTCTCCTTTGGCATGAAAGTATACATACAAATATATGTTCGATCATTCACACCCAAAGTTCATTCTTGATCTCACGCAGCTTGTGGTCTGCAGGAATCTTCATGGTTTCTTCTCCAAACAGTTCAGTTTCTGGATTCAGAGAGGTAGCATGTTTCTTAACCTAAAATTCTTAAAAGGAATTTAAACATTGTAATTTAAAATAATAATAATTATATATATATGTATATATATACATATATATATACACATATATATATATATATATATTTACATTTCCCCATGAAGAGGGTGATTGAAAAATACAGGATCACTTAGGGATGCATGGCTGAGTTATGGGGTATATGAATCAATTGGGAAGAGAAATTAAAAAGACATCAGAAAAATCCAAATAAAAAAGAAAATTTCTGGATGAAAATATAGACTATAAAAGTCTTATGTGTAAAAATTCCAAGTAAAGGAAAAGTAAATCTATAACAGGTCCTGGAATCAGGGCCCAATTAAAATTATCTAAGCAATGATGCATTTACCCAGTCAGTAGGCAGGACTACAGAATGTTGCCACACTATGAAAGACAGAAAAGGGACTAGATTATAGAAGCCAAGTAGGAGCCAAATTAGGGATACTGATCTGTAAGTATTTTCAGAGTGAGTGTGGATACAAGGAAGGCCTATGTCTTAATGTATGTTAAGCATAGTAACCTTGAGTCTTCACACTAGGTTCAAGTCCTTTGTATTGGATTAGAAGTGCATCAATCCATCCTGGATTGGTTTATATTTCATCCTATGCAATGGCTCTTTTGTGTAGCTTGTCTTGGAATCAGACATAACCATTAAGCAAAGTCCCTCAATTTTTTTTAATTAGTGGCATCATTTTTATAGTCTCCAGCTTTTGCGGCATGCATTGACATTATAGAAAATGTATTTTAAACTTATATTACTGCAAAGTCAAAAAGTTAAAGAAAATTCTTTAATACTGGTTATATGTGCTTCAAATATAAAAAGGAGAGAATAAATACTGAAATAGTATTTTGCACATGCAAGAAAAATATAGTGAAAGGGTTTTAAAAATAAAAATATAGCTTATAATCATTGACACACTGTGCCAGCTAAGAAAATATAGAATACAAGGCTTTCTCACCAAATATGAGATCCATTTCTTCTTCATATCTGGCCATGATCCACTGTGAGTATAAGCAAATGAATTGAACAGTAGTACAAATATGTAGTTATCAACATCTCCAAAATTCTCTGTAGCCCAGTTAATTACAATAGCAAATAAACCCACTATCATATTTCACATAAATTGCTATATGGCATTTTTAAAAGACTATGAACTGATGGATGTTTGTCACAATTTTTTACAAACATAGGACATCTTTCAAACTTGGTAAACACATTTTTAAGCAAAGTGAAACTTTATTTGGTTTTGAACATCATCAAGAATTTCAGATATAATTCTGGTGGAAGTAAAGTGGTGAGCCAAAGAGTTATAAATGAGAGGTGCTACTTTTTTGGAGGCTTCTAGTGGTACAAATACCCTGGGATTAACTGCCCAGCTTCCATTCACATTTTTATAAATTCTGGAGGTGGGAGTTATAATTTTTTTTTCACTTCAGCTACAAAATGGGCCTTACCTAGTGTTAGAGGCAGGCAAAATGACCAGAGATTGTTAAGAAAAATTCTAAAATTGTGTCTAAAGAACCCTTAAAATAGATTTGAGATATTTAGCACATTAAATTTTCCAAAGGTTGTTATAGCAATTTTCTGATGGAGTCCATCTATCCTCTATGTGACAATTTACAAAGTCAAAAATAGAAAAGCTGTTTTTATATGGGCTTACTCAATAATATTTGTTCAGTGTAGTTATAGGGGAAATACAACAGAATATAACAGTAGTTAAAACCCAGTACATTAAAATGATTCAATGTAATAGAATAGTATTGAATGCAGTAATTTATGACTTTAAAATCACAAAGGTAAACCTTAAAGAAAACAATAAGCAAATGCAATAGAATAAAGAGATTGTTTATCAAACATTGGTGTCTGAAATGCCTTAAAAATATAACCTCCAGTCTCTTTAAAGTTCCTTGATTTTTTATCCATTTAGATGCCTACTGTCAGAAGGCAGAAGATTGGTAATAGTTAGGCAATGGGGGTTAAATAACCTGTCCAGGGCCACACTGCCAGGAAGTGTCTAAGGCCAGATTTCAACCCAAGACCTCCTGTCTCTAGGCCTGGCTCTTAAGCCACTGAGCCACTGAGTTGCTTCCCCATAGTGAGGAATCTCAAATTTGGCTAAAGAGTTTCAGGGAGCTGAATTTTTTTTCCCTGGCACTCAGTTGAAGTAAATGAAATTATCAATACAGTCAAAAGATATCCTTTTAAATACCCCATGCTTGTAAGTTCCTGTTTGAAAAAGTCTCTTCCTTCTTTTCTTTATTTCTCCTTCCCTGTGATCCCCTGCCCCAAGTCCATGTGGAGGCTAATTTTAGCCTAAGGAAAAAAAATCACCCCCCCATTTTTAGCAGCTTTTAGAAGTGAGTCTGAAGAAATTGGGTCTGCTCCCAGCAGCCTGGGTTCTGGGGCTGGGCCTGGGACGATGAGCCATCTGGGTTGGAGGCCATGCCCGGCTGGGCCAGGAGAAAGAGATTTCTGGGGCTCAGAATCAGGTAGGCAGCTGAGCTGAGCCTGGCTGGGAGGGAAGGGTGGGTAGGACTGGAACCAGGTGAGAACAATAGCCAAGAGCAGGAGCCAGAGCTGGGAGCCAGTGGCCAGGGTGGGCAGGGCCAAGATGAGTCAAGAGAATTGCTAAAAAGCCTAGGAGAAATAAGGCTTAAAAATCTAGTAACTATTAAAATCTGAACTTAGTAACCATAGAAAAAAGAATCAGAAGATTGAAGGTATTTTGTCACAACCTAAGTGGTTAGCCAACTGTTAAGATTAAAATTTTAGTTTCTCTGCTAAAGTTATTATATTTTTATGAGGTTTATTAAAGATTAAGAAATAAAGAAAATACAAAATAAGAAAGCACATGCAATTTATATTTTGCTGCCTAGGTAGAGAGCCACCTGTCCCTAGAAGCGGAAGCTGAGAGAGCAAGAGGTAGGCAGAGTCAGTTTAAATACAAATTGTGTTCTTTCACTCAGGTGAGGAATCAGGGTGAGATTACAGGGCAATCTGGGAACTAGTAAGGATTTCTGGGGATTGAAGTCTGGGGTTCAAATCTCTATTTTTACAGAACTTAACAGACCCTAAGAAAATAAGAAGAAGGGAACAGAAAGGAAGGGGGCAAAAAGGGAAGTGTATTAAGGGTGGGGATTAGGGGAACTGATTAAAAGTAAACCAGTGGTTTAAAAGGATATAGCAAAAGAAGAAAGGACAGAACTAGGAGATGATATCAAAATGCTGGTGAATACACAAGTGGCAATCATAACTTTGAACATGAATGGGATGAATTCATTCATAAATGGAAAACAAACAGGAGAGTGAATTAGAAACCAAAATCCTACCTATGTTGTCCACAAGAAAATCACATGAGGAGGGTAGACACAAGGTTAGAATTAAAGGTTGTAACAAAATCTATTGGGCCTCAACTGATAGAAAGAAGGCAGTAGTTGTATTCATGATATCTAACAAAGACAAAGTAAAAATATATCTGAATAAAATGATTAGGGAAGATTAAAAACATCCTGATAAAATGCAGTATAGAAAATGAGAAAATATCACTAATCAACATGTATGAATCAAATGGTATATCATTCAAATTCCTAAAGGAAAAACTAGTTGAATTGAAGGAGGAAATAGATAGTGAAACTATACTAGAGGAAGATCTGAACTTACCACTATCAAATTTAGATAAATCAAATAAAAAAACAAATAAGAAAGATAAAAGAGGTGAATGAAATCTTAGAAAAATTAGAGTTAATAGATAAATGGAGAAAAATAAATATGGGATAAAAGGAATAGACATTCTTTTCAGCAGCACATTGTACATTCAGAAAGATTGACCATGTAGTAGGGCATAAAAACATGGCAAACAAATGCAGAAAAACCAGAGGTAATAAATTCTACCTTTTCTGATCATAATGCAATAAAAATAATAATCAGTAAGGGTACATGGAAAGCCATATCAAAAATTAATTGGAAATTAGATGATATGATTCTCCAAAATTGGTTAAAGAACAAATCATAAACAAAATTAATAATTTCATTGAAGTAAATGATGATGATGAGACATCTTTCAAAATCTATGGGATGCAGCTAAAGTAGTACATAGCAGGAAATTTATATCCTTGAGTTCATATATTAATAAATTAGGGAGGGCAGAGGTCAATGAACTAGACATGCAAATTAAAAAAAAAACTTAAAAGAGAACAAACTAAAAATCCCCAGATGAAAACTAAATTAGAGCTTCTAAAAATTAAGGGAGAAATTAATGAAATCAAAAGTGAATGATTTATTGAACTAATAAATAAGGGTAGAAGCTGGCTATTTAAAAAAACAAAATAAACAAAGGACTGGTCAATCTAATAAAAAAAAAAGAAGAAAACCAAATTAACTGTATTATAGATGAAAAGGGAGAACTCGCCTCCAATGAAAAGGAAATTAAGGAAATCATTAAAAATATTTTGTCCAATTATATGGCAACAAATATGGCAATCTAGGTTGTATAGATTAATATTTACAAAAATATAATTTTTCTAGATTAACTGAAGAAGAAATATAATTCTTCAATAATCCCATACCAGAAAAAGAAATTGAGCAAACCCTCAAAAAACTCTCTAAGAAAAATCTGCAGGGCCAGATGGAATTCAGAATTGAATTCTATCAAACATTCAAAGAACAACTAATCCCAATGCTATACGAACCATTTGACATAATAAACAAAGAGGGAGTTCTACCAAATTCCTTCTATGACACAAATATACTATTGATTCCAGAGCCAGGCAGGTCAAAAACAGAGAAAGAAAACTATAGACCAATCTCCTTAATGAACATAGATGCAAAAATATTAAATAGAATATAAGCAAAAAGACACCAGCAAGTGATAACAAGGGTTATTCACTATGATCAGGTGAGATTTATCCTGCGAATGCAAGGATTTTTCAATATTAGGAAAATCATTCACATAATTGACCATATCAACAAGCAAACTAACAAAAATAACATGATTATCTCAATAGATGCAGAAAAAGCCTTTGACAAAATAAAACACTCATTCCTATTGAAAACACTAGAAATTGTAGAAATAGAAGTTTCTTTCCTAAAAATAATAAATAGTATTCATCTAAAACCATCAGCAAACACCATCTGCAATGGGGATAAATGAGATGTATTCTCAATGAGATCAGGAGTGAAACAAGGTTGCTCATTATCACCTGTATTATTTAATATTATACTAGAAACCTTAGCAGTAACAATTACAGAAGAAAAAGAAATTGAAGCTATTAAAATTCACAATGAGGGTCCCAAGCAAACACTCTTTGCAGATGATATGATGTTCTACCTAAGGAACCCTAGAGAGTCAACTAAAAAGCTAGTGGAAATAATTAACAAATTTAGCAAAGTTGCAGGATACCAAATAAACCCACATAGGCCATCAGTATTTATCTATATCTCCCAAACATCTGAGTAGCAAGAATTATAAAGAGAAATTCCATTTAAAATCACCTTAAGGGGGCAGCTGGGTAGCTCAGTGGATTGAGAGCTAGCCCTAGAGACGGGAGGTCCTAGGTTCAAATCTGACCTCAGATACTTCCCAGATGTGTGACCTTGGGCAAGTCACTTGACCCCCATTGCCTAGCCCTTACCACTCTTCTGCCTTGGAGCCAATACACAGTATTGACTCCCAGATGGAAGGTAAGGGTTTAAAAAAAATTTTTTTTTAAATCACCTTAAGACAATATAAAATACTTAGGAATCTATCTGCTGAGACAAACACAGGAACTATATGAACACAACTACAAAACACTTTCCACAAAATTAAAAGTAGATCTAAACAATTGGAAAAATATTTACTGCTTATGGGTAGGGCAAACTAATATAATTAAAATGACCATCATACCCAAACTTATATACTTATTTAGTGCCATAAGCATCCAAAAAAACAAACAAAAAAATATATATATTTTACTGAATTAGAAAAAATATATTAAAAAGTTCATTTGGTAGAACAAAAGATCAAGATCCTTGGAAATAATGAAAAAATGTGAAGGAAGGTGGCCTGGCAATACCATATCTCAAACTATACTATAAAGCAGTGGTCATCAAAACTATATGGTACTGGCTAAGAGACAGAGAAAAGGATCAATGTAATAGTCTTGGGGAAAGTGACCTCAGAAAGAGAGTCTATCATATGCCCAATCATCCCAGGTTTTGGAACTAAAATCCATTATTTGATAAAAACTGCTGGGAAAATTGAAAAACATTACATGAGAGGTTAGGTTTGCATCAACATCTCACAATCTACACCATGATAACCTCATATTGGGTGAAGGAGTTGAATATAAAGGATTATATAAGTAAAGATCTATAAGTAAATTGTTTGAACACAGAATAGTATACATGTCAGATCTTTGGGAAAGTAAAAATTGTAAAACCAAGCAAGAATTAGAAAAAATAACAAAATATAAAACAAATAATTTTGATTACATCAAATTAAAAAAAGTTTTGTACAAACAAAACCAATTCAACCAAAATTTGAAGGGAAGCGACAAATTGGGAAATAATCTTCATAACAAAAACCTCTGTCTAAAGTCTAATTATTCAAATTTATAAAGCACTAAATCAATTGCACAAAAAATCAAACCATTTTCCAATTGATAAATTGGCAAGGGATATGAATAGGTGATTTCCTCAGTTAAAGAAATCAAAACTATTAATAAGCGCATGAAAATATTCTAAATATTTCATAATCCGAGAGATGTAAATCAAAACAACTCTGAGGTATCACCTCATATCTAGCAGATTGACTAACATGACAGCAACAGAAAGTAATGAGTGCTGGAGGGGATGTGGCAAAGTCGGGACATTAATCCATTGCTGGTAGAGTTGTGAATTGATCCATTCATTGTGGAGGGCAATTGAGAACTATGCCCAAGAGGCACTAAAAGATTGTCTCTCATCATTTGCAATGGGAATAAACTAGAATCCTTCCCATTAAGATCAGGAGTGAAACAAGGATGCCCATTATCTCCTCTATTATTTAACATTGTACTAGAAACACTAGCAGTAGCAATTAGAGAAGAAAAATAAATTGAAGCTATTAAAATTGGCAATGAGGGGACTAAGCTATCTCTCTTTTTGGATGACATGATGGTTTACTTAAAGAATCCTAGAGCACAAACCAAAAAGCTAGTTGAAACTATCAACAATTTTAGTAAAGTTGCCAGATACAAAATAAAAACACATTACTCATCAGTATTTCTATATATCTCCAACCCATTTTAGCAGCAAGAATTAGAAAGAGAAATTCAATTTAAAATCACCCTAGTTAATATAAGATACTTATCTGCTGAGACAATCTATCTGCTGAGACAAACACAGGAACCATATCAACACAACTACAAAACACTCTCCACACAATTAAAACTTATCTAAACAATTGGAAAAACATTAATTGCTCATGGATAGGACGAGCTAACATAATAAAAATGACAATCCTACCCAAATTAATTCACTTATTTAGTGTGATAACCATTGAACAATCAAACAACTTTTTTACTAAATTAGAAAAAAGCTATAACAAAGTTCATTTGGATGAGCAAAAGATCAAGGATATCTAGGTAAATCATGAAAAAAAAATGCAAAGGAAGGAGGATTTGCAGTCCTGGATCTCAAACTATACTATAAAGCAGTGGTTATCAAAACAATTTGGTACTGGCTAAGAGACAGAAAGGAGCATCAATGGAATAGACTTGGGGTAAATGACCTCAGGAAGACAGTCTATGAGAAGCCCAATGTTCCCAGTTTTTGGGAACAAAACCCACTATATGATAAAAACTGCTAGGAAAATTGGAAAACTATATGGGAGAGATTAGGTTTAGATCAACATCTCACACCCTACAACCAAGATAAACTCAGAATGGGCGAATGACCTGAATACAAAGAAGGAAACTATAAGCAAATTAGGCAAATATAGAATAGTATACTTGTCAGATCTTTGGAAAAGGAAAAATTTTAAAACCAAGAAAGAGCTAGAAAAAATCACAAAATATAAAATCAGTAATTTTGATTACATCAAATTAAAATGTTTTTGTACCAACAAAACTAATGCATCCAAAATTACAAGGGAAGAAATAAATTGGGAAACAATCTTCATTACAAAAATCTCTGACAATGGTCTAATTACTCAAACTTATAAAGAGCTAAACCAATTGTACAAAAAATCAAGCCATTCTCCAATTGATAAATGGGCAAGGGACATGAGTAGACAATTGTCAGTTAAATAAATCAAAACTATTAATAAGCACATGAAAAAGTGTTCTAAATATCTTATAATCAGAGAAATGTAAATCAAAACAACTCTGAGGTATCACCTCACACCTAGCAGATTGCTTACATGATAGCAAAGGAAAGTAAGGAATATTGGAGGGGATGTGGCAAAGTTGGGACATTAATTCATTACTGGTGGAGTTGTGAATTGATCCAACCATTGTGGAGAGCAACTTCGAATTATACACAAAGGGCAATAAAAGACTGTCTGCCCTTTGATCCAGCCATAGACACTGCTGGGTTTGTACCCAAAAGAGATAATAAGGAAAACGACATGTACAACAATATTCATAGCTGTGTTCTTTGTGGTGGCAAAAATTGGAAAATGAGAGGATGCCCTTCAATTGAGGAATGGGTGAACAAATTGTGGTATCTTTTGGTGATGGAATACTATTGCACTCAAAGGAATAATAAAGTGGAGGAATTCCATGAGGACTGGAACAACCTCGAGGAATTGATTCAGAGTGAGAGGAGCAGAACCAGGAAAACACTATACACAGAGACTGATACACTGTGGTATAATTGAATATAATGGACTTCTCCATTAGTGGCAATGGAATGACCTCAAACAACCTGGAGGAATCTAAGAAGAAAACCACTATCCACATTTAGAGGAAACACTGTAGGAGTAAAAACACTGAAGGAAAACAACTTGAATACATGGGTCAAAGGGATATGGTTGGTAATGTAGACTCTCAATGAACAACCTGGTGCAAACCACATGGAAATAGGTTTTGATCAAGGACACAAGGAATACCCAATGAAATTGTGCATTGGCTATAGGAAGGGTGGGTGGAGGGAGGGAGGGAAACAATGTGATTTTTGTAACCAAGGAATAACATTCTAAATTGACTAAATAAACTAATTCAAATGAAAAAAAAAAGATTGTCTCCCCTTGATCCAGCCATAGTAGTGCTGAGTTTGTACCCCAGAGAAATGACAACGAAAAAGACCTGCACAAGAATATTAATAGCTGTGCTCTTTGTGGTGGCAAAAATTAAAAAATTAGGGGATGCCCTCCAATTGGGGAATGGCTGAAAAATTGTGGTATGTATTGGTAATGGAATACTATTGTGGTAAAAGTATTAACGAAGTGGAGGAATTCCATGGGAACTGGAATGACCTCCAGAAAGTGATGCAGAGTGAGAGGAGCAGAACCAGGAGAATATTGTACACAGACATTGATATAATGTGGTAGAATCGAATGTAAAGAACTTCTCCATTATTCTGAATGCAGTGATCCTGACCAATCCCAAGGGATCTATGAGAAAGAACACTATCCACATTTAGAGGAAAAATTGTGGGAGTAGCAACACAGAAGAAAAACAACTGCTTGATTACATGGGTCGAGGCAGATATGATTGGGTATATAGACTCTAAATGAACATCCTAGAGCAACTTCATCAACATGGAAATATGTTCTGATCAAGGACACATGTAATACTCAGTGGAATTGTGCATTGGCTATGGGAAGGGTGGGGCAAGGGGAGGGAGGGAAAGAATATGATTCTTGTAACCAAGGAGTAATGTTCTTAATTGACTAAATATAATTAACAAAATAAATAAAATACTCAACCAATTGACTTACTCTTTCTTTATTTTATTCATGTAGGCATTTAGAGATATAAATTTCCCTGCTGCATCCCATTAATTTTGGTATTTTGTCTCCTCGTTGTCATTCTCTTTAATTAAACTTATGATTAATTCTATGATTTGTTTTTTGAGCCATTCATTCTTTAAAATAAGATTATTTAGTTTCCAAATAATTTTTAGTTTTTCTTTCTGCTGCCCTTAATTCAATGTAATTTTAATGCATTTTGATCTTTAAAAGATTCATTTACTATTTTTGTTTTTCTACATTTTGTTGTGAGGTTTTTATGCCCTATTATATAGTCATTTATGTGAAGGTGCTTTGTATTTCTGACAGAAACGTCATCCCTCATCATATCTGGGTTCACTTTTCCCAGCTTCACTGTATTGTGGTTTCAATATATATATATGAAAAATTTTATTGAAGGACTAACAACAGCTCTGTGTTCTGTATCCTGGGTACTAATTGGCTCAGTGTTCATAAGAGTGTGGGAAATGTTTATAGGAGAATGGGAAGGATTTATAAAGCCTTAAAACATATATAAATAATAAAATAATTATAATGCCACGACTTTGCAGATTTCCACCCTTTTTCTGGGTTTCTGGAATGTAACTCCAGTGATAGGTGAGGGATAACTGTATTCCTTTCTAATCCCATTCAGTTTTCTCCAGAGGTTTACCATAACAACCTTTTTTTCTGAAGTTCTAATTACCTCCTTAAGTTCTTTCTTATTTATTTTGGTAGATCTATCTGCTTTTGAGAGGGGAAGGTTGAAGTTGTAAACCTTAAAATTTCTTAGACTTATAAATGTTGGAAATTTCACCATTGGGAAATTTCATACTTGAAAAATTTCCTACTGATAGTCTATTGGAATGTGAACCCCCCCTTGGCATTCTCCTCCCTACTTAAGATTACTTTAGGACAGAAACCATTTGCTGAACAATGGAAAGGGCTTTGACCTATGCTTAAGCATAGAACAGGAAGTTCTTTGAGTCATGATTGATTTTAGAATTGATACAATAGTGATACTTGGAATGACAGAACCAGGTATTGGAACTTCCAATCTCCACCCTACTCAGGGTAACAGGATTTATGAAGGGCTGCAGCAAAGGATCAAGATTTAATTATTTGAGAATATGACCTTCAACAGACATGTGCAAAGCCACAGACCTCTGGGCGGTCCTGGGTTAAGCTAGAGCCACCATTGGCACAGGGAAGACATGGACAATGATTGGTAGATGTGAGAACTGAGGGGAGGGAACTTGGATGGTTTCCTTAAAGATAGCTGGGTCTGAGGACTAGGGAGGTGGGAGAGGTTTTGCTCTGAGAGATTGTGCTCTGAGAAGCTTGCTCTGAAGGAAGCTGGAGGTGGAGGCCCCTGAGACTGTTTCTCCATTTTGGTCACCTGAGTGATAGGGACTGATCTCTTTTCTTTGCCTCAGCTATCTAAGGGCTTGGGCCTTTTGGCCCAGCCTAAACAGAGGGGGTATTTAAGCCCTATTCCCTTCTCTCTCTCTCTCTCTCTCTCTCTCTCTCTCTCTCTCTCTCTCTAATACCTTTCTTCCTCCTGTTTGTAATTAAACTCCATAAAAGGTTGACTGCTGACTTGAGTTTTCATTAAGGAATTACATAGCTGAATTCCTTGGCGACCTTAAATTAATATATATTAGTCTTTTAAAGTGATTTCCTTGTCACAAAGTCCCCCAATTGTAGTTTTACTGTCTATTTACTTCTGAAAGTCCTATAATTTTCTCTTTTAGGAATTTGATTGCTAAGCTAGTTGATGCATATGTGTAGTATTAATATTGTTTCATTATCTATGATGGTTTTTTATCAGTTTATAATTTCCTTCCTTATCTTTTTTGATTAGATTAATTTTTACTTTTGTTTTGACAGAAATCATTATTAATAAATCTTCTTTTATTAATGTTCAATAAAGCATAATAGATTCTGCTTTATAGAGAGTATATTGTGGTGTTTTGTTTTTAATACACTCTGTTATCCTTTTCCATTTTATTATTGTGTTGATCCCATTCCTATTCACAATTATGATTGCTGTGTTTCCTTCTATTTTATTTTCCTCTGTTTATTATTCTTTCTTTTCTGCTTTTCCCTGTTCACAAATGCTTTGCTCTCAACTGCTACATGTCCTAATCCTCCTTCCTTTTTCTTTATCCACCCTCATCTCTTATTATCCTTTCTCTCCTCATTCTATAGAGGGTAAAGTAGATAATCCTGAGTGTGGCTCTACAATATTTAAATTGCTTCTTTCTGGCTACTTACAGTATTTTTTCTTTGTCCTTTTGAAATTTTCTATAATAGTCCTGGGATGTTTTATTTAACATCTCTTTCAGGGGAGTTACCAGTGAATTTTTTCAACTTCTTTTCCCCCCTATTGTTTGAGAATATCAGTGAAGTTTTTGCTGTTGATGCAGATTTCTTTTAATCTTTATTATAAATTTCAGTTATTTCTACAGTTCTTAAATTGTTTCTCCTGTTCTGTCTAATCATTGCCCCAGGCCACACAGAAGCAGGTAGGACAGGTGATGTACTGTTCCCTGACTCTGTCATTTCATTCTCTTAGGCTACTTGGCAGTGTTGAGCTGGTCCCACCTGCCCTTTTGTTGTCTCAGGCCACATGGAAGCATATAAATCTGGCATTGTACTAATCCTCCACTTTGCTGTTTCATTGCCTAATTACTACTACCTGGTAGTAAAAGTCAGTCTCTACCTTTCTTTGCCCTTTCTTTAAATCATATGGCTGTGGTAGGACTGGTTTGTGGCTGTGGTGGGGCAACATGTGACCTAGAGGATGCTTTTATTTTTATTTTTTTGGCTCGGTCCATTTGGCAGTGGTAGGTTTGGTTCATATTGTGCTGGTTCCTTCAGATGCTACATTCCCTGGGCTACTCTCACTCTCCTCACCCCACTGAAGTGTATCATTCTTCCTTTCCTTTGTTTTGAGGTGCTTTATTTTCTATTTTTGTGTATTTGGAGAGTTTGGGTGAGAGAGTCCTTTATTCTTTCATCTTAGCTCCCAGTATATAAATTTTATATTTCTCAAATTTTATTTGATTCATTTATTTGACTCATTTTATATTTCACAAAAAAGATGATTTTCTGGGAAGCAGAAGTAAGAAGAAAAAAGAGTAAATTTAGACAATGCAAAAACAAAACAAATTAACAATTTTTAAAAGTGATGTCAGAATTGTAGATGAGAGGAAGCTAATAAAGACTTTTGCTACTTTGAGCCACTGTAATTAATTAAAAATGGATCTTCTCTGTAAAATAAATATTATAAATTATTAGTAATGTAATATAATTTGAACATTCTTATCTATAGTTTTATACTCATTTATAAGCTAGAATAAAAAAATTACTGTTATGGTACAACTCAGAGAAAGAAACAAAAATATAATATGGATATACATGCATGAGAGAGAGAAAAGGAGTAGGCATTCAAATAATGTTTTTAAAAGATGTTCAATTAATTAAATTAATGTTATAATAATAATATTAAAGGTGAAAACTTAGCAAAGAAAAAAATTCTAGGAAAGAAGGATGTTAAAATTTGGAATTTGTATTTTTCAACATAGATCTTAGATCAAGACTAGCAGATTGTGTTTGTCTTCAAGTGTCCTTAGGCCTCATAGCCTCTGATAAAACCATATCCTTTCACTATAATCTATAACACTGCCAAAGGCTTCCTTAAATGCGCTCCTCTACAGGGATGTAAACCAATCTCCCCTTTAGTGTCTAGCCTGATATTTTTCTAAGGAGAGTTGAGAATTACAATAATTTCCTCTAAGGGTAGAAGTTTCTTAAAAAAAATACAGGTCAGTCTTTTGATAGAGTATGACTTTATCCATATCTTTAATTATTTCCTATGGAAAACAAATTGGGAGATGGGCCCTCATACTCTGAGGAAACAACAGAGGAAGCAGCTTGTTTTTGAAAGTCCACTAACCATATGGTTGCTGCTGTCTGCTTTTTCCCCATTGCTTTCTTTAATATGGATGGAAAATTTTTTATAAAACTACTTTTAGTATCCCCCCAAAACATCTTTAGGATAGTCATTTGTAGCAATATATTATATGGGAAGAAACCTTTCAAATCTATCACTCCTCTTCTATGCCTTTAACACCTTCTGATGCCAGTAAAGTTTTTTGAAATTTTTATATTGCAACAGGGAATCAGAAAGATTTTTGAATGGCTTCCAGAAAGTGAAAAATAATCCTTACACATTCAACTCGGTAATTCATCTTTCTTCTTAGTCATCGCAGGAAAGGTTAAAAGATGATCCAAACAAAGGAAATGGAGTGATAACTTCTGGAACAAAATGGGGACTTTTCAGATAACTACAATCAGGGTTTCCAGTGGTAATAAAAAATGAGATAATTTTTTCAGTGTTTCTTAACCCTAAATAATTTTTGCCTTTTTAAATACATACATATAATAGGAAAAGTGCTTTTAGTCAAAGTTTCACAGATACATCATCTGACTTCTCATGAATCATAAGATTTAGATATGAAGATGATTTCAAAAATAATTTTTGTCTAAGCTTTTCACTTAACAGGTAAGGAAACTGATGATCTGGAAGGTTATTTAACATTGCATGATCATATGGATAGCATAGCCCAGAGCAGAGTTGGAATGTGAATTTAATTATTCTGATTCTAAGTACATTCATATTTTAATTAACCATACCTACCTATATACATCCATAGTTACTATTTTGTCACTATATATAAAATTGTCTTATTTGCTTATTTTATAAGAGTTGGTGTCTGAAATGTATTAAAACCCAAATTGTGAAAAATAGTGAAGAAATAAAAATAAAAATAGGAGAGTAGAAGGAACAATATAAACCTAACTGCATTTTTTTTGGTCTAAGTTTCATCTTTTACCAGAAATTAAGTAGAAAAAGCAAAGGCTCTTGAGGACAAGACAATATTAGGCCAATTTGACTTCTTGAATGTTTTGCTTTGGGTTTTGGCTGTACCACCTGGTTGGAACAACAGTTCACATTTCCTCATTTCTTTGGCATCTGTTATTCAGAGAATCAGTCAAAGGTAGGGCAGACACAGGACTAGGTCCAGTTCCATAGTCATTGTTTAGTCTACAAAGGTTCATATTCAATTTATCTTCTCTTGGCTTTTTATAAAGCATACCATTGTTACTAGTAAACCCAACACCTCTGAAATAGGATATAATTTCTTAAGCATAAGGAAAGAATAACATTTTATAAATCTCAATAATAAAGGTGGTAAATCCAAAGAAACTATTGTGACTGCATAAGGAACTCTTCAAAGGAGCATGGGCACAAGGAAGAACACATACATACATATAAACAAGCACACACATATAAACACATTCACTAGGGGAAAAGGAAGAAAGAAGAGAAAGAAAATGTGTGGGATAAAAAAGAGGGAACTTGAAGAGAAAGTCTAGCCTATGTAAATCAATTCCAAATATGTACAAAAATATTTATTACAGTCCTTTTTGTTCTGGCAAAGAATTAGAAACTGAGGTGATGTCTACCAGTTGGGGAAATTATGGTAGCTGACTAAAGCTAAAGCATCTCAAAATGCTATTAATAACTTAAAATTTATTTTAAAAGATCTAATCCACTTAAATTCATTTTAAAATATTGCTTTGCACACACAACAATTATAGAGAAGGCATAAAGGAATGTAATGATTTTAATGTCCTTCAGAAGTTATAAAGAAATCTCTCTAATGACTATGGAATTAAAGAATTTTGAGATATAATGTGCTTGAAGGAGCAATCATTTCCCCAATGAACTAAAAATTAAAAAAAAGCAAGAATGGAGTCATTTATGTAGAAAAGTTGAAAAGAAAGTTATCATTGAAGGAAGAATACTGTCCTCGAGAGTGAATCACACTTTATTTTTCCCCCTTGTACCTCTTCCCAAATGTAGTAAAATGAGAAGATATTTCTCTTCATTCCCTTCATCCAAAATGGGTTATTTTTAGGACAGCAACCTGCTCAGTAAGAGAAACCAAAATGAAGGAAAAGCAGGACTAAGGAACCAAACAGAGTCACCAACCAAGAATAGACATTGAAAGAGACAGGATCCTATGAGAAAACAAAACATGACAAGAGTTCACTTTTGGCAGGTGTGTAACACTACTCCCCACTCCCCATGTATGGACATTCACTTTTCCCATTAATGCTGGGGGGAAGGAGGTGTTATTTGTTTGGGTTTTTGTTTGCTTTATTTATTAACATTGTTTGGCTTCCTTGATAAAGAAGGTTTAACAAAACAAATTGAGTCAGAGATTCTACTGGAGCTTCTTTTGCCAGGAGGGGAATGTTTTACCATCCTAAATGTTGAAGAAAGTAGTAAAATATTTCATTTTTGTTCCATGTTATATTTATGTTCTTTTGAATTATATGTCATTTATTGTACTCTGCTTCTTCTTTTTTTATTTTTGGTGAACCTTTTATTTTTTGTTTATTTTTTTTGTTGTTGTTCAGTTGTTTATTTTTTTTTCTCTTTGAATTAGTTTATTTAGTCAATTTAGAACATTATTCCTTGGTTAAAATGATCACATTATTTCTATCCCTCCCCACCATCCACCCTTCCCACAGTCCACACAAAATTTCATTGGGTATTACTTGTGTCCTTGGTTAGAATCCATTTCCATGTTGTTGGTGTTTGCACTAGGATGTTCATTTAGAGTCCACATCCACAACCATATCCCTTAGACCCATGTATTCAAGCAGTTATTTTTCTTCGGTGTTTTTCTCCCATGGTGTTTCCTCTGAATGTGGATAGTGGTTTGTCTCATAATTATCTTCAAGTTGTTCAGGATCACTGCATTGCCACTAATGGAGAAGTACATTACGTTTGATTGTACCACAGTCTATCAGTCACTGTACAATGTTTTCCTGGTTCTGCTCCTCTCACTCTGCATCAATTCCTCGAGGTTGTTCCAGTCCCCATGGAATTCTCCACTTAATTATTCCTTGGAGTACAATAGTATTCCATCACGAACAGATACCATAATTTGTTCAGACATTCCCCAATTGAAGGGCATCTTCTCATTTTCCAATTTTTGCCACCACAAAGAGCACAGCTATGAATATTTTTGTACATGTCTTTTTCCTTATTATCTCTTTGGGGTATAAACCCAGCAGTGCTATGGCTGGATCAAAGGGCAGACAGTCTTTTATTGCCTTTTGTATATAGTTCCAAATTGCCCTCCAGAATGGCTGAATCAATTCACAACTACAACAGCAATGAATTAATGTACTGACTTTGTCACATCCCCTCCAGCATTCATTACTTTCCTTGCTGTCATATTAGCCAATCTGCTAGCTGTGAGGTGATACCTCAGAGTTGTTTTGATTTACATCTCTCTAAGAGATTAAAATACTTTTTCATGTGCTTATTAAAGGATTTCATTTCTTTGACTGAAAATTGCCTATTCATGTCCCATGCCCAATTATCAATTGGAGAATGGCTTGGTTTTTTGTACAATTGGTTTAGTGCTTTGTAAATTTGAGTAATTAGACCTTTGTCAGAGATTTTTGTCATGAAAATTGTTTCCAAATATTTTATTTCCCTTCTAATTTTGGTTACATTGGTTTTGTTTGTACAGAAACTTTTTAATTTGATGTAATCAAAATTATTTATTTTACACTTTTTGACTCTTTCTAAGTTTTACTTGGTTTTAAATTCTTTCCCTTCCCAAAGGTCTGATATGTATACGATTCTGTGTTCACCTAATTTTCTTATAGTTTCCTTCTTTATGTTCAAATAATTCACCCATTCTGAGTTTATCTTGGTGTAGGGCATGTGGTATTGGTCCAAGCCTAATATCTCCCACACTGTCTTCCAATTTCCCCAGAAGCTTTTATGAAATAGTGAATTTTTGCCCCCAAAGGTGGGATATTTGGACTTGTCATAGACTTTCTTGCTGAGGTCACTTACCCCAAGTCTATTCCACTGATCCTCCTTTCTGTCTTTTAGCCAGTACCAAATTGTTTTGATGACCACTGCTTTATAGTATAGTTTGAGATCTGTTACTGCAAGGCCACCTTCCTCGGCATTTTTTTTCATTATTTCTCTGAATATCGTTGGTCTTTTCTTCTTCCAAATGAACATTGTTATGGTTTTTTCTAATTCAGTAAAAAAGTTTTTTGAAAGTTTGATGTAAATGGCAATAAATAAATTAATATTTGTATAGGATGGTCATTTTTTTAAATTATATTTTATTTGATCATTTCCAAGCATTATTCATTAAAGACATAGATCATTTTCTTTTCCTCCCCCACCCCCCATAGCCGACGCGTAAATCCACAGGGCATTAGATGTTTTCTTGATTTGAACCCATTGCTATGTTGATAATATTTGCATTAGAGTGTTCATTTAGAGTCTCTCCTCTGTCATGTCCCCTCAACCTCTGTATTCAGGCAGTTGCTTTTCCTCGGTGTTTCCACTCCCATAGTTTACCCTTTGCTTATGAATAGTGTTTTTTTCTCCTAGATCTCTGCAAATTGTTCAGGGACATTACACCACCACTAATGGAGAAGTCCATTACTTTCGATTATACCACAGTGTATTAGTCTCTGTGTACAATGTTCTCCTGGTACTGCTCCTCTCGCTCTGCATCACTTCCTGGAGGTTGTTCCAGTCTCCACGGAATTCCTCCACTTTATTATTCCTTTTAGCACAATAGTATTCCATCACCAACATATACCACAATTTGTTCACACATTCCCAATTTATGGGCATCCCCTCGTTTTCCAGTTTTTGGCCACCACAAAGAGCGCAGCTATGAATATTTTTGTACAAGTCTTTTTGTCCATTATCTCTTTGGGGTACAGACCCAGCAGTGCTATGGCTGGATCAAAGGGTAGATATTCTTTTGTCGCCCTTTGGGCATAGTTCCAAATTGCCCTCCAGAATGGTTGGATCAGTTCACAACTCCACCAGCAATGAATTAATGTCCCTACTTTGCCACATCCCCTCCAGCATTCATTACTTTCCTTTGCTGTTATGTTAGCCAATCTGCTAGGTGTGAGGTGATACCTCAGAGTTGTTTTTATTTGCATCTCTCTGATTATAAGAGATTTAGAACACTTCTTCATGTACTTATTAATAGTTTTGATTTCTTTATCTGAGAACTGCCTATCCATGTCCCTTGCCCATTTATCAATTGGAGAATGGCTTGATTTTATGTACAATTGATTTAGCTCTTTATAAATATGAGTAATTAAACCTTTGTCAGAGGTTTCTATGAAGATTTTTTTCCCAATTTGTTGTTTCCCTTCTGATTTTAGTTACATTGGTTTTGTTTGTACAAAAGCTTTTTAGTTTGATGTAGTCAAAATTATTTATTTTACATTTTGTGATTCTTTCTATGTCTTGCTTGGTTTTAAAGCCTTGCCCCTCCCAAAGGTCTGACATGTATACTATTCTGTGTTTACCCAATTTACTTATGGTTTCCTTCTTTATGTTTAAGTCACTCACTCATTTTGAATTTATCTTGGTGTAGGGTGTGAGGTGTTGATCTATTCCTAGTCTCTCCCACACTGTCTTCCAATTTTCCCAGCAGTTTTTATTGAATAGTGGATTTTTGTCCCAAAAGCTGGGATCTTTGGGTTTATCATATACTGTCTTGCTGAGGTCGTTTTCCCCCAGTCTATTCCACTGATCTTCCTTTCTGTTTCTTAGCCAGTACCAAATTGTTTTGATGACTGCTGCTTTGTAATATAGTTTAAGGTCAGGGACTGCAAGGCCCCCATCATATGTGTTTTTTTTTATTATTTCCCTGGATATCCTTGATCTTTTGTTCTTCCAAATGAACTTTGTTATGGTTTTTTCTAAATCAGTGAAGAAGTATTTTGGTAGTTCAATGGGTATGGCACTAAATAGATAAATAAGTTTGGGTAGGATAGTCATTTTTATTATATTGGCTCATCCTATCCATGAGCAGTTAATGTTTTTCCAATTGTTCAAGTCTAGTTTTAGTTGTGTGGAGAGTGTTTTGTAGTTGTATTCATATAGTTCCTGTGTTTGTCTTGGGAGGTAGATTCCTAGGTATTTTATTTTGTCTAAGGTGATTCTGAATGGGATTTCTCTTTCTAGTTTTTGCTGCTGAGCTGTGTTGGAGATATATAGAAGAGCTGACGATTTATGTGGGTTTATTTTGTATCCTGCAACTTTGCTAAAGTTGTTAATTATTTCCACTAGCTTTTTAGTTGATTCTCTAGTATTCCTTAAGTGTACCATCATGTCATCTGCAAAGAGTGATACCTTGGTCACTTCATTGCCAATTTTAATACCTTCAATTTCTTTTCTTCTCTAATTGCGACTGCTAGTGTTTCTAGTACAATTTTAAATAATATAGGTGATAATGGGTATACTTGTTTCACTCCTGATCTTATTAGGAATGTGTCTAATTTATCCCCACTGCAGATGATGTTGGCTGATGGTTTTAGATAGATACTGTTTATTATTTTTAGGAAAGACCCTTCTATTCTAATACTTTCTAATGTTTTGAATAGGAATGTGTGTTGTATGTTGTCAAAGGCTTTTTCTGCATCTATTGAGATAATCATGTGATTTTTGTTGGTTTGATTACTGGTGTGGTCAATTATGTGGATGGTTTTCCTAATATTGAACCATCATAGCATTCCTGGTATAAATCCCATATGATCATAGTGAATAACCCTCATGATGACTTGCTGGAGACTTTTTGTTAGTATCCTATTTAAGATTTTTGCATCTATGTTCATTAAGGAGATTGGTCTGTAGTTTTCTGTTTTTGACCTGCCTGGCTTTTAATCACTACTATGTTTGTGTCAAAAAAGGAATTTGGTAGAACTCCCTCTTTGCTTATTATGTCAAATAGTTCGTATAGGATTGGCATTAGCTGTTCTTTGAAAGTTTGATAGAATTCACTTATGAATCAATCAGGCCCTGGGGATTTTGTTTTAGGGAGTTCTTTCATGGCTTGCTCAATTTCTTTTTCTGATATGGGATTATTTAAGGATTCTATTTCTTCTTCTTTTAATCTATGCAATTTATATTTTTGTAAATATTCATCCATATCACTTAGATTGGCCTATTTATTGTCATATAATTAGGCAAAATAGTTTTTAATGATTGATTTAATTTCCTCTTCATTGGAGGTGAGTTCTCCCTTTCCATCCCTAATACTGTTAATTTGAATTTCTTCTTTCCTCTTTTTTATTAGATTGACAGTACTTAGTCTATTTTGTTTGGTTTTTCAAAATACCAGCTTCTAGTCTTATTTATTTCTTTCATAGGTCTATCACTTTTAATTTTATTAATTTCTCCCTTAATTTTTAGGATCTCTAATTTGGTTTTCTTCTAGGGGGTTTTAATTTGTTTGCTTTCAATTTTTTTGATTTGCATGTCCAATTCATTTATCTCTGACCTCCCTAATTTGTTAATATATGAACTCAAGGATATAAGTTTTCCCCTGAGTACTGCTTTGGTTTCATCCAATAGATTTTGAAAGGATATCTCACCATTGTCATTTTCTTCAATAAAAGTATTGTCTCTATGATTTGTTCTCTATCTGATTTTGGAGAATCATATTAAATTTCCAATAAATTTTTGATTTTGCTTTCCAGGTACTCTTACTGATCATTATTTTTATTGCATTATGATCTTAATAGGCTGCATTTACTATTTCTGCTTTTCTGCATTTGTTTGCCGTGTTTTTATGAATTAGTACATGGTCAGTCTTTGTGAATATACCATGTGCTGCTGAAAAAAAGGTGTATTCCTTTTTGTCCCTATTTATTTTTCTCCATGAGTCTATTACCTCTAATTTTTCTAAGATTTCATTCCCATCTTTTACCTCTTTCTTATCTTTTTATTTGATTCATCTAAATTTGATAGTGGTAAGTTCTGGTCTCCCACTAGTATAGTTTTACTATCTATTTCCTCCTTAATTTCCACTAGTTTTTCCTTTAGAAATTTGGATGCTATACCATTTGGTGCATACATGTTGATTAGTGATATTTCCTCATTGTCTATACTGCCTTTTATCAGGATGTATTTACCTTCCCTATCCGTTTTAATCAGATCTATTTTTACTTTGTCTTTGTCAGATATCATGATTTCAACTCATGACTGCTTTCTATCAGTTGAGGCCCAATAGGTCTTGCTCCAACCTTTAATTTTAACTTGTGAGTATCTAAATGCCTCAGGTGTGTTTCATGTAGACAACATATAGTAGGATTTTGGATTCTAATCCACTCTCTTATTCGTTTTACTTTTATGGGTGAGTTCATCCCATTCATGTTCAAAGTTATGATTGTCACTTGTGAATTTCCTAGCATTCTGATGTCCTCTCCTAGTCTGTCCTTTCTTCTTTTGCTATATCCTTTTAAACCAGTGGTTTACTTTTAATCAATCCCCTTAATCCCCTCCCTTAATATGCTTCCCTTTCTGTCCCCTCCTTTTTTGTTCCCTTCTTGTATTTTTTAGGGTCTATTAAGTTCCCTCCCCAGTCTTTCCCTCTGTTTTTGTACTCCCTCTCCCCTACCCCCTTAGTTTTCCCTTCTCACTTTCCCTGTAGGATAATATAGAATTCATGACCCCAATGGATTTAGTTGCTCTTCCCTATCAGAATTGATTTCACTGAGAGTAAGTTTTAAGTATTACCTAGTAGCTCTCTCTTCCTCTCTTTCTTATTAGAGTATTCTTCCCTTCCCCTTTCCATGTGTATCTTTGTGTGATAAAGATTATCTTATTTATTTTATTTCTTCAAGTATCTCTTGGTGCCATTTCAATTCTCCCCTCCCTTTTTCTAATTTTGCATATCATGTTATAGTCCTTAATGCCCCAATCTCTTCCTGTGATTGATTCTTCTAATTATTATAATAGTGAATATAATTTTTGAGAGTTACAAATAATATTTCCCCTATATATTAATATAAATAATTTGACCTTATTAAAGCCCTTAAGGAAGAAAGTTTCAATAAAAAACATTTTCCCCCTTTTCCCTCTCTTTCTTATTTACCTTTTCATGTTTCTCTTGATCTTTGTGTTTGGTTATCAAACTTTCCACTTAGTTCTTGTCTTTTCTTTACAAATACTTGTAAGTCTTCTATTTTGTTGAATGCCCATATGTTCCCCTGGAAGTATATAGTAAATTTTGATGGATAGGTGATTATTGTTTGAAGACACAATTCTCTTGTCTTTAAATTCTTCCAGAGCTTGTGGATAATTTCCATCTTTTGGAAGGTTTTGGGTTTATTTGAATTTCCTCCTGTATTTCCTCTGTAGCCTGGGTTTTTCCTCCATAAACATTTTCAATGGTCAATGCCTTTTTTTTTCTAGGAGGGTATTTTCTTTGGAGGATTGCTCCTGTGCAGAATTTTCCATCACTTTGGAGGTTTTGCCTTCCCTTTTTCGTCAGAAATCTGATTGAGATAGGCAGACTCTCTGTGTATAGAGTTAAGGAGCAATGATTTTGCCTTAGTCAAGCTCTTGAATCTCTGCAGCCTCCGCTGTTTACTGCCCTTCTCTGAGCCAACTTCCTGAGTGCGACAAGAGTCTATGCTCCCCAGCCCATTGGGGTTTCAAGTGTAGCTGCTCTTAGGGGTAGGTCTTTGGTGGTCTTAATCAGCTCCCAAGGACCTAGAGGTGCCCCTTGCTCATTCTCGAGGTTCCCCTAACTCACTCACTGATTCTGGTGCACGCTGGCTCTGACTCTGACTCCCTAGGTGGGGTGGGGGAGGATAGATCAGCTCACGTTGGGTGGGAGCTTTTTAACCCCCTTATAATGTGGAAATGCCCAAATCCTATGTACTTTCAATGCTGCGCCCTAATGTAGAGTCCCTTTGTTCTTATGAATTGGGTTATTTTGGTCTTTGAGGTAGTATATATTAGTGGGCACTGAGGAGAGGAAGTGTTCCGCATCTAGACTGCCACCATGCTTACCTGGAAGTCTACTTTCTCCACATTTAACATTTCTAACAATCAATATTATGATAGATTATCACTTGAGTAGTATTATTTTTATTTTTTTTTAAATATGGGTATACAATAGCATAAAATGCATTTACTTTTAGTTCTAATGTAAGGACCCATTTCTGATATTTCATAAATATATCCTTTAGTTGTAGTTATATAAATATAGATCATGAAAAGAACAGGAAATGGATAATATCAAGAAATTAAATTTATAGACCAAGTCTTTTGAAATAAATTTGTTTTACCCCACCATAACATACTGACATGATCCAAAATTTTCAATTTCTTGGTGGGAATTATTTCAATGTTTTTGGTCTTACTGTGATTTATTATAGTTTCTGAAAAGTTAAATCGACTTTGCATTTCTGGTATTAATTTTACTTGAACAGAGTAAATGATTTATTTCAATAGAATTACTATAGTGTTTTTTTTTGAACAGTAATTCATTTAAAGCTTTTGAATTTGGATATTAATGAAAGATATTAACCTATATACCATTTTATGGATTTGTGTTGCCCTGAGTTAGTATTAGGATTATATTTGTATAATAAAAGACCCGAGTAGAGTGTTTATCAGCTGTGAAAATATTTTATATAGTGTAGGTTTAAATTATTCTTTAATATTTGATAGAATTTTCCTATAAATTCTTCTAGACCAGGAATCCTCTCCTTTTTGGTAGTTCCTTTGTATCTAGTTTAATATACTTTTCTTGTATTGGATTATTTAAGATCTTGATTTCACATATGTTAATTCAGAATATACATATATTTCTAATGTTCTTACATATGTATTTAAGAACATGACATTACATGATCTTTCCATATTTTGTTCCTAATTTACCCTTTTCTTGGACACACACATAAATATAATAGTTATGTACATTATGAGTATTAGAGCTTTTTATTGTTAATTCATAGGGTTTTATCTACTCAGAGTTTTTTGACCTCTTGATATACCAATAATTTCTAAATCTCTAGGACACAACTATTTTGGGCAGGGTAAATGGTATCAAGACTGTTATAGGAATTCAGGGACAGTTAATCATTCATGGTCTTGGTCACCAAATGGTTAATAACTCATCATTTGAATAAGTATCTTACTTTTTCCATCATTTACATTTCTATAGATAACCTAGGTGTTAGTCAAAATAAAGATAAATCATTTTACTGGTGTTAACATAATTGAAAGAGTTGTTGATAATAATTACAAGATTCTCCATTGTGTTACTTTGAAGCTATACCTTTTCAAGTATATATTATAGAATTCAGATTGAGAAAGGACCTTGGAGATCTAATCTAACACTCATTTTATATTAAAAAAAATGGCATCTAAGGCCTAGGGAATTTATGACTTGCCCAATGACAAAAAAATTACTAAAATGAAGCATTAGGTTTTAATCCAGATCTTCTTAATGTGAATCTAGTTATTTTATCATTATTTTCAGATTTCTACTCATTTATCATCTAATATTAAATGATAAAAAGATTTAATCTGAGTAATCTAATCTATTGATTTCATTATTATGTCTCTTTACAAAGACCTGACCATTAAAATAATAAAAAGATTTTCAAATATGACAACAAAGAGAAAATTTTGTTGATTTGTCTCTCCACATCTTGTATCTAATTTTCTTTCAGTGTTTATATAATGATGAAGACAGAGCATAATATAAAGGAAAATAACTATCAGTATGTTCATGCACTGGCAAAAACAGCTAAAGGAAATAGCTTAGCAGACTTTCCTTGCAATCCATGCTGGTTCTTTGTTGGGATTTGTTAAATATTACAGAAAACCCAAGACTTATTTTTAACACTTTCATGAAGGAAAATTAAATATATATATATATATATATATATTTATATACACACATATATATCAAATGATATTTTAAATATTCACTTATGCAATCTAAACTTTTTGTTATTGATACCTTGCAAAATAACTGATCTTGTGGGGAGCTTAGCAGCTAATAGCTTGCATTTTGAATCATTGGAAATTGTTAATTAGTTTCCTATTTTTTACAGTTTGGAATATGATACTTTTAAAATACTTTTAAGTGCCAATAAGAAGCCTGAATTTTCAAGAATATAAAGAAAAAATCATTTTAAAAATAATCTCCAATCTCAGTGATTTGGACATATCTTCCAATAATCTAGATGAATACCTTTCCTGCCTGCTTGTATGAATCTTGTATGACTTCTTCCATAATCATGCCAAAAGGATTAATATGTTTGAGAACTTCTTTGCTTTCTTCTGACAACACAAGGGATCTACTTGAATACTGTTTTTGGCCACCTTGTTTGCTCTTTACCTTCTCACATAATCATTCTACATTCTCTTCCTATCATACAATAGCTTGATGATATTATTTTTCTTCTTTAATTTTCTTCATTGATGATAAAATTAAGACTGCTCACATCCAACCTGTCCCTTTTTATTGTCCTTTACTTGTTATTTATTTTTATAGATTCATATTCTGATGAACTGGAGGAGTTCTATATGAACTGGAATGACCTCCAGGAATTGATGCAGTTTGAAAGAAGTAGAACCAGGAGAACATTGTACACAGAGACTGATACATGGTGGTACAAATGAATGTAATAGTCTTCTCTACTAGCAGCAATGCAATGACCCAGGACAATCCAGAGGAATTTAATGGAAATAACATTTTCCATATCCAGAGAAAGAACTGTTGGAGCAGAAACGCAGAAGGAAAACATAAGATGGTTATGTAGTTCAATGGTGATATGATTAGGGTTTTGATGTTAAAAGATCACTCTACTGCAAATATGAATAACATGGAAATAAGATTTGAACAATGATATATGTATAACCCAGTGGTATTGTTTGTCAGCTTTGGGAGGGTGGAGGGAAGAGGGGTGGGAAAAATCATGAATTTTGTAACCATGGAAAATATTCTATTATTTTTAAATAGAAGAAGAAACAGATGGCATCTAGGAGAGAAGGTGGACTTGAGTCTTTGCTAGTCTAATGTTGAATAAAGGGGAAAATACTCAAAAACTGGAGAGATTTAAAGACCCCTTCCTTGCCTGAGAAACTGGAGGATCAAGTGGTCATGCAATGAATCTGAGTAACATTACAGGGAATGGCAGAAAGTTTGAAAGAAAGTAAGGTAAAAAACAGTAAAGATATATTAATCACTTAAAAATAAAATTATATATTCCATATTTTTTGTTATAAAATGACCCTGGAAATATCTGATTTATAAAAATGCCTTCCCTTTGTAAGATATTTGAGATCTTCAAAGAAGCTTCTAAAAGTCCTGAAGTTAATCCAATTAACTTTCCTATTTTCCCCAAATCTAAAATATTGAACATCTAGATGGTCATTCCAAGTTATACATGCTGATGGATAAGCTCTATGCATTCCATACAAAGGAATCCTCTACTTCACAAAATTATTTTTTTGCCTTATTTTAATATTGAGGAAAAGTGTAGGTTCATTGTCTATGAGTATGGATTATAATCTGTGGTAGATTACAACATGCCTGAAAGATTTTGAGCCTGGTTCTAGGAACAGATTGAATCTATTTTCCAAGTTTATTTTTTGTTTGTTTTTTACTTTTTGTTTTTTAGATACCATAGAAGATGAGGGGGAAAGGGGGAAAGGACAAGGAACATGAAAGAGGAATAAAAATCAAATTAAGAAAGTGTAAATTAGAATCCACATATATGTAAATAGTAGTTTACCAACAGCTAACCTTACAATAAAAAATGCATATATTTTCTTTAGGAAAAAAATAGATATTTATTTGGGGGGATCATGTAATTTACCTTCTTTAGCTTAGACATCTTTCAAAAGTGGATTAGTGGGACAGCCCAAATGAAAGCCAGGCCTGAAGGTGGGAATTCCTGGGTTGGAATATGACTATACATACTTCTTAGCTCTGTGACCCTGGGTAAGTCCTTGCATCTCAATTGCATAGGACTAATCACTCTGCCTTGGAACCCATACTGGAGTATTATTTCTAAGTCAGAAGATAAAAACACAAGTCTTTTTTGTGGATATCAAGGTCAACAAGCATTGGCAAGCAAATGGTAAAGAAGCTACATGACAATAATCTATCCAATATCAACACATTGATTGAATCTGGTGAGGAAATAGTTCTATGCCAGATTTGCTTCAGACTATGATGCTTTGAATGTTGCTAATAAAATTGGAATCATCTAAACATCATCCAACTATCCTGTTACACATATAATAAATAAGTTTTGCAGTAAAACAGGTAAAAATAATAATTATCCTTCCCTTTTATTTCATTAAACTTTTACTATTTTATCTTATCCCATAAGATTTTCCAATGCTATAAAATAAGTGTCATTTTAAGTCTAATCTCAGCTTTATTAACTCCCAACCAAATACCTATATATTCCAATGCCTTTGATGCCATGATGCCATAGGCACTATGGCTATTTGGGTGAATAGCAAGAATGAGAAATTCTCTATCCTCCCTTCTCTTTTCTTGAAAGTCAAAGGGTGAGCCTTTCTTGGGGTGGGGAGGGAGAGATAGAGACAGAGACAGAGTGACAGACTGAGACAGAGACGACCAGACATAGAGACAGACGGTAGACACAGAGAGAGAGGGATGGAGTGAAAGACATAGCAGGGGAAAGAGCAAGGGGGGGAGGAAGGAAGAAAGATCCTATCTCCTCTCTCTTTGCTGCAGCTATCTTCACCAACCACCACTGATGAGGATAGGCAGTATTGCCTAATCTGTGTTCCATTGGGAAATATTTTAACATTTTCATGTAACCTATTAATTCTTTGTTTCAAAAAAAGTTTTCTTTTACTGTAAAGATCTATGTGACCTAATACAGTGAAATGAACACCAGGGGAATATTATTTACAATATCTGTAGTATTGTGGAATGATCAAATGTGATAGACTTTGCTACTAACAGCACTACAATGATCCAGGACAATTCTCAGGGAATTATGAAAAAGAATGCTATTCACCACCAGATAAAGAATTGTTGGAGTATAAATGCAGATGAAAACATGTTATTTATCATTTGATTATTTGGGTATATGATTTGGGGTTTTGGTTTGATAAGATTATTCACTTTATAAAACGAATAATATGGAATATATTTTGGTTGATAATACATATATAACCCAGAAAAATGTTTTCTTTTGTACTAATGTAAAACTCCCTTTACTAAACTTCTTCATTAAATGATGATAGAAATGGCCTTTTTTACAAAAGTTTTTAAATCCCTTTTCATAATTTTCTTTCTTTGTTCTCATTTCTTTTCTCATTTTCCCCTTTACTATTTTTATTTGGTTCTTTAAATATTTTTGTTCATTTTTTATCTTTTTCTTTAACTCTTCTAAGAATTTCAGGATGTTTATGCCCAATGTGTATTTTTTCTTTGAGGCTTTGCTTACAGGGGATTTACAGTCTTCGTCTTCAGATTTACGTCTTGATCTTTCCTGTCATCAGAGCAGTTTTCTAGGTTTAAATTATTTTTGTTGTTGTTTGCTCATTTTTATAAACTACTTTATATGGTATTGTGCTCTGCTCAATTCTGGGTCTGTGTGTTGGGGCAGGGATTATTCATCTCATCATCAATATTTTACATCTTATTGCTTTCATAGCTCATTCTGGGAGCCTGTAAGTTTTCAGTGTTTCAAAAGTGGTGTGATCTGAGTAGAAGTCATGTCACTATTTCCTAGTATGTATTCTGATCTCCCTGCTCCCTCATAACTACATCATTCTTCTTCATCCTGGAACTGTGAACTGCTACTATATATATAATAAGTAACCAAATTCTTAGCATATATTCCTCCTTCTGTTACCAATTTAGTAGTACCATTGGATCTCTTTCTGCCCATGTTTTCAATTCCTTACTTACTATAAGCTGCTAGAATCTTCTCCTTTCTCTGCTGCTGCTTCCACTGCCCTAACCCTGGTATTGCTTCCACCACTGTACTTCATCCCTGTGTCTGTAGACCTGTCTTCCTAAGCTGCCGTGGGCTGAAAAAAAGTAATTACTTATGAATTCTCTTCATGTTTCCTCTAAGAATTTGGTTTGGGATATTTTAAAATACTGTTTTGAAAGAGGTTTGTGGAAGATGAAGTGAAGTTGCTGACTTCTCAATCTACACAAAATATATTTCTTTTGGACCTAGGCTTGATCAGACTAAAAAACTAATTAAAATATTCCTTTAGGCCATGTAATCTAAAACTGAAAATAATGAACAGAGAGGTCTATGATGACATGTAAATTAATCTAGAAACATCAAAAGTAATCCATAATCATACAAATGTATACATATTTGGTATGTGTTGTTAAATAAATGTATGCATGGGGTAATATGATATCTGTGTAGTAAATAGAATGGGAATTACTTTTTGGATAGCAATAGAGTAACAGATGTCCCCACACTTGTAGTTTTGGGGTACTTTTTTTTTTACTCAAAAGGAGTCAGAACAGAAAACTCTATCTTCTTATTCCTCTACCTTTTTCCCAGGAAGACTTTAATTCCTTTTAGGAGAGAAAGATGAAGTACTCAGCCATTCTTCTCTACTCAGAGAGATACTAAGCCAGGTATCCCAGACTAGAATTAAATGTATCTGCTTCTCTAAATATTTTTGTTCATTGGATATGATTTTCATATTTGATATAACTTTTAGCACTTGTTTATTAATGGGGAAAGCAGGACCACAAACTGCCCATCTAAGACTTGATGGTAACCCTACCTAAATAAATAAATAAAGGTTCTGCAATTGATGCATATTGCAACTATTAAAGGGGCCTGCATATCCAATTCAATTATCAAAAACAAACAAACCAACAAAAGCAAATCAGAGAAAAAATATATAGGATAATATATAACTGACAATAGAGAGTGAAGGAGCTTTCGTTTTGTAAGTGGAACAATTTACGTCAATGGAGAGAGAAGAGAGGAGAAAGGGAAGAGAGAGAGAGAGAGAGAGAGAGAGAGAGAGAGAGAGAGGACAGGGTTGTGTTTTTCCCAAGTCTTTCCCAAGATGAAATTCTTTGAATTGTCTAGTGTAGCAAGCTAGGGATAAGGATGTAAGTGGCAGCTGCTTCCATTCTTCTTCTTTCTAGTTTTTTTTTGTTTGTTTTTGTTTTTTTTTTCTTCAGCTACTTGAATTAGCTTGGGATCTTTCATCTTCCCTTTGGAAGTTGAAAGTCAGAACTACCTAAAGTGAATTTAGAGCACAAAGCATCTCAATTGACATCAGAAGAACGAAAGTTCAATCTCTCTGTCTCTGTCTTTATATCTCTGTTTCTGCCTGTTTCTCTGTTTTTCTGTCTCTATCTCTGACTCTTTCTGTCTCTCTATTCTTGTCTCTTTCTGTCTCTTTCTCTCAAACTCTCCAGCTCTGCTTTGCCCCTTTCTTAGTTATTAGCATTGTTTTTTATCAATAAGAAGGAAGTCCTCTGCAAATAATCTTTGAGGTGGAGTCATTCCATGAATGAGTAAATCAGTTAACAAACTGCTATTTTTTACTAAATGTCTAGTATACACTAGACCCAATGATAAGTACCAGGGATTTTTTAAAGATATAAAATAATCCTTACTCTTAAGGAACATACTGAGGAATAGGCAAGACAACATGCAAGCAGCTTTGTATGAATTATATATATAAAGAATAATTTGGGTATAGTTCCAGAAAGAGGGCATTAAAATTAAGGGAAATCATTAAAAAGGCTTCTTGCAGAAGATGGCACTTTAGGTGTAGCTTGAAAAATGCCAAGAAACTTAGAAGTAGATTTTAGAAAGAAAGGAAAGAATTAATTCCAGGTATGCGGCAGGGGAGGATGAAAATTCTTAGAGCCAAGTCATGGCACATCATGTGGGATAAACAGCAAAGAGGACAATGCCACTTAGGAGAGAATATTATTAAAAAACCCATATCCACTCAAATTTAAGGAAATAGGATTTTTGATTTTTTCAGAGACAGAGAGCTTGATCTCCTTTTCACATGCTAAAATAAGCTTCTTAATTTTGTTCAGAAAAACAAATATAATTATATATCAACATCTACATAGATATTCAAATTCTATAAGTCTGGCTCTTGAAAAATGTTATAAGACAAAGTCATGATTTTCATTGCTTGATACTAGCAAGATATTTTCTGGAGGTGAGAAATATTGAGGTTACAGAGAGATTTTTCATTATAATCATATTTTCTATTGCAGGGTTTGAGTCACTATCTCAAAACATTTTTTGATCCTCATTACACTTTCATGGAATTTAGCAGTTAATAAGTAAGCTGTATTTTCCAAATTTTACTAGCAGCCTGCAATTTACCTTCTTTTAGCACTTAGTCTTTCCAAGTTACTTAAATGTACTAACAAATATGAAAGCCTAAAAATGTTATATTTGTCAACGTATAACTTAACAAGTCCCTTCTAGTTCTTTCACAATGAAAGGGCACTTCAAGTCTATAGGCTCAATTTAAGTATTCTATGAACATTTGAGGCTTTTTAAAATGTACAATTTTATTCTCTAAGTCATTAGGCAGCCAGCTTGGCTATTTCATCTTTCTGCCTTGGTAAAATGCCTGAATGAGGCCTCTCAGAATGACTTCCTGTCTGGCCTGTTTAAACCATACCTCTCCTCTGCCTCTGAGCTGAAAGGAGAATATGAAGTCAACAAGTATAATGTGAAAATAAATAAAATTCAATTAAAAAAAACATTTTCCTTAGTCAATAGTTTCTGGCTCAAATTCAACAATACCCAGCAAACTTCTGAGATATCTTATTTTCAAACTGCTCTAAACTTAATCCTTCAAGATTATCTTGTTTTTAAGTGCTAAAAGGAGATAAGATGACTCAGGTATTATCATGTATTGATGATTCATGATGTCCTTCTGGAAAATGAAACTAAGGAGTCTAATCAATAAAATTATTTCTAGGCTTTGAACTAGGTCCAGGTCAATTTTTTTGGCAGTTTTTTGGCTTCCTGAAATATACTGACCCAAACCATGAATAATGATCTAAAATTGCACAATATACAGAAACCATCTGTTAGATATGAACTGGAGGGTGATGTCATGGGGCCATTTCTAATCTGAATTTAATGTCCTGCCAGTGCTGATGTCACTGGCTTGGAAACACACTGGCAGAGTCCGACTTGTTGTGGATGAATAGGTTCTGGGAGGAAATGGTGTCACTAAATGAAGTTCTTCTGTTTTATGCAGTGGAGATGAACTAACAAGAAAGGGAGAACAATTACATAATAAGTAATTTATATTGAAATGAATTAAAAAATTACATCTTATGTTGTCCTAGGAATTTACAAAAGCAATTGGATAGTTGAAGGAAGCAAGGCAAGATTCTCATTATATATATATATATATATATATATATATATATATATATATATATATATGAAAGATATTTTAAAGGAAGAAAACAAAAATCAGACAAATAAAAGATGGACTAGAACAGTTTCTATGTAATCAGGATCAAAGAAGATTTTGAGTTACTATAATATTAGGTAGCATCTATGTTTGGGGTTTCAAAAGAGAGACCAGGACAATCCACAGGACAATCCACCTCAACATTCAGAAACATGTTTGTTTTGGAGTATTATACCTAATTCAGTGAAATATAACAAAGAAGGATAAATGGATTAGGAAGTTACTTGAAGAGATGCTATAATAACTAGGCAGACAGGAGAAGCATGATAAGAAGGTACTCAAAAAATTTATCTTCAATAATGTTTTTCTATCTTGATAAAAGAAATCCATATTTTGACCCATAGTGGCTGGGTAACCCTGGAGAAGTTACATATAGCTCAGTGCTTTGGAGGCCAGATAACTATACATGTCAGAGAAGAGTCTGATCTTTATTTGCAAATAGGATTTCTATCTTGGAGGATACCTGTCCAAAGAAATCATAGGTACATCCCTATAAGTAAAGAAAGTATGTTTAAGTTCTCTTTTTTTCAACCATTGGGAGGAAAAAAGGATGTTTCTTCAGGGAAATGAGAAAGGAAAGAAATGGAAACTTTTCTTAAATTCTCTTTGGGGAAGTCTAGAATATGGGAACTAATGAAAAACTGCTTTTAGAAATCATGTAATTATAAGTGAATATTTTCAGACTGATAAAATAAAATTTAAATTTCACACTTTCTCAAAGTAATTTTGAGTCTTCAGTTTATTCACTGAAAGGTAAAGGTCTAGTTATGATTTCCACACAAAATATTGCCTTTCATTCTTGAGAAAAAGAGGACAATTTCCCCCAAAAGCTAATTTTATTCTGGCATTAACTTTGAGTATTAAAAATTGCACATATTGAAATTTCTACAAAAAAATTGCTATAAAATAAATATCATGTTTATTTTAGATGAAATAGTGAACAAATATATTCTATTACCAAGACTGAAAAGTGATCACTAATTTAAAAATAAATATTTTAAAATATTTTTGATGTACTATCTTATAAGCAATTGAAGTGAATAGTCATTTAAAAATATTTATAATTATGCTATATGGAAACATGGTCTCTAGAGATAAACAGAAACACTGATGAGTCTGAGGCAGGATACCATTATAAAGACAAAAGGTCAACATGCTCCCCTTACAATAAACATATGTTTTCCATTGGGCACTCCCACTTAAACTGAATTTTCTTGCCACTCATAGTGTATTGACATGCAATTAGCCTACAAAAACAACAAAAAAGTAGAAAACATAATCTTATGTAATTTTTTTTCAGGGAAATAATTTCAAATCTCAAAAAATCTAGCAATTGTGGTGATAGGGAATTATATGTGCAAAAAATACAATTTCAATTTTTGTAGTTTTCACAAACTTTAAATGTTTCACATATCTCATATTTTAAACTCCAAGCTATGGAGAAATATTCACCAGACAAGTCATAAATCATGCCTAAAGACGGTGCAATAAATACCAATGTCAAAAAATTACAATGTAAAATTATATTATTTTGACAATATGTCCAGATGCATTGACAACAGAGCAAGCAAACAATATCTTTCTTGAAAACCTATTGATAAAGGGACTGGGGAAAGGATGTAAAGATACCACATTGAGAAAAATGATGCAGGATATTAATACTTATCATACAAAGTTCTAATGTTTTCAAGCAAATGATTAGCAAAGACTTGCCCACCTTAATAATAGGGTTAAAGACCCTATTAGTTTTACAGGGACACAAAAAGAAATACCACATAAGAGATCTCTTCTAGATAAATCTGCACATGATTTTACAGAAATTTATTTCTCTTAAAAATTTTAAGTAGGGTAATTTTCATAAACTTTTCTAAAATAAATTGTAACATTTAAATTTATAATTTTTACAAGGATTCCCAACCACCTTTAAATTTCAGCAAGACTTTTGGAATACCTTGTATTAGACTAAACTGTTATTTATTAAGGGTGCTCAAACCCATAAGTTCCAAAATATTGGTAACAGCTCTTTTTGTTGTGTCAAAGGACTGGAAACTGAGAGCATGTTCATCAATTGGGGAATGGCTAAACAAATTGTAATATATGATCATGATGGGATACTACTGTGTCACAAAAAAATGATAAACAGATCTGGGAGGCATCTGGGTATCTCAGTGGATTGAGAGCCAAGTCTAGTGACAGGAGGTCCTAGATTCTAATCTAGCCTGACACTTCCTAGATGTGTGACTCTGTACAAGTCACTTCACCCCCATTACCACTCTTCTATTTTTTGAAGCAAAGCACACTATTGGTTCTAAGATGGAAGGTGAGGTTTTAAAGAAAGAAAGGGGAAATACACCTGAAAAGAGCAACACAAGATAAGGAACTGTGAATTATGTAATACCAGAATAACATTATACACAGCCACAACCAATATTAAAAGAATAAACTTAGAAGTTACCTCTAGGTAGTGAACAGAAAGGTAAAGCAGGAAATAATTTATATGAACATGTCCTCCAAGATTATATCCTATGTGATGTGTGGAAGATAGGGAAGGGTTGGGACACTAGTTGTTCAGCTCTATTATGCAGATATTAAGAAAAGTAACTAAAACATATAGGGGATCTGTGTAATAACTTCTTTTTCTTTATATATGAAAATATTTAGTTTTGCTTGGATTTGGAATAAAGGGAGAAAGGATGCTCAAAAGAATATTTACATTAATTATGTTATGTTTCTATTTTTCAGATCATAACAAGAAAGTATATCATTAATTTTGTAATATAAAATTAATTATGCTGGATGATAATTAAAATTCTGACAGTAATGAGAAGATATTTATAATTGACAAGTTTCAGATTATGGATTCTATTTTAGATATTTTAAATTTAAGATATCTATAGGATAGCTGGTTTATTTTATGCAATAAATAAGGAATTGCTAATGCATACTGAATGGAAACAGAAGATTAGGATGAATACATGGATTTATAAAGCACTAATATAGAGATGATATTTTGAACCATGAGAGTTAATGAGATTACCAAATCAAATGATATAGAAGGAGAAGAAGAGAAGTCATAGCAAAGACCTGTGGGATATAAGGACATGATCTACATTAAGAACCAACAAAGGAGACTGAAAGAAAGTGTTTATAAAGATAGTAGTGGGACCAGGAGAAAGTAATGTCATGAAAACCTAGAGAAAAGAGAGAATCAAGGAGAATAGACTAATCAATATGTTCAAAACTATAGAGAAGGGAGAAAAAAGGAGAACCCTGATAAAAGCCATTAGATTTGGAAATTAATAGATAATTATTTGAATAACTCTGGAGTGAGAGTTTTAAATTGAATTATGAGGTCTGAAGTCAAGTTGTTGAGAGTCAAAATGAGAGGAAAAGTAAATTAAAAAGAAACCATCCCTTTTAGATTTCTTTCATAAGTTTAGGCACACAAAAAAGCAGATATGTTTCTGGAATGAATTGATAGATAAAGTGAGGGTTTTGAGGATGTAGGTAGTAGGCAAGCTCCCAATAGATAGCTAGATAGAGAAAATAGTTAAAAGAATAGGAATGATAGAAACAAGATGAAGTGTCAACATATGCATGTAGAAAAGTTTGTCTTGGAAGAGCTTGCCTTGGTAAGGAGAAAGATAATTTAATTTTGTGAAATAAGATTAAAGGAAGGGATAGTAGTAGAAATCATCTTGGTGATATAAGATGAAGTGGAAGGAAGAAGAAGGAACACTCAATAAATGACCTAATTTCTTTTAGTAAAATTTGAGGCAACGTATTCAGCTGAGACAGCAAAAGAGAAGTAAATATGGAAAGCTTGAAGAGAGAAAAAACCTTGGATAGAGCCATTGTCATAAGTGGGAGAGTGAGATAATTAGGGAGGTGTAAAAGGATTTCCTTACATCACTACCTTGATAAGTAATATTATACTGAATTTCATTAAGAGAACCATAGCAAAAATTGACAAAGTTGGAAGAGTCAGAGGAAGCAGTAAAGTCTGATTTCATTCTTAATTTCTACAATATTCATTGAGGGAAACTACTACACAGATTGATAACTGATTTGTAAAAAACACACAAAGATATTTTTTTCTGCCATGTAGTAGTTAGACAAATAGAGGTCTACAAGGCATGGAGAGAGAGCAACCTCCACACTCTGCAGAATATTCTAACATACTGAGATGAAGCTTTTATTTTTGTATAGGGCAAAGAGCACAGTAAGAAGTAAGAAACAAATGGCTCTAATGTCTCTGACTCTAGAGAAAGGCTATAGATCAAACAAAGACTTAAGACTGAGATGTGTAGACATGTGACAGAGCAGAGATTAAGGAACAGAGATGAGCCTACAGCTCTTTCAACCAGAATAAAAAGCAGTATTTGCAGTTGTACTATAGTCTCAGAACTACAACCAAATAAAAAGTCAGGATCTGAGTTGGAACCTATAGAGCTTTCTAGCTAAGTAATAATAGGTGCTGGCACCATCGGTTATTTAATAGATCCCCAATGAGGGGGAAATTTCCCAATTGTGTTGTCCAGAACCAAATGAGAGTTGGCATATTGCAAAACTCATACATAGTGGGTATTGATCAAATCATAAATCAAATTGCCTTGAACATACAGAAAGTTTATAATTCAATTCCCTGTATTGTCCCTGATATCCTTGAAGAAAGTCTTAATTCAGAAAGGAAGGTTTGGAAGGACAATAAACAAAACATAAAAAGACATTCACAATAAAGAGCAGGGAAAAGAAAAGAATAATCAAATAATATTACAAGCAAAATGTTTTTATATATAAAATTAAAAGTTTAACCTCATATAATCAGAATTTCTATTAGAAACAGAAAAAAATTAAAATTATATAAATAAAGTTCTCAATGAATTGCAAAAGAAATAAGTTCTGTAGAGAAAATAATTGGATGAATTTGTAGCTTAGTCAAAGAGGTAAAAATCTATTTCAAGTAAAAAATAATCTGGGAAAATGTACTAAAAAAAGCTAATAACTCCATGAAATGACAAGGACTATTAAACTAAATTGAAAAGACTAATAAAAATGCAAGTAATCACATATAAAAACAACTGGACTTTTTATATGATGCAGAAGACCTCCACACTTACCCGAGGTAAAAGTCAGAGCTGAAGAAAAACTTTGAATTTAAATGAGAGTGAAGAGGATAAAAAAGCAAACATGAATGAAAAATGGTAAAATACAAAACAAGAATAAACTGCCTATAATCAGACATGTAGTATATGTCCCCTCTGAGTATTATTAGTTAAAAAACTTGCGAGGTCTTTATTATAGTTTGAGAATACTAAAACAAGAAGATAAACAGGGGAAAAGAAGAATTAAATGGGGGTTAGTGAAAGGAAGAATGGTGAAAATTATTTAACATACTCAAGGTTCAAAACTAGATGTCTTTATAAATAAGGGGAGGTTGACTTACATTTAAACCCCCAATATCATCTTACTTGTTCAAAGATCAGAAGACTATGTACAGACACACAATCTCACATGCACATTTGCATAAACAACTGCACACATCCTGTTGAATATAGAAATATGTTTCATTCGGCAGCAAAAGAGGAAGGGAAAGGGTCAAGGGAAATTAGGATGGGGATAAATCAAAGGAGATATTAGTCCTAAGCAAAATAAATTCTTAACTAAAGCTGGACAGAAAATTAGCTCATTTTGAGGTGGTTAAGAATGGGAATCTGATGTAGTGCCCATCAATTGGAGAGTAGTTGAATAAGTGATGGTATATAACTATGATGGAATACTATTTTGATGTAAGAAATGATGAAGGGCTTTGCTTCAGAAAAACATGAGAATGCACATGAAGAGTGAAGTAAAAAGAACCAGAACAATTTACATAACAATATTTTAAAGACAAACAACCTTAAGACATATTCTGAACTTTGAAATAATCACAATTTGAGATGACTAATGATGAATCATGTACCCAGAGACATATATGAGTGTATGTTGCATGTGTGTATATATATATAATATATATGCATATATCCATATATCCAATATATATATATATATATATATATATGCTGTATGTATTATTCTTGGACATGTTCAATATAGAAATATGTTTTGATAAGCTATACATGTTTTGTGCATGAATATATTTAGAAAATAAAAATAATTGGAGTAATATTAATTGCTTATATTTGTACCATGCTTAAACAATACAAATGACAATAATAGTTAAATTAATTTAGATGTTTAGTGCCTTATCAATCAAAATACTTTTTAAAGTTACTTAATATAGAGTGTCCTAAAAAATCTTGGGGTATTTTTAACCTTTAAAATAATGAGACAAAAGGAACACTGAGAAAAATAACTAATGCTATTTACTAGGGAAAATGGTCAGTAAATTTAACAGCAAAAAAAAAAATAAAGCTTTTGTGTGTGTATGACATATATCAGTGCCAGATCTTAAACTATAAAACATATGAGTAATCATCAAACTAAACTGATACTGATTAAATGGTAGAAATATTGATCAATAAAATTAGTTAAATAAGATGCAGAAACAATTCAATATCATATTTGATAAAACAAGGGATTTCAAGTACTGGGGGAAGTCCAGAGGGAGTACCTTTCCGGCACAGCTGTGTCAGATTCAGGGCTTTGAACACAGGCAGTGGAGAAGCACCTGGAGAAGCACAGAGAAGACAGCCTAGTTCCATGCACTATGCTTCATCTTACCACCTTGTCCCTCTTTTTTGAGGTTTTGACCTCAGGGTACATCCAGCTTCTCAGATCAACTGCACCCTGGCTCAATCTTATCAATAGGGCCAATAAGAAGCCTTCAGAGGGGAGTGTATAAATGGAGATTTTGAACCTTTGACTTCATTCCCCAAATAGAATAATCTTTCTCATACAAAGATTCACACGGGAAGTGGAGGGGAAGAAAACTCCTATAAGAAGGAGAGGAAGAGAGTTTTTACTTAAACCTTACTCTCAGGGAAATCAATTCTGAGAGGGAAAAACATCCAGATCCATTGGGATCTTGAATTCTATCTTACCTAAGAAGGGTAGGGAGAAGGGAAAAGCGAGGGGGGGAGGGGAAAGGGAAAACAAAAGGGGAGGGAAGAAGAGGGGGGAAGGGGAGGGAAGAAAAAAGGAGGGGCTAGAAAGGGAAACATATCAAGGGAGGGGACAAGGGGGACTGATTTAAAGTAAATCACTGGTTTAAAAGGTTAGAGCTAAAGAAGAAAGATTAGAATTAGGGAAGGATATCAAAATGCCAGAGAATTCACAAGTCACAATCATAACTTTGAACGTGAATGGGATGAACTCACCCATAAAACGTAGATGAATCGCAGAATGGGTTAGAATCCAAAACCCTATGTGACAAGCAAATCACTTTAAAAGACTGATATATATTAATTTAAGGTCACCAAGGAATTCAGCTATGTAATTCCTAAATGAAAACTCAAGTCAGCCGTCAACCTTTTATAGTTTAATTACAAACAGGATGAAGAAAGGTATTAGAGATAGAAAGAGAGAGGGAGAGAGAAAGGGGAGAGAAGGGAATAGGGCTTAAATACCCCTTCTGTTTAGGCTGGGCCAAAAGGCCCAAGCCCTTAGATAGCTGGGGCAAAGAAAGGAGATCAGTCCCTATTACTCACGTGACCAAAATGGAGAAACAGTCTCAGGGGCCTCCACCTCCAGCTTCCTTCAGAGCAAGCTTCTCAGAGCACCTCTCCAACCACTCAGAGCCAAAACTCTCCAACCAACCACCCCCCAGTCCTCAGACCCCTCTCTCTTTAAGCAAACCATCCAAGTTCCCTCCCCTCCATTCTCACATCTACCAATCACTGTCCATGTCTTCCCTGTGCCAATGGTGGCTCTAGCTTAACCCAGGACCGCCCAGAGGTATGTGGCTTTGCACATGTCTGTTGAAGGTCATATTCTCAAATAATTAAATCTTGATGCTTTGCTACAGTCCTTCCTAAATCCTGTTACCCTGAGTAGGGTAGAGATTGGAATAATTAAATTTTGATCTATGCTGCAGCCCTTCCTAAATCCTGTTAGGACTGAGTAGGGTAGAGATTGTAATTTCCAAGACCTGGTTCTGTCATTCCAAGTATCTCTATTGTATCAATTCTAAAATCAATCATGACTCAAAGAAATTCCTGTTCTATGCTTAAGCATAGGTCAAAGCCCTTTCCCTTGTTCAGCAAAAGGTTTCTGTCCTAAAGTAATCTTAAGAAGGGAGGAGGAGGAACCTCCCTTGCCAATGGGGTTCACATTCCAATGGTGTTCCCACTATCAATAGGAAATTTTTCAAGTATGAAATTTCCCAATGGTGAAATTTCCAACATTTATAAGTCTAGGAAATTTTAAGGTTTACACCTACCATATGTTGTCTTCAAGAAACACACATCAGGTGGGTAGACACCCACAAGGTCAGAATTAAAGGATGGAGTAAGACCTTCTGGGCCTCAACTGATAGAAAGAAGGCAGGAGTTGCAATCATGATATCTGATAAAGCCAAAGCAAAAATAGACCTGATTAAAAGGGATAGGGAAGGTAATTATATTTTGTTAAAAGGAACTTTAAATAATGAGGAAATATCACTAATCAACATGTATGCACCAAATAATATAGCACCCAAATTTCTAATGGAGAAACTAGGAGTATTGAAGGAAGAAATAGACAGTAAAACAATATTAGTGGGAGATTTGAACCAACCATTATCAAATTTAGATAAATCAAATAAAAAAATAAATAACAAAGAGGTAAAAGAAGTAAATGAAATCTTAGAAAAATTAGAGTTAATAGACATATGGAGAAAAATAAATAGGGACAAAAAGGAATACACTTTTTCTCAGCACCACATGGCACATTCACAAAGATTGACCATACACTAGGTCACAGAAACATGACATACAAATGCAGAAAAGCAGAAATAATGAATGCAGCCTTTTCAGATCACAAGGCAATAAAAATAATGATTAGTAATGGTACATGGAAAACCAAATCAAAAATTAATTGGAAATTAAACAATATGATACTCCAAAATCATTTAGTTAGAGAAGAAATCACAATAATAATTAATAATTTCATCAAGGAAAATGACAATGGCGAGACTTCCTTTCAGACCTTTTGGGATGCAGCCAAAGCAGTAATCAGAGGTACATTCATATCCCTGAGTGCCTATATTAACAAACTAGGGAGAGCAGGAATCAATCAATTGGAAATGTAAATAAAAAAACTCAAAAGTGATCAAATTAAAACCCCCCAGCAGATAACCAAACTAGAAATCCTAAAAATTAAGGGAGAAATTAATAAAATAGAAAGTGATAGAACTATTGATTTTATAAATGAGACTAGAAGCTGGTACATTGAAAAAACAAACAAAATATGCAAATTATTGGTCAATCTAATTAAAAAAAGGAAAGAAGAAAAGCAAATTAACAGCATCAAAGACAAAAAGGGGGACATCACCTCAAATGAAGAGGAAATCAAGGCAATCATTAAACATTACTTTGCCCAATTATATGGCAATAAATACAGCAATCTAGGTGATATGGATGAATATATAAAAAAATAAAAACTGCCTAGACTAAGAGAAGAAGAAATAGAATTCTTTAATAATCCCATATCAGAAAATGAAATCCAAGAGGCCATCAAAGAACTTCCTAATAAAAAATCCGCATGGCCTGAAGGATTCACAAGTGAATTCTATCAAACATTCAGAGAACAGTTATTCCCAATACTATACAAGCTCTTTGACATAATAAGCAAAGAGGGAATTCTACCAAACTCCTTTTATGACACAAACATTGTTACTGATTCCAAAGCCAGGCAGATCAAAAACAGAGAAAGAAAATTATAGACCAATCTCCCTAATGAATATAGATGCAAAAATCTTAAATAGGGTACTAGCAAAAAGATTCTAGCAAGTGATCAGAAGGGTCATCCACCATGATCAAGTAGGATTTATACCAGGGATGCAGGGCTGGTTCAATATTAGGAAAACCATCCACATAATCGACCACATCAACAAGCAAACCAACAAAAATCACATGATTATTTAAATAGACTCAGAAAAAGCCTTTGATAAATTACAACACCCATTCCTATTGAAAACACTATAAAGCATAGGCATAGGAGGGTCATTCCTAAAAATAATAAACAGTATATATCTAAAACCTTCAGCCAATATCATCTGCAATGGGAATAAACTAAATGCATTCCCAATAAGATCAGGAGTGAAACAAGGATGCCCATTATCATCTCTAGTATTTGAAATTGTATTAGAAACACTAGCAGTAGCAATTAGAGAAGAAAAAGAAATTGAAGGCATCAAAATAGGCAAGGAGGAGACCAAATTATCACTCTTTGCAGATGACATGATGGTATACTTAAGGAATACTAGAGAATCAACTAAAAAGCTAGTGGAAATAATTAACAACTTTAGCAAAGTTGCAGGATACAAAATAAATCCGCATAAGTCATCAGCATTTCTATACATCTCCAACATAGTTCAGCAGCAAGAACTAGAAAGAGAAATCCCATTCAAAATTACCTTAGACAAAATAAAATACCTAGGAATCTATCTCCCGAGACAAACACAGGAACTATATGAACACAACTACAAAACACTCTCCACACAACTAAAACTAGACTTGAGCAATTGGAAAAACATTAACTGCTCATGGATAGGACGAGCCAATATAGTAAAAATGACTATCCTACCCAAACTTATCTCTCTATTTAGTGCCATATCCATAGAACTTCCAAAAATTTCTTTACTGATTTAGAAAAAACCATAACAAAGTTCATTTGGAATAACAAAGGATCAAGGATATCCAGGGAAATAATGAAAGAAAAATACAAAGGAAGGGGGCCTTGCAGTCCCAGATCTCAAACTATATTACAAAGCAGCAGTAATCAAAACAATTTGGTACTGGCTAAGAGACAGAAAGGAGGATCAATGGAATAGACTTGGGGCAAGTGACCTCAGCAAGACAATATATGATAAACCCAAAGATCCCAGCCTTTGGGTCAAAAATCCACTATTCGATAAAAACTATTGGGAAAACTGGAAGACAGTGTGGGAGAGACTAGGAATAGATCAACACCTCACACCCTACACCAAGATAAATTCAAAATGGGTGACTGACATGAACATAAAGAAGGAAACTATAAATATATTAGGTAAACACAGAATAGTATACATGTCAGACCTATGGGAAGGGAAAGACTTTAAAACCAAGCAAGACATAGAAAGAGTCACAAAATGTAAAATAAATAATTTCGACTACATCAAATTAAAAAGCTTTTGTACAAACAAAATTAATATAACTAAAATCAGAAGGAAAGCTACAAATTGGAAAAAAATCTTCATTAAAACCTCTGACAATGGTTTAATTACCCAAATTTACAAAGAGCTAAATCAATTGTACAAAAAATCAAGTCATTCTCCAATTGATAAATGGGCAAGGGACATGAACAGGCAGTTCTCAGCCAAAGAAATCAAAACTATTAATAAGCTCATAAAAAAGTACTTTACATCTCTTATAATCAGAGAGATGCAAATCAAAACAACTCTGAGGTATCACCTCACACCTAGCAGATTGGCTAACATGACAGCTATGGAAAGTAATGAATGCTCAAGGGGATGCGGCAAAGTAGGGACATTAATTCATTGCTGGTGGAGTTGTGAACTGATCCATTCATTCTGGAGGGCAATTTAGAACTATGCCCAAAGGGCGATAAAAGATTGTCTGCCCTTTGATCCAGCCATAGCACTGCTGGGTTTGTACCCCAATGAGATAATAAGGAAAAAGACTTGTACAAGAATATTCATAGCTGCGCTCTTTGTGGTGGTCAAAAATTGGAAAATGAGGGGATGCCCTTCAATTGGAGAATGGCTGAACAAATTGTGGTATATGTTGGTGATGGAATACTGTTGTCCTAAAAGGAATTATAAAGTAGAGGAATTCCACGGAGACTGGAACAACCTCCAGGAAGTGATGTAGAGCAAAAGTAGTAGAACCTGGAAAACATTGTACACATAGACTTATACACTGTGGTACAATCAAAGATAATGGACTCATCCACTAGGGACAATGCAATGTCTCTGAACAATCTGCAGGGATCTAAAAAACTCTATCCACAAGCAGAGGATAAACTGTGGGAGTAAAAACACCGATGAAAAGCAACTGCTTGGCTACAGGGGCTGACAGGAAATGACTGAGGAGAGACTGTAAATGAACACTCTAGTGCAAATATCAACAACATGGAAATGGGTTCGAATCAAGAACACATGTGAAACCCAGTGGAATTGTGTGCCGGCTATGGGAGAAGTGGTGGGAGCGGGCAGGGGGAGGACAAGATAATGATCATTGCTTCCAATAAATAATGTTTGTAAATAACCAAATAAAATAATGTTTAAAAAGTTAAAAAAAACAGACCTAGAAAAAAAGAGCCAAAAGAAATAATTTAAGAATTATTGGAGTATCCGAGGAGCATAACAAACGGAAAAGCCTGAACCTCATTTTATAGGAAATTATCCAAGAAAACTGAAGTAACATTCTTGAGCAAGAGGTAAAAGCAGAGTTTCAAAGAATCCACAGATCATCTCCCATATTTAACTCTGAATTGACAACAACCTGGAATGTTATAGCCAAATCAAGAACTACCAGACCTTGGAAAAAATATTACAAGTTGCTAAGAAGTCATTCAGATACCATGTAACCACAGGGAAGATAACACAAGATCTGGCTGCATCTACCATTAAGGAAGGAAAGGCATGGACTATGATATTTTAGAAAGCAAGGGAACTAGGTCTTCAACCAAGAATCAACAACCCAGAAAAACTGACTATATTCTTGCAGGGGAAAGTATAATCAATTTATTAAAATAGAAGACTTCAAAACATTCATAAAGAAAAAATTGGACATAAACAAAAAATTTGATGCCCCAAAAGAAAACTAAAGAGAATCACAAAAAGGTAATTAAGAGACTGGGAAAAACTTTTTTAAGGGACACAATAATTTAAAATCATTTGTACCCTTATGAGAAAAGAGGGTATTGCTAACTCTTAAGAATTATTATCATCTGGGTAGCTAAAAACATTATATTTAGAAGGAACAATGACAAACTGTATGGGATGAAATGTCAAGATATATGTATTTATAAAACTAGAGGTAAAAAAGAGGTTAATACTATGATAAATGTGAAAAAAGACAAAATGTAGTAATTTACATTTCATAAAGAAGCCCATGGTGGAGTGGGGAAGAGCTCCACTACACTGGAAGGGTAAAGAGGTTGGAAAGAGGAAATACTTAATTCTTACCTGAATTGAAATTGATTCAAAGAGGGAAGACAAATTAGATACATTGGGGCAGAGAATTGATTTGAACCCTACAGAGAAGCAGAAGGGTAACAAATGGACTGCTGTGTGGGGAAGTAATATAAGAGAAGGAGAGTATGGGAGGTATTTTAAAGAGACCCTAAAAAAATAAGAGGGGAACAAGAAGGGAGGGGGGAAGGAAAGCACAATAAAGGTGGGAATTAGGGGGACTGATTAAAAACAAAACACTCGTGTAGAAGAAACTAGTGAAAGAAGAAAGGGGAGGATGAGGAGTGGATATCAAACTGTTGGGAAATACACAGCTGGTAATTATAACTGAATGTTAATGGAGTGAATACATCCATAAAATTGAAGCAAATAGCAGAGTGAATTACAAACCAAAATCCTACCATATGTTGATATCTCTAAGAAATGCGCATGAGGAAGTTAGACACACATAGGGTAAAGGTAAACGGATATAGACAAATCTATTGGGCATCAACAGAGAAAAAAAAAAGGCAAGAGTCCCAATCATGATATTTGACAAAGCTAAAGAAAAAATAGATCTAGTCAAAGGTGATAGGGAATGTAATTACATCCTGATAAAAAGCAGTATAGATAAAGAGGAAATATCAGTATTCAACATGTATGACATGTATGCACCAAAAGGCATAGCATACAAATATCTAAAGGAGAAGCTAGTGGAGCTCAAGGATGAAATAGATAGAAAAACTACACTAGTGGGAGACCTGAACCTTCCTCTATCAGAACTAGATAAATCAAACCAAAATATAAATAAGAAACAGGTAAGAGAAGTGAATGAAATCTTAGAAAAATTAGAGTTAGTAGATATGTGGAGAAAAATAAATAGGGACAAAAAGAAATACAACTTCTTTTCAGCATCACATTGTAGATTGGCCATGTACTAGGGCATAAAAACATTGCAAACAAGTGCAAAAGTTCAGAAATAATAAATGCAACCTTCTCATCACAATGCAAAGAAAATAATTATTAGTAAGGGTACATGGGGAGGCAAAGCAAAAATTAATTGGAAATTAAACAATACGATTCTCCAAAATCAGTTAGTTAAAGAAGAAATCATAGAAACGATTAATAATTTCATTGAAGAAAAATGACAATGATGAGACATCCTTTCAAAATCTATGGGATGGAGCTAAAGCAAAACTCAGGGGAAAATTCATATCCATGAGTTCATATATTAACAAATTAGAGAGGGCAGACGTCAATGAATTGGGCATGCAAATTAAAAAATGAGAAAGTGAACAAATTAAAAATCCTCAGATGAAGACTAAATTAGAAATCCTAAAAATCAAAGGAGAAATTAATAAAATTGAAAGTCAAAGAACTATTGATTTAATAAATAAGACTAGAAGCTGTTACTTTGAAAAAACAAATAAAATAAACAAAATACTGGTCAATCTAATTAAAAAAAGGAAGAAAGAAAACCAAACTGACAGTATCCATGATGAAAAGGGAGACCTCACCTCTAATGAAGAGGAAATTAAGGCAATCATTCAAAATCATTATGCCCACTTATATGGCAAAAAATACATCAATTAATGTGACACGGATGAATATTTACAAAAGATACATTGCCTAGAATAACAGAGGAATAAATGGAATCTCTAAACAAGCCCATATCAGAAAAAGAAATTGAGCAAGCCATCAAAGAACTCCCAAGAAAAAAATCTCCAAAACCAGATGTATTCACAAGTAATTTCTATCAAACATTCAAACAACTAATCCCAATATTAAAGAGACTATTTGACCAAATAAGCAAAGAAGGAGTTCTACCAAATTCCTTTTGTGACACCAATATGGTACTGATTCCAATGTTAAGCAGGTCAAAAATAGAGAAAGAAAACTACAGGCCAATCTCCTTAATGAACATAGATGCAAAAAACATTAAATAGAATACTAGCAAAAAAGACTCCAGAAAGTGATCACAAGGGTTATTCATTATGACCAGGAAGTATTTATACCAGGAATACAAGAATGGATCAATATTAGGAAAGCCATCCACATAATTGACCATATTAACAAGCAAACTGACAAAAATCCAATTTTGGGACTCAAATCCACTATTTGATAAAAACTGCTGGGAAAATTGGAAGACAGTATGGGAGAGATTGGGTTTGGATAAACGTCTCACACCCTACACGAAGATAAACTCAGAATGGGTGAATGACTTGAACTAAAAGAAGGAAACTATAAGTAAATTAGTTGAACTCAGAATAGTATACATGCCAGATCTTTGGGAAAGGAAAGATTTTAAGACTGAGCAAGAGTTAGAAAAAAATCACAAAATATAAAATAAATAATTTTGATTATATCAAATTAAAAAAGTTTTTGTATACACAAAACCAATGCAACCAAAATTAGAAGGGAATCAATGATTTGGGAAACAATATTCCTTACAAAAACTTCTGACAAAGGTCTAATTATTCAAATTCATGAAGTTCTACATCATTGTAAAAAAAGAAAAACAAAGCCATTCTCTGATTGATAAATGGACAAGGGACATTAATAGGCAATTTTCAGTTAAAGAAATCAAAACTATTAATAAGCACATAAAAATGTTCTAAATCTCTTATAATCAGAGAGATGCAAATCATAATAACTCTGAGGTATCACCTCACACCTGGCATATTGGCTAAGATGACAGCAATGGAAAGTCATGAATGCTGGAGGGAATATGGTAAAGTTGGGACATTAATTCATTGCTGGTAGAGTTGTGAATTGATACAACCAATCTGGAGGGCAATTTGGAATTATGCACAAAGGGTGCCAAAAGACTGTCTGCCCTTTGACATGGCCATAAAACTGCTGGGTTTGTACCCCAAAGTAATAATAAGGAGAAAAGAAAGATATGTACAAGAATATTCATAGCTGTACTCTTTGTGGTGGCAAAAAATTGGAAAATGAGGGGATGCCCTTCAATTGGGGAATGGCTGAACAAATTGTGGTATATATTTGTGATGGAATATTATTGTGCTCAAAGGAATAATAAACTGGAGGAATTCCATGTGAACTGGAATGACCTCCAGGAATTGATGCAGAGTGAAAGATCAGAACCAGGAGAATTTTTTATACAGAGACTAATACCCTGTGGTACAATAGAATGTAGTGGACTTCTCCATTAGTGGCAATGCAGTGACCCTGAACAAACCAGAGGGATCTACTATCCACATTCAGAGGAAAATCTGTAGGAATAGAAACACAGAAGAAAAACAACTGCTTAATTACATGGGTTAAGGGGGATATGATTAGGGATGTAGACTCTGGGTGAACATCCTAGTGCAAACATCAACAACATTGAAATAGGTTTTGATCAAGGACACATGTAATATCCAGTGAAATTGTGTGTTGGCTACAGGAAGGGTGAGGGAGGGGATGGAGGGAAAGAATATGATTCTTGTAACCAAGGAATATTGTTCTAAATTTACTGAATAAAAAAAAGAAGAAGAAAAGAAATAGCAAAGTTAAAATAGCTCATTTAATAACAATAGCAAACAAACCCACTATATTATTAGGTTTCACATGAATCTGCTGTGTGACATTAAAATAAAAAAAAACAATGAAACAAACATTAGAAGTTAATGGATACTTGTCACAAGTTTTTCAGGTATAGCAATGTTTCAACCTTGGCTGAGATTTTTTTTTAATATGTTACTGCCATCATTACAAAAATGTGGCATGGAAGTCTATTTAAAAACAACAACAACAACAACCCACAAGCCTCTATACTGTTAATGTTGGGTCTAAAAACATCACCAAGATTATGGATCATTTTGGTGGAAGGGTAGAGTAAACTGAAGAGTTACAAATGAGAGATGCTCCCTTTTGGGAGCCATCCAGGGGTATCATTCCCTAGGAACAATTTCCTAGCTTCTCTGGCATGAGACTGTGATACATTCCAGTCATTTACATTTTTACAAATGCAAAAGTGGGGATATCATTGCACTTCACTTCAGCTACCATAATGGACCCTTTACCTTATTACAAATAACTCAGATGTAGGCAAATGATCAGTCAGAGGTATTAAAAAAATCTAAAAATCTTGTCTAAAGTCCCCTTAAAATCAATTTGAGATATTTAGCTCATTAAATTCTCTGAAGGTTGTTAACCAAGAGTCCATCCATGATCTTTATGACAATGAACAAAGCCAAAATGGAACAAAAAGCTTTTTTTTTTTTGGCTTTTACAATATTTTGTTCAGTATAGTTGTAAGGGAAAGATGACACAATATAATTAATAGTTATAACACTGTACATTAAATTTTTTCTATATAACAGAATAGTATTGATCAGATTAATATGTAAACTTAAAACAACAAATTAAATCTTAAAGCAGATAATTAGCAAAATATAATAAGATACAAAGACTTTCATAAAGCAATTTAGTCTGAAAAGGCTTAAAAATGTCACCTCCGGTCCCTTTAAAGTTCCTTCTCTATCCATTCTGATTCCTTTGGTCAGTGAGGGAGAATTCCTCCCTAAAAATGGTGTGTAAATTGTATTCATTTTAGAGACTGGGCAGGCCCAAATGGCAAGAGATTATAGGGGGATGAATTTCTCCCCTCAGTTTCAGACAAGATAATTGTAAGGAACAGTGAACCCAGGAATGATAGGAAGAAAAAAAAACATCCTAAAAGTGGGAGCAGTTTATAATAGGTAATGCACTACTCTTTCATAGAGTGTGTCATGCTTAAAATTTTACTTCTGATTAGGAAGAGTACCCTTCCTTGCCCTTCCCCTAGAGGTAAAACACTAGGGAGCAGATTGCTTCCCCTGCCACATGGATGGGGAATTTGGAGGTAATTGTTGCCTAAGAAAAACATACCCCAGTTTTTACCAGTTGTCTTGAGAGCATCTCCAAGGACTCCCAGATTGTGAGTTCCAAACTTCTAGTCAACCAAAATTGTAAAAATTAAATTTCATCTCAAATATAAAAATATTATATTTTAAGAGATTTATTAAAGATCATTAGAAATAAAGAAATAAAAGGGATACAAAAAAAACAACTATGTGCCAAAGGCTAAACAGCCTTTTCAAAACCCCCACACATGCCACCAACATCCTTGAGATGCCAAAGAGAGTGAAAGCAGAAATGCCCACTGAATTTATCCCCCATCTCCAGGAAGTACATAATGGCAAGAAGTAAGTGGGCTCTCGAGAAATGTATTTTTTTAGGGTAACAGATTTTCAATTATACTTAAGGACACAGTACAGTGAGACTATTCCTTCCTTATTTTTAGAATCCAGTCGACGTGTTGCTGTTGTCAATGTTCTCATCATTGTTGTTGTTGTTTGGGGGTGGGAGGTGATATTACATCATACTGTTGACTCTGTTAAACTTCCAGTACACAAAACTTTGAAAAGATTTTTTAAGAACAACTGCTCTGGTTCCCACAGTTTACAATTCTGAATTATTTTTTAACAAAATGTAAGACCTTAGATTTATGTGTGTTGAATTTAAATTTATTAAATTCATATCAATGTCAAATACTTTTTGTATTCTAATCATGTTAATAATTAGGTTAGTTTTCACTCAGATTTGTGTTTTCAATAAATCTAATGAGCATATAACTATACAAAGGTTATTAATAGGATTTTATAATAGTATAAGACCACACAGATACCTAGCATGTTCATGTTTGCTTCTTTCATAAAGGTCTCATATATAAATCTCTACTTATATTAATCTATTTTATATACCATATGTATATGTATGCATGTATATTAATATATACACACATATATGTATATATTTGTCAAGAAAACTCCAAAGGGGTCATGAAGATTTGGATGTGACTGAAATGATTAAACAATAATAGTAAATGGAGGCAACAATATTAACACTAACAAGATATATTTCTATGAAGTACCAGGGACTATTCTAAACCCTTCACAAATATTGTCTTGCTTTTTACCTCACTATATATTACATATATTCTAGAATATGAGTTTCATTATCATTCTTACTTTAAAATTTAAGAAAGTGGGAAAATATGTTGCGACTTGCTCAAGGACACAAATATCTAAATTTAAATATCTAAAGATAGATTTGAATTCATTATTTCCTGATTATAAATCTAATACTAAATTTTCACCACCATTTAATTATTCTAGGAGATGAAAAGACCGAATCAAACAAAATCAACTTATGAATATCCATTTGAAAAATGTTCTAATTACTAAGAATTAGAGAAATATAAATCAAACAATTCTTACTTTTTACCTCACAGTCATCAGTTGGGTAAAGATGTTAAAAAAAGACAGCTTTGATAAGGCAAGTACACAAACTCTTACTGTTGGTGGGGCTGAAAACTGAACCTAATATTATGGAAAGAAATTTTTATCTGTAATTCAAAAATCACTAAACTCTTCATAATTCCCTGCAACACAATATTATAACTATAAACTATATACCCTCAGAAAATTGAAAGAAGAAAAACAGAATCCATAGGTGACACATGTCTAAGACAGCTCTTTACTTAGCAAAAATACCAAAGCTGTACATAATGTAGATACTCATAATGGATGAAAAAATTGTTATGTATGCATATCATATTATTTCAAGATAAGAACTGACATACAGGATAAATTCTAAATAACCAGAGCATATTTATATAAACTGATACAAAAAGGTCAGAAAAAATCAATAAGAAACTATTTTCAAAGTCTTGAAAACTTTCATTATTATGTTGAGCATTCATGACTCCAGAAGATCAAAAATGAATCATATTTTGAATATAATAGAAGAAATATCATGGTCTAGAATTATAAAATAAGAGAGATATATGTTTTCAGAGATAGACAATGCATGAATTATTTTTGAAGATAATACTTTTCACAAAGAAAAGATACTATTTAAAAGAGGAAAGACTTCAAGAATGGGAGTTGATGAATAATGATGATAATGCAATAAAAAGGAAAAGAAAAGAAAAATCAGTCAAATATAAAAATACAAAAGGAAGCTATTTTGCATGTGGGAAGTTGACAGTTTAATAAACAAATTTTACATACTCTTCTTTGTGTATATATACATATATATTTGTTCTTCATTAAACATATGATTTTTTTGCTATTTTTATTAATTTTTTAAATGAGGAGAGCTTTTTTTAATTATAGCAATGGCATCATTGGCCAAAAAATGATATTGACCAGGACAATGACATCATTGACCATAGCAGTAACATCATTGATCATAGCAGTTGTATCATTGACCATAGCAATGACATAATTGACCATGCAGTGACATTGAACATAGCAGTGACATCAATGAGCATAGCAGTGACATTGATTATAATAGTGACATGGACCATAGCAGTGACATTATTGATCATAGCAGTGGCAGTGATATCATTGACCCTAACAGAAACATCATTGACCATAAAACTGACATCATTGATTAAACAGTGATATCATTGATCATAGCAATGATATCATTGATCATAGCAATGATATCATTGACAATATCAATGTTGTTGACCATAGCAGTGACATTCACTATAGCAGTGACATTGAACATAGCAGTGACATCATTGACAATAGCAGTAATATTGACAATAGCAGTAACATTATTGATAATAATAGTGGCATCATTGATCATATCAATGGCATCATTGATCATGGCAGTGATATTAACTATAGTAGTAACATTGACAATAGCAGTGACATTATTGATCATAGCAGTTTTATCACTGACCATAGCAGTGACATTATTGATCATAGCAATGATATCATTGAACATAGCAGTGACATTAACCATAGCAGTAACGTTGATCATAGCAGTTACATTATTGATCATAGTAGTGACATCATTGACCATGGTAATAACATCATTGGTCATAGCAATGACATTGACCAGGACAATGGCCTCATTGACCATAGCAGTGATTTTAACCATAGCAGTGACATCGTTGATCAAAGCAGTGACACTGACCAAAGCAATGACATTGTACTTAGTAGTGACATTATTGATCATAGCTGTGAAATCATTGATGATAGCAGTTATATTTTGGTCATAGCAGTGACAATAATTTTTTTATTTTTTATTTTCTAATTTTTATTTTACCATTTGAATTAATTTATTTAGTCAATTTAGAACATTATTCCTTGGTTACAATAATCACATTATTTCCTTTCCTCCTCTCCACTCACCCTTACCACAGCTAACGTGCAATTTCATTGGGTATTTCTTGTGCAGTGACAATAATTTTTAAAGGAAAATATTTAAATGAAATTAATTTTGTTTCCTTATGGCTATGAACAGAAATTATTATTTTGGAAAATGACCTTGGGAGCTAATTTTAACTCATATAAACTAAGTAAAACCTTAATCTAAAGTATTAAAAAATTTAAGTAAATAAAATAAAGTATTCAAAATTTCTGGGTCTCAGTTTTTCATGTAAAATATGGGGAAGGTAAAAAACAAATGGTGCGATTGTAAAATAATACAAAACCACAAAATGTGATATTTCAACCTTCTTACACCCCAGTGTAGTTTATGGAAAGAGCTTAAAACAAATATATATAATTTCTGTTTAAACAAAGGCATATTATTGTGACCTTGAGCAAATTATTTAAATTCTTTAATGTTACTTCTTCTTTGCTCTGATCCTCAAAACATTTTAAAATGTTTCAGATAATTAGGCAATGTTGTAAGACCCAAATAAAATAATATTTACAAATTGAAAAATTACTATAGAAATGTAAAGTGATTTTTGTCATTACACATTATTTTATTGAATCAATGAAATTTCATATGGTTTAATAGATGCTAAATTACAAGTGTTATGAATACAATATCATAAGTTTAGGATATTAAATCTTCCTTCCCAATTTCCCCTCACATATGTATTTGTTAGTTCTAGTAAGAGCAAGAGAACAAGGCTAGAACCTGTTATATTTATTTATTTATTTGTGGCTGATCTGGAATCCATCAAAAAAGTTAATTATTCTCTCTCTAATGTTGTTTTCCAGGTGTATTACTTACAAGTTAAATTTTATTCTTTCATTGTCTTTATGGAAAGTAATTGAAATGAATTGCTCTGCTATTTGAAACTATGGTAATGTCATTTTAAAAAGGCTCATAGGATTAACGACTTTAGTTAGAGTTCCTTTAGTCCAACTCCCTCATTTTACAAACTATTGAAGAAGGTAGCATATGATGTTTAGTCAATTATTACATTTCTCTAGGCCTCAATTTCTTCATTAATGAGTTGAACTCTGTATCTTGGAGGTGCCTTGATACTTTAAAATGGCTATATCTTGCCAGAGTAGTTCTTTTCAAGCTCTTCTGATTCATCTATCTTCAAAGGGAAGGATAGAAATTACTTAGAATTTCTCTTTAAGACATTATTCTTCTTGATAGGAGCAATAGAAATAAGATAGAGCAGCAAAATCCAGGTCTGGAAGATCTAATTTAAGCAGCCAATAAACATAACCAAAGTGTTGTTTCAGAAAAGAATGTTGTTCTATAAATGAAGGCACTTGAAGGCCAAAGGTCATAATGTGCAATTAGCTCAGACCATTTAAAGATGTTTGTAAAATAACATATCATGTTCCAAAAGCTAGTAGGAGGGGAAACATATTTTCATTTTAAATGTTTTTAAAGTAAATTTTCTGTATGTAGTTTATTTTACAAGCACATTTCTTTCATAGTATGAGATAAAGATAAAAATATATGAATCCATTTGTTTTTTAGTCTTGCAGAACACACTGCTTTTGAAATTTCTTTTGTTATAATGTTATTTTCAGTTTATCTTATTACTAAATCTAGAAGTCATTGTGAGCTGGACAAATACACAAGTTTAACAGAGGAAATAAAATGATATATGCAAATCATTTTGTTCTCTGAGAATTGTTTTCTCAGAGGAATATTCTGTATTCTCAGAGGAATAGATAAGATGCTGAGTAATTCATGAATTGAACAACATTGACATATTTTTTCCTGCGTAGCTTAATCACATGATACTTAAGTGACCCAGTAAAGGTGTTTTGGGGAATATACAGTTATCCATTTAATTTTGTAGAAATGAAATTTATTTTGCTTGAACTAGAATCATGCAATTGCTTCATTATCTTTAGTAGCAAACGAATTGCATTTTAATCAGAGGTAAATACTGTATTGTTATACAAAATATTCATTATTAAGTTCAATTCATTTTATTAATATATAAACATATATATAAATATTTGGGAAACTATGAATAAAACTTCTCCCTAAACAAGGGTCAATATTTGTATAAATATATGAATATGCATATATAATTCTCTATTATGTATAAAATACGTAAATAATATATTTATATATTAATTATTAAAAATCTAATGGCTAATAAAGACACATTATTATAGAAAAGTTTTAAACAAATGAACTATCTTCATTCTGAAATATGATTAACAATGTACACAATATTCTTATTTGACATTCAGTGTTATCACTATCTTTGAAGTAATCCATCTTACAATTTTTAAATCAACCACCTTTACTTCCTATGTCTAATCAGTGCTGAAATAACTAAGGAAGGAAAGAAATCAGTCGAACTTAGGATATCCATCACTATAACATTTCAGTAGGCTCAGATCATAGGACTCCAAACTTAGAATTGAAAGGAATCTTAAAAGTAAACTATTTCATAGACTGCATTTTCTAGATAATGACACTTAGACTTAACAGGATTGAACATTAAATCAACAATGCCAGTGCTACTGTGAAAGGCTACAAACTTCTACTCTGTGATTCCACACAGATTCCTCTTATTCCAAATACAAGAATTTCCAAATGATTTTATTTTCAGCATTTGTTATACTATTTGACAATCAGCTATGTTTTAACCAATTCTATTGAATTTGTACTTATAATTGTTATAAAATTCATCTAGATAAGAAGTAAAACATTTGCATAAGTGGTATACAGTTTGGCAATTATTTCTTATCAGATTATTTCATTTATATTTGTATTGTCTCCATTCAAGTAGACTGCAAGTTTCTAAAAAAGTGGGATTATTTTTAAAATTATTTGTTCATTGTGTATCTTCTATAACCAAAATCTTCTATTCATTGTGTTGACTGATGAGGCTTTACTCTTTCAGCAAAAAAAAAAGTTGTCACATACACAACTGTCAGGAAGAAAGAACCAAAGTATATGCAATTTATTATAGTCCTTGAAAATATGTCCATAGACTGTATTTGTTTTATTTCGGTACTGTCTTATTGCTGTTCAGCAATTGTTTTTCATTTTTGTTTAGGAATGTACTGATAAAGATGTTTTGTGTATTTAGTTAAAAATGATCTTTCAGAATCAAACCAATATCTTTTTTTAACTCGTTCCTCCCCTCTTAACCACTGAATTAACAAATTATATCAATAGACTACCTCTCCTATTTAACACTGACTTTCTCTTTCATGTTCTAAATTTCTCACTTATTTCTTACTCTTTGTCTAATAGGTGATAATTGCTGCCAAAATAATTTTCACTTAATATCATCATCTTTCAGTTGAACAATGTTGCCTTTTGGGAATCTTGAAGCACTCATTAGAAAAGATTTTGTTAACTTTATATTGTGAAAAGCAAAAGCATCATTCATGGCAAAATTGAAAATATAGGAACTCAGGAGACAATGAACAAAGATCACAGAACATAATTGGATGGAACCACAGTAGCTATCTTGTCCAATCCAGATCTGGAAAATATCCCCTGCCTACAACCTAGAAAACATATGGTTATCCAGGTTTTGCTTGAAAACTACCATCAGAGAGGAACCAACCATAGATCATTCTGCTGTTAGAAACTATAAACATTAAAAAATCCTGCTGAAAAAAGGAGTAATTTTTCTCTAATTTCTGTAATATTTTTTCTTTTTCTTTCTTCTAGGTCCAAACAGAAAAAAAAAATATTTTTCTTTTTCTCACATAAAAATCTTTCAAATATTTGAAAGTATTGGCCATATTCCACCAATCTTCTCTTTTCCAAGCTAATATATCCTCATTTATTTTAACTGATTATTATGTTTCATCATCTTACTTTTTTTCTTCCTCAGGATGTGGTCTAGTTCAACAATGCTTTTTTTGTTTTTGTTTTTGGGGTTTTTTTTTAATATAGTGCCCAAATGAGCACAGTATTCCAGATATAGTCTGATGAGAGTAAAGGAACTTGAACTCAGATAGCCTAAAACCCTGAATCCAATAGTTTTAGGAATAGCAGTGCTTATGAATGCCCAGACTTGCTTCCAAGTCAGCCCACATAGCAAACATGGAGGGGACTAATTATTGTAGAGAGGAGGCCCACTTTCCTTATAACCACTAGCAATAACTGTTGAATAACTGCTGCCAACGAGGCAGATAAGCACAAGAGTTTGGAGAGTATCAGCACTATTTCCTGCCCCCAGACCTCCATTCCCACTTCTACTCTACTCCTCACAGTCTTCACCTGAGGAAGCAACTCATGTGGAGAAGGGGTCAATCATTCCCCCCATATTTCAATCAACTGTCACTCACAGGTCAGACAAGTCAAACTAGAGGTAGTGTGTTGCCAGGCAAGTCAGAGAAATCTTACTAACATAATTCAAACGTATCCCAGGGCTGAGGATTTAAAAAAAAAAGGCAAAAGACAATCCCTGCCTTCAAGAAGCTTACAGTTAAATAGAGGAGACATCATACAAGTGGATATTTTGACAATAGATGCAGAGCACAAACAATCACAGAGGTCAGGTACTAGAATTAAGAGGAATTAGGAAGATTTCTTGTAGAAGGTAGTATTTTATTTGGGACTTAAAGAGAGTCAGTGTTCAAACATCATCTTTGACAGCATCCCCAGAAGAGAAACACCCTAACAACTGATTCTGTAGGTGCTATAACCACAGCTCCTGAAGACTCATAAAAGGAAGTTGTTGTTGCTAAAATACCTTAGCATTGTCAAATGATTCATTTTCAGAAATTGATATTTTCTCAATGGAAATGACATTGAAGAAATGTTTAATGCCTGCTTTGCTTACACTTGGGATACTTCCATCTTATTTGTAGTTGAAACCTTTCTACTAAAAGACCTTACCTTTGTCAAATGCTTCATTTTCAGAAATTGATATCATTTTATCAGTGGAAATGACATTAAAAAGTTTTTAATGTCTGCTTTGCTTAAATTTGGTATATTTCCATCTTATTTGCAGTTAAAACCTCCCTAATATCTTTTCTCCCTCATGAAAATGTAAGCTCTCTGAGAGCAGGGGTTATTTTATTTTCTTATTCATATCCCCAGTGCTTAAAGTATGCTTTGCATAAAGTCAGTGCTCAATATATACTTTATTCATTCATTATCTTTTCCATAGAAACCATGTATTTATGAATGAAGCACAAGATTACATTAACACTCCTTGAAATACATTGGAGAAGTATCAGTGATATTGTATAAGAAGCAAATTAACATTAGTTAGAGATTAGCAAGCTTTACTTCAGTTCCTCTCACTTTTTCTCCATGATGATCCAGTAGCTTTCTCATCCTGGAAGAACCCTTTACATTTGTGGCCCTTTCTTCTTAGTGATTACTTCCTCTCAGAACCCACATTTTAAGGAAGGACCCAATAAAGTCAACCCATGTTCACTCTTTCATCCTTCTTCAGGCTCAATTCTGGACTCTCAGCATATGTTCACCATCATGGTCCAGCATAAGCATGAGCACTTTATCCACCTAAATACCCCTCCTCACCACAGATATATTCAGTCTCCTTTTATACACATCTTCCCCCATCAGAATGTTTGTCTTTACAGAACTGAGTACAATGTCTGGCACATTATAAACATCTAATAAATGCTTTATTTATTTATTGACTAGACATATTCTCATGCCCTGTGGGTTTTTATGAAATATGATGCTATAGAAATAAAAATGTATAGCAGGAGAGAGAAGAGAAAACTGTTCCATGCAATCCTCTGAAAAGGAACCCCTTTGAAGAAAGGAGAAAAGCCTTGGCTGAATTTAACCACTCTATTGACCGCTCACCTTCCTGACAAGATGAGGATGATGTGAACTTCAGGGGGACAGAGAATTTGGAATTTTTAAACTATGCTTTACCAGTGTTTACTGATCAGAGCTGGCTTCAACCTTGTCTACATTAAGAGTCAAGGACCAACTGTTGAAAGGAAACTTCATGTTTCTAGAAGAAGGGTTAGAAATGAATGTAGGGTTAGGGTTATAGACAAATTTAGGGTTAGGGTTGGAAAAGAATTTAGGGTTAGGGTTAGAATTTAGGGTTAGTATTAGAGGCCTGAGTGCTCTGCTTCCCTCCAACTTCCAAGTTAATAGAATTAATTCATTCAAACATTAAATGGAATGTTATTTTCTACTTTTTAAGCATTAAGGGCCTGAAATTGTCACATTAAAATAAAATAAGATTTAACATTTTTAAAATTGAAGAAATATTGATAATCTGGATGTCAGAATGTTGATTTCTTGACTTTGTTATAGTATATTGTCAGTTGGAGGCTGACTGGAAGCATCATTGATCAGTGTTGCAGATCAGTGTTCCCTAGTCATCAAATAGGAAGGGAAAAGGAACCTGACCTTGTAACTCACTCATTACTGCAACCAATGATCATCAAATCAATCTTACTGGTAGTACAATGCTGCTGCTGCTGCTGCTGTAGACAACAACTCTACTTTCCAAAGAAAACAATCGTTTTCTATTCTGACACCTATAAAGGTGCCAGAGATTGCGGTGAAAAAAAATTAAGGCTTGGAGTTCTTTGTCTTGATTTTGACTTAGCTCAACCACTTCCTGATACATAATGGACTCAGTTTCCTTTTCTGTAATGCTTTACCAATTTCTTAGAATTTTTTTTAATGAAAGCTGTTCATAAACTATAAAACTATGTGAATGTAAACTATTCTTACCATGCAACTCCTGATTTCAACATTAAAAAATTAATTTTGATGGTACTCATTTGAAATACATAATAATCCAGCTGAATTAACTAGAAGTTTGCCTTTGTGTTTTCTACCCCACAAGTGTAAACTAGGAATCAAATATTAAAGTAAACAAATTAAAGTTTATCATTGAAACAACCGAATAGAACAAACTTTTAAAATAACAATAGCTAGCATTTATGTAACCCTTAACAGTTTTTTTTTAACCCTTACCTCCTGTCTTGGAGTCAGTATTGACGCTAAGACAGAAGAGTGTCAAGGACTAGGCAATGGGGATCAAGTGACTTACCCAGGGTCACACAACTGGGAAGTGTCTGAGGCCAAATTTGAACCTAGGACCTCCCATCTCTAGGCCTGGCTCTCAATCCACTGTGCTACCCAGCTGCCACCTCCCTTAACAGTTTTTAAATGGCTTTACAAATATTATTTCATTTGGTCCTCTCAATAACCTGGAAGATGGATGCTTTTATCAGTTCATTTTTAGAGCTGAAGAAACCAAGATAGAAATGGGTAATGTGACATTTATTCCCTACTTCTCTCTCACTTCTTGAATATTATTACACATTTTGAAAATATTCATTTATATTGCAAAAAATGTTTATTATAACTACAAATCACACCCCCTCCATTATAATTGAAGATTCTTTAAGAATTCTCAATAGGTAAAATTGGCTAATTGACCATGGGCACTTCGTTTAAAAACCCATTGTCTTAATTTCTTCTATAGATAAAAATTATAGACAACTTTTCATTTCATTTTCACCTATTAAAGTTATAATGAAGTTGAAATGATGAAATGGTCAAAATATTATATTTTTTTCTGATTTTTTATGTATATAGAAACATATTTTCATTGAATTTTTTTAAATTTCATGTTAAAAAGTAAAATGCATGAAGAACATTTGGTAAATTTCAATACATTACATAAAATAGAGCTTATGGATCTCAACTTGTATTTCAAATGAATATTTTTAATTTGATTCATTCTACAAATTTGTTCTGATTCTGTCGCCATGTGTGAATAAGGTTTGTTTGCATAAATATTCAAATCTGCCTCAACTTTATACTTCAAAGGAAAATAAATAATTTGGTACATTAAGGCTTGGAGTTCTTTGTCTTGAATTTGACTTAGCTCAACCACTTCCTGATACATAATGGATTAAGTTTCCTTTTCTGTAAATGGGAATAATGCTTTACCAATTTCTTAGATTTTTTTTAATGAAAGCTGTTCATGAACTATAAAGCTATGTGAATGTAAACTATTCTTACCATCCAATTCCTGATTTCAACATAAAAATAATTAATTTTGATGATACTTAATATACAAAAATTGTATATTTTTGCCAATATATGGAATGAATTCATCTCCATTTATTGGCATAGTTGTTCTTTTAGTACTATTTTTATTTTAAATTATGTATTTACATCTTTAACTATATCTCTCAACTATATAATATGTATGTAATTTTATACACACACAAGCACATAGAGTAATTGATCTTTCAATTACTTACTATTTCATTTATGGCTGAATATATGAGATGTTATAAATCAGATGGTATAAATGGACCAAAAGAGTACAAGAGCAAAGGAAATATTTAGTTTTTAATTTTTCCCCTATCAGGGTGAGAACAATAAAAGAATTCTATCATTTGAGCAAGTCAGAAAAAAGTCCAAATGCCATTTTTTCTCTCACATCTGTTTTTGTTTTTCTTTTTATCAGCCTTCTGTTTCATGATGGAGTTTTGCAACATTTAGCTCCCATAGTGACTTCTAGAATATCAGAGGATGGGAAGGGGGGAAAATGACTTTTAGCTGGCTTTTGCCTTTCCTTCCTTCAGGCTGGAGATAAACTCTGGCTGGACACCATGAGTTTAACAGAAAAGACCAATTCATAAATTTTACTCAGCCCCAATCTCTTATCAACTCCCAGAAGGAAAAGCTGGGATTCTCTGTACATACTATTCTGTGATAGTACTGGTCCCATGTGGCCTGCATGGGGGTGTGTGGAGATAAGACAATCTTGAAACTGGGGCCTGTCCAGACAGAGTGGAGTTTTCTTCTTCTGGAGAGCAGGTGTGGGCATCTTTGAAGACCTTCTGGTTGATATTTTTTTGTCAGCACATCAGCATATCTGAGGAAAGCACAGGGAAAAGGTGGCACGACTACATAGAGAATCTCCAGTTGCAGAAGTTATCAGTTTCCGCCTTCCCAAAATACAAATTTTGAATGATCCATAGCTGCCATTTTCTTACTAAAATTTATATAAGTCAAATTGATAGTCAAGCAATTCCATTTTATATATAGCAAATTTGATTTTTTCAAATAAATAATTAATTTTTTTCAAATAAATTATTTATTTTTCAAATAAATAATTCCTTCTCATGTTGATTCCATGGCCATATCTGAACTTTTAGCAAAGCTTGACTTCATATTTGCCTGACATCCAGAATTTTTGTGATTAGTTAACAACTGCTACTGGCAATTATTTCTGGAAATGCAAAAGATTAACTATAGATATTACTTTGCTTTGTGAAATAGACCATTCATAGGTGTCCTCCTACCAGAAGATCAAAAAGAGAATATAAAATGATTGAAAATCACTTTTCAATGGGACTTATTTCTAGAGTTTCAGTCTTTTCTGGAATAGTCAAATCATTCCCAGTAATTTGGGCAAACTTCCAGGTTGCTGCTGCTCCTTTTCCTCTTCCTCTTCCTTCTCTTCTTCCTCTTCCTCCTCCTCCTCCTCCTCCTTCTTTATCTTATCTCACTTGGTGCTTTCATTAGCTCCCAAATATCATTTCCATGAATATTGTTCCCACAATTGCATATCCACCTCTGATTTCTGTTGTGAGCTATAGTCATGAATCAAAGATTGCCTTTAGAACTTCACAAACTTGATATCCTGTGGACATCTCAAAATGAAATTGTCCATGAAAGAAGTAATTTGCTTTCCTTTAAAAACCTTCCTATTTCCAAATCTCCCTATTACTTTTGATAGCTGTACCTCCCCAACCCATCACACTATTTCAAAACCTTTGTTGTAGTCTCAACTATTAATTCACATCTAATCTGCATATCCAATTCATTTCCAGATCCTAATATTTCAATGTTCATGGCATTTCTTATGTATCTCCCATTTTTTGTATCACAAAGCCACTACTCAAGTCAAGGTCTTCAACATCTCAGTATTATAAGAGCTTTCTAATCACCCCTCCATTCAATTCTCCCTCCAACTTAATATGCCTCTACTCAGTTCCCCAAAACATTGTCCTAAACTGTATGTTTGACTATGTTGTCTCTCTTTCTCAGTATAATATTGTACTCCTATTATCTCTTGGATGAAATATATAATCCTTTGGTCCTTAAAAATCTTCATAGCCTAGGTCAGTGATGGTGAACTTATGGCATGGGTTCTAAAGGTGGCACACAGAGCACTCACCATGGGCACAAGGTCACCCTCCCTCCCCCCACCCAGAGTTCATTATTAGAGAGGCAGAGGGTCTCAGGCAGAGCTGCTCCCTTTTCCCTCTCCATTGAACCTGATCACATTTTTTTTTCACATCAATTTACCCTCTGCCCAGCAGCCCAATGGGAGTGCAGAGAAGGTAAATGGTCAGCTCACAGGAGGCAGAACTGGAGGGGAGCAGAGTGCTCAGGCCACTTCCCTCCTCTTTTCACCTGTGGAGAGGGCATTCCTTACTTCACCTGCCCCTCTGACCAGCAACCCAATGGGAGCACTTTTTCCCTCCCCTGAGTGGAGTAAAGGGGGGGTAGGGCATGCCTTGCACTTGGTAGGGGGTGGGGCATGGCATGAGGTCTAGGGAAGGGAGGGCATAGCACTTGGTTTGGTGGGTGGGGTGGGGACAGGACCAAGCACTCTGTCTCTAAAAGGTTTGCCATCACAGGCCTAAGTCTTTTGTGTTATAGTAAGTATGCTGTGTGAATTCACTCTCCAAAAAGAATTGGTTGCATCTTTCCTTTGGGATTTTAGATTTAGCTTTAAGAATTTGTGGGTGTCTATTTTCTAGTTTTATTTGTACAACCATCCAATCTAGATTTCTTCTTTGATTAACCACTAGTGATTAGTATGCCAATTGCATTTAACCAAATAATATAAAACAAATTAGTTTTTAGAGACTATTAACTTTGAAGAAATAGAAAAAATAGAAAGGCCAACATTTCCCCACAGCACCTTGCTTTCCTATACCACCTTGGTTCTATGGGGACAGTGAGTTCAGACTTAAGAGATTTGGGGGATAGAATTGTTCCTATCAAGTTCATGTTAAAATTTTTCAATATTGTGAGATGATTCATCTTATCTACCACTGAACTTCTTGTAAAACTGACATAACCTCACTATCTGATCTTCTAACCAATAGATGTTTGAGAGTGGAGCTGAGATGCTAGAGGAATGGCCAGGAAAGCTCAAACCACTATGAGAATTCTCTTCAAACATTTTAAAAATAACACTTCACAATGAATACTTGAGTGAAAGAATCATAAAAAAGACAAAAAGAAGCAATATTATGCAAACAGGGTCAGGTTCATTCAGGTGAGAGGGGAGTCTAGCCTATAGAAACTGTAATAGATAATAATGGGGGGGGTATATTTGATGGTTAATTGATAGCTAACAGATCATAGAAGATCTCTTTCTTCTCTGTTTTCCTTCCTCCCACTATACCTCCCTTCCTCCCATTTCTTCCCTCTCTCCCAGTCTCCCTCTTCAACCTCTTCAATTTCTCTCCCCCCTGTCTTCTGATTCTAAATCACTCAGGGTGAGCTATGATGTTTTAAATGAAATTACTTTATCTTCTTTTATCTTAAATAAGTGTTTATTTGGGGAAGACAGCAAAAGATGTAGAATGGAGGTAAGAGGGTTAAGGAATTCCCTAGACTACAGGTTAGAGGATATTGGGATAGAGTTCAACTTGAGAGGAATGATTGATAGGTCTGGCAGTTCAGTCCCTATCACCAACAGAGCAAGCCAAAGAGATCATCCAAGTCCAAGAGATAAATCAGCTCCTTCTTCCCTGGTATATGACAACCAGCAGAAGGAAGGTCCTCAGGTCTAGCCACAGGTGAATTTTGCTTTCAACTGTTTCCCGGTAACATTCCAAATGGAACCTTTGTTTAACTGACAGGTCACCACTGAGTCACTGCTTCTGGCTTTTGCATGCCTCCCCAATTCCTCTTTCACAAAACCCATACCATGGAGTACCAGCCCCAAGCTAATAGCAAGCCCCTAACACCACATCTATCATTCTAGGTTATGAAACTGGGCCTAAGTCACTATTGAGACCCTGGGACACTGCCTAAGCCAAAAGCAGTGCCACCCCTTGGCCAGTCCTTTAAGTTCCAAGCCCCAGGTCCAGATAATGGGGAGACTCCAAAGCTCTACTCAAGAATATCAATAAGATCTGGGGCAAGCCTAAAGGAAAGGCCCAGAGCCCTTACCTAAACTTGAAGTGAGGTCCTGAAACCCAAAGCAAAGTAATCCACATGATAGGCCTCTTCTGTCTAAGTCCAGAACAAAGCCCAGACCCCCTATTCAAACTCAAGGAGAAGTTACAAGGCAGTTGTAATAGATACCCTTCTTAGGTGAATTTTTTAATAGGACAGGGACACTAGGAAGCAAGCTGGAGGAAAGGCTGGATTTTGCCCTCCTCCCCCCACACCACTTCCTATTCTCTTCTCAACTGATTTGAATGCTCTTCTCTGAATGGTAAGGTTGAAGGTTTCTTTTAATAACTAATTCTCACCTTCAAATCTTTTAAATAAAAGGTTTTATTCTTTAAGTTAAAGAAGGTAGGGAGATGGGAGGGGGAGAGAGGAAAATAGGTTTCCCTAACTTCCCATATTTCCCTGTTGATTGGAGATTTCTCAATGTGTCCAACTTAGGAAATAAAGTTATTTTTCTCTAAAGGGAGGTGTTGATAGCAAAGGATAGCAGAGTTTCTTCTGAGCTAAGCTCCAAAGTCTTTTCAGTACTCAGTCATATAAATAATCATTGACCAAGAGAGGAAGTCCAGCTTCTACCTTCTTCCCACCAGTCAGAAGAGAAGTGAAGTGAAGTTCAAGCAGCAGGTTTCCTATCTGTCCCCTTTAAGATTCTATTGGAACTCTCTCCATCTCTGTTGATTGGCATTTCACCAAATTCCAAGCTTTTTGCTTTTTCTTGCAGATCTCTTTTGTGTTGCAATATCATCAATTACACAGTCCACAATGTGTTTGACATTATCAAGTACAGAGTGACACCAAAAGATCAATTAATCACAATACTATATAAATTATTTAGCAAAATATGCAAAGGAGTTCTTTTTATGATACAAATATGCTGCTGATACCTAAGCCAGGAAGACAAGAAACAGAGAAAGAAATTACAGGCAATTTTTCTAATGAATATTGATGCAAAACCTTAAAAAATACTAGCAAAGAGGCTATAGTGATACATTATAAGAATTATTCACTATGACCAGGTAGGATTTATGCTAGGAATGCAAGGATGGTTTAATATTAGGAAAACTATCGGCATAATTGTGCACATCATTAATCAAATTAACCAAAACCATATGATTATCTCAATAGATGCAGAAAAATCCTGTGACAAAAATACAACACCCATTTCTATTGAAAACACTAGAAAACATAGGAATAAAGGGGCCTTTCCTTAAAATATGTAGTATTTATTTAAAAGAATCAGCACCTATCATCTGCAATGGGGATAAGTTAGAAGCCAATAGGAGTGAAGTAAGGATGCCCATTATCAACAATATTATTTAATATTACAGTCTTTGCAGATGATATGATGGTATCCTTAGAGAATTCTAGAAAATTAATTAAAAAGTTAGTGGAAATGATAACTTTAGCAAATCTGCAGGGTACAAAATAACCCCACATAAATCAGCATATCTATATATTTCCCAAAAAATCACCAGTATTAGTTAGAAAGAGGATCTAATTTAAAAATTTATCTGCTCAAAAAATGTAGGAATTATTTGAACACAATTACAACACTTTCCAAACAAATACAACTAGATCTAAACAATTGGGAAAAACATTCATTGCTTATGGGTAGGATGAGCTAATATATTAAAAATGACACTCCTTCTGAAATTAATGTACTTATTCATTGCCACATGTATCAAAGTATGAGAAAAACTATTTTAGAGAATTAGAAAAATGAGAGAATGTCCCTCTATTGGGGAATGGCTGAACAAATTGTGATATATGATGGTGATAGAATACTATTGCTATGAAGGATGATGAATCAATGCATTTCTATAAGAAGTGGAACAACCTACATGAACTTATGTGGAGTGAAATAAACAGAAGCAGGAGAACTATACACAGTAATTGAAATATTGTGGGACCATCAAATGTAATTGACTTTGTAAAGCAATGCAAATATTCAGGACAATTCTGAAGGACTTAAGAGAAAGAATGCTCTCCACCTCCAGAGAAGGAACTGTTGGAGTAGAAATCCAGAAGAAAACAAGATTTATCACTTGTTTATATGGGTATATGATTCGGGGTTTTGGTTTTTAAAAGATTATTCTCTTACAGAAATGAATAATATGGAAATAGGTTTTGAGTGATCATGTATAATACAATGGAATTTCTTGTCAATTCTTGGGGGAGGGTTGCCAGAGGGAGACAACAAGAATTAAGTAACCATGGGAAAAAAACAACAATATTTAATTAAAAAAATTTAAAAATAAATAGATATATCCAAGATTATATACTCTACAATATCATTTTTACCCCATTGGGCACAACCTGGTTTAAATATGTCATTACTACATCCTTGGTTGACAATAAATGGTTTTATTAACAAACAATTCAACAACTAGAATGTGATTACTTTTAACCTGTAAAAAGTTTCCAATATTCTCCACCAAAAGTAGGGCATCAGGGCTGAGGAAGAGACAGTGTTGGTTGGAGAGTGAGGGATTCTGGGAAAGGAAACTGACCTGAGAAAAATCTGTAGGGAATTCCTGGCCTTTTGATCTGAGTCCTTGACCTGTCAAGACCTGGTCCCAGGCTGAGAATTTTACTGAGAGCCACAAAAGAATATCCTGTTCTTGTATTCAAGTTCTTCCACAACCTCATCATCTGTCTTACATCTCCAACCACCTCTCAATTGAGGAGAACACACCTCATACCCCAAAGGGGGGCTGTGGACTCACAGAGGAGAGAGCCCAGCTCCCTTGCCCTTCCAGCCTTCTTGTACCTATCACTATATAGCTTCTTTAGGGCAGATAGATACATAAATTAATAGTGGGGTTATTTAGCTGGGGATAGGGGACAAATATAAAAAATAGACTCGAATACAGGACTACAATCCCCACAAGCCTTTGCTCCACTTCCCCAAAATGCTTTGTAATCTCACAGGAATTCTGAGGTGGGCTGAGATGGAGGAAGGATTTGAGCTGGTGGCAAAGGTTTTGGGGTTTTCTTTTGGACTTCCATTTTGGAGCAGATGTTTCTCTTCCGTGATGTGAGGTTATCTGGCCTAGGCCTCTGGCCTAGGCACGTGTTTTTTTCATATTCTGTATTTTCTTTAATCTTTAACCTTTAATAAACCTCTAAAAATATAATACTCCTTGCAGAGAGTTTCTACCTGCCTCAGTATCCCCATATTCCTAAATTTTAATCTTTACACAGAGAAACCTGGATCCACAAAGTTACGCTGTCTAGGTGAAAGACCTTATTAGGGATAAATTAGGGTAACAAATCCCCACTTTCCATCTACCAATTTGCCTATATAGATCCATCATTAAATCTTACAAACAACAGTCAGATTTGTCAAGCCTATTGGTTTATATTTGAAAAGGTATCTGATTCAAGACTAAGAGAGATCCACCAGGACCATCACTTATTAAGGCAAAGCCTCCATAGGGGTTTGTCTCCAAATCCTTTCTGTGTCTGAGAAACTGAGGTTATCCTTGGCTTTACTTAATAGGGAAACCTTGTCATCAACTCCCCACTACCCCTTTTCCTCAGGGAACCTCAATATACCAGTGCAGCAATTGACAGCAATCTCTATCAGGGGGGTAAGAGGAGACTTGGTACTAGCCCATTCAGGGTTCAACTTTCTCAGTCAGACTCTGCCTCAGAAACTCCTTGAGAAATTCCACTGATATACCATCTAAATCAGTGGAGAGAAATCCTTTATTTTTACCTCAGGAAGCTCCATTTTTTACAGAAGGAAATAATGAAAGAAGAAAGGGTAAGAATAGAGGAGGAAATCAAAATGACGGGTAACACACAGGTGACAAACACAACTCTAAATGTGAATGGGATTAACTCATCCATAAAACAGAAGCAAATAGCAGAGTGAATTAGAAACCAAAATCCTACCATGTTATCTACAAGAAACGCATGTGAGGCAGGTAGATACATAAGGCAAAGGTAAGAGGCTGGAGCAAAATCTGTTGGGCATCAACTGAGAAAAAGAGGACAGGAGTTACAATCATGATATTTGACAAAGCCAAAGTAAAAATAGATCTGATAAAAAGAGATAGGGAAGGTAAACTACATCCTGATAAGAAGCAGTATAGACAATGAAAAAATATCAGTACTAAACATGTATTCACAAAATGGTATAGCATCCATATTTTTAAAGGAGAAACTATTGAAACTTAAGGAGGAAATAGATACTAAAACTATAAGACTAGGGACCTGAAACTCCTTCTGTCAGATCTAGATAAATAAAACCAAAAAATAAATAAGAAAGAGGAAAGAGATGTAGAAAATTAGAGTTAATAGATACATAGAGAAAAATAAATAGGCACAAAAAGGAATACACCTTCTTCTCAGCAGCACATAGTACATTCACAAAGAATGACCATGTACTAGGTCATAAAAACATTGCAAACAAATGCAAAAAAGCAGAAACAATAAATGCAACTTTTCCAGACCATAATGCATATATATGTATATACATATATAATTAGTATGGGTACATGGAGAGGCAAATCAAAAATTAATTAGAAATTAAATATTATGATTCTCCAAAATTGGTTGGTTAAAGAACAATCATAGAAACAATAATTTCATTGAAGAGAATGTCAATGTGAAGACATCATATCAAAACCTTTGATGCAGCCAAAGCAGTACTCAGGGGAAAATTTATATACTTGAGTACATATATCAACAAAACAGAGAGGGAAGAAGGCAATGATTTGGGCATGCAAATTAAAAAAAACAAACTAGAAAGAGAACAAATTAAAAATCCCCAGATGAAAACTAAATTGGAAATCCTAAAAATCAAAGGAGAAATTAATAAAATTGGAAGTAAAAGAACTATTGAATTAATAAAGAAGACTAGGAGCTGGTACTTTGAAAAAAAAACAGATAAAATAGACAAAGTACTGGTTAATATAATAAAAAAGGAAAAAAGAAAACCAAATTAACACTACCAAAGATGAAAAGGGCAACCTCACCCCAATGAAGAGGAAATTAAGGTAATTATTAAGAACTATTTTGCCAGGTTATATGGCATTAAATATGGCAATCTAGGTTAAGTGGATGAATATTTACAAAAACATAAATTGCCTAGATTAATTGAAGAAATAGAATACTTACATAATCCCTTTTAGAAAGAGAAATTGAATAAGCTATAAAAGTACTCCATAAGAAAGAATCCTCAGGGCCAGATGGATTCAGAAGTGAATTCTATCAAATATTTAAAGTAGAGCTAATGCCAATACTATGTAAACTATTTGACAAAATAAGCAAAGGAGTTCTACCAAATTCTTTTTATGACACAAATATGGTAGATTCCAAAGTCAGGCAGACCAAAAATGAGAAATAAAACTATAGACCAATCTCTTTAATGAACATAGATGCAAAAATCTTAAATTTAATACTAGCAAAAAGATTCCAGCAAGTAATCATGAGGATTATTCACTATGACCAGGTAGATTTTATACCAGGAATGCAAAAATGATTTAGTATTAGGAAAACCATCCACATAATTGGCCATAGCAACAACCTGGAAATCACATGATTATCTTAAATGATGCAGAAAAAGCCTTTGACAAAATACAACACTTATTTGTATTGAAAACACTAGAAAGAATAGAAATATAAGGACCTTTCCTAAAAATAATAAACAGTATATATTTAAAACCATCAACAAGCATTGTAAAAATTAAATTATATCTCTAATAATAAAACTGTTATATCTTTTGAGGTTTATTAAGGATTATTAGAAATCAAGGAATAAAGAAGATACAAATAAAAACCATGTGCCCATGGCTGATTAGCCAATTGAGAATCCCCATGCTTAGCTTACTTACTACATAATTGCAATGGAATGGAAGAGAGAGAGGGAGGTGTTACTGCCAGTTGAATGCTAATTATGATCTCACCAACCTGGGGACTCGGGTGAGATTATAGGGAATTCTGGGAAACATCAAGGATTTCTGGGGATTGAACTCTGAGATTTAAAATCTCCATTTATATAGCATCATCTGCAATAGTGATAAATTAGAACTGGCTCTAGGACTGGGGTAAGAGGAGGAGAAGGAAAGAACAAGAAGCATGTAACCATGTAAAAATATTCTAAACTAATTAATTAAATAAATAAATTTTAAAAAAAAGCAGGAAAATACAACATCCAGATACAATATTATATTGCTCAATCTGAAAAATGATTTTAAACTGATTTTAAAATGGAAAATTAGGTCAATGAAATAGACTAGGTAAGGAAGAATCAGAAATAATTGAACTCACAAATTCACTTTTTGATAAACTCCAAAATATATGTTATTTATAGGAAGAATTCCTTATTTGAAGATAGTTCTTGGGCTAAATAGAAAATAGCTTGTCAAAAATTACAAATATCCTACACCATCTTCTGCAATAAAATTTAAATGGATATGTGAATAAAGGTCACATCATCATAAATAATAGTGGTCAACCAAGTTATATCTATTTTAAAACTCTTCCTAGGAAGTGAACTTTTAATTAAATAAGGAATAAAAGTCATAGTAAATTATAAAAGAAGAGATTAATATTATATGAAATTTACCAAGTTCAGTATAAGCAAAATTTATGCAAATGGAATAAAAGAAACCATGGACCAGAAATTACTCTTTATACCAAGTGTCTCTGATAAAGGTCTGATGGTCAAGATATATATATATATATATATATATATGTATGTATGTATATATATATAATATTATGAAAAATTTATTTTCTCCAGTGGACAAGTGACTACAAAAGAATTGTAATTCACATGAAACAATGTTCAATATCATTAATGATCAGTAAAGTATAAATCAGCACAACTCTAGGGTTACAACTTGAACAGTCTGGCAAATCTGACAAAAGATGGAAATAGTCAATACTAGAAGCATCATGGAAGGAATGGTTCATTAATGCACTACAGGTGAAAAGTGAAAAAGTGAAAAGTCCAATTATTGTGGAAAACAAATTGGAAACAAGTAAAGAAAATGAATAAAATATCTATACTTCTTTTTTTCCTAAAAGAGTTCATTACCAGGTATAATTTAAGTGAATGTGACCCTGAAAAATAAAGGTCCCTAATGTAAAAAAAATAATTATAACCATTTTTATAATAAGAAATAATAAGAAACTAAGTAGAAACTCAGCAGGCAAGTAGGTAAACAATTTGTTGTACAACTAAACTAAACATTAACTATATTGCAACACATGAATTTGATAAATACAAAAAAAACATAGAAAGTTATGTTGTCTGATGAAAACTTAAATAAGCAGAGCCAAGAAACTTATGAACACAATAACTACAAAAAAAGGGGGGAACAATAACATCATCATCATCATCTTCAAAAGCAAAAATAACACAATCAAAACTGAATGTAGAGTAGTAATAATGTTCAGTTATCGAGTGTGGTACTGAAGACTCGTTAATAAAATGTAACCTCCTTTTATTTCAGTTTATTTATTTTTAATTGAAAATTTTTAATTAATTAGTTAATTTAGAATATTTTTCTATGGTTACATGATTCATGTTCTTTCCCTCCCCTCTTTTTTTTGTAAAGATGAGAGAAAAAAAAGTAAATTAATAACTAGCTTTGATCTTGATAATACATTGCTTCACAGACTTTCTACTACAATGTTTCATTAGTGATAAGATCAGTTATCTAATTAAATATATTCTTAATTAAAAAGACACACTAAGTTGTTGATATAACATTCCTCTAATATTCTGGTTACTTCAGGCAACTGACCTGAATCAGACCAGATGTGAAGACCTGAATTGCATTGAGAGGGAAGTCTTGACAGCTGTGGGAGACCAGCACTTTGCCAACCCGTGTGAGCTCTGCCTGGCTTGGAGCTCTTTATTCCTATGAAATGGTTTTGTGGCAGGCAAGCACTGGGAAGCTGCCTCTTCTATAAAGGCTGGAAATTTCTGTTAGTTGGGAGAGTTGCCAGAGAAAGAATTTGCTACTTCAGTAGCCTGACACAGAGCTCTGCTGAAAGTTATGCTGCATTCATCAGTAGACTATTAACATAGAATGAAAGAAGGCACCTGGTATGGTGCCATTTGACATTATCAGGACTTTGAAAATATTGCTAATAAATAGAAATTCAGTGATGATAAACAGAAATTGACTTCCTTATCTTACAACCAGAGTCATATTTTAAAATACGTTTTCTTTGGAAGTGATAATCTCAATCTGAACATATATTCATGTCTAATGAGAGATATCTTAGATTTATATATCATAGTTCTTAAGTCCAAAAAGGGTATGGAAAAATCTCAATATTCAAAGTTTTTTTACAGTCCTATCTATTTATTATGCTTTGTACAATATATTTATGTGTATATATTTCATTATGCATTATATATATATATTGCAGATGGCGTATATATATATACATATAGGTATAAGGTTGTATAGGAGCTGTATATTGATTTAATGAGAAATAATGTATTACCAAATTCTGTAATCATACAAATTACTTTTTTTTCTTTTGTTTTACAAATTCAGCCACATCTTTGACATTCAGCATTAAAGTAGATGGCCCTCTTAGGCAATCTCTCATCCATTTGATTATATGGTCTCTTGGCTATCACTCCTGGCTTTCATCAATGTTAATTTTTTTTGACAATTAACCAATAAAACATATCCTGAAATCTACTAACACATTTTACCTGAAGTATGTCATGATAAATAGCCAACCAGGAAATACTTAGACATGTGACCAAAATATGCAAGATTATATATTGAGAGCATCTGTCTCTATAGCCTGGAGCCCCTCAGCACTTATGGTGAAATTCCCCTTTTTACTCTGAATGTCATGCCCCATTAAGCTGTACCTCTCAAAGAGTTCTTGACAAGTGTGATGTTGCGTACCGTAACATAAAATTTCTCAAACTCTGCCCATCTGTTAGTGATACAAGCAATCCATGTATCACACACATATTATACTCACACATATTAAACACATACACATGCACACACATATACAACACATATACATTTCCTGCATTGCATATTATTTCAAATATTTGCTCTTGTAACTGCAAGGTGTCCTACTGTAATAACAGACAAGTTATTCATTTAAGCTGTCAGCACCTTGCTGCATTGCTCCCACACATGGTGGATTTTTTATTTTTCCATTCTTCTTTATAGGGCCTTCTCACTCATCAATGAGTGAGTAGTTGCTCTCAAAACTGGTGCAAGGGATATCTTGATGTCAATATATATAAACTAAAGTTCCAACTCTCCATTTCTGGAGTTCTAAATTGACTTGTGGAGGGCACTAATGGAACTGATGGCCAGATTACATTTGTGAGAATTTAGCCAATGTCAATATGATGCAGGTCTTGGCACAGACTTCTAAGTAAAACATGAAAAGCGAATGAATGTAACAAACAAGTAAGTAGTAATGAGAGAGAGACAGTTTCAGAGACAGAAAGAAGTGATCAATTGCAACTAACTTTTTGAAACTAAGAAGAGAAAGCAATGGAAACAATTAGCTTAAAAGAGGAAAACATTGGAATTCTTTCCAATGAGGCACAAAATCCATTTACTTTCCTATCTCATAGTGGCTTGGAAAAGTGAAAATTACAATTGAAAGCTGGATGAAGAAATACTTATTGATTCTAAATTTGGCTCTATCTTCTATTTTATAAAGCAGTGAGTTTATTTAAAGTTTTAATGTTAAATGTAAAAGGTGAAATTTTTTGCTATGTTTTCTTTAATTCTGAGGTCAAAGAAACTGATGATTTAGACTGCAAATTATATATTTTTCATTTTTTTTTTGTGGTTCACTCCTTTTCTCCACTACGCTCTAACTCATCCTACCTTTTGTTTGTGATAGGCCTTGTCTTTCCTAAGGGAAGAAGGAAAGAATTAGCGAAACTTCAGATAGTAGAGGTAACTCCAAGTTAGACATTTTAAATATATTAAGTTAACCAAGGGCATGATATTTTGGGTTGATATCTCATTCTGTTGACTTTGTATTGAATTTTTGTGTTCTAAAACAATCTTGTGGAACTTATAGAAACAGTGGCCACTGTGGGTTACATGTTGATTTAGTTTTATAATATGTTATCTAGGTTTGATTGTTTTACTCATTTTATTAAATATTTCCTAATTGCATTTTAATCTGGGTTTGGAATGTATCCAGAAGGGTTGTGGACCGCCTACAGGATGTGGGCTGCTTATTTGACATGTCTGTCTTTAAAAAATGGCCTACAAATTTTTTTTATAAGAATTTCTTTTTAATCATATATATGTCATTTTATATTTGTGTTTTTAATGTTTGAACCAACATAAGTAATATTAATCAGTATGTATTCCTACTAAACATTGTCCTATTTTACTTTGTCTATTGTTCTTTTAGAATTCTAATTGTCTTATCCATAAATCATTTATCACCACCACACCCAAACCCATTTTGTGTCATTTGGAATGAGTATATTGTACCACAAAATGCAGTTAGAATCAGAAGAAATGAGTTAAAGTTCTGATCTTGTTATTCACTAACTTTATGATTTTTGGAAAGTCATTTAACTTCATGAAGCCTGAGTTTCCTCATTTATAATATTTGCATAATCATTCTTTTATTACCAAAAGCTAGAGAGTTTTAAAGTTGACGAGGACCTTAGAGATTATTTAGTAAACATTTTTCACATTTTGTAGGTAAAGTAACTGAAGACTAAAGAGAGGAGTTGTCAGAATCTATATAGGAAACAAATGGAAGAACTATTATTTAAATATATTTCCCCTGAAAATGAAATCTTCTTTCCTTTCCACACTACCTAAGAGGAACAAGATATTATTAAAAAAAAAAAAACTATGTATATTTTAAGGTGAGTTAAACCTGAGATAAAGAGAACAAGAACTAGACAAGAAGAAAGAAGAGGAGAAAGGAAGATACAGAGGAGGGAGAGGAAGGGAGAAGGAGCAGCAGCAACAAGTAGTGAACATGAGGAAGGGAGAAAAGGAGACCAAAATGACAGAATTAGATAGATGGGGCTAAAATAATTACAATCCATGACTTTTATAAGAATTTCATTATTTGCATCTGAGCAAACGTAAAATTCTTCAATGGGAAAAAGTTAAAGGCAGTGTCCTGAGATGTACCAGTCCCTCCAGACTAAGAAACATTTTTAAGGTATCAGAATATAAACAAAGAATTCACTTAATTCAACTATAATTCATTTTATCTCCATTTAATATTCAAATACACCTTAATGACTTTTTAAAATGCTTTTCTAGAATTTAAGTAATCTATAAGGGAAGTTTTTTTTTTCTTTTTAATATATGTAGAGACCCTTTCATTGAATCATCATTTTATAATGAACTTTGAGATCATCGAATAAAATTATTTCATCAGATTAAAGTTTTAGAAAGGTTAAGTAATATTCCTAGTGGTAAAGCTAATATGAGCTAGCTGACAAATTTTGGACTATTACTCAACCCTAGGATTGTGTTCGTTCTGCCATATCTTTTAACATACTTCCATTTTTTTCATCTTAAGATAGGCTGAATTTGAGTTTTATGTCTTACCTTAATATAAGAAAACTTCTCTAAAGGAAAAAATGATAAAATCATAGGAATCATACATGTAAAAATCTTATTTGGGGAGAGGAATTCCCACAAAACAAGCAAAACTGGATTGCAACTATCTCTGTATCCCTCAAGGTGGCAGTAGAAAGTCAGTTTATTGGTATTTCTTTCTTGGACCCTCTGCTTTGGTTCCAGGTATATGTTCTTAAAAATTAAGTTTCTTTTTTTCCACCTTACAGACATGTATGAAATATAAATGAAGAGAGGAAGGCCTAGGTCTAAGACATTAATCTTCAAGGGTTGACTGTTGTTGTTTATAGAAATGTTCTTTAATGATTTGTTCCCACCCCCCTTTGAACAAAATAGAAAAAAAATACTTAAAGAATTGTTTCTATAGCAATGCTTATTAGTTGTTTAACGGGACGCCATTTGGAAAAAAATTAAATACCCTATGGGGCAGATATTAAATCAAAATCCAATTAAAGCATATAACAGTGAATCTTCATTTTGAGGAGGACCTGTCTGTCACTCTTTGATTTCACTGGTATTTTAACTTCATTTTACATTTATTATTTAATGGTAGGTATGATAATATTTGTAGTAGTTGTATGTATCAATACACAAGAATGTATTAAATGTTTATTATGTACTACACTTATAACAGACAAAGGATATGGAGACAAAATAGCCCTTGCATTCAGGGAATTTGCATTTTATTAGGGAAAGAGAACATATATATGTTCTCTTTCCCTAATATATATATATATATGTATATATATATATATATATATAATTTGAAAATATGGAAATCAAAGTATGCTTGTGATTTCACTGATATATGAAAATCCTAGGTGAGGATATTTCCTCTATCAATTTAGGTCAGTAACTTCTCTGCTTTGCTTAAAGCAGAAACCAAGGAAATAAAATCCTGCCACCCAACTTCTTTTATATGACCCTCCAGCTAATAATGATTTTATTATTGCTGTTGTTATTTTAAGTACAATAAAACTTTATTTAAAAATGTATAAAATATTCTTATATGGGGCTGGTAGTTTCTCACCCCTAGCCTGGAGAAAAAAAAATAGGTGGCTTGTCTAGGATTACAAAGAAAGTATATTTTAGGGACAAAATTTGAATGCAAGTCTTCCTGGCTTTGAAGCAACCTCTCAACCATTGTACCACAGTTACTTCTCTAATACAAACTATATACAAAATAAATTTAAGCTAATTGGGAAAGAAAATGCATTAGTATTTGGGGGTAGGGAATTAGAAAAAGATTTAATAGTGGCAGTTATATTTTATTTGAGATTTGAAAGAAGATAGAAATCCTAAGAGGTGAAGGTGAAGGAGAACATTCCAATATGAAGAATGGGCAGTGAAAATGTATAGAGAAAAGAGGTCTTTTGCCATCTAAAAGGAAAAGTTTGATTGGAAATCAGAGTTTGTGAAAGGGAGTAATACATAATAAGTCTGTATAATTATGCCAAATGTCATTTATGAAGTACTTTTAAAAATATATTAAGGACTTTAAATACAAAAGAGAAAAGTTGAAATCAGAGAAATGTATTTTTTAAAGCAAATAGTGACAACATCAGATCCAAACTCTAGGAAGATAACTTTGACCACTATATGAAGAACAAATTAGAGAGGGAGAATCTGAAGTCAGGAAAATCAGTTAGGAAGCTATTAACATACTCTAAGCAAGAAGCAATGATAGCCTGAATGAAAGTAACAGCCATACCAGTGGAGGGAATAGGATGGATATGATAGATTTTGTGATGGTAGAATTAATAGGAAGTGGAAACTAATTGAATAAGGGAAAGTAGGTATAATGAAGAAATCTTAAAAATCAGGTATGTTGTTACAGTTTCAAAGCCAACTAAAGGAATGATGGAATATATATATATATATATATATATATATATATATATATATATATATATAATAGGTGTGTTAGTAAGAGATATCTCTTTATCAGTATTTAAGATCCATGAAGGGAGAAGTCACATCATAAAGAAAACATTTAAACTCTCCAGAAATTAATAGAGAGCCCTAACCACAGTAGACACTTAAATGTTTGTTGAATATATGAATGAAATCATTGCAAATTGGAGCATATGCTCTTAGCGTGTTTTTCTAAATGAAATAAAAAACACAACTTTTTTCTTCAGTCCAATCTGGTGGACAATATGAAAAATATTAGGAATATGTCAGTTTGTCAAAACTAATAAGCAATGGTTAGGTGTAGAGCCATATTAGGTAAAAAAATGAGGAAGTTTACAATTTATATGGGTACAATATTGTTCCTAATCTTTGAAATAAAAATAAGAGCATTTACAAAGTAGGATTACAACTAATGATCACTAAGGTAATTTAACCCCAATAGGAGACAGACTATTTAGGGCACACAAGACAAAAGAAGCATTTTCTTAGATAAGTTAATCAGAGAACATTTCTAACATTTTATAGAAATGCTCTAAAAGAGATTTTTGAGGGAGAAAAAAACTCAAATTGACAAAATAAAGAAGGAAAAAAGTTGGAAAGGTATCTGAGAAAGAGAATGGAAAATATCAAGGCATAAATTAAAGAATCAACAATCCCAACACTGGGAATGACAAATCACTTTTTAGACCATAAATGATATATTGTATAATGAAATTCATATGATGATATACTAAAGTAGTTTTATATATATTTCAGGAATCCTGTGATTAATTTTGGAAAATAAATATTTTCCAAAACTTGAGAATATTACTAAATCAATAATTCCTATTAGATTTACCAAGTGCTTTATATGAATTATTTCATTTGATCTTCATAATTCCAACCTAGACAGTATCTTCTTTTTTTCAGATAAGGAGGTTAGAGTACAGAGAATTTAAGGGATTAAACAAAAAAGCTATACTGCTAGTATTAGAGGCTGTATTCTCCCCTTCTCTCTTGACATCCAAGTTTTTAATTATAATTTTTAGGTTCTATGTTTTGATCTGTATAATCTTTGCTATGTTGTATAATTGTATTTATAATGCCAAATAATATTTTCTTCTGAGATTTTCTTTTGGATGATTCTTTGGACAGGATGTAAAAATGTTCAGCATGAAAAATGGTTTCTGCTTCTGTTGAATGTACCAGAAGATGACTGAGTTTCAGAAACTTCCAACTCTTCAAATATGTTCTCAGCCTGTAATATTTTAACTAAATAATTTTAAAAGTTTATATGCATAAAAGGTAATTTTAAAAATAGAGGGAGAGAAAAAGCATGAAGAAATCTGTGATTAATACTGACTAACTCCTTATCAAAGAAATAAACTAAATGGTGTGGTGGAATAAGGAAATGATGTTGGAAAATTAAGGTACAAAGTATTTTGGCATATCAGTCTAGTTTCAGAGAAGGTAAGTTGCTCAGGGAATAAACCATTGCACCTGAAGCTGGGAAGACCTGAATTCACATTTGGCTTCACATATTTATCTATTTGTGTGACCCTGGGCAAGTCATTAAACCTCTGTCTTTCTTAGGTTCCTCATCTGTGAAATGGTGTGTGTGTGTGTGTGGGGGGACCTACCTCTCAGTGTTCAATGTTAATTAATAAACTTACTTAGTATTATGTACTATGTGTTTGTCATCACAAATACAGAGAATTAAACAGACTATAATCTCAAGGAGCTTATTCTCTACAAATGGAAGTAAGAAGTAAATATAATGAAAAAGCATATAAAGTATGAATAAAAATAAAAGGCAGAATGCCATAGATTATCAAGATCCTGACTCAAACCATGAAAGAAACTTTGAAGGAGAAAGGGTGATATTTCTGCTAATGACATATTAATTCAAAGATTGGAAAATAACTTTATTCTCAGAATTCTAGCCAAGCTCTAAGATTTTGCTATAGAGAACATATTGACTGATATTAGCAGATGAATTTTGCCTATCCAAGATTTCTCTCTGGAATCATAGGTCCAGTCCGTGTTCCTAAATACAAATAAATAAAATATAATTGTAGGAGGTTAGGAGGTATTGGCAAGTAGAGTGATCAAATGAGGCTCTCTGTAGAAGATGGTCCTTATTTAATTATTTAGTGCCTTAAAGCAAAAGAGTGATTCAATGAGAAAGATGTGAAGAAAGAGTACATTCTGGACATAGCAAAAGGCAAAGGGATATGAGATTAAATGCTGATTTGAAGAATGGAGAAATCCCAGTTATCTTAATCATTGAACAGAAGAAGAGTTTTTTAAAGGGATTACAGGGCTAGAAAGGTTTGGGCCAATATGTGAAGAGTTTTATGAATTAAATATAGATTATGTTTCATTCTAAAGGTAATAGGGAGCCCCCAGAGTCTACTGGATAGAAGGGTGACAAGATGTTCACTCAATAAAATTCATTTAAACAGATAGACTTATGACCAAACCAAAACCAACCAAATAAACAAACAAAAAACAAAAACAAAAACATAGTATCCTCCTCTGTACATGAAGAATTGGGCTTGTTTTCTAAGTCTTCATATCTACATAGAACCATATTAAGCAGATTAAAGATGAAAATGCCTGGCAGATAACTGGTATTGTATCCAATTTTAATTAGAACATTATTAATGGTAAAAACCAAATGCATCAGAAGCCCAGGCTAATTTTTTTTCTTTCTAAATCCTTTCCCCTTTTAGAATAATTCCCATAATACCTTTGGATTCTATTCTAGCTGTAGTCATTTAAGTAAAAACCATGCAACCCAGATACATTTCATGTCATTTTCCTAATAGTCTTTTCATCAATATGTGTCCTAAAGATAGGATTGTTCTTCTCAAAATATTCTAGATTCAGGTAGAAAAAGTGTAAGGACCCTTACCTTTCTTGTGATCACTCAAGAGTCAAAGCTGGCCATTGAAGAAATAGGGGACTGTGGTATCCATATCTTAAATCAAACTAACTGGAGAATTATATGGCTTTACCCTTCTTTTAACTTAAGGATCTAGCCTAATGTAGACTCCAGGAAAGACTGTCATTTTCCAGTGTTTTCTTTTTTTCCTTTTGAAAAACTATATCTGTATATATAAAACATTCACTAAGCTTGAATGGAAATTATAAGAGTTCCACAGAAATTAAGATGATGATAACAGAATAGTAGAAAATATTTCTTATTTAACTTTTAGATGAAAAATGTCCCTCTATTACATTATTCTCTTTTTCTTCCATTTTATTTGTGTTCATTAACTTCAAGTTTCTTCTTTTATACTCTGGCTCAAATCTATTTATCTGGATTGTTTTAAAAAGATATCTTCTGTCTTAGATTTGATATTCAATATTGGTATCAAGGAATAAGAGTGATAAGAACTAGGCAATTACAATTAAGTAACTTGCTCTAAGTCACACAACTAAGAAATGTCTAAGATCAGATTTTAAACTAGAACCTCCCATCCCCAGACCTGAAACTCCATCCACTGAGCCACTTCGCTGTCCCTATTTCCTTTTATTTCATAGGCTTTAAATTCAATCCTATAATCTTGAGGAACTATATATTAAACTCATGAAGACCAAAAGAAAAAGGCAGAAAAGGATGAGCACAGAAAAACAATAGTGAGATGTGCCCAGTTCATCCAATATTAGAAGGATACAGAATCCATTCAGGTTTAATAATCTTAATGAACATCTGTTCTTCAATATTTTAGTGACTGAAATCCCATCCAGTACCCATTTCACCCTATTCATGTATTTTAAGACACTACAACTTATATTCCACTCTTTTTGTAAATCACAGAGGTAGAAAGAACCCTAAAGGACATTTAGAAACCATGGCTCAAGGATTTACCGGACCACATAAGAAGCAATTCTTTGATTAAAAATAATGTCAAGATCTAAGCCAAAAGAGTCCAAACTTTTAACAGTTCCTACCAAAATAAAAATGCTTTGAATATCATCTTGATTATAGACTGAATGATGGTTAATTAGGATTTAACTTCACTAAAATCACCAAGACTCTTCACAGCATGGACCACAATATAATCAGCATTACTTTTTTCTTTTGGGGGGGGTGAAAGAGGAAGGAGTAACATTACAGTTGTCAGAGATTAAGTATTATGTTTACTTAACAATTTGCATTAGTTGACACCAAAATTTTCTCTTCTGAACCATATTGTATATTTGAGTACCTGCTCTGAATTACATGTCTATTGATAAGAGACTGATGCATCCAACTGCATGACATAACTTGGTGATAAGTATTTTCTCAGCATTTTGATTACCAATGTGAATGGCTGGAAAAGTCCCTCTTTTTAATTTCTCATAATTTCTTAATATTTTCTTCCTACCTCCACCTAAAAATGAAACCTTCTTTATAATAACAATAGGTAAATAATTAAGCAAAACAAACAAACACATTAACTGATCTGATAGCATACTTATTATTCAACACTCCAAATACTCTGCCTCTTAAAGGGGGGCAATATATATCTCTATCTCTTCTTGTGGGAAAACTTGACCAATATAATTATATGACATTTAATTTTGTTTCATTTTTTTATTTATGGTGTTGTCATTGTATATGCTGCTTTCCCGTTCTTCTTACTTTTTATCTATAAGTTCATGTACCTTTTTTCTAAGTTTTTGCTCCTCAATTCAACATATTTGTCAATTCTTACATTCAAGAACCACAATTTGTTTATCCATCCCCAAACTACATGCACCTACCTAATTTGTTTCCAAATATACCAAAAATGTCAAAATACATTTTAAATGTAGGAGATTTTTTCTTCTTTGTTTCTTTATGGCATATATCCAGAAGTAGATAAAAGCTATGATTAGTAATTTTTCCTACATAATGTCATATTAAGTGGGTAAATGTAATTAATATCATATGTACACATATACTTTTATTTATTATATAAGTATACATAGACTCACATATATAATTGATCTATATTAATTTGGTTGTCTTCACATAGTCCCCCCAATTTTCATTATTTCTTCATTTTAACTTCTTTGACAATATTTTGAGTGTAAAGTATAACCAGAGTTCTTTTAATTGATATATCTCTTATTATTAGTGATTTGGACTTATCTTTCTTATGCATGCCAATAGTTTACAAGTCTTTATCTTTAAATTTTTATTAGTTTGTTACATTAACATTTCTAGGTGTCTCTCCCCCTCCTTCCTTTCCCCTCACCATAGAAGTAAACACCTGACAAAAAATATGGGTATATAAATTATGTGCTTCTTGATTCTATTTATAAATTATTTATCTGGAGGTGGAGAATCATGAGTTGTTCTTCAAATATTAATTCTGTAGCTATATATGATGTTGTCTTGGTTCTATTCATTTAACTTCATTATTTCATGTAGTTCTTTTCATTTTTAAAAATCAATCTAATGATCATTTATAATGCTACAACAAGTTTTCTTTTAAGAAATAATTATTTATTATTTTTGGCCATTAATAAATTAGGAAATTGTTCTTGGTCTTATATATTTGTCTTAAGTACTACATATCTTGGAAAAGAATATTTATCGCCAGATCTTATCATTTCAACCTTCACAACCTCTCTCAAATATGTCCTCTTTCTTTCACTTATAAAGCTACCTTCCTAGTTCTATCAGCTATTTAATACTCATTATAACCAGGAACCTTTCTATCTTTCCAAAGTTCTCACAGTTTTAATCTCTTAAATGCAAGTTATCCAACTACAGTATGTACCATTTTTATCTTGGGTCTTTGCATTGCTGATAATAGTTATGCCATTTAGGACTTTATTTTAAAATTTTATATCAAAGAGCATTAATTGCTAATTATACTTGCTAATTCTACAGATCAGTTCTTTCTTTGTGGTATTCCTTATTAAAGCCTACAAAATGATTCCATTTAATTATTTTCAATCCAACATATCATCCCTACTTTGTCAATTATCTTAAATCTTCTCATGGCTACTGGAGCCTTCTTTACTACCTACTCACATTTCCACATCTCTCCCATTCTCGAAGAAGACCCTTGTTTGGCCTTTCTATCCCTACTATCATCCTATGTCTCTTCTTTTTTTTTCCAGCCAATCTATTTGAGAAAACCATCTAAAACCTTGATAAAGTTAACTAAACTAGGTGCTCTTATGTACTTCTTAGTCTCTTAAAATCTGGCTTCTAAACTAATCTACTAAATGCATTCTCCCTAACTTACTAATGATTTCTTGTTTACCAAATCCAATAGCATTTTCTATATCTTTATCCTCTTTGACCTTTTTTTGCAAATTTTAATACTCTTGATTTCCCTCTTCTCTTTGTTATTTTCCCCTCATTTTTTTTGGAAAATGTCTCTATTCTGATTCTTTTTCTATGAGACACTCATTTTAAATACCCTTTGCTGTATTCTCATCTAGCTAATATCTAGGTGTCTCACAGGATTTTTTTCCTGGGTTCCCTTCTTTTCAATGGCAAAATCACTTCCCTTGGTGCTGTCATCAGCTTTAATGGATGTAATTAACATCTCTATGTCAATGATTCTCAAGTCTACTTATCTTGCTCTGATCATTCTGAATGCCTCCAATATCAAAACACCAACTATCTTTCAGACATCTTAAATTTGATGTCCAGTAAACATTTTCAACTCAACATGTCTCAAATGGAACTCATCTTTCCTCCTAAAACATATTCATTTCTTGATTTTCCTAATAAAGTAAAATGTACCTCTATTCTCAAGTGCCTCAGGTTTGAAAGATACATGTCATTCTAGACTCTTCATTATTCCTCACCTACACATCCAATTGGTTACCATAGTCTATATATTTTATCTTTTTTAATATTTCTTGGATATATCAATTTCTCTCCTCTAATCCTACCAATAAATTGTTGCAGTCCTTCATTATTTTACTTATGAATTATTGCAATAGTTTGCTGGTGGATCTGTCAGCCTTGATTCTCCCCATTTCATTGGTCTTGCATTCAGATGCTAGGATAATTTTCCTTACCTTAAGGTCCAATCATATCCTTCTTTTACTCAATAAACTCCAGTGACTCCCTATCACCTCCAGGATCAAATATAAAGTCCTCTATTTGATGTTCAAAGCCATTTACAACCATAATCCATCTTTACAATCTTTTTACACTTTGTTCCACATTATGTATTCTTCCATTCAGTGACACTCTCCTTTTTGACATTCCATCAATGAGTTACTATATCTTGGTTTGGGGCACTTTCTCATGCCTAGAATATCATCCCTCCTCATCTCCACCAATTGGGTCTCCTGATTTCCTTCCAATCCTAACTAAAAATCCCATTATCTACAGGAAACCTTTCTCAACCCTTTTTAATTCTAGTCTCTCCCTTTGGTAATTATGTCCTGTTTTTCCGAAGTATAACTTATTTTTACATAACTAATAGCTTAATTGTCTCTCCCATTAGTTTATGAGTTTCTTGATGGTGTATACAATGCCTTTTGCCTCTTTTTGCATCTTCAGTGCATAGTACAGTGACATTCTCTGACACATAGTAGAAGAAATATTTGCTGAGTCACTTATCTCAGTTTACCTTGTTTAACCACATACTACAGAATCTCACAAACTGATAGTTAATTGCCATTTCTTAGAAGTCTATGGAAAGTACCTAAAAAAGAAAAATATAAAATTTTCTTAAGGAGACCTACAAAATAAATTTGATACCAATTAACTCATTCATGAATAAGATAGTAGGTGACATAGAGAGTTAATGATATTTTTAAAGAAAGATTAACAGAGATACATTGTGGTAAGATGGAAGACTAGAGCAAATCTTCCTTGTCCCCCTAACAACCCACACAAACAACCAAAAATAAATCTACAAAATCAATTCTGAAAGCTACAAAGGCAGGCAGTTGATGTGAAACTAGATAGGTGGGAACACCCAGAGAGGAGGGTTTTAGACTTCCATAGCCCTAGGCCCAAAGTAGCCAGAAGCATGAATAGAGTAAACAGTTTGGAATAAATAATAAGCCCTTTGAGGGCAGGATTAGCAAGCTTACCTTGTTTGCTGAGCCCAGAAACTATGGAGGCCACCTTAGGAATCTATATAAGTTTGCTTGGGCAGAACTGCCCACTGGCTCTGGTTGGAGCACCTGAGATAAATCACAGAGTGGAGCTGAACAGGGCACCCAGGAAATATATCAGAACCTAGAATTGAATTTTGAAATTGAAATTACTAAAAAGAAAAAGACCTTGGAAAACAAACAAACAAACAAAACATCAATCCAATCATTCTGGAGAGCAATTTGTTGAAACTATGCACAAAGGGCTATAAATCTGTATGTACCCTTTGATTCCCCAATAGCATTGCTAATTCTTTATCCCCAAAAGTTTTTTTTTTAAGGGAGGAGGACCTATTTATATCAAAAAATGTTAACAGTGAGTCTTTTGGGGTGGCAAAGATTTGAAAACTGAGGGGATGCCCATCACCTGGGGAATGGCTAAACACATTATGGCATGTGATTGTGATGGAATACTTCATAAGAAACAATGAAGAAACTGATTTTTAAAAAAACCAACAATCTGGAAAGAACTATACAAAACAATTAATAGTGAAATTAATAGAACGAGTAGAATATTTTTCACAGCCTCAGAACTAATACTAGAATAAACTGAGAATATTACTTCCAGAAAGTGAAAAGAAAGCTAAAACATGAAGGATAATTTACATTAACATATTAGCCTTCATGATGATATCTTAGGTGATGCAGAGAGTGTGGGAAGAGGTTGGGACACTAGTGGATGGAGATTTGTGATTACATTTGTATAATATCTTCTTTTTATTCATATAAGGAGATGTTTGTTTTGTTTTGATTTGTAAACATTTGGAATAATAATTAAAAAAATAAATAAAGGCTAAAGAGATATGTTGATACCATGGATCTCAAATTTAGAGTCGGAAACCTTAGAGGTTATACATTAGGATAACACATTTTACAGTGAAATTGAGACCCAGAAATATTAATTGATTTCTAAGATTGTTCTTCTCTTTCTTATTCTTCTCTTTTTTCCTCCTTTCCCTCTTTCTTTATATCATCCTCTTTCATCAGTTATTTATTTTTATGATAATGGTTATCGATAGAAAGCTCATGAAAATTAATTTTCTTTAGGGGATTCTTAAATATTTCAAGTAGTGTTAAATTCAAGTACAGGATAATGAAAATAACAGCTCCAACAGAGATTGTAGAAATACTGCTGTGCATCAATGTACTCAGAAGATGTTAATATTCTTTCATTCTCTTAGAAATGTTGACGTTGCATGAGAGACAGCCTGATTAAGGAAATATCACTTTTTTTCCTTTTTCATCTTTTATGTTGAAATGGTCTCTATTTTGCTACAGAACACCTAACCGTCATTTCTTACTCTAAACATTTTCCAACAGGTATCAATGAAACAGACTCAATTAAGAAAGCATGTGGCATACTACATGGCTCTAATTGAAAATTTAATATTCTGATTGAGTTAAAGAAAAAAAATATGAAAGAGAATGAAAATAATGAAACTACATGCAAAAATGTCTAGGATATAGCTAAAATTGTTCCTGACAAGGGGGAGGAATCTTATCTCTGGGTAATATATTAAAAAAATACAAAAACAAAAAAAGGATTAATAACCTGAACATGCGGTTTAAGATGAAATAAAAAGCAGTAGTGAAGAAATGTTGAAAAACAAGAGGGGAAATAAATGAGAAACAAAAGAGTTAAATCACTTATAAAATATCAAATGTACTAAGATTTGACAAGTTCTCTGAAACCACTCTATTTTTTCATTGTTAGATATTTTATTTCTGGAAACATTTGCTGGTCAATCTTAACCTTAATAATCCACGGTTGGATTTGTTTCTCAGTGAATAAATATAAAATCATTTTCCCTCTAAGAAATATCTAAACATAAACAAAATAGCATGGTGCTTTGTACATAGGAGATATTTAACAAATGTCTATTGATGATTGATTCATATGAAAAATAATATGCATCCAAAAAGAAGGAAACCTTTAAAACCAAAACATTATATAGCAGAATAATAGTTAAGAAACCATCTGATTCAATTATTTAATTTTAGGTATGAAGAAAATGAACCCTATAGAGGGGAAATTATCTTACAAATTTGTCAGGAATTTAAGTGTTATCTGCATTGGATGGAAGGTGGTATTGGATTACCTGTGAAGTCCCTTCCAATTTTATGATATTTGAAACTGAAGTGAGAACCAAATGAACAAAAACACACTAACCCAAAGCTATCTAGTTATTTAGCATCTAAATATTAGTTGAGTTTTCAAATCTACCTGCTGTATAATTTTACTTCTTTGAGATCTGGAAATGTTTTATTTCTGCCTTTTGTTAGATCATTCAGTAGTTAGCTAATAATTCTGCATGTTTCAGTTATCTAGTATATGTTTGTTGAAGTAAATGAAAATTTTGGCAATAAGTAAACATAAGTCCACATTGTTAGTAGGGATGCATTATTTACTAAGCATTTAAATGTGACTTAAACATTGTCTATCACAAATAGTTATTTTTCTCATTATTTATTTTTTTTTTGCAGGTTCTGTGTGTGGAAAATTTTCCCAAAAGTTTACAAGTGTCCTCTTTTAACATTTTTGGTAGAAATGCAATATCCTTTTGGACACTCCAAAATAAAAGGGGCTAATACCAATTGGAAGCCAGACAAGAAGCCTGTGAAACTTCAGACAGTTTTCATCACAACTGGCCCTGCCTGGACAATTTCAGACAAAGGACTTCCGCCTTTATCTACCCCTTATTTTGATGTCTCATACAAGAGAAGATAAAATAAAAGATGTGCTTTGAAATCCAGCTATTTGGTCAGCAAAGAAATCAACATGTAAAAGCCACATCTAAATGAATTCAAGGCAAAGTCTATATTTGTCATTATAAAGTTAGAGATAAGCATACTTTTGTTTTTCTGCTAATGGCAATGGATTGAAATCTTGATGATGTAACAATATTTGGATTTGATCTATTTTGAGCTTCTTGATCAAATGCATTTTATTCTAGGTGATACTGAAGGAAGGATATCATATATAGTTCTAAGATTATGTAGAAAAACAATGAGATTAAATTCATTAAGAGTGAAAGAAAGGGAGAAAAAAACTTTCTCCATAGTCCTAGAGAATATGAAACGGTAATTGTTCTTTCTGAATCAGACAGTCAGAAGAGGTCTGGACCATTCTTTTTTCAGTCTTTCTAAAATGTTTTTCTCCCATAATTATGACCTCAAAATATTTCCAAAGAGATATTTTTGACATCTTAACTGCTTTGCTTAATAATAGCTTATTTTCCATATTAAGAGCCCAAGGTTATCTAGCTACTACTTTTATTTCAATGATCTTCAGTATCTGGCATATACATATTTAGAATAATAGCAAGAATATGAAATCCCTTTTATCTTTTGTTTCTTTCTTGCTTTCTTTTATTTAGGGGCTTTGTGGTTACTGATTTTTCTATTATATATAAAATTCCATCATTGCATTAGTAGGAGTTCTTAACTTTTATCCTATTGAATCCTGTGGGATTCAATAATATTTTAAAGTAAAATGGATAAGATTTAAAAAGAAAGAAAAATGCAACTTCTTTTTTTTTGTCATTCAAATTTATACACATCCGGAAATCTTCCCATTCGGCCCATGGACTTCAGTTTAAGATTTGCTGTATTAGTTTCATGACATATAATCTCAAAGGAGAGAATTAGAAATACTAGTAAAAATTATGGAAAAATAGATTTTGATTCAAGAAGACTGAAGAAGATCATTTTAACATTTAGAATTGTTCAAAAATGGTGGAGAGGGAGGAAAGCTTTCTTTATGAAAGTGTATTTCCCATTACAAAAAATGGTCAAAATAAATAAAAATTGTTGGAGATGTAGAGAAATTCCTTATAATAGATAATGGATTGAACTAGATGACTTCCAAATTTTAGATTATATATATATATATATAATATATATATATATATATAATATATAATATAATATATATATAATTCCATTGATTATTTACTAACAATTAAGGAAATAGTTTTTTAATGTGGATGTTGGTGCTTTAAATGAATTTTGAATGATAAATCCTTTGAGGCAAATGTAGAGGAAGTACTTTCCAAATAAAGGGGAAGACCTGTGAAGAGGAATTGTTATGGAAGATGAAATAGCAATTGTGAGGAAAAAAGAAAAAGCCTGTTGGATTGGATCACAATGTAATGGATGGGAAAAAGAAAGTGTGAAATAAGATTACAAAGTGACTTTAAAGCTACATAGATAATTTTATGCTTAATTTGAGGTAGTAAAAAAGAATGACTGGAAATAGTGGAGTAGTATGATGACTTGATTTTACCTGTGTTTATGGAAAATCAATCAGTGAACTGTGATGTATTTTCAGTACTTTTATTAGGAGATTTCAAGTTGAGTGACAAATTAAGAAACTGTTGGAATAGTTCAAGTAAGAGATGATTGAGGACCTGGATTAAAATAATGCCTTTCTGTTTAAAGTAAAGTAGGTGGACTAGAGAGGTCATGGATGTATAAATGGCAAAATTTGAAAATTGGTTGGACATTTTGGATAAAGGAGAGGAAGGTATTGAAGATAAAACTTAGTTAACAAACCTAGATTTTTGAAAGGATGGTCATGACCCCAAGAGAATTAAGGAGAGGGAATATGCTTTTAATAAGCATATACTAGGTACCAGATACTGTACTAAGTGTTTTATAAATGTCTCACTTGGCAGCTGCATTACAAAGTTTGTTTATTTCTTTGTTTATTGTTTGGTAGTTCTTTATTAGTTGGAGCTACTTTGAATGTACATAGGAAGTATTCATTGTGGGTGTCAAAAGGACTGGGACTATAATATTGCTCCTCTTGGTGGAAAGATTCTAAAACATATTCACTCTTGTTAATGATGGTGACTTCCTATCTTTATGTAATTGAATGGGTTGCAGGACAAAAGTTAGTGTAAGTCGTTGCAACTATACCCTATCAAGGGTCAGCTGAGTTTACAGAATGGCTACAACAACCTTCGATTAAGAAGACATAATCCTTTCAAAGCTAGAAAAACTACATGTTCAGGTACTATCATGAAGTAATTGAATAGATCATCCTTGAATCGAGAGGACCTCTGTTTCCTTTGATATATATTGAAGAGGTTTTTTTTTTTTATTCTTTCCTATACTGAATTCTTACTTTGATGGCTAAGCATAGTGCAGAGATGATCCTGGGTACTCAATGGCTCTGTATATTAATAGAATACAGTCTTGACAGGTCTGAGAACCCTCAGTCAAGAGAACAAGAAATTGACAACTGCATAGTTAATTTCCCCCCTTACATTAATCATGAAACTATCTTCTAATTTATGGAAGATTTGATTTCTGTAAACATAAGAGGAAGTTTTAGATCAGTAAAATCATGACTCTTAGAATTTTACATGCACATAAAAACACATATATTGCATCCTCCACTAGCTTGATAGAAAATCTGTTGACATGTACTGTGAAAATCTGGGGGCACTCACGTATAATGATGAGTAGATCTCCAATGAAACAATTGGTGTTATTGTTGTTCGACTAAGAAATTGTCCAGCTAAAATACTGAAGCATATATTTACAATATTGCATATAATATACACATATATCATACACATTATATATACAAATAAAATAATTATACATATAATGTTAAAATTTTAATAAGAAAAATAATTATTATTTACTAAACCTGATTTGATTTAAAATATTTTTTTCACTGAGTTCACAATAATTTGATAAGTAGTTTTTAATTCTCAATAATGAAACCAGATTTCTCCTAATGGTGTTGTGTGACTCTGTTCCAATCTGCGTCTTTTTCTATCTCTCTCTCTCTTTGCTTCTTTATAATTCTCATTCTGTCACTATTTCTCTGTACTTTTCTCTCTATTCCTAATCAGGACTTTATAAAAACTAATTGCTAATATAATCATAGGATTCTATTGGAAATCCTAAAAATAAAAGGAGAAATTAATAAAATTGAGAATAAAAGAACTATTGAATTAATAAATAAGACTATGAGCTGCTACTTTGAAAAAAATAAATAAAATCAATAACATACTGGTTCACCTAAGTTAAAAAATAAAGAAAGAAGAGAACCAAATTACCAGTATCAAAGATAAAAAGGGTGACCTCAACTCTACTGATGAGGAAATTAAAGTAATTATTTTTTGTGTTTTATTTTATTTTATTTTATTAAATGTTTCCCATATATATATATATATATATATATATATATATACATATTAATTTGGTCAATTTCGAACATTATTCCATGGTTGCAAAAATTATTTTCTATTCCTCCATGCCCTCCCTACTGTTCCCTCCTGTAGCTGACTCACAAATCCACTGGGTATTACATGTGTCTTTGATCAGAATCCATTTCCAAATTGTTTGTATTTACACTGGGATGTTCATTCAGAGTCTGCACCTCAATTGTTTCCCCCTTGACTCAGGCAATCAAGTGGTTGTTGTTCTTTGGTGTTTCTACTCCCACAGTTTTTCCTCTTAATGTGGATAGTGTTCTTTCTCATAGATCCCTCTGGGTTGTTCTGGAACACTGCATTGCCACTAATGGAGAAGTCCATTATATTCTATTGTACCACAGTTTACAATGTCTACAATGTTCTCCCGGTTCTGCTCCTTTCACTCTGCATCACTTCCTGGAGGTTGTTCCAGTTCCCATGGAATTCCTCCACTTTATTATTCCTTTGAGCACAATAGTATTCCATCACCAACATATACCACAAGTTGTTTAGCCATTCCCCAATTGAAGGGCATCCTCTCATTTTCAATATTTTGCCACAACAAAAAGCGCAGCTTTGAATATTCTATTATACATGTCTTTTTTCTTATTATCTCTTTGAGGTACAAACCCAGCAGTGCTATGGCTGGATCAAAGGGCAGACAGTCTTTGAGTGCCCTTTGGGCATCGTTCCAAATTACCATCCAGAATGATTGGAACAATTCACAACTCCACCAGCAATGCACTAATGTCCTGACTTTGCCACATCCCCTCCAGCATTCATTACTTTCCTTTGCCATCACAATCTCCTAGGTGTGAGGTGATACTTAGAGCATTTTTTCATGTGCTTATTAATGGTTTTGATTTCTTTGACTGAAAATTGCCTATTCATGTCCCCTCCCCATTTATCAATTGGAGAATGGCTGAATTTTTTGTATAATTGATTTAGCTCTTTGTTTTGATTTGGCTCTCCATGTACCCTTACTGATCATTATTTTAATTGCCTTATGATCTGAAAAGGTAGCATGTATTATTTCTGCTTTTCTTCATTTGTATGCCATGTTTTTATGACTTAGTATATGGTAAGTCTTTGTGAATGTACCATGTGCTACTGAAAAGAAGGTTATTTCCTTTTTTCCCCTATTTATTTTTCTCCAAATATCTATTAACTCTAATTTTTCTAAGATTTCATTCCCATCTTTTACAACTTTCTTATTTATGTTTTCATTTGCTTTATCTAAATTTGATAGTGTTAGTTTCAGGTCTCCCACTAGTATAGTTTTACTATCTATTTCCTCCTTCAATTCTCCTAGTTTCTCCTTTAGAAATTTGGATGCTATACCATTTGGTGCTTACATGTTGATTAGTGATATTTCCTCATTGTCTATATGTGTTTACCTTCCCTATCCATTTTAATCAGGTCTATTTTTATTTTGGCTTTGTCAGATATCATGATTGCAACTCCTGCCTTCTTTCTATCAGTTGAGGCCCAATAAGTCTTGCTCCAACCTTTAATTCTGACTTTGGGAGTATCTACCCACCTCATGTGTGTTTCTTGTAGACAACATATGGTAGGATTTTGGATTCTAATCCACTCTCCTCTTCATCTACATTTTATGGGTGAGTTCATCCTATTCACGTTCAAAGTTATGATTGTCACTTGTGAATTCCCTAGCATTTTTATATCCTCTCCTAGTTCTGTCCTTTCTTCTTTTGCTATATCCTTTTAAACCAGTGGTTTACTTTTAATCTATCCCCCTAATCCCCTCCCTTAAAAAGCTTCCCTTTCTGGTCCCTCCCTTTTCGTTCACTTCTTGTTTTTTTTTTCCAGGCTGTTTAGTTCCAGCTCCCCTCTCATTCCCTGACCATATCAACAACCAAAACAACAGATATCACATGCATGCAGAAATAGCCTTTGAAAAAATATAATACCCTTTCTTATTGAAAACACTAGAAAATATAGGAATAGAAGGGCCTTTCCTAAAAATAATAAATAGTATACCTTTAAAACCATCAGCAAGCATAATCTGTAATGGGGACTAATTAGAAGCCTTCCCAACAAGATCAGGAGTGAAGCAAGGATGCCCATTATCACCTCTATTATTTAACATTGTACTAGAAACAACAGCAGTAGCAATTAGAAAAGAAAAAGAAATTGAAGGTATTGAATAGGCAATGAGGAGACTAAATGATCACTTTTTGCAGATAATATGATGGTCTACTTAAAGAATCCTAGAGAATCAACTAAAAAGCTAGTAGAAATAATCAACAACTTTTTCAAAGTTGCAGGATACAAAAATAAACCCACATAAATCATCAGCACTTCTACCTATATCCAACACAACTCAGCTGCAAGAGTTAGAAAGTAATTCTATTTAAAATCAACCTATACAATATAAAATATTTGGCTTCCAATTTGCCAAGACAAACACGGGAATTATATGAACAAAACTAAGAGACACTTTTTACACAATGAAAACTAGATGTAAATAACTGGAAAAACATTCATTGTTCATGGGTAGGATGAGCTAACATAATAAAAATGTCAATCCTACCCAAATTAATTTACTTATTAAATGCCATGCCTATTAAACTTCTGAGGAATTTTTTACTGGAATAGAAAAAAAATTATAACAAAGTTCATTTAGAAGAACAAAAGATCAAAAAATATCAAGGGAAATAATGACAAAAAATGTGAAGAATGGGGGCCTAGCCATACCAGATCTTAGACTGTACTTTAAAGCAGTGATCATCAAAACAATATGGTACTGTCTAAAAGACAGAAGAGAGGATCAATGGCATAGACTTGGGGTAAATGACCTCAGCAAGAGAGTGTATGATCAACCCAAAGATCCCCAGCTTTTGGGATGACAACCCACTGTTTGACAAAAACTGCTCTGAAAACTTGACAGTAGTATGAGATAGATTAGGTTTGGATCAACATGTCACTCCCCATATCAAGATAAATTCTGAGTGGTTCAAAGACTTAAATATGAAGAAGGAAACTATAAGTAAATAAGATGAACATAGAAGAGTATACCTGTCATATCTAAGGAAAAGAAGAGAATTTCAGACCAAGCTATAAACAGAGAATATCACAAAATGCAAAATGAATAATTTTGATTACATTAAATGAAAAAAGGTTTTGTACAAATATTAGAAGCAAATCAACAAATTGGGGAAAATATTTATAACAAAAACCTCAGAGGTCTAATTACTCAAATTTAGAAAGAGCTAAACCAATTGTACAAAAAAAATCAAGCTATTCCCCAATTGATAAATGGGCAAGTGACATAGTGACATGAATAGGCTGTTTTCAGATAAATAAATCAAAGCTATCAATAAGCACATGAAAAACTGTTCTAATCTCTTATAATTAGAGAAATGCAAACCAAAAGAACTCTGAAGTACCACCTCACACCTAGCAGACTGGCTAATATGACCCAAAGGAAAGTAACAAATGTTGGAGGGGATGTGGCAAAAGTGGGCACTAATACACTGCTGACGGAGTTGTGAATTGATCCAACCATTCTGGAAGGCAATTTGGAACTATGCCCAAGGGGTGCTAAATGACTACCTGCCCTTTGATCCATTCATAGCACTGCTGGGTCTTTACCTCAAAGAGATAACAAGGAAAAACTCTTGTACAAGAATATAGCCATTCTCTTTGTGATGGCAAAAAAAAAAAAATAGAAAATGATAGGATCCCTTTTAATTAGGGAATGGCTGAACAAATTGTGGTATCTGTTTGTGATGGAATACTGTTGTGCTAAAAGGAATAGTGAACTGGAGGAATTCCATGTGAACTGGAATGATGTCCACAAATAGATTCAGTATGAGAGGAGCAGAATCAGGAGATCATTATACCCAGAGACTAATACACTGTTACACAATCAAACATAATGGACTTTTCTACTAGCAGCAATGCAATGACACAGGACAATTCTGAAGCACTTCTGAGAAAGAACACTACCCACATCCAGAGACAGAACGGTGGAAGTAGAAACCAAGAATAAAAAAACATTTCCTTGATTACATAATTTGATGGGATTATGTTTGGGGATGTAGACTCTAAATGATCACTATTACAAATATTAATAATGTAGAAATAGGTCTTGATCAATGATACTTGTAAAACCCATTTGAATTGCTCATTGGCTATGGGAGTGGGGAGGAAGGAGGAGAGAGAAAATACAAATCATGAACCATGGAAAAATATTCTAAATTAATTAATTAAATATATATATATAGAACATCTTAGGATTCTTTCTAATTCAGCTAATGTCTTGAAATGAAGTTGAAATTCTGACTTTTTTTTTCATCGAACTAGTCACTGGTAGCTTCTATTATGCTCCCACATAGAAACCTATATATAGTCCTTCATTACATGGAAGTTATAATCAATCACATTTTTAAATCAATAAATTGCATAAAGAAAGAGAAATATATTCAAAAGGGGCAGGAGATAATGGGAAACCAAGACTCATGAATTTTTATTTTGATCTTTTATTCTTCTTTTTAGTATTTTCTTCTTCTTACTGTATTGTTGTATTATTATATTTTGTTATATGATTCTTGTCATCTTCCTACCCTCTTCCCCACCCCCCCCCAGAGTTGATAAGTGATTTCACTAGGATATATGTACATATATATATATATATATAATCACTCAAATCCTATTTCCATATTATTCATTTTAATAGAGTAATCCTTTAAAACCCAAATCCCAAATCCTATACCCATATAAACAAGTTATACATCATATGTTTCCTTTAGTATTTCTACTCCCACAGTTCTTTCCCCAGATGTGAATAAAATTCTGTCTCATACATCTCTCAGAGATATCCTGGATCATTCCATTGCTTTTAGTAACCAAATCAATTACATTTCATTGTCCTACAATATTTCAGTTACTGTGTATAATATTCTTTGACTCCTGCTTATTCTACTCAACATCAGTTCATGTCTTTCCAGTTCTTACAGAAATCAAACAGTTCATCATTCCTTATAACATTATAGTATTCCATCATCATCATATACCACAATTTGTTCAGCCATTCCCCAGTCAAGGGGCATCTCATTTTCCAATTTTTTTTTTTGCTACCACAGAAGTGTAACTATAAATATTTTTTGTACAAAAAGGACTTTTCTCACTTTAAAAAATCCCTTTGGGATACAAATCTAGAAGTGGTATTGCTGCATCAAAGAACATACATAATTTAAAGCCCATTGAGCATAATTCCAAATTGCCTTCCAGAATGATTGAATCAATTCACACCACCACAAATAATGCATTAATATCTCAACTTTACCACATCTTCTCCAACATTTTTTTTCTTTACTGTCATATTGGACACTGCTAGGTATATAGTTATACCTCAGAGTTATTCTGATTTGTATTTTTCTAATCAAGAGGGATTTCAAACATTTTTTCATATAATTATTGATAGTTTTATTTTCTTCATTTGAAAACTACTTATTCCTATCCCTTGACCATTTAACAATTGGTGAATGATTTGATTTCTTATAAATTTGACTTAATTCTTTGCATATTTAAGAAATTAGACCTTTGTCAGAGAATTTTGTTATATATTTTGACTTGTACCTCTATCTGCCCAGGCATGGTTTCAGGGTCTGGATGTTGTCTTGGGTTCAGAACCTGGCATAGTAGACATGGGGTTGGGGTGGCTTGCTCTTGGCTTGCTCCTTACTCCTTGTTGTAGCCTCCTGCTGTCTGTACTACCCTTTCACCTAAGTTCCCCTGATGTTTGCTATGTATCTTTTGGCATTTTCTCTTCTTGAAAATTTCTTTACTCTACTTCTGGTTGGTTCTTTCACTCCTGCATTCATCTTGTGGCATTACTTTAAAATCGATTGGAGGTGATTCTCATGAGTTTCAAGTTTCCCTGATTCTTCTCCCTCTGTAGAACCAGACTGTGTTCTTTTTTTTATTATTTTTAACTAAAGAGACTTCATGTAAAATGTTAGAAGCAGATAATTGGTGCAGTGGATAGAGATTAGATTCCCTTGGATTTGGGAAAACTTTATTTTTCCTTCTTTTTTCCCATAATGATGACTATCCAAATATTTCCTAGTAGAGGGGAAACATTGTTTAACAGTTTTTAATGGTTTTACCATTTTAGGTTTACTAATTGATAATCTCTGAGTTGAATCTATACTATAGAAGTGTTTACAATTGAAATATTGAGGGAAACACAATTATTTCCATGTTTGGCCTTCTTCTGCTAATTTAAGTAATTAATGTTCTGTTTGTGATCCATTGCTGATAACTGACATTCTTTGGATGAATGGCAAAATTGACTTATTTTTATGAGGATATTTATGTGTTATTTTCTTAAATTAAGAAGTATTTTCCCTTTCAACCTATACTTCTTCTCATTAAAAAGAGTGAAAAAAAAGTAAAAATAATGTATCTCAAGTCTTATAATAAATATCCTAATTCCCATCTTCACAATGTCCAATATCATAGGCTTCCTTTTTGAATCCTGAGTTCATCATCTCTCTATCAGGAGATGAGTAGCCTTGGAATTCCTTGGAATAATGGTTGGTCATTAAGTTGATCAGAGCTTTTTAGCCATTCAGAGTTGTGCATTTAATGTAGTAGCAAGGGATAGTTTCAGCGAGACCTTGGAAGACTTTTATGAACTGATTTTAATTGATGAGAAAAGATCCAGTGGAATAATTATGCAATAGCAGCAACCATAACATATTTTCACAGAGTCCCTGAGATATTCTGAATTGACAGCTTTTCCCAAAGACAGTGAGAGGCCAGTCAACTGGCACTGCGTACAGGATTCTGTTGAAATGTCTATTCAATGTTCCAGGTGACATTCCCAGGATGAAGAGATCACTAGAACAGTAGACCTTGAAGCCTCAGGGGAACAGGGACTCTGGTCACAGTTCCAGGACAGAAAGGTGTTTATGATGGTTCACAGACCAGAGTATAGGAGTATGGTGAGCACATCTATCCTTAGATCATATCACATTAGAATGGTGATGGCAAACCTTTTAGAAACTAAGCACCCAAACTACAACTCTCATGCCACATGTGACCCTCACACCTTATCCCAGATAGGGGAGGGGGTATTCCCTTTGGGCTGCTAAGAGGAGGGGAGGGTAATGAGAGAAATATCCTCAGAACAGTCCCCTTCTAGCACACATGCCATAGGTTTACCAATGCAGCATTAAAAGAACTGAATACTTACAGTCAGCCAGAACTAGTTCTGAAAATAACAGCACATCATGGAAAACATGAAACTCAGGACTGTACAACAAACTCTCCACCTCAGGAGCAGAGTCCAATTTTCATATGAATGTAAATGTCAAGATATAGGCAGGGGGAAAGGAGTAAACAACAACAACAAAAATGACCCAAGAAAGTTACAATGGCAAAAAGGAAGGTCAAAACACATACCCACAAGCTAACAATAGTGTCAGAATAACTACACACAAAGTCACAAAAAAGGATATGAATTTGTGTCAGGCCACAAAAAAAACTTCCTCGAAAAGCTCAAAACTGACTTTTTAAAAAATCAAATAAGAAGAAGGGTAGAGGGAAAATTAGAAAAAGAAATGAGAGTGATGCAAGACAATCATGAAAAAAGAGTAAATAGCTTGATAAAAGAAGCACAAAAATGTGTGTGTGAAAATTATACAAAAAATTGCTGAAGAAAACCACCTAAAAAGTAAAATTGGCCAAATGGAAAAGGAGATACAAAAGCTTACTGGAGAAAATCATGCATTAAACATTGGAATTAGTTAAGTCAAAGCTACAATAAAACAAAATCAGAAGAATAAAAAATAATAGAAGAAAATGTGAAATACCTCATTGGAGAAATAACAAACTTCGAAAATCAATTGAGGAGAGATAATTTAAGAATTATTGCCCTACCTGATAGTAATGATCTAAAAAGGAGCCTAAACATCATATTTTAAGAAATTATTATGGAATACCTTCATACCCTAGGAACAAAGGGTAAATAGAAATTGAAAGGACCTACTATCATCTCCTGAAAGATACTAAAATAAAAACTCCCAAGGATATTATATCCAAATTCCAGAACTCTCAAGTTAAGTAGAAAATACTACAACCAGCCAAAGGAAAACATCTCAAATATTATGTAGCCACAGTTGGGTTAACACATGATTTGGCAGATTCTACTTTAAAAAAATCAGAAGTCTTGGAATATGATATTCTGGAAGGCAAAGGAGGTAGGATTACAACCAGGAATCTCCTTCCCAGCAATGAATCTATCAGGGGAAAATGATATTTAATGAATTAGAATATTTTCAGGCAATTCTGAAGCAGAGTAGACATAGTTCAACAGAAAATTTATTTTTCATATTCAGGACTAAGAGAAACATAAAAAAAAAACAAGAAAGAGGAATCATAAGGTATTCAATGAAGTTAAACTGTTCATATTCCTATATGTAAAATGTTCATAATTCTTAAAAGATATCACTATTAGTATAGATAGAAAGAAATTACATAGAGGATATGGGAGTGAGTTGAATATGATGAGAAGAGGTCTAAAAAAAAATGAAGGGGCAAGGAAGATGTGTGCAATAGAATAAGGATGAATGAACAGGTAGAATGGGATAAATTATCTTACCTAAAAGAGGTGTGAATGAACTTTTACAGTGGAGCAGAAGATGTGGAGGTGGCAGATGATGCTTGAACCTCACCCTCACTGGAATTGGCTCAAAGTGGGAAAGATATACAGACTCATTTGGGTATAGAAATCAGCCAGGATGACCCAAGTCACACTTTCCATTTACTGTACTCAATGGCTCTAGATAAAGAGTTGGAATGGACTTACTAAAGATATTAAAGTAAGGAGAATAATTGAGGGAATCAATATGCCTAGAGTCAACTCACTACTTTGAAATTCAAGCCTCTTTATGACCAAATACTTCCATCTTCTTTTATAATTTGTTGTGAAACTATGTGACTCATATATTCAGCAAAGGCTTTACATAAAAAACAGTTGTCTATCTCATGCTTTAAGTCACAGTTTCTTTATCTCTTTTTCTCTCTCTTTTTAAGTGCTTTAATCTTTTTGCAGCCTGATGAAAATCTCTGGACCCTTTTCAGAGCAATGTTTCTGAATAATTGAAATATGTGCTAAATTTCAGCTAAAGGATAGTGGAAATAAAAATATGTTTACCCCATTCAAGCTCATGCACTCCCAAATTCTATCCAAGATTTAAAAAACCCAAGCATTAAGATCATGCCTCTCTCATATGTATTCAATATTCCCTATTTATTGGATGCTTCTCTATTGGCTATAAAAATGCTTACCTATGTGTCTCCCATCAAAAACAAACAGCCAAATAAGCAAAAAAACAAAAAAAAACAAACAAAAAAAACCACTTCCCCTGATCTAGCCATTTTTTCTAGCTATCATTCTAAATATTGTCTATGTTTTCTGGCTAAATACCTTAAGGGGACATTTGTAATACTTGACTCAACTTTATTTCCTCTCAATCTCTTCTTATTTCATTGTTGTCTGTCTTCTGACTTTATCCATCAACTGAAACTGCTCCCTCCAAAGTTACTAATGATCTCTTAATTGTCAAATTTAAATGGCTTTTTCTCAGTCCTCTTTCTTCTTAATATTTCTATAGCTTTTTCTGGTGTGAATTATCCTCTTCTCCTTGACAATATCTTCTCCCTAGGTTTTCATGAAACTACTCTTATTTTGTTCTCTTCCAAGCTGTATCACAACTCCTATTCTTTCATTTTTTTGCTGGATATTCATCCAGGTCATGACCAATAACTGTTGAGATTGTTGATGGTTGCTTTAGGTCTTCCTAATTTTCCTATTAGTGTAATGGGCACCATCAAGCTCCCACTTGCCTAGCTTCTCAATTTAGGTGTTATTTTCCACATCTTAATCTTGCTTACACTCACATCCTATTAATTGTCAAATCATATAATTAATAAATTCATAATATCACTTTTCTATGCCCTCATCCCTTCTCTGATATTGCAGCTACCTTGGTAGAAGCTTTCATTACTTTATTCCTGAACTATTATAATATCTTTCTGGTTAGTCTCCATACCATAAGTCTCTCTATTGCAAACCATCTTTTAATCACCTCTCAAACTGCTGTCCTTAAACCTTAGTTTTAATCAAATCAACACCATTCCCTTCAATAAATACCAGTTGTTCTCTATTACCACTAGGGTCAAAGAGAAATCCCTTGATTTTTATTTATTTAATTTTTTTTTAATTTAGTTAATTTAGAACTTGGTTACATGAATCATATTCTATTCCTTCCTTCCCTTCCCTACCCTTCCCCTAGCCAATGTGCAATTCCACTGGGTATTACATGTGTCCTTGATCAGAACCCATTTCCATATTGTTGATGTTTGCATTAAGTTGTTGATTTAGAGTCTACATCTCCAACCATATCCCCCTTGACCCATGTAATCAAGTAGTTGTTTTTCTTCAGTGTTTCAGCTCCCACAGTTTTTCCTCTGAATGTGTATAGTGGTCTTTCTCATAGATCCCTCTGGGTTGATCAGGATCAATGCATTGCCACTAATGGAAATCCCTTGACTTTTAAAACCCTTTGAAACCTTGCCTTTTTCTGCCTTTTTAATCTGCTTAGAACTTCTTTCCTTTCAAAAAATCTACAATATAGCAACACTGGCCACCTTGCATTTTCACTGAATGCTATTTTATAAAATGTTGTCCTTTCTCATCTCTTCTTCCTACTATCCCTAGCTTCCATCAAGTCTCAGATAAAGCCTCACCTGCTGGATGACTTTCCAAGTTCTCCATGGTTCAGTCTTGCAAATGGTAAAATTTTCAGTGTCACTATTTATACCACAGAAATGAGCAAACTACAAATTGTGTGACTGATTATTTTTGTTGATTGTCTAGATTTTAAAAAAATGATGGAAAATATTAATGATGGACATTAAACTTATAAGTATTTCCTGCCTCTAGTTTTCCCGAGAGAACTAGTTTTCAAAATCTTACCAGTATGCCCTTAGTCTCTTCCCTCTGAAACAGTCATAAATTTAAAACCTTTACCTTTCATCTCAGAATCCATAATGTGTATTGTTGCCAAGGCAGAAAAATGTAAGGGTTAGCCAAAAGAAGTTAAGTGACTTGCCCAGGGTCACACATCTAGGAAGTATCTGAGGTCATATTTGAACTTAGTACTTCACATCTCTAGGCCTGGCTTTCAATCACTGAGCTACTTAGCTGTCCCCTCAAATTTATTCATCCTTTATATGTCTTATTTGTACAGAGCTTTTGCATAATGTCTCTCCTTTTAGAGTGTGAGTTCCTTGAGAGCAGGAACTGATTTTGTTTTGGGATGTATGAATGTGTGTGTATATGTGGTGTGTGTGTGTGTGTACTTTCCATGATTACCATGGTACCTATCACACAACAGATGATTAATAAATGCTAGATGATCTGACTTTTCATTTAACTAATCCTATACTTTCAACAATTTTTCTAATGTGCTTCCAAAGACGTAATGGAGAAAACCATAAAATCAGTGTATACTATTACATGTAAGTAGTTCATATTTCCATTTACTTTATCTATCAGTTTTTGAGGAGCAGCAGATTCATTTAACATTCCTTTTGGGATACAGGTCAAATTCATTTGGGTAGAAAAAAACAATTTGGCAATTGCTTCTGTTCATTTCTAATGAGAACCAATAGTTTCCTTACAATCAATTCCAGTAATACTACTATGGGCAATTCAAATGGTCTCGTGGGATGTGATGATACTAATGAATCAAAGGGTCATTCCTCACAGACAAAGGGATTTTTCTTATAGTTTCTGAAGTGGTAGGAAGCCCATGAGTTGAACCATATGAAATTCCCCTTGGAAATATTGCACATCTCACTTTGAGAAAAAATTCAGCTATTAAACAACTAAAATTAAAAGAATATTCATAGCCAACAATATTTCTGAAAAGGGGCCAATGCTGGACTAAATTCAATGTTAAATTCATGTTGTAAAGAAAAATAAAATAATTAATTAACAGAAACATAAAAAAGGAAAATTCAGAAGTGTTAAAATTTGGAGTGTGTATATTGATTTTATATAGCAACTATGAAGGAAATTCTTAAAAGGAAGCAAAAGGAAAGAATTCCAGGAGTACTTGAACTCTTAAAGAAGGAAAAAAAAAATCAAATGTAGTTTCCTAGTTCTCTTTTCTTCTCTTCACCTTGCAGAGCAATATTTTCCTTGAGGCACTCACATTCTAAGACACATTCAGAAATGTTTAACAACAATGATTCAATTAACTTGCTGGCATGCTCCATATGCCTGTCTCTGTCTCTTTCCTCTTTCTACATCTGTCATATACACACTTAGGAAGACATCAAAATCATTAAGAAAAATTACAAGATTCACTTTCAATCAGCTAAACTCATAATCTATTATAAAATGTTGGAAAATTTTATACTTTTTACAGCAATCATTGTCTAGTCACTAGCATTTTGCATTATTCTCTCTTGAACACAATATAGACATTCACCCTTATGAACTAATAATCTGTTCCCATTATTATTAAGCAAAATCAGGAAAGAAAAAAAAGGGAAAATCATCCAACATGCCTGTGACAACTAGGTTTTTGAGATTGATATTTCTTGGAATTGCTGGGAAAATGGTTCCCCTTTTCAAATGTGGTATTTATTAACAAGTATTGTTATAGGAGTTGAAGATCAACTATTTAAATCTTAGTATGTTTTTTTTTCCCCCACATGTAGCTTGTTGGTAAATTCTTGTGCCAGGTGAGAGGACTGGCGTTTCACTCATACTTCTACTCTTTATCCAATGCTTCAAATGTTCCCATGATTCATCCAAAGAATCATAATTTGAAAAGCTATTGACCTCCTACCTAGAAACATACACAAGAAAGTAATTTGTAGGGAGGAGAGAACTACCTCTGTTTCATTCAAGTTTTTACCAAGGCAGCCCACCTTCAAATGAATTGTTTACATTCCATTTATCAGTGAATATCTGGTTAAAAATCTAGTAACAAAAGTCCAGGCTCTTTCCATTAAGAGAAGTAATAACTTAATTAAAACCAAGTTCTAGACTCTGCAGGCTCTATTGTGTCATTAGGAGGAGGGTCTACCCATTTGCTATGGATTTTTATAATCTATGCCAGATATTTAATCACAGGATACTTGCATGATAAAGTTCCTAGGCTACATAACCAAGAGAAAGTTTGTCAAAACAAATCTTGACTTATGACCATGGTAGAAGACCAAGTATGGGATATTAGCAGTCAGAGCTGTCAGTCATTGCCTAGGCTTACCATTTATGTTATTAATTACAACTCCGGTGGCATAGACTTGGGATAACAACCATCTTAAGCTGCACAGGTCCAAAAAACACAAACCAAGAGTGGAATATATTTCATGCTGAGGTGACGTTACTCATGTCCGAGTTGGATTTTCTTTTTTGTCTTTGAAAGGTGATGCTTTATTAGATTATTACCCTTGCCAAAATACACAGCTACTGTCTGGCTACATTTGCTGCTTTTCTTCTCTTTATAAAAGAAAAAAAAAACCCAGAAACCACAGCAGGAAAACAAGTGGGACTTTATAAATTCATTCTACAATCTTAACATCAAGCCCCTATGTTTGGTTAGAATAAAAGTTTTTTGGGGGGTCAGGAACTGTTTTTGCTTTTGTTTTTGCTTTTTCTGTTTATCTTTAGTGTTTAGCACAGCATTGGAAAAATTAACATTTAATAAATGTTTTTTAATTATTTGATTTTGTTGTTTGTTTGGGCTAAATTATTGATCTATCACCCAGTAATAATTTATTAATCATTTGCAAAATAATAGGCACTAAAAATAAAGGAGAGAAGGTCTTGAAGTTCCAGAAATATGTAGATGATAATTTAATCTAGGGAAACTATTGAGATTACCAGAAAAGAAGAAATGGAGAACTATAATGAAATGGTTACAGGAGAAAAAGCCTTGGTTTATACACAGAGTAAGGGATGAGACATAGATGATAACCCAGCAAAGAAGACTAAAGACCCCTCAGACAAAAAAACCTAGAGCAGTGATGGCATGAGTGTCAAAAATGGCATGCAGAACTCTCTCTGTGGACATGTGGCCACCCTCCCCAGCCCCTAGAATATGTTACTAGAAAGGCAGAGAGACTCTGGTGGAGCTGCTCCCCTCCCCATCTCTACTTTGCCTAAGGACATTTTTTCACACACCCCATCCCTCTGCCCAACAGCTCAATGGGAGTTCACAGGAGAAAAGGAAAAAAGCTCACCAGCAGCAGAGCTAGAGGGGAACAGAGCTCTGAGGCCACACGCCTCCCCCACTCTCCACTTATTGAGGACATTCCTCACTTCACCCACCCCTCCACCCAACAGGCCAATGGGAGGGCTTTCTCCCTCCCCTATGTGGGATAAGGGGAGGGTAGGGCACACCTGGCACTTGATAGGTGGGGGGACATGGCATTTGGTCTGGGATGGTGGGGTGGGAGCAGGGCTTAGCACTCCATCTCTAAAAGATTGCTATCGCTGACCTAGAGGGAAGACAGTGGCCAAAAGTATAAGTACCACAGCTGAGTACAGTGCAAAGGTTGGGGAATTTGGGGTTCAGAGAATGTACATTTGAATCAAAGTACTGTAACCAACTGTGTGAAAATGGGCAACTAATAACCTTTCTGGGCCTCATTTTATTAACCTGGAAAATGATGGTGTTTAAATGATCTTCCACCTCTATAGTTGTATGATTAAAAAGAATATTTGATTTAGCAATTAAGAGAGTATTAATAAATTGGAGAGAACTTAGACAATCAAGCTTCTTGTATAAATGTGTATGGAAATATGAATGTGTGTGCATATACAAATGGGTATGGAGTAAGCCTCCTTACAAATGGATTTATTGGTAAATCTTAGTAGTAGCTATGCTCAAAAGATTCAAGTTTTCATCATTCTTTTAATTTTTTTTTCTGTTTGCTCTGTGAATAGATTAAACTTTCCTTTGTTAACTGTTAATTGATCTGCAAGTGTTTTACTTTGGCTTAATTCTGAATCTGAAACAGCAGACTAGCCTTAATCAGGTCTGGACTAAAATAGCCCCTTTGAAATGAGTATAGAGTGATGAAGAAAAAGATAAGACCCAAATGGATTCCATTTTTCTGGTGGTGATAGGGACATACCATAAAAATGGCATCTAGTTCCTCAGAGGGATTAGAAAGTAAATTGTGAGATTTTAACAATTAGAAAGAAATGTAATTGTAATCAGTGTCATTAAAGACCATCCTCTAATAATGAAAAATGAAATAAATTGTCATTTGTTAATTTTATATATTTGTAAATGACAGCAATAGTAATCTCTGGCCTCACCAGTTGGGTTACAGTTAAACTTTTATTAAGATCTGGAATTTAACGTTTGTCTAAGAACTAACTATGCTTAGGGAACTGCTTGGGGATTTAATATAGCATCTGTGAGGTGACTGGGAACTGTGCCACATATACTTTGTTGAGCATATTTCAGAAGGCATTTGGGAGGACAGTGTTGAACCTTCCCAAGAGCTCAGCATTAGTTATATAGACAACTATTTGAAATGAACCCTGATCTAATTTTCTGAGGAAGATTAGTGACTGTATTTTTGTAAAAGGAGTAAGCTTCCATTATTGCTTCTATGAATTCTGGTTCTTTTACTTTAGGAATACCAGTGAGGAATAAAAGATGGCCCTCACAGTGTAGATAACAGGAGAGCCCCTGATCTAGGATGGTAGAAGTTCATGGTCTTAAAGATATAGCTAACTCTAAGTAAACATTTTTTATTTCTAAGAAGAGACAGCAACCAGGTAGTTACAACAGATGACTTTGGGCTGTAATGAGAATTATTGTGTTCAAAGTTTCATCATCTGCACTCTATCCCTGACATTGTGTTGCTCTTGCTCATTATTGTTGCTTTAAATAAGGAAATTCACTGCATACAATCTAGCTGGAAAGATGTAAAAGTATACATTTAGTTACAAAAAAGATGAAAAACAACTTCTTAACAAGTACAAATTAATACAAATCAAAGTTAAGTTTGTATGTGCGTATGTGCATGCGTGTGTGTGTTTGTGTAGTACCTTTTTCTGCTCTCTAGGTTCTGTATCATTTCTCTTCCAATCTACTAATCCTGTCCCTATCCATGACTAGGTCTGACCTAAAACTATCATGTAGCATACCTGGGATATTAGCATCTTGGAAATATGATTGGTGTATTGATATTGTATCTTATATGTTCATATACCAGAATCTTGGTCATGTTACTTATTGATTATTGTATTGCCAAATCTTAAGTCCAAAGGTAAAAAAAAAAAAAGAATTCCTGAATGGGACATTATTTGCCACAGGGTCCTAGTTCACACCTTGTTAGACCACATTCCTTTCCAAGTTACCTTTGATTAACCTCCTCATCTTTTGATTACGTGATTGTCAATTCAACCAATGTTAAAGCATATGCCTTGCCACATGTTCATTAGTTACCTCCCACTCCACATTCCTAAATTCTCTGATTAAGTTTTGAGGCCATGTGTAGAGCCCTCTCTCAATCCCATCTAAGGAGCTTGGCAACATGTAGTTCATATTTTTTAACTCCTTGTCTCTGTCTGAGTCTTTATTCCTGTGTCTCTTTCTTTCTCTCCTCTATCCATATTCCCTCAGTTTCCAAAATCCTTCTTAGGTGTCCACCCACAAGAATTTTATGATGTAACTACAGGAGGTTACATATCATTTTTTTTTATCTCTCCTCTTTCACTGCCAAACTTATAGAAAGAAAATCTCTTCCTTAATCACTTTCAATTCTTCTGCTCTCTGGCTTCTGATCTCTTTATTTGAAAGAAACTGTTATCCACAAAGTTATAATCTCTAAAATGACAAATCTAATGACCTTTCTTCAGTCCTTATCCTTCTTGACTTCTTTGTAGCCTTTTACACTTTTGACTACTTTTTTACTCTTGTATATATTTATTTCCATTGATTTTATGACAACTCTCTTATTGATTCCAATCCTAGCTATGAGGTATATGGAATGTGCAGGGAGGACTATCCTTTCTGATTAGAGGCTTACAAAACCATTTTCAGGGCTGCTCATCTACTTTTGGTGTCTAAAGTGTAACATGTGCACCAGTTACACCATGATAAAATTATCTTGAGAAGTGGACTAACCTAGGTTGATCCAAGAATGGGAAGATTTCCCTGTTGGAATGGATAGATGAGAACAAATTGTTCCAGTGTACTCATGTCAAGAAGGCACTGTGGAGTTCTTAGTTCTTGGTCAAACATTGAAAATGTAAAAGTCATACACTGTATCTGGGGGCATCACTAATCATCCTGACATGTTTTTTCACTACTTGAAACAACTCTGGAAGAGAGAATGAAGCTTATGACTTTGTGAAATTCTATCTCATTTAATCTAATTCATTCACAAGTCAAGATATTACCCCATCATATCATTGGTGCTCTTAAAAATTAAGGATAAACAACAACAAAAACAGCAACAACAATCCTCCCTTTTTAAACATTTCATCTTATTCTCCTTTGTTGGTTTGTCAGTCAGTCAGTCAGTCAGTCAGTCAGTCAGTCAGTCAATTAGGATAATAAGCACCTACTATGTCCTTGACATTGTACTAAGCATGAGAGAAGCAGAGAAAGGCAAAAAAAAAAAAACAATCCCTGACCTTAGGGATCTCCCAATCTAATGGGTAAAATGTCTGATAATAAACTTGTACAAACAAGTTATATACAAGAAAAATTAGGGTGTAATCTCAGAGGGAATATATTAAGATTATAGAGCAGTGGTGTCAAATTAAAGTAGAAATAGAGTTGCTAGATAACATATAAGAATTCCTGTAGGCACATATTTGTCTTAGAAATACATCAGTTGGGGGTAGCTAGGTACCTCTCTGGATTGAGAGCCAGGCCTAGAGACAGGAGGCTCTAGGTTCAAATCTGGCCTTAGACACTTCCTAGCTGTATGACCCTGGGCAAATCACTTAAGTCCCATTGCCTAACCCTTACCACTCTTCTGCCTTGGAACCAATACACAGAAAAGAAGAAATATACCAGTTAACATTATTTATCTTTTACTGAATATTAACTTTCTCTCATCATACATATTAAATCAGATACCAAATTATTGTTACTTCTCATTATCTCTTATCCATTCCCTTCTGTCTACTCAGAAAGACTCTACCCTGTTACATGGTCTTATAACCTCTTGTATGAATTATAGTTTAACAAAGATTTTCTGGCCTAAGTGTTAGTGGCGCACTTTCCAACAAAAAGACGAAGCACTCAGCTCACATGGTTCTTCTGTAACGAATAATAGCTTTTAAATCAAATTCTCTTTCAAATCATCTCTGCACTTTACAAACCTATCTGATATCCCTAAGGAAAATCACTTAAAATGAAAGACTTAGTTAAACTCATCCAGAGTCTGCTCCTAAGGGATGAGTAAGATCGTTTCTTTTCTTTTCGTTTTTTTAAATTTTAAACACTATTTTATTTGGTCAATTGCAAACATTATTCCTTGCGTACAAAAATCATTTTCTTTTCATCTCTCCTCTCCCACTAGCCCTCCCATTGCGACGCTCAATTCCATTAGGTATTGCATGTGTCCTTCATCCAAGCCCATTTCCATATTGTTGGTATTTGTACTTGGATGTTCATTTAGAGTCTACATCCCCAATCATATCCCCTCAACCCCTGTAGTAAAGCAATTGCTTTACTTCAGTGTTTTTACTCCCACAGGTTTTCCTCTGCATGTGTATATTGTTTTTCTTTCTCATAGATCCCTCCAGTTTGTTCAGGGACCTTGCATTGCCACTAATGGAGAAGTCCATTATGTTCGCTTGTACTACAGTGTATCAGTCTCTGTCTACAATGTTCTTCTGATTCTGCTCCTTTCTATCTGCATCACTTCCTGGAGGCTGTTCCAGGCCCCATGGAATTCCTCCACTTTATTATTCCTTTGAGCAAAATAGTATACCATCACCAACAGATACCACAATTTGTTCAGCCATTCCCCAATTGAAGGGCATCCTCTCAATTTCCAATTTTTTGCCACCACAAAGAGCACAGCAATGAATATTCTTGTACATGTCTTTTTCCTTATTATCTCTTTGGGATACAAACTTAGCAGGGCTATGGCTGGGTCAAAAGGAAGATAGTCTTTTAGCACCCTATGGGCATTGTTCCAAATTGCCCCCCCATGGGTGGATCAATTCACAACTCCACCAGCAATGCATTAATGTCCCCACTTTGCCACATCCCCTCCAGCATTCATTACTTTCCTTTGCTGTCATGGTAGCCAATTTGCTAGGTGTGAGGTGATACCTCAGAGTTGTTTTGATTTGCATCTCTCAGATTATCAGAGATTTAGAACACTTTTTCATGTGCTTATTAATAGTTTTCATTTCTTTAACTGAAAACTCCCTATTTATGTCCCTTGCCCATTTATCAATTGGAGAATGGTGTGATTTTTTGAACAATTGGTTTAGCTCTTTCTAAATTTGAGTAATTAGACCTTTGTCGGAGGTTTTTGTTATGAAGATTGTTTCCCAGTTTGTTATTTTCCTTCAAATTTTGGTTGTATTGGTTTTGTACAAAACCTTTTTAATTTGATGTAGGCAAAATTATTTATTTTAGATTTTGTGACTCTTTCTAAGTCTTGCTTGGTTTTAAAATATTTCCCTTCCCAAAGGTCTGACAAGTATAATATTCTGGGTTCACCTAATTTACTTATTCTTTCCTTCTTTACATTCAAGTCATTCACACACTCTGAGTATATATTCTTGTTGGGTGTGAGGTGTTGATCCACACCTAATCTCTCAAACACTGTCTTCTAATTTTCCCAGCAGTTTTTATCGAATAGTAGATTTTGGTCACAAAAGCTGGGCTCTTTGGGCTTGTCATAGACTGTCTTGCTAAGGTCAGTTACCCCAGGTCTATTCCACTGATCCTTCTTTCTATCTCTTAGGTAGTACCAGATGGTTTTGATGACAACTGCTTTATAATATAGTTTGAGATCTGATACTGCAATGTTTTTCCAAATGCTCAGATCTAGTTTTAGTTGTGGGGAAAGTGTTTTGTAGCTGTGTTCATATAGTTCCTGAGTTTGTCTCAACAGATAGATTTCCAAGTATTTTATACTGTCTAAGGTGATTTTGAATGGAATTTCCCTTTTTAATTCCTGCTGATGAGATGTGTTAGAGATATATAGAAATGTTGATGATTTATGTGGGTGTATTTTGTATCCTGCAAATTTGCTAAAGTTGTTAATTATCTTGACTAGCCTTTTGGTAGATTCCCTAGGCTTCATTAAGTAGACTGTCATCTCATCTGCAAAGAGTGATAGCTTGTTCTCCTCATTGCCAATTTTAATACCTTCAATTTCTTTTTCTTCTCTAATTGCTACTGCTAGTGTTTCTAGTACAATGTTAAATAACAGAGGTGATAATGGGTATCCTTGTTTCACTCCTGATCTTATTGGGAATGCATCTAGTTCATCCCCATTGCAGATGATGTTGGCTGATGGTGTAGCATCCCAAGCATATTCACATCTATGAAATATAGATGACTGTATTACTACTGTGTCTCCAAGCATGAGGCTTTACTGATAAGCTTTGTGAAGGTAACCTTGACCTGATCACGAGACCTATTGCCCAACACAAGTCCATTAACATGTTCGGAGACTTGCCCGGGAAAGTGTGGTTAGGTCCTACACGCCCAAAAGGTGTTCCCTCTACCTTGCCACCCAATCTTAATTGTCTATACTTTGTGATGTGGTTACTACGTCCTTGGGAGTACCGCCCAAGCAGGACATGAATAAATTCAGAGGCAATCCCATGAACTTCCTCTTGGCCTTTCTCCCTTCCATGGAGCTCCACTGGGCTCCTCAATGACTATGTCTCTCTCTTCTTGACCTTCTCCTTCCCCGAGGCTGTAACCATCTCGGCCTGCATTCTCTATCTTAATCTCCTCAACCACCTTGTATTCCATTATCCTCATTTTCCGCCTTAAGGAAAATCATAGGGGTTGCCTGCCCTATCCAATCACTGATTTGTCCCTGTCTTTCATTTCCACCCTGGTTCTCGGTTCCTACCTCTCCTCGGGTCCCATCACAAAGGTGAGCCCCTTCCCTTGTGGGACCCTGCTGGTCAGGGAAGTCCATTAAGGAAAACCCCACACTTGGCACCCCGGATTTGGGAGCGAAATTCCTTTGTCACAGGCATTCAAGCACGTGCAACTTGAGGAGCGATCACTGAGGTACGGAATCACAAAGGCGTGACCTTGCAGGTGGCCTCTGAAGGTGAGAAACGTCTTTTATTTCAATTTCTTATTTTAGAAATTATCTAGAACCACGGGTCCATAAGCCTCATCGTATACTAGTCACCTTAGACGGTTAATGTCTCTGATTGAACAGAAAGGTATTGAGATCTCTGAAGCATTGCTTAAACAGGCACTGAAGCAAAATCTGAATTCCCAGCAAGGGGAGTTCCCAAAGTGCAGCTATGAGATCTGATTGGTAAAAAAAAAAAAAAAAAAAAAGAAAGAAAGAAAGAAAAAAAAACGAGGCAGTATCAGAAAGAAAGACAAAATATCACAAGTCAGTTGGAATACTTGGGAAACTACAAGGATGGCCTTGATGGCACAACCTGTGCAGACTTTAGGCATCACAGGTGCTGGAAAGCCAAGCCTCAGTCTAACCCTAATTCTCAGAATGAGGAAGGTCCCTCCATCTGTGGAGGAAAAAGCCTCTGCTGGAACCTATCTCTTAGGGCAGATGGCCGAGAGAGCGCCTTGGGCAAGTCTAACACTTTCTCCTAATCTTTTCACTATGAAGGATACCATTCTAAAAAGCTGGGAAGCCATAACGTTCAATGCGTTTGGCTCATGGCTCCCTCCTCTACCTTTTAAAATGTGGGAAATTAGGCAAAGGGCGTTAAACGCAAAGCCATTTCAGCATCCCGATCATAAGGTAGAAGGATCTTTCCAAATGCAAGAGGAAGTCTCTTCCTCAGAAGCTTTCAGCCTTCTCCAGCCACATTCATCCTTTAAGGCTTCTTATCTTGTGCAGCCCACCCCCTCCCCCGCAGAACTCTGCAAGCCAAAAGGGCAATAAGGAGGCTACAGATAGCCCCCTGCAAAGGAGAAGCAGGATTTCTAGATTGCGATGAAACATGCAAAAATATGGGAAGCTCGCAGCATTACAGAGCTGATCAAAACTCTTTAGCAACAAATTTTACACCACATGATTGGAAATTAAGAAAAATATTACCTGCTGCTAAGAGCGCATGGATTCTGATTAAAGTGCTACATTAAACAAGGAGGATTGACTTCTCTTTCAGTCTTTTGCTCTTCCTTTCACTAAAGATACTAACAATATACTTAACTCTCTTCCTTTGACTGACTGATCTATCCTTGCTATCTCTCCCCTGTCTGTTGCTGCAGAAACAGACAGAAATATTCTTTGTCAACCTCTGCCTCCACCCATGCTTAATGTAGTATTATGATCATTTAAATTTATAGAAATAAGCAGGTAGAAATGTTTCTTCTACAAAACTTAGAAATGATTCCAATAGTACAGACGGAAGTTTAATTCAGCCTCTGGCCATTGAAATCCTGACTCCTATAGAAATCCAAAGCAGAGTGTCAAGCTTCTAGCTAAAGCATACGGGGCTAGATAAGACTAAAACAGACAAGTCCTAGAACCAAACCATTCTTATCAATTAAATATAAGTTCATGGCAAGAAATTTCTTTACTTAAACATTGCTTATTGCAAAAGTGAGGCAAGAAAAAAGCCAAAAATCGTAACTCTGTGCCATAACACTCATCTACCAGAAGTTACCTGGCACAGGTGAATGGTGAAAGCTTAATGAGCAACGCTTAAACTTAGAGCAAACCTTTCATCACTTTGGGCTACTAGCGTAAGGTTAAAGTGCTGTGAGGAGACGATCCCTCACATAAGGACTATAAGATCATATCAAAGCATGAAAACTATTCCTTAAGCACCTAAAGGAAGACCAGTTTAAAAAAAGCAGAGCACGTGTTTGCCCTAACTAGGAAGCAAACAGACATTTTGCTCTCAAGGACAAACAGAGCAAAAAGACTTTCTTATCAGCAAACCTCTCCACCAGTTTAGCATTTCTAAAAGGAACAGGCCTTTTGAAGCAGGAACAGAGAATACAGGAGGAATATTATTTAAATGTAAAGGTATAAACCTGTTATGTCTTTCAAACAGATCTTTGCTAAAAGATGGTATTATTATGAAGCAAAATTTAAAAAATTAAATTGTCTTAATTTGGATTGGACATGGCAAAATTACATAAGAAGATCTAATTGTATTTCTTATAAGGCAAAGTTTTAAAGTTAAAAAGTCAGAGAAAGACTTTTGTCATATGCTTCAGGAGATATTTTATCTGTAATAATATTTTGAAAAAGAATTATTGTTTAACTGTAGGCTAAAAAACAAGGTATAAACACAAATTTATCAAGGTTTTCAGAGGTAAAATCCTCATGGACTCTTGCAACCATGTGACTCACTACCAAAACTATTTGGATCTGGAAAGAAAACTTAATTCAGCAGTTTCATAAATTGATCCTGCCATATAGAAGGCAATGCATCTACACCTCAGGTTACAAGTTTTTATGGCAAGTATTGAATATTATCAAAAGCAAAATTAATAATCAGTGCAATTTTTAATTGACCAACATCAATTGGCATATGCTTTAGAAAACTTTCATATATATTCAAATTTCAAATATGTAGAAATCATTAAATTTTTAAACAGGACATAAGGTCAACAAGGATAAAAATTAGCAGCCATTATTTAAAAACCTGTATAAAGTTAAAAAATTGTATGTAAAGCACATTACTGCCACTTTATCCAAAAAGCAAATTAATAAGAATTACTCAATATCAAAATAATATAGCATCAATTCTAAATATGAAACACATTCTCAGCATTGCAAAGCCAAGGTGAAATCATTATCAAAGGCAAATGGCCTTGAGGACACTGCTTTTGAGCAGACACAGATCACTTGCACTCTCTGACACATCAGAGTGCCAAGTCCAGTATTCCTCAATATTTTATGCACACAAGTGAAATTAGCTACCAGTGCAAAATCTTGTGAATGTTATCATGTCACTCATGCACTTCAGACAGGTGTCCAAACTAAACATTGTGGACTAAGGGAAGCATTACTACATGCCCCTATGGTATAAAAATCTAAAAGCTAATGTGATGGGAGATAATCACTCTCCTGATGTATAGGATCAAGCTCAAAATGATAAAGTATGCAAAGTTTTTACAGATCTTTTAAATAATTGGGCATATCTAACTATTCCAAAACAATTGTGGAGTAACAGTGCTTGTAACAGCAATACATGGGCTGAATGGGATAATCTATGGCCTAAATGCAAGCAATTTCAAAAGGGCTCAAAGGAATTGATAAGTCCCAAACTCCAAACACAAGGAGATATTTTCAGCCACTTTCTAATTTAACAAGACCCAATAAGGCTTTCTTTTGGGGTCGAGATTTCTGTTTATTTTCTCAGATACCAGAAGTCCATGGAAGAAAACTGAAATGATCCAGCTGAAAGAAAGTCTGCCCAGAAAGTCAATGCAGATGTGCCTGGCACCATCCACAACATGGCACCAATACCAGACAACAGGAAAAGCAGCCAATGAGCTGGGAAAAACCATCACTGCCCTATAGGCAGGTCTAATGCAATATCCACACAAATGTACTTGTATGAAAGACAATACCTAGAGAAAAATAACATTGTTACTCACTAGCATTCTATTATGCCAGTATATGGGTATTTGTTGTAAGATCTAAGTTCATCATGTACCTGAAAACTTACCCTTTGAAGTATTTGTACAATATGTAACATGCAATTATTTTAGTGGAATTGTTCCATGTTACCCAAATTTGATCAAATGAAAATCATACTATTGAAATATTGAAACAATACAGTGAATGCTGTCCAATTGTAACACAAATTGTTGTTATCATCCAAAATGTATGTATAATATTTATCTTATAGGGTTCATTTTAAATTTGTAAGAACGAATTAGGTCTTCATTAGAATCAATCTTATTCAATAAGTTTTTGGAAAAGCATTGAAGCTTTTAAAAAGAAAAACGGGGTGGAAATGGTATTACTAACCATCTATCTCTCCTACACCCCAGAAGGAATATAAGCTAATATTATTAAATCACAATTCTCATGTAATGACAAACGTTGCATTGTATGTTGTACATGGATTGGGCTGAATATTGCCAGATTAAGACTGTCAGGGACCCAACAGGATGATAATTTTGGGTCGAGGTTTTGTTTGCATGTTTACAGAGAATGAAAACACCTGGTCACCCACCAAGCACGTCATGCCATGAGGCACAGGACCAGGAAGAGAAGCAGACGAGTACCATCTATGATGCCAGCTGATTGCATACCAAGCAAGCGGCAAGAAACCATTATTGGTGACTATAAAAACCAAACACTGACATTACACTACTTTTAATGACATTTACTATTCCACTGAAGAACAATTATCATGCTGACATCCATTGGTCTTTTATAACTAAACCAATATCAAGCATGTCAACTTGTATGGACTAAACCCCACTCGTATATTTATGACATCAGATGGATCCCACACTCCAAAGACTTTATCATGGGATCTACATCGAAACAGCTATAATTGTTCAAACACTAATGTATATCTTTCATTTTGGATATCTGTTATATATGTCAAAAGGAAATTTATTTTGTATGCATTGTAGAACTCCTTGTATTGTAAAAAATTGATCTATCAACAAGGGTATAGACATTGGTATGAATCTCCAAAGGACAGGAGATAGAAATTTTTCATTCATAACACAAACCTAGCAACCCTGACCACAAAAATTATGTTCAATGCAAGAGATGTTGAACAGGAATGTTCAATGCACAGATGGTCCTGATGTCACTCTTAAAAAAGGGATGAGATATCAGGCAAAATGCACTTTAGAAATTTTTAATTAGGAACCAATGTTATTGAAAATTGATCATCTACATCCATGTGTAGATTATATTCCTGACAAAATCTATGTAGACATTATGTGCCAACTGCCATTGCTGTAGTTAAATGTTAACATCATTGTTGATCACTACTCCTGAAACCCCATCTTAATGGAAACTCTTTCTTGCTCTCTAACACCAGTCCCAGAATTCAGACGGCCGCTGGATTTGGGGTATATTAACTTCCACTTCAGGTACTGGAAGACGTTCTGGTACATGAAAGTAAAGCCTAGGTTGGACAATCTCTGTGGACGCGCAGTTTTTGAACCTCCTAGATGGAATAGGTTATCACATACATACATGGAGCAAAGGCAAAGTATACACTAAGTTTCTTTTTTGGAGTATGTATTGAAAATAAGAAAAATTTTGGCACTAATAAGCTTGTAGAAAAAGCACGTTGAATATTATTCATTTACAACTAGGAAAAGTAAGTTACATCAAACTCTGTATGATCAAGTAACTGTAGAAATTGCTTCTACAGAGAAAGCAACTCAAGCTTCTATCACTCCAAACATTGGTTTGGTGGAATGAATTTTGCAAACATTGGTTATGTTATATTCTTGGTTATTATATTGATTAATTCATTTATAGCAGAGATTTAAATAAGGCTCATATAAGAAATATGCAGCCAGAATGTACAAAGTCATTTCATTAGCTTCATTTTTATTATGTCT